>NC_138768.1:519550148-520150148 GCF_965119305.1 Pelophylax lessonae
TGCGATTTTTACTTTTTGCGCTATAAACAAAAAAGAGCGTAAATTTTGAAAAAATAACAATATTTTTCACATTTTTTTTTATATGAAATTCCCCCCCCCCAAAAAATTTAAAAATCTAAATTTTTTTTAAATTTTTGGCCAATTTGTTTTCTGTTACCTATGTTTGGTAAAGAAAATCACAATAAGCGTATTTTGATTGGTTTGCGCAAAAGTTATTGCGTTTACTAACTACGGGAAAGATTTCTGTCATTTTTGGTGTTGTTTTTTTTTTTTTTTTAACGAGTAATGGCGGCGATCTGCGATTTTTTTTTTTTTTTTTTTTTTTTTTTTTTTTTTTTTTTTTTTTTTTTTTTTGCGGGACTGCGACATTGCGGCGGACAGATTGGACCCTTGACTGACACTTTTGGGGGTACCAGTGACATTACTACAGTAATCAGTGCTATAAATATGCACTGTTACTGTAAAAATGACACTGGCAGGGAAGGGGTTAATGTTTTTGGAGAGGGAGGGGTTAATGTATGCCTGGTGCTTACTAACGTGTGTGGGGGGAGGTGACTGAGTGACCCAGGGACAGATCGCATGTTTAGCTATGCTGAACCCTGCAATCTGTCACTGTCTGTCACTTAGGAGATCAGCCCGCTTTGTTTACACAAGCTGGTGGATCTCCAAACTCGATTCCCAGACGATCGGGGAAGAGCAGCAGCGATCGCCGCTGCTCCTCCCCTGGCCCGACTCCCGCTGTGACTGAATACAGCGGGAGCGAGCCTCCGGCGGCGCGCAAGCGCCGCCCACAAGGGGAGGAGTTCAGCGACGTAGGTCTACGTCGCTGGACGGGAACGAGCAACTGTGCCGCAGTAGAGGCACAGTGAGCAGGGCTAAAGTGGTTAAACAGACCTCTGAGACTATCACAGTGCAGGTGCATTTATACGGAGACTTGATTACACACAGGTGGATTCTATTTATCATCATTAGTCATTTAGGTCAACATTGGATCATTCAGAGATCCTCACTGAACTTCTGGAGAGAGTTTGCTGCACTGAAAGTAAAGGGGCTGAATAATTTTGCACGCCCAATTTTTCAGTTTTTTATTTGTTAGTTTGAAATATCCAATCAATTTCGCTCCACTTCATGATTGTGTCCCACTTGTTGTTGATTCTTCAAAAAGAATTAGTTTTATATCTTTGTTTGAAGCCTGAAATGTGGCAAAAGGTCAAAGTTCAAGGGGGCCGAATACTTTTGCAATGCACTGTGTGTGTGTGTGTGTATGTGTGTATGTATATATGTATATATGTATATATATATAGATAGATAGATAGATATAAATATAGATATATATATATATATATATATATATATATATATATATATATATATATATATATATATATATATAGATATGTATGTATGTATGTATATATATATATATATATATATATATATATATATATATATATATATATAGATATAGATATAGATATAGATATAGATATAGATATAGATATAGATATAGATATAGATATAGATATAGATATAGATATGTATGTATATGTGTGTGTGTGTGTGTGTATGTATATATATATATATATATATATATATATATATATATATATATATATATATATATTCATGTATTTGTATATATATTTCTGTATACATCTATATAAATATTACAAATAGGGAGCTAAAAATATATATACATATAAATATTTTGACATATATATACATACATACATACATACATACATACATACATACATATATATATATATATATATATATATATATATCTGTCTTTCTCTTGCATTTAGCCATTTCTGTTCTACTGGGCATGCGCCAACACTTAAGACTGTCGTGTGTTTTGCGATAAACCACGCATGCTACAAAGCTTTGCAATTCATCACTGTTACATCCCACTCCCACTATGTTGGTTTGCTTCCAGGACACACAGTTAATTGTTCTCCTGGGTGTTACCATTACTGGGTGTGTTGTCTGATGTATCTTATAAAAAACACTCACACATCAAGGAGGATTTGGGATGCCAAAAGCTCCAAAAATATTGTGGTGGGGATATTTTTTTGTGGGGATATGCTTTGTGTTAATTTTTTTGGCCTTTGTTATTTTTAGGTGGGAGGTAGGATTTGGGTGCGTTGCCTGTCATGTCTAATGACACATAGCCCAGGGCTGTATTTGGGGGAATGAATACTTGGCCCTCTGTAAGTTTTTTTTTTTTTTTTTTTGGCTAATTGTGTTTTGGTTTGTCAATCTGCACATGTATATTATTATTGTCTCTTTGTTCCTACTCTTGGACTGGCTGCTAGTCCAAAGGGTAGTGCTCTGAACTGCCAGTGAGTTGTTCCCTCTTTTGTCACTATGGCAAACCTCAGGAAGGCCTGATGTTCCTGATGGATGGGAACATGCAGGTAAGCATCCTTGAGGTCTAACGTGGTCATGATCTTTTAATACACTTTTTCTCACTGAATAGTCTCCATAGCAAATTTTTGGTAAAGTAGAAACTTGTTGAGGTTTTTCAAGTTTATTATCAGGCAATGTTTTCCCGAGGGCTTTGGAACCACAAACACATGGGAGTAGAAACCCTGGAAGATTTGATCTTCTGGGACCGGAATTATTACTAGCTGTTCTGCCAGTTCCTAAATTCCTAGAAGGGCTTCCTTTTTCTGAATATCTTGGGGAGGCTGAGATTTCTTCCCAGCTGGATAGAAATTGCTTCAGCCTGCCCCCTACTTTGACTTTTAAGTCATTTGTTGTCTCTTGTAACCGAAGGGGGAGGGAAAAGTAAGCTGTTTCTTTGTCTTCCCCTCCCAAAGCTCCAATTCTTTGCAGGTTCTCTTTTGTTCCTTTGCTGTCTATGGTCCCTGGGGCCACGAAAACATTTTCTGCTAGCCTCCTTTTTGGGTTTTGCAGGAAATTTCTTCCCCTTTTCTGAGGATCTGGTAAGGACCTCATCCAAACCAGAGCCAAACAGAAGGGTCCCTTCAAAGGGAAGACCACAGAGCTTGGATTTTGAGGTGATGTCACCCTCCCATTCTTTTAGCCAGATAGCTCTCCTGGCAGAATTTATGAGAGCCCCTGTTTTGGCTGAGGCTACCACTGATTCCACCACAGCATCTGCTAGGTAGGCCACAGCCTTACCCATTACTGAAAGGGAATCTTGTAAGTCTTGAGTCTTGGTCTGAGAAAAACCTTTACTCAGACCATCAACCCAAAAGAAGGCATTTCTTGCCACACAAGAAGCAGCCAGTACTGGAGCCATAGCAGACGCATTGGTATCCCAAGCTTTTCTTAGTAGGGACTCTGCTTTACGGTTCATGGCATCCTTAATGCTACCCGAATCCACATAGGAGAGGTCTGACTTTTTAGTTACTTGAGCTAAAGGGGCATCCAGTTTTGGTTTTTTTAAGGAATTTTTCTATTTCTTCCTCCTTAAAGGGAAACCTTCCTTTTCCAAGATCCCGCTTTATTCAACCTGTTTTCAGGTAGTTGCCATTGCTGAAGGATTAAACCCTTCAGGGAATGGTGGATAAGCAAAACTCTAGAAGGGCTTTTCCCTAGTCCTTTATAGAGCTTATCCTGTGCTGAGGTCTCTTTAGGCAAATCAGGTATCTCTTCTGAGGCATAAATGGCCTGAAGGAGACCCTGCATGTTCTCCAAACCAAATAGGTTTTTAGATGGTTCGCGGCTCTCCTCTGGTGAGAACCTAACGTCTTCCCTAATTTGTGCTGAAGGGATACTTTGGGAAGATGGTAGGGGACCTGAAGGTCCTGGCCTAGGTAAAGGGCTTTCTTGTGAAGAGGTACCTTCCATTGAAGAAAGATCTTTGGGTTCTACAATACTTGGGGTACCTATTGAAGAATGTACAGTTTTAATAGTAGTTAACATTTCCTCCTGTACTGTCTTAAGGAAGTCTTTCATTAACCCTGAAGCTTCTTTTCCTGCCACTTTGTAAATACATTTAGGGCAGAAAAGCTTAGTGTGGAGGGGCGTGACCGGATGTGAAGCGGACCAGACGTGCCTGCCTGGAGCTCCGGGGACCCTGATTAATCCTTCTAATTACACATCCTGAACCCCGTTTTTTCCTGCCCGTACCGGACTGGTGGAGGGTCGGGACGTCTGTGGGCTGCATCTGAAATGCCTGGAGAGTCCAAATCTGCGAAGCAGAAGCCGGCTCCCCCGCCGGCGGTGCCTCCGGACGCCATCTTGGAAGGCCTGCGCGCTCTGCTCACCAGCATGGAGCTCCCGGCGGACTCGGCTGCAGTTCCATCTACATCCATCCCGGGCCAGGCAAGTGACACAGCTACGATCTTATCTGCTATTGAGCAGAGCAAGACCTCCTTACTGGCCAGGATTGACCATTTGGCGGAGGAGTGTAATTTTATCCGGGCGGACTTAGATAAGATCCGGGGGAGACTCACGGACACTGAGCAGCGTATCTCCTCGGCTGAGGACCTCACTGTCCAGCATTCTGCTTCCCTGCTCTCCCTACAACACACGGTTCAGATGCTGTTAGCGAAGGCGGATGATGCTGAGAACCGCCAGAGGCGGAATAATGTGCGGGTGCTGGGCCTGCCTGAGGGGGATAGGCCTGCTGAATTTGCTGAACTGTTTTTCAAGACCCTCCTTAAGCTCACCGACCTGGCGCCCACCTATGTTGTTGAGCGGGCCCATAGTCCCCACGGGCCGCATAATCCCGAGGCCCCCCCGCCCCTTCTTGGTCCGGTTCCTAAACTACCGTGACAGAGACCGCATACTAAGTGAAGCCCGCAAGCATGACACATTGCCGTTTGAAAACACCTTGGTCCATCTCTACCCTGACTTCTCTGCGGAATCTGCAGAAAAAGAGGAAGACCTTCAATGATGTGCGGCGGAGGCTCCGGGAGAAGGAAATTAAATATTCCATGCTCTATCCCAGCCGACTCTGTGTGCAACATGCCGGATCTGTCAAGTTTTTTGACTCCCCTGACGATGCGGATGCCTGGTTGCTCAGCCTGCGATGAGGCCCTCCACCTTGGCACTGTTGGCCTCGTGCTTGCTAGACTCCCTGTTCTTCAATTTGTCCCCCCTTTGAGTTGTTCGGTTGGACTGTGAACAGCGGAGACCCCCCATTCCCGGATGGTTTCTGACTCGACTCCACTCCTATACTCCTGGGTTGTTTTATTTTTTCTTTTTCCTTATTTTGCTGCTTTTCCTTCATGTCCATGTGTCCCTGGAGCTGGGGCTGGCGATAGCCCCTTTCTGTTTTTTTTTTTTTGCCACAGGACTGCTGTAACTGGTTCTCGGGACTGCTGAGGCCGTCGGCTGACCTTGCCTCTGGTTAGCCCCCCGGACACCTTTTTCCTGGCTTAGTGCCGGATGACTATTGTCTAGGCCTTTTTCCTAGTCAATAGTGTGCTGTTTTTTCTTGTTTTTGGGATGAAGTCAGCCTGCTGCACGGTTGCTCTCTGTTCGACAGGGGTTTGTGTGTTCTTGTTCTTTTTTTTCTATTTTTTTGTTTTTGGCTGCATACCTGTGCTATGTTATGACGTTTTTTATGCAATGTGCTAATTCACTGTGTGATGCTGTTTCACTGTGGGTCGCAGTCCGGGCTGTCTGCTTCCCTACTCCTGATACTGAGGGGTGGCGTGGTTGGTTTTTCACCTGGCCCCTGGCTCCCCTCCTGATGCGCCTATTCCCCCTGCCTGATTGCTCCTCTCTGTGCCATGGCTGACCGCATTAAAGTACTGTCTTGGAATGTGCATGGCCTCAACAGTAAATTTAAACGTGCTCTTTTATTTAAATATCTCCAGTCCTCCAAACCGCAGGTGGTCTTCCTCCAGGAGACCCATCTGACGGGGAGTGCTATACTGGCCCTCCGCAGGCGCTGGGTGTGTCAGGCCTTCCACGCCACCTACTCCAATTATGCAAGGGGGGTCTCGATTTTGGTGCATAGGGCCTTGCCCTGTCGTGTTGAGAGGGTCATCACGGACCCCAAGGGTCAATATGTTGTTCTGGCTCTTGAGATTGCGGGTAAATTGTTTGTATTTGTCAATGTGTATGTCCCCCCGCCTTTTTCTAGTGCTGTTTTGTACCACATCTATGATCGTTTGGCCGAATTCTCGACCCAGCGCATCTTTGTGGCTGGGGATTTTAACATCCTGGATAGTGACTTGGACACCTCGAATCTGAACCGTCAATCCTGCTCGGAGCTGCTCACTTGGGCCTCGACCCTACAGCTCACGGAACTATGGAGGTGGAAACACCCGCAAGACCGGTTCTATTCCCACGTGTCCTCGTCGCATCGCTCTGGCTCCCGTATTGATTTGGCGTTCTGCTCTCCCTCAGTCCTGCCGTTTGTGCAATCGGCTGGCTACCTGCCCTCCGGTCTCTCGTATCACTCGCCGCTTGAGATTCAACTGCGGTTGGGGGAGCGGGGCGGCTGGAGGTTGGACTGTGGGTGGCTTCAGAGATGGAGGGGATGTCTGGTAAAATTGCCCAATACTGGGAGGTCAACGACCTCACTGCCTCCGCCTTGGTATGTTGGGATGCATTCAAGGCCACGGTACGTGGCGACTATGTTTCTGCCATAAAGTCTGCGTGGGTGGAGTGCGCCTCGGTGAGGACGGAATTGGAGGCGGCGGTGACAGAGTCCGAGGCTGAGTTTGCCTCGGATCCCTCCTCTGAGGCGTACTCCTCCATGGCGCAGGCCCGGAGAGCCCTACACTTGCATGTATCATCGGCTGCTGAGGCGGAGGGGAGTTCGCTACGGGCCAGAATATTTGAGTCCGGGGACAAAAATGGCAGACTTTTGGCCAATCTGTCTGCGGACTCTAGGTTCCAGACGGTGGTCCCGGTCATACAATCTGCTGCTGGCAGTGTCCTTCGGGATCCTGCCGATATTCTCTTGGAATTCCGCAATTTCTATGAACGTGTATATGGGGCAGACCCTCCCCCGCCGGGGGGCAGGGATTTGGGGTCTCTTGGGGAGTTGGCCCTGCCTACTCTGGCTCCGGAGGACGCCGCTCTCCTGGAGGCAGAGTTCTCGCTGGAGGTTGAGCAGGCTATTCGCTCCCTCCCCCCCCGGGAAGACCCCTGGTCCTGACGGCCTGCCGGGGGATTGGTATAGAATGTACATTTCTGAACTAGCTCCTAGGCTTTTGAAGACCTACGCCTCCTGCCTAGAAGCAGGGGCTCTCCCGGAGTCTGTCTCTTGCACACATAGTCTTGATCCTCAAACCCGGGAAAGACCCCACCCTGTGCTCAGCCTACAGGCCCATCTCCCTTCTGAATTATGACCTAAAAATACTTACGAAGCTATTGGCTACCAGGTTGATGAAGGTCCTTCCTTACTTGATCAATATAGACCAGACTGGTTTTATGCCAGGCAAATCCACTGATATCAACATACGCAGAGTGTATACACATTTGCAGGTCCCGGCGGAGGCTCAGGGTACACGAGTGATGGTGGCGCTTGATCTAGAAAAGGCGTTTGACTCAGTAGACTGGTCCTATATGATGGTGCTGGAGACGTTTGGCTTTGGCCCCGTCTTCCGTAAATGGGTTGCCATGCTATACGCCCACCCCTGTGCTCAAATTAAGTTGGGGGGAGGCTGTTGTGTCCCTTTTCGTTCGCGCGGGGCACTCGTCAGGGGTGCCCGCTCTCGCCTGCTTTGTTTTCCTTGGCCGTTGAGCCCCTGGCGGCGGCTGTTCGCGGTTCCGGGGCGGTCGGGGGGATCCGGGTGGGGTCCTTGGAGGAAAAGTTGGCTCTTTATGCAGACGACATTATCCTGTTCCTCCGGGACCCCGGCTGGTCGCTCCGTTCGGCCTTGGATCTGCTGGCGGCCTTCTCCAATCTCTCTGGCTTGCGAGTGAACTGGAACAAGTCGCTTATTCTCCCGATAGACGTGGGGGCCCGGGCCCCCGCGGACCCGTCCCTGCCCCTGTGTTGGACCGTTAGGCTTAAATATTTGGGTATAGTGATTTCCCCTAACATTCGGGACTTTTGCGACCTAAATTTGACTCCCCTTCTGTTGAAATTCGGGACCAAACTGCGCTCCTGGGCTAATCTCCCCCTGACCCTGATTGGCCGTATTAACCTGGTCAAGATGAAGTTGTTACCCCCTCTCCTATACGTGCTTCGCCATTCTCCAGTCTGGATACCGAAGGCCGTTTTTCGTCGGCTACATTCTCGCATCCTTTCTTTTCTCTGGGGTTCTCGCCCTCCTAGACTTCGCCTT
Organism: Pelophylax lessonae; assembly: GCF_965119305.1. Classification (NCBI taxonomy): domain Eukaryota; kingdom Metazoa; phylum Chordata; class Amphibia; order Anura; family Ranidae; genus Pelophylax; species Pelophylax lessonae. The sequence continues at coordinate 519,558,377 of NC_138768.1, forward strand.
ACGGTTTTGTAGCGGCCCTGGACTCGGGGGGGGGGGGGATTGGCGTGCCCTGACTTTTTCCGGTACTTCGTGGCGGGACTTTTGACACATGCACATAACTGGCTGATCTCGGATACCTCCAATGCTGCGGTGGCCCTGGAGGCGGCCCTGTTGGGCTGCTATGAGGCCTTGCGCAACTTGCTGCTCCGTGGACCGAAAGCTCCGTACCCTCTCACTGTCTCGATGGTGACGGTGATCAGAGCTTGGAAGCTGCAGTCTCCCTATGTCCGGACGGGACCTGGACGCCGCTCCCCGAATTCCCCACTGTGGATGAACCCCGAGCTGCCGGAGTTTTTCTCCATTCCGGATCCCACTGTGTGGGCCTCCAGGGGCATATTGTATCTATCCCATATTTGTAGAGGGGAAATGCTTGCGACATTTGACCAACTGAAAGCAGACTTTTCCTTGCCCAATTCCCACTTTTTCAGGTACCTTCAGCTTCGCCATGCCTTCCGTAAACAGTTTGGTGACTCTCCCTGCGACTTTACGCTGGCCGATTTGGAAGCCATCCTTCGGAACAACACTTTGAAGAAGCCCCCCTCCACCATATATAGCACTTTACTCCCTAGTGTACATTCTGGACTGGAGGCTCTGCAGGCCTTTTGGGTGGCCGAGGCTCCGGGCCTGGATGCGGAGGATTGGGAGGATGTCTGGGACTACCCGTTCCGTCACTTGGTGGCCACCAGGGACCGCCTTGTGCAGTTTAAAATCCTCCATAGGTTCCATCTGACCCCGACCAGGCTGCATAGGGCCTTTCCTGACACACCTGCGACCTGCTGGCGCTGCGGTGCACAGGATCCCACCTATACGCACATGCTTTGGCATTGTTTGTCCTTGGTGGTGTATTGGAATCGGATCCTGGACTTCATTCCTCGAGTGATCACCATCCGTGTACCCCTGAAGCTGGAATGTTGCATCCTGGGACTTGTAAATGATCTGGCCCACTCAGTGGCGACCCGCACTCTTTTAGGTCTTTTATTATTCTATGCTAGGAAATTGGTGATTCTCCACTGGCGGAAGCCTGTAGCACCCACCCTCTCCTTATGGAAGTCCTTGGTTAACTCAGTTATACCGCTCTACAAAGCGACCTATGCTAACGGGCTGCCCGCAAAAATTCTCAAAGGTATGGGACATTTGGGTGGACTCTAGTGAAACTGCTAATGATGCGGAGGGCTCCGCTGGGCCCGCCCAGGGACCCTGATTGAGGTGGCCAATTGCTTCCCCCATGTGCAGTGGACTGTGGACTCTCATCATCCTCCTGGGTTCCTGGACTTCACCGCAGTGAATGGCCTGTTCCTGCCCTCGGGATCCTTGTGATTTGTGCACTTCCTTCATGTAGTAGCAGCTGGGTGCAGCCCTGTCTGGAGTGGTTTTTTCTATCTTTTTGTTGCTGTGTGTGGTTTTTTTTTTATTTATTTATTTATTTTTTTTTATTTATTTATTTTTTTTTTTTTTGTTTCGTTTTCTTATTGCTGTTTTGTTGTCGAGCCGGGGTATGCCCAGAGGCTCTGTTTTGTATGTTGTTCTGTTTTCAAAACCAATAAAAAGAATTTAAAAAAAAAAAAGAAAAGCTTAGTGTGGGAACTGGATAACCTATCCCCGCAATTACTATCCCCCCAGGGACTCTGGAAGACAGGATACAAAGCCATATAAGTATCACTCTTCCCAAACCTATTAACCTGAAAACCATAGAAAGGACATAGATGAGTCCGACTAAGGTCAGAGAAGATGGGACAATTTCCAGGCATTTGTAACTCGGTACCAGCAGACTTTAGAAGGAACAACCAATGAAGGATACGTTTCTCAGCACTTACCCGGTTCCAACCTGGGTTTTGCTACCGACACCTCGACCGGCCTCTCCTCCTCCTTCCCCAGAGGGTGAGTCGTGGAGGGCTTCCATTTCCCCAGCAGCTGTCCGCGCTCCGTTAGCCTGGGAGTCTGCTCTACCGCTAGGAAGCGGTTCCGGCGTCTCCTCCACGTTCTTCTTCCGCAATGTTGCGCGCGCGTCCTGACGTTGCGCCGGAAGTTTCCGGTTGGAAGACGAGGCTTGAAACGCCCGCCCGGCGGGAAATTCAAAATTCTTCTGTGGAGGAGAGCGGCTGGCGGCCGGAAAACAGGACCGACGGCCTGTGTACCTGGGGGCGACCTATGAGAAGCCTGGGGAGGCGGCACGTAGAGCTCAGCTCTCAAAGACCCTTTGCTGAACCTGGCTCACATGGGTACCGTTCGTCTGAGTCTGCAGGTCAGTGAACATAACAAACGTTTCGTTGTAGGAAGAAACACAATCTAAACTGAGGGGCAGAGGGAAGGGTGGGGCCTTTTAACAAATTGTAATTGATTGTTTCCGGTAGGGAGGAGCCCATCATCTCTCACTGTTGGGCCGTCCTGGAAGGCAAGGAGAGAAAAGGGAAGGTCTGCCAAAAGCTTCTTAGAAGCCTGGTCGGCTGACCAGGTCTTTAGCCAGATCACACGTCTGATGAGCGCACTTACCACTGACGCTCTAGCCGCGAGCGGAAGAACGTCCAGGTTAGCATCGCATATATAAACTGCAGTCTGCGATAATTGGTCAGCGAGTTCCAGGACAGATGACATTAACGGGGTTACTGTCATTGCCTCTCTGAGCCTTTACCCATTCAAACATAGGCTGAGAGATTAGTATGGTAGTCAGGGCAGGCCTGAGAATAGATCCCACTACTGCATACAGGTGTCGGGTTAAGACCAATACAACTCAACCGGATCAGGGAGGGATGAGAATTCTGCCACTGGTAAAACCATGGCCTTGTGAATACCGCATATCTGGGGGACCACCTGAGGAGGGGACCATCCATTTGCGTAAGATCTCTTCATCAAACGGGTAGCGTCTGGCCAAACGTTTGGGAACTGCAAGCGTGCGATTAGGTCACTGCCATTGTTCCTCCACTAAGGCAGACAAGACTTTGGGACAAGGGAAAACCTTGGCCGATTTCTTTGCCCTGAGGGATCCAAAGGATTCCAAGGCTCCTTGCGATTTAGAAATCGCATCTGTGATTTTCAGGGTGTCCCTCACTGAGGATATCAAAGCATCTACCAGCGCCTTTTTCTGTGCCAAGGCGGGTGTGGAAACCTCCTCTTCAGCGTCGGAAAATACTGCATGCGGGAACACATCCTCCAAAAGGGGGTCTGTGTCGCCGGCGACCATATCAGCCTCAGAATCTGAGGTCTGAGATCACAGGCGAGGGCCGAGGGAGTTTCTTAGTAAATGCTGCTGCAATAACTTTGTGATGCAAGAAATGTCCAGAAAAATGGACAAAGTCACATCATGAGCATTAGAAGCGGGCCCCAATGATAAATCTAGGGTCGCAGACAAACTTGGGGAATCTAAGTTAGACATATGGCCAAACAGTAGGATTGCACAGTAAACATGTAAAGACCAGACAGTGAAATGGGGAAACACCGGAACCTGCACCGCAAGGGGTTAAACAGAAGCTTCTCCTGAAAACAGGAGCAATGGCCTTAGAGGGTGCAATCATCACCCAATAGCCAAAAATTAACGTCCGAGGCTGTGTGGTTACAAAAGCACCACAGGTCCCAGCAAGTCCGCCGCTACCGGCATGCACTGCGCCTTTAAGAGGCAATCGCAATGCATGCATTACTCCGGGGGGATAATCCTAAGCCCTCTAAAGGCCTGAAACCCCTCTGAAGATGAAAAGGTGAAGGCCAGGGTAAATTAACTCCTTTAGAGTAGTTACCACATGAACACAGCAAGGTGCATCAGCAGCATGGAGAAGTGAAAGTAGACTGAACGCCCCCACCCATAAGAGCAAGAAGCTCCTATGCTGTTCTGTCTCTGGCTCCAGCAAAATGGCCACCAGAATTAGTGATAGGGATACCCTGGTAGGCTGAGGCCTGTTAAGGCTGTAGAAATTATAAAGGAAAATAACTGCGCTAAGGTGAACAAAAAATCAGAAAAGCAGCGACTTCAAGTGCGACCACACCCTAAATAACATATAGAAAAATAAGTCGCGCTGCGTGATGTGGGTAAAACAAATAAATGTCCAAACAAATGAATGTCCCAAATATCAAGTTGAACGACGTTGGAAACAAAGAGTAACTCCACAGTCTCTTTAGGAAATGCGCTTACCAAATAGCCATTAAAAATCAGCAAGATTCATGAGCCAAGGTGCAGTCACAGATCTGGAAGATTGGAGTGATCAGAGTCCTCAACGAATGGTGTTAGTGTTGTACATAAAAAAGAAGAAAAACTTGCATAGTGTGATACCGTACAAGTAATGATCAAATCATAAGTTCCACCACCAAGGGAAATCCCTTAACAATTGTGCAGCAGCTCACCAAATGGAAAAAATAGTGATCAGTGAAACCGTAACAGGGAGTGAGAAACTATTTCTTCCCAACAAAAGGTAGATCTTCAACTTTCCAGGATTATCCACAGTTGATCGTTGCTGTGCTGTGTAGTTTGCAACTAATGAAGTTCCTCTTTAAGTGATTATTATTGATGCCGTTGGTCATGAAGTTACACCTGTGAAGGGAATGCGATAAAGGTATCATACTGCACAGATTATTTTTCTTCTGGTAAGAGGCTTGCAGTGCCACCTGAGTGATTCTTTTGGCTCATTGGTTCTCTTGGATTCACCTTGTTTGCATTATTATTTTTTAACTTCGGTAAGAGGCTTTGCAATTGGTGGAGGTTCCTTCCTCTATTTCTCACTCCCTGTTACTTGGTTTCACTGATCACTATTTTTTCCATTTGGTGAGCTGCTGCACAATTGTTAAGGGATTTCCCTTGGTGGTGGAACTTATGATTTGATCATTACTTGTACGGTATCACACTATGCAAGTTTTTCTTCTTTTTTATGTACAACACTAACACCATTCGTTGAGGACTCTGATCACTCCAATCTTCCAGATCTGTGACTGCACCTTGGCTCATGAATCTTGCTGATTTTTAATGGCTATTTGGTAAGCGCATTTCCTAAAGAGACTGTGGAGTTACTCTTTGTTTCCAACGTCGTTCAACTTGATATTTGGGACATTCATTTGTTTGGACATTTATTTGTTTTACCCACATCACGCAGCGCGACTTATTTTTCTATATGTTAAGGCTGCAGGCCATGGCAAAATGGCGGCTCCACGCCGATGAGCATGTGTCCTCGGGCCTGGTGAGGCCTACCGTAGTAATAGGCCTGGGGGACTTGGCGGGGGTCATGACGGCGGATGAACCCCCCCCGAGTTGCGGTATGAGGCGCAACCATGTACCCCCCTCCGAGGCCTCCTACCCCCCCACCCCCCCACTACCCGGTATAGCAAATGAGGTGATTTACATAGGGGACTCCTCACTAAAAATGTCCCGGGGATTCGGAGCCCAGGGTAGGAGGGGGAAGGTCCCAGGTGACCCCTCAATGAGGAGGGTGGCAGGAGGTATGGGTAGCTGAGGGTCCTACTCACCTATGGAGGAGCCCACATCCGCCCCAGGTCTGCTAACCATAGGGGGGGCTGTACTTACCGAAACCCAGCCGGCATTCCACAGGAACTGGAGTCAGCAGCAACAAAAATAAAATAAAAGTGCAAAAGAAAAAAAAGTTCCCTTTTTAGGGCTTTCACACAGGCGGACCATTCAGATCCGCCTGTCGGTTTTTTGGCGGATCTGAACGGTCCCCTATGCATCTCTATGGGGCATCGGATGTCAGCTGAGACATACGATCCGATAAATCTGGACGGATGGAAACCCTAGTTTCCATCCGTCCAGCGGATCAGATCGGATGAGAACGGACCGACGGTCCGTTCCCATCCGATTTCGCAAGAGAGATGCATGGGGAACTGACAGCTGTGTCTCCGCACACAGTGCGGAGACACAGCTGTCATCCTCTTGCTCAGCGATTCCCCCGCTGAGATAAACGGAGTCCATCCGACGGACGGAGTGTGTAAAAGGGGCCTAAGACTTAGCTCCCTGCTGGGACTTTTTTGTCCTAGCTCGGTTTTGTTTGGCCACTCCTAAGACCAGGCAGCTAAAATTGAAGATGCAATGGTGAGCCCAGGGACCCTGGGCATGTCAAAGCCTTTGGCTCTACCTGGTCACTCCTAGTTGAAGGGGCTTATTACCCATCCGTCTATGATTTAAAGCAACAGCTATGTCCGTCGGTGGACGAAAGACATATGCACTGTTACTGTAATGACACTGGCAGGGAAGGGGTTAGCAGTGGGTGATCAAGGGGTTAAGCCTAGGGGAGTGTTTCTAACTGTATGGGGGTTGGGCTTTTGAAATGATCAGAGACCTGTGATCCTACATAGAAGGTGCTTTGATCATACCAGAGAGAACTGTGTGTCCTCTCAGCAGGGAGATGTCTGCAATCGGAGCCGCCGGCCCTGTGCATTGGAGTCCTCGCTGCTGAGTAAAGGCGGAAGCGCCCCCTAGCTGCAGGCGCGTGACCCGACGTAGGGCTACATCGGTTTGCGCAGGAGGGCCAACCTGCCGCAGTAAAACTGCGGCAGGCAGTCCTTAAGAGGTTAAATGGTAACTCCACTTTCATGGGAAAAAACAAAAAATGTAGTATATACACAATAGCACAAATCACATTGTGATTAAAAATGATATTTCCTTTTCAATATGCAGCTGTAATTTTCTGAAAATGCAATGTGGCTACCTGGAGCTGTTCTGTACACAGAATGTGTACTAACCACACCCACAGAAACCTCATTTCCTGCTTGTGCGATTGGCTCACCAGTTTTCCCAAAAGTCTGCTAAGATAAAAGTCAGATTTCTGGCATGCCGTGCAACAAAAATGTCATTTTTGGTGATACTCCCAATAGGAATACATCAAAAGAGATGCAAGGCCCAGCAGATTTCCTCATAAGAGCCCTGCAGCTGCCAGATAAATATGAAAATTACTCCCGTTTTGACCCACTCAGCACAGAGGAACAATGATTTCTTCAATACAAAAAGATAGGAATCTGCAACAAAGTTTGTTAAAATTCTTGTAATGCACAGAGATGACCCAGAGGGGAATGTATTTTTTTGCAACAAAAGTGGAGTTAGGCTTTAACCACTTGCCGTCCTCCGCACGACCAGCCCCGGCCAGGCAAAGTGACGTAGTACTAAGTCGCTACTTCCCGCCGGTCTGGTGTGCGCTCCTGCGCCCCCCCCCCCCCCCCCCCCGCCGCTGCCGGCTTGATTGGGTTCAGAACCGATCAGTCATCAGGTTCAGGCCAATGATTTTTGGCCTGGACCTGTAGATCGGTCCTGCCCAAATAGGAATCCATGCTGAGCCTGTGTAATTTAAACACAGGCTCAGAAAAGACGTGCTCTCCCCTCCCATGATCCTTTTTGGATTCATCTCGAGAGGAGAGCGCATCTAACTGTAAGTACTGCACCAAGCACACTCGCATACACTTAGGCACATTTAACCCCTGATCGCCCCCCAGTTAACCCCTACACCCCCTGTCACAACACACACTGTATACAGCATATAGCATTTTCCTATATACCTGTATAAGTGTGATTTGTGACCAGGTGTAGCGCTTGCGGCCCCCTTTTTCACTTAAAATACCCACCACCCCCCCAATAAAGATTTAACCCCCTGATCCCCCCAGTTAACCCCTTCCCCCCTGTCACATTGCACACTAATACAAACGTAATATACTGTTTTTCTGTATTTTGTATTAGTGTGATTGTGTCCTGAATTAGCGCTAGCAAGTTAGTTTGTCCCAAGGAGGTTTAGGGTCCCTGCCACCCCCCCCCCAATAAAGATTTAACCCCCTGATCACCCCTACACCCCCTGTCACAACACACACCGTATACAGTATATAGCATTTTCCTATATACCCGTATGTGATTTGTGACCAGGTGTAGTGCTTGCGGCCCTCCCTTTTTCACTTAAAATACCCGCCAATAAAGATATAACCCCCTGATGCCCCCCTGATCACCCACAGTTAACCCCTTCCCCCCCTGTCACATTGCACACTAATACAAACGTAATATACTGTTTTTCTGTATTTTGTATTAGTGTGTTTGTGACCTGAATTAGCGCTAGCAAGTTAGCTTCTGTCCCAAGGAGGTTTAGGGTTCCCGCCACCCCCCCCCAATAAAGATTTAACCCCCTGATCACCCCTACACCCCCTGTCACAACACACACTGTATACAGTATATAGCATTTTCTATATACCCGTATAAGTGTGACTTGTGACCAGGTTTAGCGCTTGCCGACGTTCCTTTTATCCTCAGGATACCCACCACCCCCTCCCAATAAAGATTTAACCCCCTGATCACCCCCAGTTAACCCCTTCATTGCCCTGTCACAGTGACACTTTTATAGTGTACACTTTTTTTTCCTGATCACTATTATTAGTGACACAGGTGACATTAGCTAATGTTAGCGTGAGTCTAAGCGCAGATCCCCGGCGCATAGTTAGAAATAACCCCTTGATTACCACACATACGCACACATACACTTCCATTACTAGTATAGTGTTTGAACAGATCAATATCTGATCTGATCAGAACTATACTAGCGTCCCCATAGTTTAGGGTTCCCAAAACGCGGTGTTTGCACGGTCAGCACTGATTCCTGCCAGCGCCTGCGTTTAACCCCTCTGCACAGCCCACCCCACCCAGGCAAGTGTAGTAATCAATAGATTACTGTCACTTACAAAAAAAACACAACACACAAAACCGCTGTTAGCAGAGTCAGGCCTGATCCCTGCTAGCATTAGCAGTTTTTTTTGGTAGCGCTTGAAATAGTCCTTGACAACCAGGTGCTTTTATTACCTGTGCGTCAACACTACTGTACAGGTAAATTTAGTTACCAAAATGTCCAAACGTTTGTACAGTGGTGAAGAGGCTTATAGTATACTGACCGTGTCAGATGATAGCGATGGGGAAGCTACACTGGCAGAATTAGTGTCAGTATACGAGAAAAGGAAGGTGAGGAACCAAAGAACAGTTCACAAAACAGAACACAAAAATGGTTGCATAAAGGGATGCTCACAACTGCTGTGTTCAAAAAATGAAAAACTTTATTGATAAACAAGGCATGTCATAGTATAAAAACATATAATAAGGGGATAATGGTACACAAACTGGAATCAATTGCGATGAAAAATGGCATGAGACAACATTAAAAACAATACAATGACAAAGACACACATAGCTGGCCACACACCCATTTGGATTGATGGATACACTATTACAGTGGCTACCAGTATTTAGCTCAAATCAAGCCCTTTAATGCTGCAGTGAACCACTTAAAGTGTATCGGCATGCCACATAAACCCAGAGATTCAAGGGAAATCAGGATAAGGTGTAAACCATGTACCAAAATACAAGTACCATAAAATTCATCAATCTCATGAACCGTCACTATGGGTATGGTGAAGGATGGAAATAATATAATGTATTCTCTGGTCTGTTTGTAAAATCTGGTGATCAGCCAGGGAATTACCTATCAACCTTGACAATATTGTTGTGACTGGTATACAATCAGGACATTTCTCTCAATTTTAAACACCTGAAGTCCTTCCGGTCATGTGAATGCACAGACTGCTGAAATCCCTTTGAAGTCAGGGAATGACGTGGGGTGGGGGGAGGTGATCAAGTAATGGATGAAATTAATAAGCTGCCAGTCTCCAATATATATGAAGGGTTATAGGAATGGCCAAACTGGAATCAAAGGCGTTTATTCATAGTAAATCAATCAGGTTTAATTACCTGATGATCAAAAAATAATTAACATCTCTAACTTTTTGTTGGATGAGACGCACTTATTAAAAAAAGGATTTTCCTTTTCTCCCACATCGGGTATGGACCATTTCGAGGTCTACAACCTAAGAAAAGTATATTATAGATTGTTGCATGAAGGTGAAGTGGAAACACCATGTGTGGAGCAATTCAATGAGGACGAAAGGATGGCTCTTGAGACACTTGAATCCCTGCTGGAGGAAGCTGGTGACCTGTCGGAGGACGTGGAGCTCCCATATGGCACAGATACCATACGAAAAAGTGATATCTGTATACGCTCCACAGTGATGCCCAAATTTCGTACAAACAAATGGTTGAATTTATTTTTGGTATTAGTTGAGGAAGACCTGAAGTCTGTCAATTGGAGCTTCACGCCCTCTGACAATCTTACACGTAGAGAGAGGAGCCCTCAGAGATCTAAAAAACACTAAAGATTTGGTAATTAAAAAAAGTGATAAAGGAAGTAATGTGGTACTTCTGTCAGGCTTTATGTCTCCTATCTGACAGAGGTACATACAAAAAACTCCACTCAAACCCCCTACCAAATCTGGTTCTTAATATTAACGAGAAACTCGCCTTTGCCTATGAGGCATTGCTAATTACGGCAAAGGAAAAACAATACCTGCAGGTAATTGACTACAACGTACCGACGTTTTATATTATCCCAAAGATTCACAAAAACCAGGTGGACCCACCAGGAAGGCCGATGGTTTCGGCCTGTGGTGGGCCTCTGGATAGGATAGGGAAATATTTGGACTTTTTTATCAATGATCTTGTCCTCGACCTTCCCTCGTATATGAGAGATACGGGGGACGTCCTGAACAAGATCAAAGATCTAGAGTTTGACAAAGAGGTTCTTCTCGTTGGCATAGATGTAGAGTCTCTCTACACTTCTATACCCCACCCCTGGGGCATTCTCTCAGTATACCACTTTTTAGAACAAAAATTTCCCCTGAAGGGAGCCCAAAATGAATTTCTCATTGAATTATTGGAGTTTGCTCTCCAAAACAATGTTTTTTAATTTTTCGGAGCCTACTATCAGCAAATTAGAGGCACGGCCATGGGAGCCCCATGGGCCCCCTCATATGCCTGTCTCCATCTCGGAATGTGGGCGGAAGAAATGGTTTACGCCTCGCCTATGTACCTCAGCCACGCTTTGACTTGGCTGAGGTACATAGACGATGTACTCATGGTATGGGATGGTACACTGTTAGTTAGAAGAGTTCATGTCCGAACTAAATACCAACAATAGAAATATACATTTGATGTATACTGCCGACAAAAAGTCAGTTTCGTTTTTGGACTTAAATGTTGAGTTCAGAAACGGTAAATTCAAAACCTCCACATTCCGAAAGGCTACTGCGGCCAACACGCTCCTTTAGAGCCGACAGTCACCACCCAATAAATCTGAAATTAGGTATCCCGGTGGGTCAATTCATCCATTTAAAACAAAATTGCTCCACACATGAGGACTATATTAAGGAATCTAAAGATCTGTATGACCGGTTCCATGAACGTGGCTATTCCCACCGTACAATTAGGAGGGCCAAAAAGAAGGCAGGAATGAGAGATAGGGAAGATCTCCTTATCCAGAATAAACCAAAAATTAAAAGTACCAACTCACCGAGATTAATCACCAAATTTGGGTGCTATTGGCACGAGGTAAAGAGGATACTTGTAAGTGAGTAGTCTAAAAAGGCTACCTATAGCGCTTGCTCTAAAAATCATATAATAGACAGTGCATAAATATTCCCTATATATCTATCTATATATATCTATCTATATATATATATATATATATATATATATATATATATATATGTGTGCAGCTGCTCTAGTAAAAGGATAAATGTAAATGAGTAGTCTAAAAATTTTATATAGGCTACCTATAGCGCTTGCTCTAAAAAAACATATAATAAACAGTGCATAAATATTCCAATAAATATATATAAAATTAAGTGAGTATGTGTAAAGAATTTGTTTTAGCAGCTGCTATAGTAAAGATAGATAAAATTGAGTGGTCTAAAGGATAGGCTACCTATAGCGCTTGCTCTAAATACATTTGATTGTAAACACAAATATTAAACTGCATATGTGAAAATAGTCCAATAAACAAAAAAATCTTCAGTGAAAATAATCGCCAAATGAAAGTTCCAAAGGAGAAAATGTGCAAAACAATTCTGTGTAAACGGTGGTTCTTCAGTGCAATTTACTTAAAGTGCAGGTGCTGAGTGCAATAATAGATCCAAGTGATAGTGGTAGAATTCAATCACTCACCAAATGTTGTGGGTCCTGTGTGCCTTATAGCACCAGGACCTATTCAGACTTGTATAGCCCCCTGGGCTAAAGAGCGATCTTTCTCTCTTGCTTCTATGTGGGTAGGGTGATGGGGTCCCCCTCCGTCTCCTCTCCCCTCACCAAGCCAGGGTATATGCAAAAAATGAAGCTCCAGATAGTGTATTATCTTTAAACTCTTTATTCCCAACTGGGCAAAAGTGCATACATGCAAAAAAGTTTCTCTGTCGCTCATTGACAGACGCAGTCCTCTTGATTAATATCAAATTGGGTTATACTGCCCTCTACAGGAGTAGGACACTAGGCAGAAGGAAAATGTTCTGGCCCCACCTTAGGGGCAGTCCCAGAGGGTATATCCTCTCTCTCTCTCTCTGCTACAGGATGTTAGTTTTTTTCTGTCTACTCAGGAGTAAGGACCTAATTTCCTTGCTGGGATCTTTGGTCCTGGCAAGATTTTTTTAGAAATTTTTTTTTTTTAGTCAGCTTTTTTCTCCAGTTGTTCCTGTGAGATCTTCAAGCAATTATGCTGGAGCTGGGCGACGGGCTGGATGTTAAGATCCAGTGGTCACCCCAGTCAGCCTACGAGCGCGTGCAGGCCCTAGCTCCACGCTGGGTCGGCCGCAACAGTCCCACTGGACGGGGACTGGCCCTGCGAGTTAAACGTCTGGCCGGGACGCCGACGACCAGTTGGAAACTGAGTCGCGGCGTCCGTATTGGTCAACAGCCCCCCAACTTCGGTGGAGAGGGGTTCTGTTAGGAGGGGGTGCCCGCCGGTTCCGGTATGGTGAGTAGTATGTTCCCCCTCTCCCCTGTCGAGTTTTGGGAATAGACACGGGGCCCCCTGTGGATGGTCGGACCCTTTTGATCCTGGGTCCCTCCTCTATCCTATAGCATGTGTCACAGATCTCCCTCTTGAGTGTGATTTGGTGAATAAGAACCAGGAGGCTTGGTTTGGGAGCTGACTATCGGAAGTCACTGTATGAGTGGGCACTGTAAAGGGACCATGACTGAAGTCAGGGGCTGGCATTACTGTTTAGCATGGCCATGTAAGAGGGTGATATGATCCTACCTTATACATAAGGTTGCAGTTGACATCCGCCGCCGCCGCCATCCCCCCGCAGGCCGCACACCTCCCGCAGGCCGATGCCTGCCTTCCGCAGGCCGCACGGTGTAGCAGGCCGCTGCCATCTTTCCACAGGGGCTGCCGCCATTCTCCCGCAGGTCGCACGGGGCCGCCATCTTGGCGTAGCCTCATGTCTCCGGCATGGGGGCGGCCATTTTGGAGATGACCAGCTACCTCGGAGTAGCAGGGGAGGCGCCGGAAGGCGTGTAAAGGGGCGGAGCCCCCTCCTTTACCCGGGAAAACGATCCAAAAGACTTCCTGTCTGTAAAGGACAGCGCTGAGAGCAGTTTGGTAGAAGCTTCTGTGCATCTGGTGGTGAGCCCTTGGGGTCTCTCTCTCTGTGGGGGTCCGAAGCAGGTAACACTGAGGGGCGCTGTTGCGCTGGGGATTACAAAAAAAAAAGTTTTTTTTCTTTACAATTTTTTTTTTTGTTTGCTGGCAAGTGTCTTGGATTAATCATGGACCCTGCCACACATGTACCCCACCTGATCCCCTCGAGGTGGCGCAGGACCCTCCAGTGCCCCACTTATGATTGATGCATTATCAGCAGTTTTGGAGTCTTTGGTATCCCGGGTGGAGGTGGCCTGTCAGGGACGGGGGGCAAGAAAGCGACCCCCGCCTACCCCTATTTCATCTGACACTTCAGATACGGATTCTGAGTTTGTCACTGCAGCTGCAGGTCCCTCTTCTGGGGCTGCTGTCTCGGGTATGGTCTCCTCAGACAGTGAGGAGGACGTTTCTGCCTCCGCCATAGCACAAGAAGAAGCGTTGGTGGATGCACTAGTTGTGTCTGTCCGGGAAACCTTAAGTCTGGAGGTTACACCGGCATAGGTAGCTGATACTGAAATTCCTTTTGGTACTAGCAAGCCTACCAAAATGGCGAAGGTTTTTCCCTTGCCCAAATGTTTTGGTAATCTAATTAAAGAAGAATGGGGTCGTCCGAAACGAACAGGGGTGGCCTCCCTGCATCAGGGGGATTTCCTGGCGTCCAGAGACAGCAAGTATGCCTAATTTCAGATCCCCATCTTCGCAGGACATCAGCGTTTTCTTCACTTTTCCCAAAGATCATTCCTAGTTCCCACCAGGAGATTGAACTATCTGGACCTAACTTTGGAGACATCCTTGGCAAGGGTGTGTCTCCTTACGGAGAAGCTCCGGAAGATTCAGTGAACGATTCGGATGTTGCTGTCTGTCAACTGGCCTTCCCTTCGGACTTGCATGAGGATCCTGGGACTGATGGTGGCCTCCTTAGAGGCAGTACCGTATGCCCAGTCTCATACCCGAATTCTCCGAAAGGAGATTCTTTTCAAATGGAATCGGAATCCCGATTCTCTGGACAATCTGATCCGGTTGAGCGAGCGGGCCAGGGAGTCTCTGGTCTGGTGGCTTCGGTCTCCGATGCTCAGCCAGGGAAAGTAATTTCTTCCGATAGAATCTAGGTTACCGATAAATGTATTGGAACTGAGAGCGATCAGACTTTGTCTGATTTACTGGACCGAGCAGCTCCAGGGCAGCCCGGTTCGGATCCAGTCGGACAATGCCACGGCCGTGGCTTATGTCAATCACCAAGGGGGCACCTAGAGTGTCCTGGCGGCCATCGAAGTGGCCAGCATTCTTCGTTGGGCGGAACGGTTTGTTCCGGCTCTCTCCGCGGTATTCACTCCGGGGGTGGAAAATCGGCAGGCAGATTATCTCAGCCGTCAGATTCTGGATCAAGGGGAATGGCCTCTTCATCCAGAGGTATTTCACCAGCTGTGCCTTCATTGGGGCACCCCGGAGGTGGATCTGTTGGCAGCTCGGGTCAACAGGAAGGTGCGGAGGTTTGTAGCCCGCTCCCGAGATCCTCGAGCGGATGCAGCAGACGCGCTGGTCGCCCCGTGGGGACAGTATCAGCTACTGTATGTCTTCCCTCCTCTCAAGTTGCTGCCGAAACTTCTTCGCAGGATAGAGGTGGAGGGAATTCCAGTTATCCTGGTAGCTCCGGACTGGCCTCGTCGACCCGGGTACGCCGACTTGGTCAGGCTGGTCGCGGACGCTCCTTGGAGACTTCCTCTCAGGGAGGATCTGCGGTCTCAGGGACCGATCTTTCATCCTGCTTTACAATCGCTGGCTTTAACGGCCTGGCTATTGAGACTCAGGTGCTGAAGGACAAGGGATTTTCAACTTCAGTTATTCCTACTTTAATTAAAGCAAGGAAAGCGACTTCCAGAAAAGTCTATCATCGCACATGGAAGTCTTATATTGCGTGGTGTGAATCCCTTGGATTTCCTCCACGTGCCTATTCGGTGACCCGAATCTTGGCTTTTCTGCAACAGGGGGTTGAGCAGATGCTGGCCTTGAGTACTGTCAAGGGTCAGGTTTCAGCGTTAGCAATTTTCTTTCAGAAACCTTTTGGCTACCCATTCCTTGGTGCGGAATTTCATCCAGGGGGTGCGGCACCTGGCTCCGCCAGTGCGCGCGCCCTTACCGCCCTGGGATCTTTGGTGTTGTCGGTTCTTCAGAAACCTCCCTTTGAAAATATCAGGGAGATTCCCTTGCTTACGTTATCCCAGAAGGTGGCCTTCTTGGTGGCCATTACTTCTGCACGCAGGGTGTCAGAACTGGCCGCATTATCCTGTCGTTCCCCATATCTGGTGGTTCATAGGGATAAGGTGGTTCTTTGTCCGAATCCATCCTTCCTTCCTAAGGTGGTTTCAGAGTTTCATCTGAATGAAGATATTGTGCTACCTTCCTTGTGTCCTAAGCCCAGTCATCCCCGGGAGTTTGCGTTACATTCCTTGGATGTGGTTCGGGCAATCAGGGTATACTTGAAAACTACGGACTCGTTTCGTGAAACGGATTCACTTTTTGTGATCACGGATGGCCCCAAAAAGGGGTTGCCTGCATCTGCCGCGACTATCTCCAGATGGATCAGACAGACGGTGGTACAGGCTTATTCTATTAAGGGTCGGAATCCTCCGTTCCCTGTTAAGGCGCACTCCACTCGGACGCTTAGTGCTTCCTGGGCCTTCCGCCATCAGGCGTCAGTGGTCCAGGTTTGCAAGGCGGCTACCTGGTCGTCGGTTCATACGTTTACAAAATTGTATAAAGTTGATGTGTTGGCATTGGCGGATGCCTCTTTTGGCCGCAAGGTTTTGCAGGCCGCAATTTGAGGAGACCGTTGGTCTACCTCGAGGGTTTTTTCTGTTGGGTTTTCAGTTGTCTCATCCTTTGGTTTGATGAGCCTTTAAGACTTCTAGTCGGCACCGGTTGGGCCTTCTGGATTTAAAATTTGATTTCTGTTATCCCACCCCTCATTTGTGGCACTGCTTTGGGACGTCCCAATTTGATATTAATCAAGAGGACTGCGTCTGTCAATGAGCGAAAGAGAAAAATGGATTTTTGTAAAATCTTACCGTAAAATCCTTTTCTCTTAAGCTCATTGACAGACGCAGTATCCGCCCCTCTACTTTTGAGTTGGGTTGGGTTAAATTCTCTGACACTGCTTTGTGACATAACTAACATCCTGTAGCAGAGAGAGAGAGGATATACCCTCTGGGACTGCCCCTAAGGTGTGGCCAGAACGTTTTCCTTCTGCCTAGTGTCCTACTCCTGTAGAGGGCAGTATAACCCAATTTGATATTAATCAAGAGGACTGCGTCTGTCAATGAGCTTAAGAGAAAAGGATTTTACGGTAAGATTTTACAAAAATCCATTTTTTTGGGCTTCAAATCCAAAAAACAGGCAAAACTTCAAGTAAAAGCAAAAAACCAGGAAATAACCAACACTTCACGCCAAATAAGGCCAAAAAACAAGTGCAGGGGAAGTCAGGTAGGTTTCCGTCCCAATATTAGCCTCGTGGGCCGCTTGTGACTATGTCAGTACGGTGCAAACAGTTCGGTGTGGACACCAGCGAGATAGCTTCCGGCTTGCGTTCCACTCACTTACGTCACCACGCTGTGCGTTCCAAGCTGACGCGTTTCATCACTTCCTGTGACGTCTTCGTGGTGACGTAAGTGAGGGGTGGAACGCAAGCCGGAAGCTATCTCTTAATTTTATATATATTTATTGAAATATTTATGCACTGTTTATTATGCACTGTTTATTATATGTTTTTTTAGAGCAAGCGCTATAGGTAGCCTATATAATTTTTAGAATACTCATTTACAAAGAGGATACTTGAACAACATTGGCACATCCTCCAAAAAAACGAACCCCTCAAAAATAGTAGGCCCCAGACCACTTATGGTGGCCAAGAGGGCGGCCAATCTTAATGATCAATTAGTTCGTTCGGAATTTGTAAGAACTAACTGGCTGACTGAACTTCCACCAATGAAAGGCATGTTCCCATGTGGCCACTGTAATATTTGTAGTTATGTAGAGAAGGCCCAGACATACACTGATTCTAAAGGGGAAGTGACTTATAAAATTGAGTCTTTTATTAACTGTTCGACCTTGCGCATCCTATACTTAATTGAATGCCCTTGTCACAAGTTATACGTGGGCAAAACTAAGACAGCTACGTATAAGAATTGGTGAACACCTCAAAAGTGTACGCCTAAAGGAGGAGACACCAATCGGCCTGCATTTCGCAGAAAAACATAATAGTGACCCACGTGGCCTCAGGGTAAAGGGATTCTGGACCTTGAAAATCTCAGCCAGAAGGGGAGATTACGACAGAGTGTTACTGAGAGAGGAGAAGACATGGATCTTTCGCTTACAAACATTGGTGCCCCTGGGCCTAAATACAGATATGAGCCTCGGAGCACCAGATGTTTGTAGGGCGATGTAGTTACCAGCCCCCTCCTCTCCCGTCCCCCTAAGTTGCAGTATAAATTGCCTTTTTCCTTGTGGGCAGTACAATAAAGACATTATTAGATCATATCCAGTTTACCATGATTTGTTATGAATATGGGGGGTGACGACATAGCGCTGCAGGACTCGCTCCACACAGTTCATTTTTCATTTATTTTTCCTTTATACACCAACATAATTATTTCCCCGTTTGTCTTCCTCCTGAGTCTCTTACTATATAAAAGCTCCGATGAGACCCCAAATACACTTCTGCCTAAGTAATGTAACCGCGTTGATTGAATTAATGGGAACATATTCCTATTTTATTCATATAATAAACCCTCTCTAATTGGCAGGGGTGTACCAAGTCCCTCTCTTCCTCTTGCTCTGAGTAGGATGCGATGAATATTATTTGAAAACCGCTCCTGTGTTGAATTAATATATCTATATTGATATATTGATCTATGAAAACAAGAGGAATTACCCCTTGAGTGTATAGCCAGTTCATTCCTCCCTCTACCTAAACAAGGTATTATATATAGTATGAATATACTATAAACATAAGAACTGTGTTGAACTAACAAAAATATGTTTATGAATTTCCTGATTAACCTTGTCTAAGATGAGTCTCTGATTATATTATATAACAAAAAATGAGGCAAGGTTTTGGTCTGGAAGTATATCAGTACTCTACCCGTATTGACTATTACCTGGTTAAGGGGTTCTTACAGTCAATGCACCACGTGGGCATAGTTATATTTATAACAATATGTAATTAGAGGTGGAATGCACTTTGTAATACATGGTCCTTTTCCGAATCTCCATATGAGTCGATAAGAGGTATTATGTATTGGGAATGTACACTTTACGCAATTTGTGAACTTCAATATGCATAGACCGTCCTTCCATTTTCTTAAACTATCGACAATGTTGGAACGATACTAAGATGTATGTCTCATATTTGAATTTGTCCTCCTTGGTGTGGAAGCAGAGATATTGGAACACACTAATTCAATATCAGTATAAATATGATAATTGTTTTGAATCGAACATTCAGTGAACTGTTCTTTTTCGTGAACAACTCTGGAACCATTATGATTAGGATGTAATAATTTGTATAATTACCCTTTTAGATCCACAAGATGGCGTCTTTTAAAAAGTGAGCCGGGTAATAGATCTGAGGTATGCTTGCAATTACATCAGCTGTTACTGGTTTGCAATCAGGAGATGCCTCTTTAAAACCTCTCCCCGCCCATACAATGACGTCCTGAAGAAGCGTGCGTCACGCATGCGAAACGCGTTGACGTCACACGCTGGCCACACACCCGTTGGGACAGTCTATTGGCCATTGTCTTAGCCGTCCAGGCATTCAAACAGCTATGTGCAGTGGACGCCACTGATCACGGGTGCCTCGGAGGGGCTGATTGCAGCCGAAGCAAATAGTACCAGGAGACACCTAGATGCGGACACCACCGACGCCTGCCGGCCTCGCGTATGGACCCAGCCATCCATCTCTGGGAAATCGTCTGCAATAAGGAGATCTAAAGGAAACCACTAGGGATAGAGAAAAGGCTGTGAACACCAGGTACTTTCTAAACAGCATGGGACTCTGGTAAAGCGGTAGGCACAACGGCCGGAATTTACTTTATAAAACACCTTGATAATTACTCTATAAAGCCGCTAACTGTCTGACCCTAACTGGTGCGAGCCTGCGCAGTTCAACTGGAACCTAGCGTCTCTCCCTTATTCTCCTTTAATACTCTACACATTATTGTATGAGAGTATCACCTTTGTCCCTGGACGATCAGAACGGTTGGCTGCTTGATTTACTATGAATAAACGCCTTTGATTCCAGTTTGGCCATTCCTATAACCCTTCATATATATTGGAGACTGGCAGCTTATTAATTTCATCCATTACTTGATCACCTCCCCCCACCCCACGTCATTCCCTGACTTCAAAGGGATTTCAGCAGTCTGTGCATTCATATGACCGGAAGGACTTCAGGTGTTTAAAATTGAGAGAAATGTCCTGATTGTATACCAGTCACAACTTGGGATATTGTCAAGGTTGATAGGTAATTCCCTGGCTGATCACCAGATTTTACAAACAGACCAGAGAATACATTATATTATTTCCATCCTTCACCATACCCATAGTGACGGTTCATGAGATTGATGAATTTTATGGTACTTGTATTTTGGTACATGGTTTACACCTTATCCTGATTTCCTTTGAATCTCTGGGTTTATCTGGCATGCCGATACACTTTAAGTCGTTCACTGCAGTATTAAAGGGCTCGATTTGAGCTAAATACTGGTAGCCACTGTAATAGTGTATCCATCAATACAAATGGGTGTGTGGCCAGCTATGTGTGTCTTTGTCATTGTATTGTTTTTAATGTTGTCTCATGCCATTTTTCATCGCAATTGATTCCAGTTTGTGTACTATTATCCCCTTATTGAGGGGTTTTTATACTATGACATGCCTTGTTTATCAATAAAGTTTTTCATTTTTTGAACACAGCAGTTGTGAGCATCCCTTTATGCAACCATTTTTGGGGAACTGTTCTTTGGTTCCTCACCTTCCTTTTCTCTATGTATTAACTTGCCAGGTTACGGTGGCTCCCTGCATCATCACATGACCAAGTGGGAATTCCTTCTTGGTCTCTGGATGGTAGGTGACCATTTGTACTAATCAATTGGCCACATTGGTCTCTACACTAGGCTCTCCCAATTGCTAGTGTCAGTATACGAACCTGATGACAGCAGCGGCTCCCTGACAGATAGCTCCGACGACGGATGGGTCCCTGTTAGACCCAGGCATACCCGTCCCCATTCTGGAGTTGTTGAGATGCAGGAATCGCAGGGTGATCATATGGAGCAGAGTGTCGTACTACGGCCGCTCATCCTTCTGGTGACCTGGCAAGCACCAGCGGCCTAGTACACCCTGGACCTAGTACAACCAGCACTGCAGTAACACTTGGTGACATGGTAAGTCCCATAAGTGCAGTTGAAGCTGGTGCGGTGGCTAGCACAAATAGTGGCCCACAGCCACCATGTATTTGAAGACAGGCCTGTAGAGCCCATAGTGCCCTCCCTGATGCGCTGGCATATCCCAATTGGCAACCCACTGATTCTACAGCACCAGTACTTCCCTCATTCACTACCCAACCTGGAATCCACGTGGAGACAGCTGGTTTTACGCCCCTGAACTTTTTGAGCTATTCTTCACGGAAGATCTTTTCAGATCTATTGTGGATCAATCAAATTTATACGCACAATTTATCACTGCCAACCCAAATTCGCCCCTTGCCAGACCATTCGGCTGGAAACCTATAACGGTTCCCGAATTTTAAAATCTTTCTGGGCCTTTCCCTCCACATGGGCATAACCAAACAGAGTGAATTGCGGCTATATTGGTCCACTAGCCCACTTCACCATATGCGCATGTACTATGCCTCCATGTCCAGGTCGAGATATGAGCAAATTATGCGATTTTATGCATTTCAGTGACAATGAAATCTGTCATCTTCCGGGAGACCCTGCATATGATCGGCTCCACAAAATTCAGCCCCTCATAGACCACTTCAATCAGCCGTTTGCAGCCTTGTTTACCCCCGAACAAGTTGTCTGCGTTGACGAGTCCCTGATTAAATTTACTGGCTGCCTTGCTATGAAACAGTACCTCCCCAGTAAGCGTGCCAAGTACAGGGTCAAGCTGTATAAACTTTGTGACAGGGCCACAGGTTATACCATTAGTTTCCGGGTCTATGAGGGAAAAGATAGCTGTGTTGGAGCCCCCCAACTGCCTAGACTACGTAGGGAGCAGTGGCAAGATAGTTTGGGACTTGGTGTCACCCTTATCCGGAAAGGGGTACCATTTGTACGTGGACAACTTCTACACAAGCGTGCCACTATTTAGTCATCTTTCTGAATTACGAAATGGCGCATGTGGCACCGTGCGACCTAATCGCTGGGGCTTCCCCCAACGGCTTGTAAATTCCAGTCTTAGTCAGGGGGCGAGAGCCTGCTTGAAAACGGACAAATTGCTTGCAGTGGGGGGATACACGGGATGTTTATGTTC
This sequence comes from Pelophylax lessonae, assembly GCF_965119305.1. Lineage (NCBI taxonomy): Eukaryota > Metazoa > Chordata > Amphibia > Anura > Ranidae > Pelophylax > Pelophylax lessonae. Next base: position 519,580,420 of record NC_138768.1, read on the forward strand.
TCTCCTCCCTTCACACAGACACGACGATCCAAATTCCTACGGCAACTGGCGTTACGGAGAAAAGGGTGGACCTTAACGACCAGCTTTTGACGCCGTATTTAGTTGCCCGTAAAGCCAGACGCTGGCACAAAAAAGTGTAGGTTTATTTATTCCAATTGGCTATGCTGAACGCCTTTTGTCCTATGGTGTCAGGACGAACTGGATCCTTCCGTGAATTCCAGGAAGTGATCATCCTTGCCTACCTGTACCCAGGAGAGGCATGCCTGCCCAACTTCCTCTTCCAGATGCAGTGAGCCGGCTGCATGAGACATTTTCCACATGTCCTCCCTCGTACCCCTACCCAAAGACACCCCCAAAGATGATGTCGTGTCTGTAGCAGGTGCGGATTTAGGAGTGACACCCGCTTTTATTGTGCCAAATGTCCTGACCAACCTGGTCTCTGCATCGGGGAATGTTTTGAGCGCTACCGTAGAGTATTAGTGTAGGGTACACAAACACAGGGGCTCAAAAGATGTTTGATGGCTATCGACATTTTGAGAGACCCAAGCTGGAAAATCGCAGTACACGGAAAAAAAGTTCCAAAAACAGTTGTCGTGTCAGTCATTTTTTATGTTCTTCTACTCTTCCTACTGTACTTTGTTTTTCATTCTTTTGTTAACCTGTTTCTCTTGCAGGTACTCGTCGGCTGCCACATTGATTTTATATATTCTTACACAAACAGCGTTTGCGCTCAGCATATACGGATACCTTTGCTGGCAGCAGCTGTGGTGATTTTCTGATTTCAGCACTGCAGTTAAAATACTATTTAGGTATACTTGGAATATTGTCATGTATACCGGTCATTAAATTCAGTGGGTGGTTGTTTGGGCGGTTAATGATGAGTAATACTACACAATATTCCTGTGCTGATTTCTGATAGGTTCTCTTTTTTTTTTTTTGTTCAGCCCTCAGGCTGCAGGAAAAAAAAAAAAAACATACACTATATGCCAAACACGGACCAGCAATGTACTGGTACGTTGCTGGACTTTGAGTTTTTTTTTTACAGCCAGTGGTCGGCTTTCATGTAAAACCAATCCTAGGAGATAATTGGCCGCTAGACTGCTTTTACATGCAGTGGGAGGGGACGACCCCCCCCCCCCCCGCCTTCTGCGGTTTTTCTCGAGCTCTCCTGTCCCACCGGTTAACCCGAGAGTGCAGCCAGTGGTTCAATTATCTAACCAAAGAGCTAAATGGAGCTGAGAATAGCTCCAATCATCTCTATGGCCTAAGATACCGGAAGCTACGAGCATTTCATGACTTGTGTTTCTCTGTCGCTCATTGACAGACGCAGTCCTCCTTGATTAATATCAACTCGGGTTATACTGCCCTCTACAGGAGTAGGACTAGGCAGAAAAGAAACGTTCTGGCCACACCTTAGGGGCAGTCCCAGAGGGTATATCCTCTCTCTCTCTGCTACAGGAAGTCAGTTTTTTTTCTGTCTAGTTAGGAGTAAGGACCTAAGTTCCTTGCTGGGATCTTTGGTCCTGGCAAGATTTTTTAGAAATACTTTTTTAGGCAGCTTTTCTTCTCCAGTGTTCCTGTGAGATCTTCAAGCAAGTACGCTGAAACTGGGGGACGGGCTGGATGTTGAGATCCAGTGGTCACCCCAGTTCAGCCTGCGAGCGCGTGCAGGCCCTAGCTCTGCGCTGGGTCGGCCGCGACATAGTCCCACTGGACGGGGACTGACCCTGCAAGTTAAACGTCTCGCCTGGACGCCAATGACCAGCGGAGTCACGGCGTCCAGATTGGTCGACAGCCCCCCACTCCGGTGGAGAGGGGTTCTGTCAGGAGTTGGCGCCCGCCTGGTTCCGGTATGGTGAGTAAAATGTTCCCCCTCTCCCCCTGTCGGGTTTGTTGGTGGACGCGGGCCCCTCTCTGGGATGGATGGACGTGATCCTAACAGGTGTCATTAATCCCCCTCTTAAAAGCTTGGTTTGGGAGCTGACTATCTATAGTCACTATATGACACTGTAAGGGAGATGACTGTAGTCAGTGGCAGACTGCTAAAAGGCATTACTGTTGAGGTATAGAGGTGATAGTATCCTACCTGACACTATACAGGCCGATGCCTATGCCTGGATACAGCATCCGCAGGTCGCCATCCTTCCATAAGCCGGTCACCTCCCGCAGGCCGCACAGCCTCCCACAGGCCGAGGACTACCTCCCACAGGCCGAGCGCACACCTCCCGCAGGCCGCTGCTACCTTGCACAAGCCGCTGCTATCCTCCACAGGCCGCCGCCATTTTCCCACAGATCGCATGGGGCCGCCATATTGGCGTAGCCTCGTGTCTCCAGCATGGGGGCGGCCATGTTTGAGGTGACCAAACACCTCGTGGAGTAATTGGGAGGCGCCGGAAGGCGTGTAAAGGGGCGGAGCCGCCTCCTTTACCCGGGAAAGCAAGCCAAAGACTTCCTGTCTGTAACAGACAGTGCTGGAAGCAGGTTGAATAGAAACTTCTGAGCATCAGGTGGTGAGCCTTGGGGTCTCTCTCTCTGTGGGGTCCAAAAGCAGGTAACACTGAGGGGCGCTGCTGCGCCAGGGGACTAAAATTTTTAAAATTGCATTTTATTTTTCTTGGCAAGTGTCTTGTATAATCATGGACCCTGCCACACATGTATCCCCACCTGATCCCCTCGAGGTGGCTGCAGGACCCTCCAGTTCCTCACAGAGTATTGATGCATTATCAGCAGTTTTGGAGTCTTTGGTATCCCGGGTGGAGATGGCCTGTCAGGGATGGGGGTCAAGAAAGCGACCCCCGCCTTCCCCTTATTTCACCTGATGCTTCAGATTCTGAGATGGTCATTGCAGCTGCAGGTCCCCCTGCTGGGGCTGTTGTCTCAGGTAATGTCTCCTCAGATAGTGAGGAGGATGTTTCTACCTCCGCCATAGCACAAGAAGAAGCGTTGGTGGACGCACTAGTTGTGTCTGTCCGGGAAACCTTAAGACTTGAGGTTACACAGGCAGAAGTAACCGAGATGGAAATTCCTTTTGGTACTAGTAAGCCTACCAAGACGGCGAAGGTTTTTCCCTTACCCAAATGTTTTGGTAATAAAATTAAAGAGGAATGGGATCATCCGAAACGAATCCTTACTATTTCCAAACGCATTGCTAGACGCTATCCGTTTGAGGAATCCCTCATTAAAAAATGGACGGTACCACCAGTGGTGGATCCACCGATTTCCAGACTAAATAAAGCCACTGTTATCCCGTTGGAGGATGCCCCGTCCTTTAAGGATCCGGTGGATCGAAAAGTGGAAGCGGAATCCCGCACTGTTTTTTCCCTGATAGGGTCAACCTTTAGACCAGTGGTTGCCATTGGTTTAGTTTCACAAACATTGACAGAATGGGCAAAATTGCTACGCCATGACTTAAAGGGGAGAAGTATCCCCCCGGCAGCTTCTGATTTGATGGAGCAAATTATACGAGGACTACAGTTAGTCTGTGACGCAGCCCTGGATGCCACTCCCTTGTTAGGGCATGCATCGATGTCAGCTGTAGTCCTCAGACGTGTGCTGTGGTTAAAGTGTTGGTCGGCGGATCAAGGTTCCAAGAAAGCTTTGGCTAATCTCCCTTTTCAGGGGGATCGCCTATTTGGGGCCACCAGATGAGATCATAAAGGATGTCACTGAGGGCAAGAGCACTTTTTTGCCGCAGACTGCTAAAGCTAAAGGACCTCGTAACAGGCGAGGACCTTCCTTTTCCGCTCATAAAAGGTTAGTTTGCTCCGCTGGGGCGAGCGTGAAGGGCAAAGCCCCTTCAGGAGGTTTCAAAGGGTGCTGGTCGGGTAAACAAAAGGCCGACTCAGCCAAACCTGAAGATAAAACTAATACAGCCTGAAGGTGCGCCCCCACCCAGCTCAGGGGTGGGGGGACGTCTTCACCGGTGTTCAGATCCAGGGCTTTCCTGAATCCCGGACTAAGGGGTTCAGGAGATCATACGATCGGGATACAAGATCGAGTGTTGATCACTTCTACCGGTGCAATTCTTCCCTTCCAACATTCATATGCTACAGGGAGCGGTAGTTTCCATTCCTTGAGCAGAACGTTTTCTTTACTTTTTCCAAAGATCATTCCCAGTTCCCTCCAGGAATCGGATCCGGTTGAGCGAGCAGACCAGGGAGTCTCTGGTCCGGTGACTCCGGTCTCTAAAGCTCAGCCAGGAGAAGTCATCACTTCCGATAGAAATCAAGTTTCTGATAAATGTGTGGGAACTGAGAGCGATCAGACTTGGTCTGATTGCCTGGACTTAGCAGCTCTAGGGCAGCCTGGTTCGGATCCAGTCAGACAGTACCATGGTGGTGACTTAGGTCGATCACCAAGGATTTCACCAGCTGTGTCTTCAATAGGGCATCCCGGAGGTGGATCTGTTGGCATGTCGGCTCAACAGGAAGGCGCGGAGGTTGGTAGCTCGCGCCCGCGATCCTCTAGCGGACGCGCTGAGCGCCCCGTAGGGGCAGTATCAGCTACTGTATGTCTTCCCCCCCCTCTCAAGTTGCTGCTGAGATTTCTCCGCAGGATAGAGGTGAAGGGAACTCCAGTTATCCTGGTAATTCCGGGCTGGCCTCGTCAAGCCGGGTACGCCAACTTGGGCAGACTAGTCGCGGACGCTCCTTGGAGACTTCCTCTCAGGGAGGATCTGCGGTCTCAAGGACCGATCTTCCATCGTGCTTTAGTCGCCGGCTTTAACAGCCTGGCCATTGAGGCCCAGGTACTGAAGGACAGGGGATTGTCAGCTTCAGTTATTCCTACTCTAATTAAAGCAAGGAAAGCGACTTCCAGCAAAGTCTATTATCGCTCATGGAAGACTTGTATCGCGTGGTGTGAATCTTTGGGATTTCCCCCACGTAACTATTCGGTGACCCGAATCTTGGCTTTTCTGCAAAAGGGGGTTGAGCAGAAACTATCCTTGAGCACTATCAAGGGTCAGGTTTCAGCGTTAGTAATCTTCTTTCAGAAGCCTCTGGCTACTCATTCCTTGGTGCGGAATTTCATCCAGGGGGTGCGGCTCTTGGCTCCGCCAGTGCGCGCGCCCTTACCGCCCTGGGATCTTAATTTGGTGTTGTCAGTTCTGCAGAAACCTCCCTTTGAAAATATTAGGGAGTTTCCCTTGCTTACATTATCCCAGAAGGTGGCCTTCTTGGTGGCTATCACTTCTGCACGCAGGGTGTCAGAACTGGCTGCATTATCGTGTCATTCCCCCATATCTGGTGATTCATAGGGATAAGGTAGTTCTTCATCCGAAGCCATCCTTTCTTCCTAAGGTGGTTTCAGACTTTCATCTGAATGAAGATATTGTGCTACCTTCCTTGTGTCCTAAGCCCAGTCATCCTCGGGAATGTGCGTTGCATTCTTTGGATGTGGTGCGGGCAATCAGGGTATACCTGAAGACTACGGAATCGTTCCGTAAAACGGATTCACTTTTTGTGATCACGGATGGCCCCAGAAAGGGGTTGCCTGCATCTGCCGCGACTATCTCCAAATGGATTAGGCAGACATGGTACAGGCTTATTCTATTAAGGGTCGGAATCCTCCGTTCCCTGTTAAGGCGCACTCCACTCGAGCGCTCAGTACTTCCTGGGCCTACCGCCATCAGGCGTCAGTGGTCCAGGTGTGCAAGGCGGCTACCTGGTCGTCGGTGCATACCTTTACAAAATGTTATAAAGTTGATGTGATGGCATCGGCGGATGCCTCATTTGGCCGCAAGGTTTTGCAGGCCGCAATTTGAGGAGACCGGTGGTCTACCTCGGGTTTTTTTCCATTGGAATTTCAGTTGAGTCTCATCTTTTGATTGATGAGCCTTTAAAACTTCTAGTTAGCACCGGTTGGGCCTTCTAGATTGGATTTTGATTTCCATTTTCCCACCCCTCATTTGTGGCACTGCTTTGGGACGTCCCGAGTTGATATTAATCAAGGAGGACTGCGTATGTCAATGAGCGACAGAGAAAAATGGATTTTTGTAAGATCTTACCGTAAAATCCTTTTCTCTTAAGCTCATTGACAGACGCAGTACCCGCCCCTCTGTTTTTTAGTTGGGTTGGGTTAAATTCTCTAAACACTGCTTTGTGACATAACTGACTTCCTGTAGCAGAGAGAGAGAGAGAGGATATACCCTCTGGGACTGCCCCTAAGGTGTGGCCAGAACGTTTTTCTTTTCTGCCTAGTCCTACTCCTGTAGAGGGCAGTATAACCAGAGTTGATATTAATCAAGGAGGACTGCGTCTGTCAATGAGCTTAAGAGAAAAGGATTTTATGGTAAGATCTTACAAAAATCCATTTTTTGCCAGAAATAAACAGGGCCATTGGGAAATTGGTAAAGTATTTTATCACACCAATTTTGGTGTGGTCAGAGGAGAGATCTAGAGTCTAATGGTGCTTTTTCACTGCATGGAACTGAACGGTTCAGCTCGCCTTTGTGCTTTTTCCACTGCTGGTACCACATGGTATGGTGTAGGAACGGTTCAGTACGGTAGCGCTTTTCCACTGCATGGAACCAAACGGTACAGCTCTCAAAAACAGTACCTACTCGATTGTGGTTTAAAGAGGTACCATACCCCACAATCCTTTGCATGCAGTCACTACTAGCCACTGATTGGTCAGAGAATCCCACCCACTTAACTTTAGTACTACTTTAGTGGAAAAGCAAACCGTACCGAACCGTTCCAACACCGTACCATGCGGTACCAGCAGTGGAAAAGCAAACCAGGCCGAGTAGAGCTGAGCCGGTACTTGCAGTGGAAAAGTGCCATAAAAGACCCTGATTTTTTTTTTTTTTAAAAAAGTACCTGTCACTACAGATTGCTATAATAGGGGAAATTTAAATTCACTGTGATAACAATAAAAACAATTAAAATAAGAAACAAAATGAAAGGAAAGGTGTCAAAATAACATAAAGCAAAATAAAAAATCAAGCCACCGCCCCCCCCCCCCCCCCCCGTGCTTGCGCGCAATGGCGCATGCAAGCGTTGGTCTAGTGTCGTATGTAAACCGCAGTTGCAGCATGCATGTGAGGTATCGCCGCGCACGCCAGGTCGAGTGCAGTAATTCTTGCAGTAGACCTCCTCTGTAAGTCTAAAGTGGTAACCTGTAAAGACTTTTTAAGAAAGTAAGTAGTTTGTTGCCGCTGCACAGGCGTGCGCAATTTTTAAAGCATTTCATGTTTGGTATCTATGTACTCGGCGTAAGATCATCTTTTAAATTTTACCAAACAATTTGTAATTATATAGTGTATTTGTGCAATAAATGAAAAAAAAGTGATTTCTTTTTTGCAGAAATTGCGTTTGGAAAATCTGTGCGCAAATACCGTGTGACAAAAAAATTTGCAACATCCACCATTTTGTTTTATAGGGCCTCTGCTTTAAAGAAATATATAATGTTTGGGGGTTCAAAGTAATTTTCTAGTGAAAAAAAAAATGTTTTCATGAAAACCAAGCATTTTCTATGACTTTTTATTTACAAGTGGTTAGAAGAGTGGGGTATGTGTGGATAAGAATGCCGGGCCAGTTCAAACACCCCCCAAATGACCCCTTTTTGAAAAGTAGACACCCAAAGTTATTTGCTGAGAGGCATATTGAGTCCATGGAGTATTTTATATTTTGCTTAAGTTTCAGGAAGATTACTTTTTTTTTTTTTACAGAAAGTTGTCACTAAATGATATATTGCTCACACATGCCATGGGTATATGTGAAATGACACCCCAAAATACATTTTGCTGCTTCTCCTGAGTACAGGGATAAAAACATGTGTGAGACTTTTTGGGAGCCTAGCTTTGTACGCGACCCCGAAAACCAATCCCCATTTTCAGGTATTCTAATGGTGTAAATTGCTGATTTTACCACTGCACTCCTTGTCACAGTTTCAGAGGCCCTGAAATTTCAAGATAGCACAAAACTCCACCAAATGACCCCATTTTGCAAAGTAGACACTCCAAGCTATTAGCTGAGAGGCATGATGAGTCCATGGAATAGTTTATTTAGATTTTGCCACAAGTGTCGGGAAAAACTGAATTTTTGTAAACAGTCACCGCCTCTTCATAATCTTCACCAATGGGCTAATTGACCTTTGCTCCGCAGGAGTAGCTAGGCAACAAGATTTGTTAATATCAAAGCTTTTAGCATATCACACCCCTAGGGGGTGGTCCCCTCAGTCAATACCTCCCTGCTTCCAGCATTCTCAACTCAGTTTCAGTAGCATAGCAGTAGAGTACATAAACAAACCCCAAAAGAGGGGCGGGGGCGGCGACTGTCGGAGGACTCAGAGAAAGGAATTTTACGGTAAGATTTTACAAAAATTCCGTTTTCTCTTACGTCCTCCGACAGTCGCCGCCTCTTCATAATCTTCACCAATGGGGACGTCCCAAAGCAGTGTAGACATGAGGGGAGGGGAAAAAAAAACGCAGCCGCGCCTAAAGCAACGCAGTACCCACATCAGAGAAAGGAACCTTACCAAAGTAAGAGAACCAACCTGGCAACAGGAAAACGTGCTCAACAGGAGCAACAACCCAGGAAGAACAAGTAACCCAGGGGTAAAAACACCCCAACAGCCAAGGGCCCAAACAAGGGACCCTAAAGCACTGCCGCCCTAAGAACTTTACGGCCAAAGGAAGCATCTGCCGATGCCTGAACATCCACTTTGTAAAATTTGGAGAAGGTGTGTGAACGGACGACCAAGTCGCCGCCTTACACACCTGGGCCACAGAAGCCTGATGACGATAGGCCCAAGACGTACTCAGAGATCTGGTAGAGTGCGCCTTCACAGGGAAAGGAGGAACCTTCCCCCTCAAAGCATAGGCTTGCACAATCGTCTGTCTGATCCATTTGGCGATGGTAGCAGCCGACGCCGCCATGCCCTTCCGAGGTCCCTCTGGAAGAACGAATAGGGAATCCGACTTGCGAAAGGACTTATTCGATGACAGGTAAACCCTGATCGCCCGAACAACATCCAAGGCATGCAAAGCCACCTCCTTTGGATGCTTAGGCTTTGCGCAAAGCGAAGGCAAGACAATGTCCTCATTCAGGTGAAACTCCGAGATCCTTTTCGGAAGAAAAGATGGGTTAGGTCGCAAGACCACCTTATCCTTGTGAATCACCAGGTAGGGAGAGCTGCAGGACAAGGCCGCCAGCTCCGACACCCTGCGCGCCGAAGTGATCGCCACCAAAAAGGCAACCTTCTTGGACAACAGAGACCTCCCTGATCTTTTCAAAAGGGAGCCTGTTGTAACACGGACAGAACCAAGTTCAAGTCCCATGGAGGCAGAGGTTCCCTCCTAGGAGGGGCCAAATGTCGCACCGCCTGAACAAAGGTGCTAACCAATGAATTAGACGCCACAGGTCGTTGAAAAAGAACGGCCAGCGCAGAAATCTGACCCTTAATTGTGGCCAGCGCCAAACGCTGGTCCACTCCAGTTTGGAGGAAGGCCAACACTCTCGACACCGAGTATGAGCGAGGAGAATACCCCCTAGACTCACACCAGGCAAAGTACACCTTCCAAGTACGGTAGTAAATTTTTCCCGAAGAGGCTTTTCTAGCCTTGATCAAAGTGGGAATGACCTCAGGGGAGAGACCCCTATCCTTCAGGACCTGGCTTTCAACAGCCAGGCCGTTAAAGCCAGCGACTGTAAAGCAGGATGGAATATCGGCCCTTGAGACAGAAGGTCTTCCCGAAGCGCCAGGCGCCACGGAGCGTCGACTGCCAGATTTACGAGGTCTGCGTACCAAGACCGGCGAGGCCAGTCCAGTGCCACCAGAATCACTGCGTGCGGTTCCGAGGCCAATCTGCGAAGCAGCCTGGACAGCAGCTGAATCGGTGGAAAGGCATACATCAGACGATACTGATGCCAGGGCGCCACTAATGCGTCTGAGGCGTCTGCCTGAGGATCGCGCATCCTTGCCACTAACCTTTCCACCTTGTTGTTCAGACGAGACGCAAACAGGTCCACATCCAGAAGACCCCACTTCGCGCACAACTTCTGGAAGACATCCGGGTGAAGGGACCATTCTCCCTGGTCCAGGGTCTGGCGACTCAGATAGTCCGCCTGCCAGTTCTCCACCCCTGGAATGTGCACAGCCGTTATCGCTGGGACGTGCGTCTCGGCCCACGACAGAATGCCGTTTACTTCCTGAGCAGCACGGGCACTCCTGGTGCCCCATTGATGGTTGATGTAGGCCACCGCTGTGGCTTTGTCCGTCTGAACCCGAATCGGACGGCCCTGAAGCCGTTACGACCAATGCAGAAGGCAAAGTTTTATCGCTCGTAATTCCAGAATGTTGATCGGAAGGTAGGATTCCTCCTCCGACCAAGTTCCCTGGGCAGACCGAATGCCCAGAACACCACCCCAGCCCGACAGGCTGGCATCCGTGGTGATCACTGTCCACGACAAGGGACGAAAGGACTTGCCCCCCGATACCGCCGGGGACTGGAGCCACCACAAAAGACCCCTTCGCGTGTGGCGGCTCAACGAAAGCTGCCGATCCAGAGATTGCGGACGCCCGTCCCACTTGGCCAAGATCTCCGTCTGAAGACCCCGCGTGTGAAACTGGTCGAAGGGAATCGCCTCGAAAGCCAAGACCATTAGACCTAGACATCTCATACATGTCCGGAGGGACGAGCACTGGGTGTCCCTGAGGGATCTGATCTCGTCCTGAAGTGTCCGGAGCTTGTCTTCCGGCAGGAAGACCTTCGCTTGAGCAGAGTCCAGGATCATCCCCAGGTAGGGAAGACGAACCGACGGACAAAACGTTGATTTTGGAAAATTTACCGTCCAACCAAACTCCTGCAGAGTCTGCATCGTGGTGGACAGGTCGTTCACCAGGCCCTGACTGGTCGCAGACCGAAGCAAGATATCGTCCAGATATCCCAAGACAGAGACGCCCTGGGCTCTCAATAAAGCCAGGACCGGCGCAAGCACCTTGGTGAAAACCCGCGGAGCCGAAGCGAGACCGAAGGGTAACGCGACGAATTGGTAATGATCCTCCGCAATGGCGAATCGAAGGTACCTCTGGTGACCCTCGAAAATGGGGATGTGAAGGTACGCATCCTTCAGATCGATGGAGGCCATGAATTCCCTCGGACTCAGGGCAGCCACCACTGAGCGTAGGGATTCCATGCAGAACTTGCGAACCTGCACAAAACGGTTCAGAGCTTTCAAGTCCAGAATCGGACGTACCTTGCCCTCCTTTCTGGGCACAATGAACAGATTGGAGTAGAACCCCCGAAATCTGTCCCGATGAGGCACCGGAAACCACCACTCCCTGGGCCCGCAGGTCCCGCACCGCCAGGTGCAGATCCTGCAAACGCTCCAGAGACGGCTGAAGATTTGAGGGAAAAAACCTGCTCGCCGGCCGAGAGAGAAACTCGATCTTGTATCCAGATCGAACGATTTCCTGAACCCACCTGTCCCAAATGCGGGCCAGCCAGGGTTGAAGAAAACCGAGCAAACGTCCCCCCACCCCAGAACCGGGTGAGGGCGCCCCTTCAGGCCGAATTGGTAGGGGCAGCGGACCCGGACTGGCCGGACTTCTGCTTACCTGCCCATGGCTTCTTCTGGGAGCCTTGGCCCTTGAAGGGCTTGCCCTTGTATTGTGACCGAAAGGACCCCTGAGAGGGCCTAAACGAGGTATTCTTTTTACAGCGAACAAACTTATTCTTGTGAGTTTGGGGTAAGAGAGTGCTCTTACCCCCGGAAATTCCCTTTATTAGAGTATCCAAAGACTCGCCAAAAAGGCGAGATCCCGCGTAGGGAAGATTAGCTAGAGTCTTGCGAGAGGATTGGTCAACCGACCAACATTTCAGCCATATCAGGCGACGGTTCAACACAGCTACACTGGAGAGACATGCAGCCAAAGGGACTAAATCCAAGTCCGCATCGCACATATACATGACACCCTGATGAATTTGATCTACCATAGCCAACGTTGTCGGCGGAGCAGAGTCAGCCACCAGGGTGCGCCTAAGCACCTGCGTCCAATCCGCAATAGCTTGGGCTGCCATAATGGAAGCAAAAATAGGCTTCAGCATAGAACCAGCAACCGTATAAGTATGACGGGCCAGATACTCCAATCTCCTGTCCGTAGGGTCCCGGAACACCGGGGTATCCTCAGCAGGAATCGCAGTAGATTTATTCAAAACTGCCACCGCGTGATCCACCTGAGGCGGCACACACCAACGCTCATCATTGGTGGGTGTAAATGGATAATGCAGCTTGAACTTACTTGGCACAGTAAAGCGCTTCTTTAAATTGCACCATTGCTCATCAACAGCGCGCTGAAATTCCGCAGGGCAGGGATAAACCAGCGCTGATTTGCGTTTCCTTTTCGTCCCATAAGAGGACATCAAAGCAGGAGGACATGGTTCATCCTGCAGATGCAGTGTTTCCTTGATAGTAATCAACTCATCCATGAGTGCAAGCTCTTCAGGCGAGCCAGGGGGAGAAGTATCAATTCCTTCTACCTCAGCCTCCCCCTCAGACCCCTCAAGGTCCAGAGATGAACGAGACCCTGAGAAGGGCACTCCAGCCATAGCAGCCCCATCGCCCTCTGAATCAGAAGAAATAGATAACCTGGGCCATTTTGCGGATCGATCAGCCATTAGCATCTGCACCTGAGAAGCCAAGGTCGCTACAACAGCAGCCAGATCAGCCCCCACGGGGGATGCAGCAGCCCCTTGGCCCCCCACCAGGGTGGGAGGAAACTTGCAATCCTGGAAATCCATGCCCCAGTATCAACTGAAATAAAGGACTGCCCCTTTAAGACCGCGGCGAGCGCAGCCCACCGCACACTACTGTATGTACCGACCCCCGCAGGGAGAAGGAGCACTGAGCAAGGAAATACAGGATAAGGAAGGTAAAAACCTGGAGAGAGCACACAGCTGCTGCCACCAATCGCTGTTCCAGTGAAAAAGGAAGTGATGCAATGACTGACCGCCCTATATAGCCTATGAAGTCTTCACAAACATGGCCACTCGGCTGAGGGAAGCTAGGCAATAAGAAAATGGCGCCGACATGTGCTTGCAGGAGCGATTGCCGCCAAAATGGCGGCGTTTGGCGCCAAAACACCGCGCTGTACCACACAGGGCCGGTCACCACAGTTTGCCGAGAAAAAGGGCGGTCGCCGCACAGCATGTCTGAGCCCAGTCTGCCCCATACATCTCACACAGCAGAGCAGGAGAGCCCCCCCCCCCCCCCCCCCTGCAGCCCACAGAAAGGCAGCTAGCACAGCAACTGACAGGAAGCTCAGCACTTACACAGACATGCGGGTCACACAGTCAGACTGACACCCAAACAGACAGGTCCCCACATAGAAATTTACTTACCATTCCGGATGGCGTGGGGAGCCTTCTCTAGCTATCAAAACCGCTGTATTGAGGACAGGGAGTGTTGCAGCCAGGACGCAGTGGACTGCGGTGCGAAACCGCAAATGGCGTCCGGTGAGGTAGCCACCTCACAGGCAGCATCCCTGCAGCGAACAGGGATGGGTCGTTCAATATGCCAGGAAAACCTGAGCTGAACGCTCGATGGCAGGCTGGGGAAACCCCTGGCTCTCAGCCCTGATCCAGGGTGACCAGTCCGAGACCCAGCTCTGCATGATCATCTTCATCCAAAGAAAACTAAACTAATGCTGAGAAAAAAAAAAACAGCTAAGTAAAAGAAAAATACTTGAAATAAAATCAAAAAGATGATAGAAGGCTGAGACTGAAAGCCCCAGCACAGTAACAGCCAGCTACTCCTAAGCTAGGCAATTGAAACTTGAGTTGAGAATGCTGGAAGCAGGGAGGTATTGACTGAGGGGACCACCCCCTAGGGGTGTGATATGCTAAAAGCTTTGATATTAACAAATCTTGTTGCCTAGCTACTCCTGCGGAGCAAAGGTCAATTACCCCATTGGTGAAGATTATGAAGAGGCGGCGACTGTCGGAGGACGTAAGAGAAATTTTTTTTGTTTTTTTTTTTAAAACAAAGTTGTCAGTAAATTATATATTGCTCACACATGGCATGGGTATATGTGAAATGACACCCCAAAATACATTCTGCTGCTTCGCCTGAGTACAGGGATACCCCATGTGTGCGACTTTTTGGCAGTCTAGCCGCGTACAGGACCCGGAAAACCAATCTGCACCTTCTGGCTTTCTAAGGGCGTAAATTGTTGATCTCACTCCTTACTACCTATCACACTTTTGAAGTCCATTGGATTTCGCAGTCCTGTACACAGCTAGGCTCCCAAAAAGTCTCACACATAGGGTATCCCTGTACTCAGGGAAAGCAGTAGAATGTATTTTGGGGTGTCATTCCACATATACCCATGTCATGTGTGAGAAATCTCTTTTAGTGACGTTTTTAAAAAAAAAAAAAAATTGTAATTTTCCCAAAACTTGTGGCAAAATATTGCATGGACTCCCATGCCTCTCAGCAAACAGCTTGGGGTGTCTACTTTCCCAAATCGGGTCATGGGGGGGGGGGGGGGGGGGGGTTTGGTTTGTGGTATCTTGACATTTCAGGGCCTCCTAAACAGTTATAGGTAGTGAGAAAATGCAATGAAAAATGTACACCCTTTGAAATTCTGATGGTGGTGATTTGTTTTCAGGCTCCCGTATACTGCTAGGCTCCCAAAAAGTCTCACATACGTGGTATCCCTGTATTCAGGAGAAGCAGCAGAATATATTTTGTGGTGTAAGAACACATTTACCCATGGCATGTGTGCGCAATATCATTTCAATGACAACTTTGTGTAAAAAAAAAAAGTAATTTTTCAAACACCTGTGACAAAAAAAATGAAATATTCAACGAGTTCAACATGCCTCTCAGGACATTCCTTAGGATGTCTACTTTCCAAAAAGTGGTAATTTGGGAGGGGTTTGTACTGCCCTGCAATTTTAGCACTTCATGTAATGAGATAGGCAGTCAGAAATTAAAGCTGCGTAAATTTCAGTATTTACACCATAGTTTGTAGATGCTATAACTTTTGCGCAAACCAATAAAAATACGCTCATTGAAATTTTTTTTTTTTTCAAAGACATGTAGCTAAATACATTTTGGCCAAAAAATATCCAATATACTCAATTTGTCAAAGACAAAAAACGGAATTTTTGTAAAATCTTACCTGTAAAATTCCTTTCTCTGAGTCCTCCGACAGTCGCCGCCTCTTCATATTCGTCACATATGGGGGTATTAGACTTTGCTCCGAAGGAGTAGCTAGGCAACAGAATATGTTAACAATAAAGCTTTAACATATCCCACCCTCAAGGGGTGGTCCCCTCAGTCAATACCCTCCTACTTCCTGCAACCATATCTCAGTTTTAGTGGAATAGCAGTAGAGTATACATTCAAACCCCAAAAGAGGGGCGGGGGCGGCGACTGTCGGAGGACTCAGAGAAAGGAATTTTACAGGTAAGATTTTACAAAAATTCCGTTTTCTCTTACGTCCTCCGACAGTCGCCGCCTCTTCATATTCGTCACATATGGGGACGTCCCAAAGCAGTGCAAACATGAGGGGTGGGAAACGCATCCGCGCCGAAAGGCAACGCAGTCTCCACATCAAAGAAAGGAACCTTACCAAAGGAAGGAAACCAGCTGGGCAACAGCAAAAATAAGTGCTCAACAGGAGCAACAACCCAGGAAAAGACAAAAAACCAGGGGATACAAAACTTATCCCAACAGCCAGGAGTCCCCAACAAGGGACCCTAGGGAACAGCCGCACTAAGAACCTTGCGGCCAAAGGAAGCATCCGCCGATGCCTGAACATCTACTTGGTAGAATTTTGTGAAAGTGTGTACGGTCGACCAAGTCGCCGCCTTACACACCTGGGCTACAGAAGCCCCATGACGACAGGCCCAAGACGTACTCAGAGATCTAGTAGAGTGCGCCTTCACAGGCACAGGGGGAACCTTCCCCTGCAAGGCATAGGCCTGTTCAATGGTCTGCCTGATCCATTTGGCAATGGTAGAGGCGGAAGCCGCCATGCCCTTCCGAGGACCCTCTGGAAGAACAAACAAGGAGTCCGTCTTTCGAAAAGACTCAGTCGATTTAAGGTAAACCCTAATCGCCCGAACAACATCCAGAGAATGCAATCTCACCTCCTTTGGATGTTTAGGCTTCGTGCACAACGAAGGCAAAACAATATCCTCGTTAAGATGGAATTCCGAAACTCGTTTCGGCAGAAAAGAAGGATTAGGTCGCAAGACCACCTTATCCAAATGAACAACCAGGTACGGAGACTTGCAGGACAAAGCCGCCAGTTCCGACACTCTGCGAGCCGAAGTGATCGCCACCAAAAAGGCGACCTTTTTGGACAACATAGACAACGAGATCTCCCTGATCTGTTCAAAAGGAGCACGTTGTAACACAGACAGGACTAGATTCAAGTCCCAAGGGGGCAAAGGATCCCTCCTAGGAGGAACCAGATGCCGCACACCCTGAATAAAAGTGCCAACCAAGGAGTTGGAAGCCACGGGACGTTGAAACAGAACGGCCAGCGCAGACACCTGACCCTTTATCGTAGCCAGCGCCAAACGCTGATCGACACCCGTCTGAAGGAAAGACAGCACACGGGAAACCGAGTACGTGCGGGGTGAAAACCCCCTGGACTCACACCAGGCAAAATAGGCCTTCCAAGTACGGTAATAAACCTTTCCCGAGGAAGACTTCCTCGCGTTGATCAAGGTATGAACAACCTCTGGAGAGAGACCCTTCTCCTTCAGGACCTCGGTCTCAACAGCCAGGCCGTCAAAGCCAGCGACTGTAAAGCAGGATGGTAAATCGGTCCTTGAGACAGTAGATCGTCCCGAAGAGGCAGACGCCAGGGGGCGTCGACCGCCAGATTCACGAGGTCTGCGTACCAGGACCGGCGAGGCCAGTCCGGTGCCACAAGAATCACCGTGCTGCGTTCCGAGTGTAACCTGCGAAGGAACCGGGACAGCAACTGAATCGGTGGAAACGCGTACATCAGCCTGTACTGATGCCACGGGGCCACTAACGCGTCCGACGCGTCTGCCCGAGGGTCGCGCGTCCTTGCCACGAACCTCTTCACCTTGTAGTTGAGGCGAGACGCGAACAGGTCCACATCTGGAAGACCCCACTTCGCGCACAACATCTGGAAGACAGCCGGGTGGAGAGACCATTCCCCCTGATCCAGGGTCTGGCGACTCAGATAGTCCGCCTGCCAGTTCTCCACTCCCGGAATGTGAACCGCCGTTATCGCCGGGACATGAGTCTCGGCCCAAGACAGAATGTCGGCCACTTCTCGAGCCGCTCGGGCACTCCTGGTGCCCCCTTGGTGGTTGATGTAGGCCACCGCCGTGGCATTGTCCGTCTGCACCCGAACCGGGCAGCCCTGCAGCCGGTCCGTCCAGCGATGAAGACAGAGCCTTATCGCACGCAATTCCAGAATGTTGATCGGGAGGGAAGACTCCCCCTCCGACCAGGTCCCCTGGGCGGACAGAACGCCCAGAACACCACCCCAGCCCGACAGGCTGGCATCCGTGGTGATTATCGTCCACGAGATCGGACGAAACGACTTGCCCCCGGACACCAACGGGGACTGGAGCCACCACAGGTGGTTTTCCCTGGTGCGATGACTCAACGAGATCTGAAGATCCAGAGATTGAGGTCGCCCGTCCCACTTGGACAAGATCTCCGCCTGGAGACCCCGCGTGTGAAACTGCGCGAAAGGAATCGCCTCGAAAGCCGAGACCATCAATCCCAGACATCTCATACACGTCCGCAGAGACGAGTTCGGAACGTCCCTGAGGGACCTGACTTCCTCCTGAAGAGTCCTGAGTTTGTCTTCCGGCAGGAAGACCTTCGCCTGCACCGAGTCCAGTATCATTCCCAGATAGGGAAGACGAACCGACGGACTCAGTGTCGACTTTGGAACATTTATCGTCCAACCGAACTCCTGCAGAGTTTGCATCGTGACAGACAGGTCCTTCTCCAGACCCTGACTGGTCGCAGACCGAATCAGAATGTCGTCCAGATACCCCAGGACAGAAATGCCCTGGGCTCTCAACAATGCCAGAACCGGTGCAAGCACCTTGGTGAAGACCCGCGGAGCCGAGGCGAGCCCAAAGGGCAACGCCACGAACTGGTAGTGATCCTCCGCAATGGCAAATCGAAGGTATCTCTGATGACCCTCGAATATGGGGATGTGAAGATACGCATCCTTCAAATCGATGGAGGCCATGAATTCCCCCGGAACCAGGGCAGCCACCACTGAGCGCAGGGATTCCATGCGGAACTTGCGAACCCGCACAGAGCGGTTCAGAGCTTTCAAGTCCAGAATTGGACGAACCTTGCCCTCCTTTCTGGGCACGGTGAACAGATTGGAATAAAACCCCCGAAATCTGTCCCGATGAGGCACCGGAACCACCACTCCCTGAGCCCTCAGGTCCCGCACCGCCAGGTGCAGATCCCGCAGGCGCTCTGGAGACAGTTGTAGATTTGAGGGAAAAAATCTGCTCTCTGGCCGAGAGAGAAACTCGATCTTGTAACCAGATCGAACGATTTCCAGAACCCATCTGTCCCGCACACGGGCCAACCAGGGCTGAAGAAAACCGAGCAAGCGTCCCCCCACCCCAAAACTGGGTGAGGGCGCCCCTTCAGGCCGAACTGTTATGGGCCGCAGGTCCGGATTGGCCGGACTTCTGTTTCCCAGACCAGGGTTTCTTCTGAGAGCCCTGGCCCTTGAACGGTTTGCCCTTGTAGTGCGGCCGAAAGGCACGAAAGGACCCGAGGGGGCTGAAAATGAGCATGCTTCTTCCCAGAAGCCCCCTTAGCCTTGGGGAAATGGGGCAAGAGAGTGCTCTTACCCCCGGTAATCCCCTTAATCAACACATCCAGGGACTCCCCAAAAAGGCGAGACCCATCATAAGGCAGATTGGCTAAGGTTTTACGTGAAGATTGGTCCACCGACCAACATTTCAACCAAACCAGGCGGCGAGACAACACCGCCACGCTGTGCACACGCGCGGCCAACGGAATCAGGTCCAGGTCCGCATCACACAGATACATGACACCCTGGTGGATCTGATCCACCATATCCAGGGTCGCCGCCGAGGCCGAATCGGCCACTAGGACGCGCCTAAGCATCTGCGTCCAACTTGCGATCGCCTGGGCCGCCATGAGAGAAGCAAACAGAGCCTTAAGCATAGAACCCGTAACAGAATAAGTATGACGGGCAAGAGACTCCAGTCTCCTATCCGTGGCATCACGGAAAACAGGGGATCCCTCTGCAGGGATCGCAGTGGCTTTGTTCAAAACCGCAATAGCATGATCCACTGGCGGAGGCACACACCACCGTTCATCAGTGGCAGGCGAGAAAGGATAACGCAGCTTAAATTTACTTGGTACCGCAAAAGGCTTGCGCAAATCGCGCCATTGGTCCTTAACAGCGCGCTGAAAATCAGCATTGCAGGGAAAAACCTGCGGCGTCCTGCGTTTTCTCTGCGTCCCATAAGCCGCCAAGGCAGCTGGGGGACACACCTCGTCCTGCAAACGTAGCGTCTGCTTAATGGAAGCAATCAACTCATCCATGATTGCAAGCTCTTCAGGCGAGCCAGGGGGGAGAATTATCAACCCCCTCAACTTCAGCCTCTACCTCAGACCCCACTAGATCAAGAGAGGAGCGGGACCCCGATAGGGGGGTCCCCGCCAGAACAGCCCCATCACCTTCACCCTCAGAATCAGAGGACAGAGCAACTCTGGGCCGTTTAGTAGATTGAGCAGCCACCAGCATTTGCACCTGTGCAGCAAGGCCAGCCACAATAGTGGCCAAATCCCCCCCTGGGGGGGAAACAGCGGTCCCCTGGCTTTCCACCAATACTGTGGGAAACTTGCCCTCCTGAGAATCCATTGCCCCTGTATGCCAGACAACCAAGGGTTAACTGCCCCCTTACAGCAAGCGCAGCCCACCGCACCACACTCAGGCACAATGAGACCCCCACAGGGAATATACAGACTGAATACAGGCAATGGAACACAGGAATAGAAGGATAAAACCTGAGGAGACTCCGCTGCTGCTGCTGCCTCGATCGGTGCTTCCAGGAGAGAGGAAGTGATGCTGCCAGGGCGCTCTATGTAAGCCTATGGAGGCTACAAGAAAATGGCCGCCGTGCATGTAAACCATGCGGCCGGAGCGGGCGCCGGTAAAATGGCGCCGTAATCGCCGCTCCACAGTGCATAAAATCACACACAATATTATCCCATTATATGGATACATGTTAGATCGCTGTATATGCCCCAACATGCCATTAAAAACATGCCCCACAGCACACAGCTCCTCACACTGCCCAGCCTGACATACTCAGTGTCATACAGCTCCCCCCCCCCTTGCAGCCCACAGCATGCAGCCGAGATTAGGGAGACAAGCAGTGTGATTAAAGGCAGGTTACACAGTCCCAGACTGAGACCCCCCCCAGACAGACAGGTCCCCACATAGATACACTTACCTCACATGGCGTGGGGAACCCGCACAGGCGAACAAGCCGCTGCACATGAGGCAGGGAGAGTCGCAATTCAAGACGCACACAATGGCGGTTCAGAAACCGCACAGCGTCCGGTGAGGTAGCCACCTCACCAATCATCCCTGCACCGAACAGGGATGGGTCGTTCACCGTGCCAGGAGCGTTACCTGGCTGAACGCTCGATGGCAGACTGGGAAGCCACTGACCCACGACCTGCGACCAGGGGGATCAGCCCGAGACCCAGTCCGCATGATCCTCTTCGTCCGAAGAACTAACTAATGCTGACAAAAATAACAGCTAAGTAAAGGTAGAGAGAAAACTCAAACAAAATATCAAAAAGAAGAAAGAGTCTGGGACAAAAAGTCCCAGCACAGAGAGAGCCAGCCACTCCTGACAAGCTAGACATTAAAACTGAGATATGGTTGCAGGAAGTAGGAGGGTATTGACTGAGGGGACCACCCCTTGAGGGTGGGATATGTTAAAGCTTTATTGTTAACATATTCTGTTGCCTAGCTACTCCTTCGGAGCAAAGTCTAATACCCCCATATGTGACGAATATGAAGAGGCGGCGACTGTCGGAGGACGTAAGAGAAATATTTTTTCGCAAAATTTTTGCTTTTTTTATTAATATCGCAAAAAAATAAAAGCGCAGAGGTGATCAAATACCACCAAAAGAAAGCTCTGTTTGTGGGGAATAAAAAGGACGTAAATTTCGTTTGGATACAGCATTGCATGACCACGCAATTGTCAGTTAAAGTCACGAAGTGCCAAGTTGAAAAAAGGGGTCTGGTCAGGAAGGGGGTAAAATCTTTAAAAGCTTAAGTGGTTAAAGCATTTGTTACACTTCATATTTCTGCTATACCATGTATTGGTATGACAAAGTATCTTGTTATTTGTATTGCTTCATTTATGAGAAATCCCTGGTGTTCCTGCTAGTACCTCTGCTTTCCTCTTAAAAATGTACCACACCATGGTCTGATCTCTAGCTTTGCTGGAAATCAGCCTGCTCTTCCAATGATCAGACTGGTACTAACATGCCCCCCACTGCACAGCCATTCACTGGGAAGTTGTGTACTGCTGCTTCAACCACCCCCCCCCCCCCCCCCCAAGCTCTCTTATGCAGCTTTGAACAGAGTGAGTTACTTGTAAAAAAAAAAAGCTTCCTTTTTTTTAATATCTATACAAAACGGTTTTGCCTTTCATTGCTAGGTTAAACTGAAAAGATTGTGGGCATTTGATAAAAGGACGTGAAAATGCTTTTGCCATTTACAAATGGCAGTTTACAGCCAGGAAACAGAAGCGACGTCTCCTATAGCGTTTCCCAACCTTTGTCTTGGCACCCTTTCAAATTATGTAATCTCAAGGTACCCCATTCTAAATAAAAACGGCAATATCCTCACAGATAGGACACCCAACGTTGGAGATTTCTCCTCCCAAGTTGACACCATTACTGACTAGTATTTCAGCCCTCATTCAGCTTGTGACCCCCCAGTGCTAATAGAGAGGGGCAAACTTGCAGGCACCCAACATTCTCCTTTTCAACAGATGCTCACTGGTTAAACTGAGACCCCCCTTGCGCTCAGTTAGTGCCCAAGTTCATAATAAAAATGGGCAATTAAGCATTTTGCCAAGGCACCCTGGTTAAAAAGACTGCCCTCGACCATGGGGGGAATCAGGCCACCTCTATTAAGCTGGTGCAAGGACTGGATTTGATGGCACGCTCCCTGCCCAGATGGGAGGGCCTTAGAGGCATCGGGAGAGAACACCCCCTTCCACTGCCTGTAAAAGCAATCCAGCGGTCAGTCACTAGGATGGTTTTACAAAAAGAATCACTGGCCAAAAAAAAAAAAAATACCAGGATGCCTGTAGCTGCAGGCATCATCCCAGTATAACCCCTCACTTACATCATTTTGCAAGAAGTGGTTAAAGCGGTAGTATACTCCGCTATTTGACTTTTACCTACAGGTAAGCCTTATAGGCTTACCTGTAGGTACATCTCTTAAACACTTTACCACCGGAGGATTTTGCTTTCTTTCGTCCAGGCCACTTTTTGCGATTTGGCACTGTGCAACTTTAACTGACAATTACGCGGTCATGCAACGCCGTACTCAGAAATTTACGTTTTTTCCCACAAACAGCTCTCTTTTGGTGGTATTTTAATACCTCTGCGCTTTTTATTTTTTGCGATAATAAAATGAAAATTTTGAAAAAATATTTTTCTACTTTGACAGTTAAAAAATATCCAATTTGTCATATTTAGGCCAAAATGTATTTAGCTACATGTCTGACAAAAATTCTCAATGAGCGTATTTTTAACCACTTTAAGACGAGAAGATTTTACCCCATTCCTGACCAGGTCATATTTTGCGATTCAACACTGCGTTACTTTAACGGACAATTACGCGGTCGCACCCAAATTAAATTGATGTGCTCCCCCCCAACAAATAGAGCTTTATTTTGGTGGTATTTGATCACCTGTGCAATTTTTACTTTTTGCGCTATAAAAAAAAAAAAGTGACAATTTTGAAAAAACAATATTTTTCACATTTTTTTTTATACGAAATTTCCCCCCCCCCCAAAAAAAAATGTAAAATCAAAATTTAACATTTTTGGTCAATTTGTTTTCTGCTACATATTTTTGGTAAAAAAAAAAAAAAAAAAAAAATCGCAATAAGCTTATTTTGATTGGTTTGTGCAAGTTATCGCAGCTACTAACTAGGGGAAATTTAGGTCATTTTTATCGTTTTTTTTTTAACTAGTAATGGCAGCGATCTGCAGGTTTTTTGCGGGACTGCGGCGGACAGATTGGACCATTGACTGACATTTTCGGGGGTACCAGTGACATTACTACAGTAATCAGTGCTATAAGTATGCACTGTTATTGTAAAAATGACACTGGCAGGAAGGGGTTAACTTTATTGGAGAGGGAGGGGTTAATGAATGCCTGGTGATTTACTAACGTGCGTGGGGGAGGGGACTGAGTGACAGGGACAGATCGCAGGTTCAGCTATGCTGAATCCTGCAATCTGTAACTTGAGATCTGCCCGCTTTTACACAAGCGGGCGGATTTCCACACTCGATCCTACTATCGGGGAAGAGCAGCGGTGATCACCGCTTCTTCCCCTGGCCCGACTCGTGCTGTGTCTGAAAACAGCAGGAGCAAGCCTCCGGCGGTGCGCCGCCACAAGGGGAGGAGTCCAGCGACGTAGGTCGCTGGACGATATCAAGCCACTTCGCCGCAGTACGGTCAACGCAACCAGTTGGCAAGTGGTTAAACCTGCACGGTTTAGGAGATAGTCAACCAACATGCAGCCGCTTAAGTCTGCGGCGCATGCGCTCTGAAGGTCCGGCAGACCTTCAGAGCTCCTTGCCGGAAAGTGATGTCATTGTGGCTCCGACCACTCACCGCGCCGAACCAGGAAGAGACGCAGAGGGAGCATGTCCGCTCCCTCAGTGTTGTCTGGACGACCATGCCAGGGCTTCGTTCTAAGGTATTACATAATGAGCTAGTATGCGATGCATACTAGCTCATTATGCCTTTGTCCTGCAGGTTTTTTTTTAAAAAAGTATACAACCGCTTCAAATTTGTTTAGGTGGCGATGGGCTTTCAGCTGGAAATGGAAGCTGCAAGGGTGCCTGATCACTTACTCCCCACCAAAATTGCAACCACCATTTTATTTTCTAAAGTGTACTTTCAATATGAGTTTGGAATTTAACCTTTTATTCTGAGGTATGAAGGGTGCATTTTATCAGTGGGGTGGGGGTTAGACCACAGTAGAGTGGTTAAGCTTTTCTTTGCACTGTACTATGAGCAGAGCAGACAACACCTAATAGAAAAACAATTCCGCTTTTGCACCAAGGAGATTATGATTATATATATATATATATATATATATATATATATATATATATATATATATATATATATATATATATATATATATATATATATATATATATATATATATATATTCACTCAGATTGAGCCAAACTGCTTACCCATCTTACTTTTCTGAGCAATTAAACATTTTGCTTGGTTTATGAGGGAACTGAGTTACCATAATTTACCTTATCTGTACTGGCAAATCTTAGTTGTAAAGTAGATTTGGACACTGGCTTTGCTACCAAATTTGCCTTCTCTGTTGTATGCAGAGGAAAATGGCTTTTCCTTTACCATATTTGGGACACTCCCCATTTGTTTGGAAAGGATTGTAGCCTACTATGGCATCTTCTCCTGAGGATGTAAATAGGCAAAAATTGTGTGCATAGAACACAAATTTCTCTAGTGTTCACTAAAGTAAAATTACACATTTAAATTATATTGTAACAGTGTATTGACCACAAAAAAAAAACAACCATAATTCAGAGATTCCAAGCTGTTTTTATTGTAAAAATTGTCAGGGGAAAACCATCAGATGCTTCCAACAGCAGGACCAGCTGTAAAAAAACAAACAAACAAAGGTTTATTATTTCAGGGATCTT
Source organism: Pelophylax lessonae (assembly GCF_965119305.1). Classification (NCBI taxonomy): domain Eukaryota; kingdom Metazoa; phylum Chordata; class Amphibia; order Anura; family Ranidae; genus Pelophylax; species Pelophylax lessonae. The sequence continues at coordinate 519,605,387 of NC_138768.1, forward strand.
TCTACCCAAATCCTTAAAAGTCAAATACTGCTTCAGCTACAGATTGTTTTTATGTGTTTTTATGTATCTTTCTACAAAAAAAAAAAAAGACCAGAATTTTAACAGCTTTGCTTGCAGTCCCCCCCCCCCCATAGGAGATTGTGTCCAAAGAAGCACCCAAAGACGGTCAAATGAAGCTTCTGAACTTTGTCAGGGCTCCTGTTGACAGGCAAGGTTTTCACCATGTCCAAGCACAAAAGCCAGCCCAATTCAGTTTCCCTGCAAAGGGATTTTTAAATACTACAAAGCAACCAGACCGCTATGCACAAAGCATGTTTTCAACCACCTAGATTTTGCAACTTAACAGAAAAATGGCTGCTCGCATGTATCGACTACAGTTTTTGGTGTGCTTTACTGTTTCTTCATGAAGCAAAGGATCAGGTCTGCAAAACCTTTTCTGGTCACTGGCAAACAAGCATTTAACTATTGTTTTGGGGCAAGCTCCAGCAGAACAGATTTTTCCCAGATTTAGTAGCATACCAACCTGCTTCTATGCAATGATTTTGCACAGAATGGCTAAACCTTTGGTACCCCACTAGTGCTGTCCACGCTTCCCGACTGCCCTCATAAAAGAGTGGCTTGCTATGGGGCACTAACGCAGGTTCAATTCCAAGCCGGGCTGTGCAAGTCTTGATAACAGCCTGGCTTAGCCCTTTCCCAAGGATCTGATTAACAGCAGGCGCAAAGGACTGACTGCCACCTCCCATGTCCTGTGGAGACAACAGCACAGCTATACTTAAAAGCACAGCATTGGATCACAATCAGGCTCAAGTAGATATGGGAGCCTGATCTCCCACACCCATTCTAAGCCTATTCCATCTACCCTGTAAAAAGAAAGATGCCTATACTTACTATTCTGAAGTCGTTCTGAACCAGGTCACATGATTGGCTTCCAGCACCAGCTTGATCAATGTAGGAGTGATCACTGAATGGCTAAAGAGCCTATGCTTGGTGCATCTGTTTCCAGCAGTCCCTCCTTCATTGAAGCTACTACTAGAAGCCAGTCATGTGACTGAACTGACTTCTATCTACACTGTAAAGAAAAATACCTATACTTATGTGACTGAATAGGCTTCACATGGGGGTGGGAGCAGGTTATTAGTGAGGTTTTGACTGAGCTTCCACCACTTAATTTGAATACAGAAATTGCTACAACATAATGCGAATTATCTGAAAGCACTACCACCAACTGCAAAGTGATGGGTCTGGTACAAGTGCTTTTAATAATTTTGCATAAGGCAGACCACAAAGCAATGTCTTTATTACAAAGGTTAGACCAGTAGCTTTTATAATTTAAAAAAAAAAAGCCAAGCTGTGTTTTCTTTAATGGTATACTCAAGGCATATGCCCTCTGAAAATGCCCCACTTTTTTTAAAGGAGGACCTCCTACACCCTACGCAAACTCCAAGTGTTACATTTTTTGATTACAAACCCCCCAATACCAGTTTAAAATGCACTGACCTGCCACCAAGTTTCGGATGACCAGCATCAGACCATTTCATGCAGTCAAACATCTAGTCACACACAATCCAACAGATTAACCTAAAAAAAAAAAAAAATAGAGGAAGACATTAAAATCCAGATTGTAAAAAGGCTAACTGCTGGGCAAGATGGCAGACATTTCTTAAATCATTAAAAATGTCAGGGTTTGTCCTTTTAAAAATAAACTATGTTTCCCTCAAATGCGGAACAAACAATGCCAGATAGTCCTGAGGATGAGAGAGATTGACGCCCAGATTAAGTTTATTTTGGCAAACGTGAGGATAGTCCTGCCATGCTGCAAAGCAAGGAGGCAATTCAATCCTACTTCCTAATTGAGCTGTGCAATATTGCACAATGAATCAGCACCTCTGTACAGTGAGCAGGGAGGAGAGCAAGAAATTTTCCTGGCACTGCAAGCATGGTTGGAAAGGTCAGTTGCAAGGGTGGAAAGAATGAATTCCTCTTCAAAAGACCAGTTCAAAGTTAGTATTTGAATTATGCATTTTGCAGTTCTCCAATGTTCCACTTAAAAAATTGCTGTGTAACAATTCTCAGAAAAGCATTTTAAACCCCATTGTCAAATATCAGGTTCCGTCCATAAAACTCAGTTTAGACTTCAGCATATCAATGTACATGCACACTAATTTGATCTGTTAGAAGGGTTTAAATACCCACTTGGTCACTAAACTATTTAAGTCATGCAAGCAGACTGGTATATTCCATCAGTTGACATTAAGCCAGCTATAAAAACTTATCCAATACTTTCACCCATGTTTAGCAAACCAGTGCAAAAACTTAGTGTTACTAAACCCAGGATCTGCATTCATATCTGGTATCCCACAGTACATGAAAATGCAATTTTTATATAAACTGTTCCAATACCTCTCAGCAGTATATAGCAGTCTGACTATTGGTGTCTGGCCAAACACTGGCTAAAGCTTCTAGGAGTTTTCATTCTACTCCTTACTGTCCTATGAGGCTGCATGACCCTGACCCTGTCTGGACAGCACTGATTGTTGCGTGCTGATCACATGCACCCTCCCAAGGGAAAAACCCAAGGCTCTGTTCCATCAGCAGATTTGGGACTGTGGAAAGAGAGCATCAGAGAAGACAGGATCAAACAGCCTTTTTGCACAATGCAGATTATGCCCTTTTAGGTTCCAGCAAGAACAACCAGCATGCTTTACTGCATGAACAGACCAATTTTATGGTTGTGTGTTAAGTAACACTAAGCCCAACTACAGATTTAAACAAATTGATTTGCCTGGATCAAGCAGGGCCAAATGAACCATACCCTTAAGTGTGCTTACTGTTAACAGTATGAACTGTACATAGCAACGCAAAGTATAATTAAAGGCAAAACTTTCAGGACAGAGTGGAGAGGGATTAGAATGCCTATTGGTTTTATTGCTGTCTATTGCTGTCAAGTGTCCCTGTTCAGGAGACTCCCCATCGATTTGTCCTGTTAACCACTGAGCAAAAAAATAAAAAAAAAAATCCCAAATTTTTGTCTGTCCCCAGAAAAGCATACATCTACCAATAGGGACACTAGTTCTGGTGACCTGGGGGGGGGGGGGGGGGGTCCAAGAATTTTTTAATTTACTGGGATTTACTCACTACCTGTTTGTGGGTATGGGACAAAGTGAAGATCTCTGGCAATTGGCCATACGGCAAAAAAACCCAACAAGGTCCTTCCCTTTCTCTATCCAAAAGGAAAAAGTTTAGCCCATAGTTCTACTTTAATATAGCCCAATCTGAAAGGGGATGGGACTTCATCCTTGGAGCAAAATAAAAATTGGACCAATTGCAGCTTAGCTAGAGAAAACCATTTGTGAATACACACAAGGCTTCCTCCGATTTGCTAACGTAGAGAGCATCAAGTCATCTGACTGCCCCTCTACACCAGCTTATCTGAGGAAGCCTTGTTACAGGGTTCGTACACATTTTTACCAATAAAATTCCACGACTTCAAGTAAATATTCACGACCTAATGTTTCATGAAATGTCCATGTATACATGTTAAGAAAATCCATGTTACACCCAGCATATTTTTACTAAAATAAGCTTTGTAGTGTAGTCATGATTGATAAGGTGCAGCCGGACTGGTATGGATGGCACAGATGCACAAATGTAACACTTACATCGAGGGAAGCCCTTTGTTAGGCTGAAGCAATAGTCCCACGAACAGGCAGAAAAGAGAAAGGCGGCACTCCGTGTAGCAGATGTAAATAATTTTATTGCATCGACACATTAAAAACTTAGAGGCAATCTTCATAGCTTGACGTCCTTCCAGGTCCGCAGTGTTTCCGTCCGAGGCTGGCCAGCAGCCGGGAGATGACATTAGGGGATAACCAATCAGGGGACTCAGTCAGATTGAGGCAGCGGTGAAGCGCATACCTCACTGGAGGGCTGCATGAACGTGATGACGCGGGGGTAACCGGTTATGGAGCATGCATGAACTGCTCACCCCCTCGTGCCATCACATTCCTGCAGCCCTCCAGTGAGGTATACACTTCACCGCTGATTCGATCTGACCGAGTCCCCTGATTGGTTCTCTCGCCTGCTGGCCAGACTCAGGGACGGACACAGTGGAGCCAGAGATATGAAGATAGACGTACCTCCATACAAGTTTTTAATATGTGTCAAAATGATTTCATCTGCTACACTGAGTGACTTTTCTGCATATTTGAATATACAGTGATTGTAAATTTCCATGACTTTTCCAAAACTTGTGGGTTAAATTTTCCAAGCCTGGAAATTGCAATTTTACAATTCCATGACTTCCAGGTTTTTCATGACCGTACGAACCCTGCTTGTACAAGTTTCCTTTGAACAGCTGAGCAGCAATCAGCCCAACTCAATTCTGTTCCAGGGATGGGAATTCTCCATCCCATTTGCCAGAACACAAATTTGTTTACTGTAGATAGCGGATTATGTACAGTTCATTCAGCAAGCATATATTAGTGAAGTAGTTTGGACTAGTTGGTCCAAACGGAGTTATTAGGCTTTAAGACTGAAAGTGGTGCAGCCAATCGAGACACTACTGAATTATGGTTCCCAGTGGAGGGAAAGAATTTCTTTAACTGCACAACAACACTAGCATGTAGACCTAGAATTTTGGTGAAGGAGGCAAAGAAATCACAGGCACAACATGAGCTTGAGGAAGAGGTATGAGGACATGAGCAAAGAGTTACCTCATATTACCGGACTAATTCCGCAAATGAACTAGCCATGAGCAGCTTTCGACAGGCTCCACAGGATGCACAACACTTGACTTCTCCAAGGAAACTGCAGCTTCTGTACTTAAGGAGGATTCTCAGAAGGCAACAGTATTTTACCATCTAATACTGTACATGAAATGCTAGATCACTAATACTACTATCTGAAAATGCCTTGGTATGGAATACAAAAAAAAAATTGTACAATGAAATGAGAACACTAGAGTTCATTAAAGACAGCAAAAAGGAAACTATTAGCCATTGTTATTTTTTTCCCCACTGTTAGGCAAGTGTTTCTCCTTTTGCATTTTTATGGCCTACCAGTGTATACTATTCTCTCTACCAAATGTAATTTGTAAAATTTTAACAGGTCTTCTCTACCAAATGTAATTTGTATATTTTAACAAGTCTTAAGGCACTGCAGATATCTGTGTAAACAAATTACAAGGATATGTTCAGATTATGAGACAGACCTTTAGTTGCCAATATAACTGGTGGCACCCTATACCACCAATAAGCCTGCCATGTATATTTCTAGTTAAGCAATTTCACCGGCATGCATTATAAAACTAGACTACCAAATGTGGCAGAGTCTTGCTAATTTGCTCAATGTTCCCAACTAGGCTTTGCAGTGCTATTTTGTGATTTTAAGTTAAAGTTCACTTTTCCAACAAAAATTAGATTGCTATAAAAGCTGAGCAAAATTTTCCAAGGCAAAAAAAAAAAAATCTATATATCTTGTGTCACATCTATGTTGTGCAGAAGGTAAATGCCAGAAGCACTTTTCGTTTCAGATGGTCTTTTAATAGGCTTCGTGAAGCCAAATGAAGAGTACAAGAAATTCATAACCACTTGATACAAATTTCTTCCAGTAAAAAAATTGACAAATATGAACAAATTGTTTCACGAACTTTTTGCAAGTGTTACTGGACAGATGGAGATAATGGGCTTTGTTAAGCCAAAGTACAAGAAATTGATAACCACCGATACAATTGGGCAAAAAACAAACCATTATAAACAAATTGTTTTAAACTTTTAGCAAATGTTACTGGAGAGATTGGGAAGGAGGTTCTCTTTAGGTATATCAAGGAGGTTAAGCCACTATTTACAGCGCACCCTGGCTCTGAGTTACCTTGTTACACTAAAGGAATGTGTCCTCAGGGTAATATAAAAAATTATAAGCATTTGGGGCCCATAAACCCCTGCAGTATGTACAACAGGAAACTCAAAAGCCCATGTTGCATCAAAGATCAAGTCCAACAGCAAACTAATGCCTCAAGAAGCACCATCTACGAGAATGTTGCTGATGGAATGGATCCCCTCCAATGCACTCCACATAACTTTAAGGGAAACTTATGGAATGAGCCTCAAGGAAACTGCAAATGACAAGAAACGTTCCTGTCACTAAACATAAAACAGATTGCCAAAATAATAAAAAAAAAAAAATAAGAAGCAGATAGGACAGCTGTTTCACAGTTTGAGGCAATTCTCAAATAGGTTTATAGAAAGTGAAGACAAATAGAACAAAATAGTACACATTGATTCAGCGAAGCTCCAAAAATCTTTATAAATACAGCCATTGGAAGGACGATCTTGAGTCAGGAAGGTATTTTACTCGTTGTGTGAGGCTGAGGACAAGAAGCAGGCACAGTTGTAAAGACACTTGAAGACGTCAGATCCCAGCATTTACCCCTACACTAAAGCCCAACCCACTGTTAATAGTGCTTTTTGATATTTTAAACTACTTGCCTACCAGACCAAATGTTAACACCTCACATACATGAAAAAAAAAATCTGCATTTTTGCTAAACAGGAATTCTTTAAATCCCAAATATTTTCTGAAATTAAAGGCTCTGGAGAATTGTGGTTGCAGCAGTTTGTCATGCTATTTACGCAGCAGTTTACTACGATTTTTTTTTTTTTTAAAGAAACAAAAAAACACCTTTCAAGCCCTTACACACTGAGGCCCTTGAACTGCTGAGCGCTTTTGAGGACACGCAACTCAAACTGCTTCAAAAACCATTTTGAGACCCTTCCGATTCGGAGGGGGCGTGCTTTTCGTGCTCCAAAGATGCTTGTGCATGCAGGATTTTTGCAACGCCCCGCTGTGAAAACATTCGATTAGGAAAAGATCGTGAGCTTTTCAGGCACTTTTAGCACCGAGTTGCTTGAAAAACTCCTCCGTGTGAAAGGGCTTTTAATGAGTTTTGGGAAAAAAAAAAAAAAAAACACGCCACACATTACGCTAACTAGATCAGTGTTTTTCAACTCCGGTCCTCAGGGCACACTAACAGGCCAGGTTTGCAAGAAAACTGAAATACATCACAGGTGATACAATTTGCTGCTCAGTGATTGCAGTATACTAGTCTGCATGTCCCCAATGTAATACTTAAAATCTGGCCTGTTAGCGTGCCCTGAGTACCGGAGTTGGGAAACACTGAACTAGATAACCAACATTTCACGCTCTAAAACTGCCCATGGAATGGGGACAAACTAAAGTACATTAAAAATTACCCGGAGGATATTTTTTGAAAAAATACTTAATAGCAGGCATCACTGAACGGCAGACCAAGTCATTGTCCCATTCAGACCCCCATTGGCACCATCTGCTGCTGCAATTATCACAGCATAGCTGATAACAGGGAAAATTGAGGAAAAGTAGCACTGCATGGAGGGTGGAAGCTGCCTCTGATAACTGCAGATTGAAATGCAGGTAATTGGTTGTTAGGACAGTCCTAGCAACCAGTTACCAACTCGTTAATCTGCAAAGTTAACTTTAGCAGCTCCCATCCTCCATGCAGCGCTACTGTGCCTCTTCCTTTGTACCCATCCGGTAGCAGAGTGTGGGGGGGGGTACCTGGCTATGATGGATGGTGGGGTATGCTTGTGAATGTACATAAAGCTCTTTGGGAAGGGGGGTGCAATTTATTAAAAGGGGCAGAGCACACACGGGAGAAGGGGGCAGACAGTACTATCAAAAGGGTGATGTAAAAGGTGCACAGTGGATTGCTGGTGGTGGGGGGGGCAGCTGTGATATGCAGGTGGTAACTGAACACTACAGGTGACTGATGCAAGAAAAGGATTGTGGTAGGAGGGAGACCGATGTGAAGGACCTGTCATTGGACAAACATGCAATTTGGGCCTCTGCTGGAGAAACTGATCGGCCCTACATAAATTTTAACTCCACACCCCTGCTTTATAGGTTACCAGTTTAGAGTTACAGGTCTGGCACGAGAATTGTTCGGACGTTTTCAGTGATCCTTTGCATGGTGCAATCACTTTACACATACACGGAGACCTACATGCACATTTGCGCATGAACACAGGGGAATAGGGGAATAAGGGAGCTTTAAACTTTTTTCCACACGTCTTTGCTTAATTTTTGTACCATCACAAAGGGATGAACTTACGAATTTTTTTTCTTCATTTCTAACACAAGGGATAAACAATAACTCTTGTGATAGCTGGAGCAGTGATTTGTACTCTATGGAGAAATCTGGGATCTATTTGAATCCAGATATTTTTTTTTCTGCCCTGTATCTAATCAAATTGAATTTGAGTTGATGCTTGCCTTTCTGGTAACAGAATGCAAACCAATTTAAACTGAAGAGATTAATACACATTGTTTTCATCCACAGAGGGAAGAGAACAGATTTACCTTCTTCCTCTGTACTCCCTGGATCACAGGATGCAGCATCATGGGCTCCCTGATTGCACCAGAAAGCACAGGAATGAACAGGCTGTTAAACTGCTTGGATCACTTTAAAAGGAAAGCCCATCACCAACTGCAAAATTTTTATAACCAGGATCATGGCTGCAGCCATGATACTCATAACCACTTCCCAACTAGGCCGTATATATACACGCACACGTATGCTGGTCGGGAAGAGGATCAACCTTAAACATTTGTACATATGTAAATAAGCAAGCCCTTCCAGATACCTTTGAGTAGAATTAAGCCCCCAAAACCTCACATCACACCCCTCTGTCATGACTTACCATAGCTGTCATAACTGTCTCTGTATGAGCTTCCTCCTGAGCGATCCCCATAACCTTGACTCCTGCCACTAAAAGCAAAAATGTATACAAGTCAATATCAGAGCATTCAAGGAATAAAGTGCTTGTGTAATTCTTCCAAGCAAGGGACCCTACCTGCTATAATAATCCCGGGATCCGCCATAGCCTCCACTTCTGTTGTCGAACCGGCTGCTTCCACCATATCCTCCACCACCTCCACCTTAAATCACAGGAAAAAAAAAAAAAGTTGTAATCACACATTGGGGCACCTATGCATGAAACCGGCGATTGCTATACATGTTACATCCTTGCTTCTAGATTCAAAGCAAAATTTGTCAGACTTGCACAAGGTAGTCCACTAGCAAAGGGAGCACTTTTTCAAAGTTTCAATGTGTTAGGAGACATTTAAATTTGCCCAGAAGGCAGGACAGCATGTTGTATAGGACTTGTGCTTAGTCATACTAATGCATGTGGGTTCCTTGGATTCTAGACTATACATTGAGTCCCAAATAAAAGCAGGGCTGAACAGGTTTCACAAAGTTCATTTAAATGCTAATGCTAGTACTTGGGGGGGTCCTTGAAGTAAATTTTCCTCGGGGGGGGGGGGGGATCGGTGTACATTACAGATGCTACACATGTAGGGAAAAGTGCCAGGGTTCTGGATTTTTGGGAGTATTTACTGGATTTGTAAGAACTTACCGTAAAATCCTTTTTTCTGAAGTTCGAGACACAACTCTCCTTAAATCCAACTCATGGTTAAGCTCCCCCTAGGGATAGTCACTAGGCGGAAAAACATGTCCACGCCTGAGTGGGCTGTCCCGGCAAGCATAACCCCTCAGGCTCTGCTAGTCTAGTGTCGGTTCACACTATGGCGATCCGACATCGGGGGCGACCTGTGTCTCATGCACCGCGACCGGTGCAACATTACACAGACTTCACATAATGGAAGTCAATGCAAGTTGCTGCGAAGTAGTACAGGAACTATTTTCTAAGTCGGAGCGACTTGAGTCGCTTCTATTAGAACGGTTCCCGTAGCACAGAATGGACCGCGACTTGTCAGGCTGACAGGTCGCGGTAGTGTGAACCGGGACTCAAACAGTTGTGCTGCAGTGCCAGAAAAAAAAAAACTCAAAAGTAGAGGAGCGAGTGCTGTGTGTCGCACGAGAAAGGGATTTTACAGTAAATTCTTAAAATCTCAATTGCATTTTAGTGCAGACTTCTAGGAAAACTCATAATATGGCTTGTTGCATATACATTTGCTATCCACCTCCTCCCCATAAAAGTAAAGTTGCCTGCACTTTAGTACCATGGTTATCCTATAGGTTTCCAGTTTAGGTCCGATTTACATTAAAGCAATATGCTCTGACCTCATGTACATTTACATACTCAAAGATGCTTCACAAGTAAATTTCAAACAAAAAAAGATTGTGTAGGAAATTCCACTAATATATGGCCAGGCCTAAGGCATGGTACAACCAAGTTTTGTTTTTGTTCAATCCAGCAGGCTGAAAAAAAAACAAAAAAAAAAAAACACACAGCACACAGATGGGCTTAAGGAGCTGTACCAACAACGCAAAGACATTACACCAATCTGCCCCTCTGAGCTATTGTGTTTGAGGGGAGGGGTTGGGAAGGGTTGGAAGGGGGGGGGAAGACAAGCACCCCCCCCCCCCCCCAACCACTCAAGAGCTTTAAGCACATACACAACATATGCCACATGCCTAAACCTCAAACAATCACTAATATTTAACATACCACGGCCTCTACCTCCACGGAAGAACCCTCTTCCTCCTCCAGATGAGCCGCCTCTGTAGCCTCCTCTCCTGTCGTTGGATGACTTTCCAGCCTGATCAACTCGAATCTGACGACCATCCACAGTCTAGAGGGGAAAGGTTATGGATATTCACATTAGATTAGGCACCCACAAGCAATTATACTGCATTTCAGCAAGAACTTCCAGCTTTTAAAACCAGCAACAGGATGATTAAAACTGGATACAAACTATACAATTTTCTTTAGATTTACCAAAATCATATATATGAGGTCAAACCTAAACACTTTCTATTTGTATGCAGTCAAACAGCCCCCCCCCCCTGCACTACATAGTTGAAGGTAAATCTAAAGGAAATCCTACCAAAAGTTGTATAGTGTGTATCCAGCCATAGGGTCTGGTCACACACACTAGTGCCATTCCAGATAAGATGCGAGTCACGACAATGGAAATCACATGCATTTCCATTAACGTAACTCACCACAGTGCGAATTTGGAAACAATGCTTGTGCTAATTTAGTATGGGTTCCCACTAATGCAAATGGATGTGCGATTCTCATGCAGATTTTTGCATTTGCGGGTGGGATCTGGCACAGCAAGGATTCAAGCTAGGGGAAAATATGTAAAAATCACAAAATCAGTATTTTGCACACATCTGGACGCAAGATACAATATCAATGTGCGTTTCTATTGAGGTATATGGAATTGAAAAAAGTAAACTCCCACAGGACACTTTGTTGCCACCTCACATTTGCCATGTATAGATAAGAATGACCATCACTGAACACAAAGGGTTTTTGGAAGGCATGCAACTAGGCTTTGAGCAACGCAATAAATTTGCATCAACGTGAAGCAGCACTTAGTGTGATTCCAGTGAGATTTTAGCCCAAAAAAATGTGCAAAAACCAAAGAATTGGCACTACATTAGCGCACTGAAAAAGTGGGGATCAGAAATCAGCTAGTAGCAAAGTGAATCTCTTAAATTCTGCACAAGTTAGCCAAATTCTCACCTTGCCATTCATCCCCGCCATGGCATCTTTTGCATCTTCGGCATTTTCAAACGTGACAAAACCAAAGCCACGCGATCTCTTGGTCTCCCGATCCTTCACCACAACCACTATAAACAAAGAAACAAATAGGTCATTAAATCCGTCCAGTGAAGAGAAATTAAAACTTCGTCACAATTTCATACAAACTCACCTTCAGATATGTGTCCGTATTTACCGAACACATCTTCCAGACTCTGCTCATTGGTATCAAAGCTCAGACCTCCAACAAAAAGCTTTCCCTCGTCAGACGACATGATGAGATCTGTGGAGACAAAATGGCGCCGACCGGCCGGTCAATCCAACGTGCTCACAAAATGGCCGCCGAGCAGTTTACGTCATTCATCTGTACGACCCCCTCCCCCATTCCAGTCACCGCCCGGTAAAACCCGGCGGGAAGAGGAGCCCAGGAAGGCGGTAGGGATGGGCAGCTACGATAGCGTGGCTTCGGAGACCAGTCACCCCCCCCCCCCGGGCGCCCCGCTCCCCGTCTATACAAAGAGGCGACACCTCATACTACCGCCATACAGCACAATGAGCCCAGGGAGAGGCAGCTGGGATAGCGTGGCTTCGGAGACCAGTCACCCCCCCCCCCCGGGCGCCCCGCTCCCCGTCTATACAAAGAGGCGACACCTCATACTACCGCCATACAGCACAATGAGCCCAGGGAGAGGCAGCTGGGATAGCATGGCTTCGGAGACCAGTCACCCCCCCCCCCCGGGCGCCCCACTCCCCGTCTACACAAAGAGGCGACGCCTCATACTACCGCCATACAGCACACGATACAATAAATGGTGACCGCTAACCGCATAAAACCCACTCAGCCCGATATTGAGTAATAACCATCTCCTCTCCCCCTTATCCAACAAAGACGTCCGCCATTATACATTACCTTGTTCACGTGCAATTCAACAGTCACAGAGAAAACAGCAATGCGGAGTGCGCAATCAGCTCTGAGCTCCTCCTTTTATAGACCAGCGTAGCCTCGCCCACTCTATGAATAATTCATCACCACGGCGGACTGTACCATCTACTTCCTTCTCCACACGCCTCACCGTTCTCTACATATTGTAACGTCAGGAAGCCCGGTGGCCTAAGAAATTACCTTTTAATATAATTTTGTGAAGTTTCCTGAATTAATATCGTTACTCGATTGAGTTTAATTGTTATACCCCCCTCCACTATTGTGCATGGTCTCCACCAGCACAGCGCCACTGTAGCGCGGGCGGAGGGGGAGGAGGAGGAGGACGTGCTGTCTCATAATTGGTTTTACGTAACCGGTAAAGGCGGGAGAGCGTACTATAGTGTGTGATTGGTTATACCGAAGCGGTGAGAGAAGTAGGCCACTCTAGGCGCAGAAAGCGAGGCGGTGTCGAGGGTTGTGTTTGGAGTGTAATGGCGTTTGTATGTTCAACTGTGCTGCTTGTAGTCTAAATGTGACGCGAGCTATACAAGTAATTAAGATGGCGCTGGTAAAAACGAGTGCAGTCGTTTTCCCTTTCTTACTGACTCGGTCACTTCCCGTGTTGTACAGCGTCTACAAGAGTTGCCACCGTCAATTTATATTAGTAAAGCTGGGTGTAACATGGAAAGGTTTTATTTTTTCAATCAACCAGCTGATCGAATGTTTTTGTACAAAAGCCCCCGATTCCTGCATCTATGCAAGCAATGTGGATGCAGGGAATCTCCCCTGCTGCACTATTTCATTCTGACACCCTCCTGTTGGTATGCTCATCAGTACTGCAGTGGCTGACCAAATACTGGTTTTCAAGTAGGACTATTTGACTTTAGCCAGTCTAAAGCTGGATACACACTATCCAACGTTTGTGGTTAGATTTCCTTCAGATTTACCTTTGCTAAGTAGTACAAGGGCCTGCCAGATTGCATACAAATTGAAAGTATTTCGGTTTGACCTCATATTATCTGGTTTTGGTAAGTCTAAAGGGAAAAAGTGTACAGAAAATCTTATAGTGTGTATGGCCCTTAAGGCCTTTTTCACACAGGCACCTCCATTCACTGCTGTTCCTCATTGAGCAGGTATTATGCCAGGTCCGTGTCGGCTCTGCTATGTAGTACAGACACAGTCCAGTTCTCTATAGGTAAAGCAGAAAGAAGCGGAACGCCTGTCTGTTTCCATCCAATCCGCCGGATGGATGGGGATTTGGACCACCATCCGTCTGTTTTTGGCAGACAGGATCAGGTGGCAGTGGGTTTCAGCAGACGTTTACATCCGTCGCTCTATTAAAGAGGCTGTAAACCTCAGATTTTTTTAAAAAAAATGAACACCTGAAAAGGAAAATTGAATACTCGCCTTTCCGTAATTTTCCTTTCCTGGTGCCTATCCATGGCGGCATACATATGGTTGGTTGCTCCGCCCTCAACCAACCCACAGGACCTCTTTAAAGCGGTTGTAAACCCGAAAAAAAAAAACCTGCAAGACCAAGGCATGCATACTAGCTGATTATGTATTACTTACCTTAGAATGAAGCCCCGACACGGACCCCCGGACATTGCTGCGGGCGCCGCCATGATCCCTCGGCGTCTCTTCTGGGTTCGGCGGCTCTGGCGCTGTGATTGGCCGGAGCCACGATGACGTCACTCCCGCACATGCGCGCAGGAGTTCTTTTCCGGCAAGCTCCTGGCAAGGAAAACTGAAGGTCCCCCGGAACTTCAGAGCGCATGCGCCGCTCGCGTGAGCGGCTGCATGCACTGCAAATATCTCCTAAACCGTGCCGGTTTAGGAGATATTAATTGTACCTACAGGTAAGCCTTATTATAGGCTTACCTGTAGGTAAAAGTGTCAAAAAGCGGGATACTACCGCTTTAACTCTACAAAAGTCAGCACTGCCCCCCCTCACGCCATTCTTGTAACTAGACTCAAAAATGCAGATAACGTAAAGGGAGGGCGTATGCTGCCATGGATAGGCCCAGGAAAGGAAAAGTACGGAAAGGTGAGTATTCAATTTTCCGTTTTCCTGGTGCCTCCATGGCAGCATACAAATGGTAAATAACTCGCTCATAGGGAGGGATACTGCCTAGAAATATAGTTTATTAGGATTCACAAGACCGCTAATTGCAACGCTTTCTTCCCAAAATCACGGGAAATTAGAGCAGCTGGGTCCAGGCTATAATGGACCATGAAGGTGTTAAATGAGGACCAACTTGCCGCGCAACAAATAGTTTCCGGAGAGACCTGTGCTAGAGCTGCCCAAGAAGAGGCTATCCCCCCGCATCATAGTTACATAGTAGGTGAGGTTGAACAAAGACAACAGTCCATCCAGTTCAACCTGTGTAGGTGTGTGCGGCTGTAATCATCTCACATACCCCTGAATGTTCTGATCCTTGAGATCTACGTCTAATAGTCTTTTAAAAGCCACCATACTACCCGCAGAAACCACCACTTGTGGTAGAGAATTCCACAGTCTTGTAGCCCTAACAGTAAAGAACCCCCCCACGTTGCCTGAGGTTAAAACGCTTCTCCTCTAATCGCATTGTATGCCCCTGAGTCCTCATGCAATCCCTTCGACTGAACAGCTTTTTTTCTAAGCTGAGATCCCCATTGAGATATTTAAAAATTGCTATCAGGTCTCCCCTCAGGCGTCTCTTCTCCAGGGAGAATAAATCAAGCGATTGCAGACGCTCTTCATAATCAAGGTCCTCCAATCCCCTAATAAGTTTAGTTGCCCTTCTCTGGACTCTCTCCAGCTCCAACACATCCCTCCTGAGGACTGGCGACCAGAACTGGACAGAATACTCCAGATGCGGTCGGACCAGAGTTTTATAAAGTGGAAGGATTATAGACTTCTCTCTGGAATACATCCCTTTCTTTATGCATTCTAATATTCTGCTAGCCTTGGCAGCTGCCGCTTGACATTGCATGCTGTTGCCTAGTCTATCATCAACCAAGACTCCCAGATCTTTCTCCATTTTTGATTCCCCCAAGGGTTCCCCTCCTAATTTGTATTGCGCTTTTATGTTTCAAGTCCCCAAGTGCAAAACCTTACACTTCTCCACGTTAAACCTCATTTGCCAAGTCATTGCCCACTCCGTTATTTTGTCCAGGTCATCCTGTAGGATATCTGCTTCATGCTGTGCAGTTATTGCCCTGCCCAATTTTGTGTCATCTGCAAAAACTGATATCGAACTACTGATCCCGTCCTCAATGCTGTTTATGAATAAATTGAACAAGGTTGGTCCCAGGACTGAGGCTTGGGGGACCCCGCTTACTACCTCAGACTAGTCTGAGTATGCGCTGTTTATTACCACCCTTTGGACATGCCCTTTTAGCCAGTTCAGTATCCAAGAGCAAAGCTTGCTGTCGATACCTGTAGACCTTTTTTTATAAATTAGGCGCTTATGGGGAACTGTATCAAACGCCTTAGCGAAATCTAGGTACACCACATCCACTGGTCTGCCCCTATCTAGCTCACAGCTCACCTCCTCGTAGAATGCTAAGAGATAGGTTTGACAAGAACGCCCATTTGTAAACCCCGTGCTGGTTACTGCTGATGATGCTGTTGTATTTAGCAAACTCTACGATATAGTCCCTTATCATCCCCTCCAGAAGTTTACATACTACTGATGTCAGACTGACAGGCCTATAATTTCCCGGTATATGCCTCTGACCCTTTTTGAATATCGGAATCACGTTTGCTTTCCTCCACTCCCCTGGTACATCTCCTGTCCAAATACTGTCAGCAAAGATCAGGAACAGTGGTCTGGATATAACCTTACTTAGTTCCTTGAGTACTCTCGGATGTACGCCATCCGGGCCTGGTGATTTGTTTGTGTTAAGTTTATCCAGCCTTTCCCTGATTTCACCCTCTGTTAGCCATAGTGGCAAGTCCTGTGTATTACTACTAACCATACAGTCATATAGAAAAAAGGCTATCTCTGCAAATTTATAACAAATATAAAGCACCACGTCCCTAGTAAATATTGTAACGTGAAAGATTTTTTTGGGGGTGCCACAAGGGGGGACTTTTCAATTGGGGTGCTTAAGTATTCATTGATATATAAAGTAAAACTAGAGAAAATTTATTTATAGTAAAAAAACATGAAGAAAATTTTATTCTGAACAACAGTAAAAAGTATATTGTAATTGAAAGGATTACAATATACTGTACAAAACTGAATTGTATTAAAAACATATACAGTAAACAGCCATACAGTATCATACAAATATATATATACTCTCCTAACACAAGGGTAGATGGTATATATGCTTTATACCCAGTTGCACCCACAATGGATGGTCTTTGTGCAGGAGGCGTAGTGGCCCACAGCCATTAACCCAACATGTTTCGCGGCACTGCCGCCGCTTCTTCAGGGGTATCTTTGAGGGTATCACATAGATATATTTGTCATGAAAATAACGACTTAAATGGAAAAAATAAAAATAAAAAAGAGAAAAAAAAGAAATCAATACAAAATCATCAAACGTATGTTTACACTGACTTATGCAATTAATGATATATTATTACAACATATAGAAGTCATATCTATAGTAAACAAATATTGCACGGTGTCCATGATAGAGAGGCAGCGAGAATAATACACATTATCATACCTGTTAAACATGCAGTACAGCACGCTGTAATGGGAAATACGACCACAAGGCACAGGGGGGAGACCCCCGGGGGGCGGACACGGGAGACCGACCACAAATAGGGCACAAAAAGTATGGCTGAAGAGAGATAAGGTCTGAAAATTCAAAGTAAAAAGATATATTTTCAGTTCCATATACGGCCATCTAGTGTCTCACCTGACAAGGGGAGAAAGGAAAGGCATCTGATAATACCAGATTGAGCCAAAGCCCTTGCAACTAAAATATTCAAAAAGGAAGAAAAAACTGAAAAGATAATTCTTACCTCAATATTGCCCAGCCATGGAAAAGGGCGGGGACTGGGTGAAATGATGTTGCTATGTGTGGTAGATCAAAAATAAAAGATCCACAAGAGTGCTTCCTAGAAAAAGCAGATATACAATAGTATGTATATAATGTATATCAACCAAAGGGGTTAATATAAGGTGTTCAACCAATATGTGCATCATGTCACCAAAAGAGTCAAGCTGGTAAGTTTTAACCCTAGGTTCAACACCTCATATGCCAATATATATAAATATGTAAGCGCGGCCCAATGGCACATGCATCTAAGAATCCATAAGTACATTGAGTAATAAACCATAGGGAAGATCAATAGTAAAGTGAGGTACATTCAATAAATATCCTATACCTAGTCAATGAGGAAATAAGCCAATGAACTAGGCTTACCCATCGTTGACAGTACTGCAGATTAGAAGGTATAATGATCGGAGCACAAATCCCCAGCGTTACCTGATAAGAAGACACGGGTCACATCCAGTCCCCGCAGGTCGCGGTGGTGGACGCCGAGTTGCCGCTATTTGTATAGACAGGTAGCTCCACCCGGGTGACGTATAGGACGTGCGTCCTGACGAACATCCGGGCTGACGTCAGGGATGCGCGCGCAACTCGCGCATGCGCATCAGCCGAGGGCCAGCCAACATACCCGAACCGCTTGCCAAAGCCATGGAAACGGCTATGTGAGCAAGGGAAGGAGGGGCAAGCCAAATCGGCATATCAACTCCAACCCCCCGAAGGGGGAGGGGCAATACCTGATGTCACGTGCCCGCCTTTGGGGGAGCCCAAAGTGATCGCATCCCAATATATGTGGATCAAGAATGGGCAAACTACATGCCGAAATTGAACCAAATAAACAGGAGAGGAAAGAGGAATGTGGTATAACGCTGGACGCTGTATCATGGACATAAGAAGTATTAGCAACATAATCATACAGATGTAAATATTATAAGAGGCCAAAATATAAATTGTGCCATCAATAATAAAAGAACAACAGACAAAATATAAATCAAAAGGTTACAATGTATATATAGCCATGTTGAAGGGAAAAAAATGATACACGTATAGTGAGACACTATACATCAACAACCCGTCTATCCATAGGGTAGTTTAACTCCCCAGGATGCTGAGGTTCATATATATATCTAATAACCGTATCGCATGGATAATGTTGGTGATGCTGGACAGGGAGAGAAGTTGTTTTTAGCAGCAACAGAAAGGAACGAGAGGAATAGGAAAAAGCAAGGGGGAAGGATGAGAGAATGAGGTGGACAAATAGTATACAAAATAGTAACAGAAGAAAAAACAAAAAGGGGGGGGGGCGGCGGGGGAGGAAAAGGGGGGGGGGAAACCATAAGAGCAGAATAAGCACAAAACAGTATATAGGACCTATAGAAACGCTTTGTAAGATTGAGCTTCATTCAATCCTGGAGGTATAGTAGCGTTTAGCCTCTCTATCCAGAGGGTTTCACGCTGTAATATTCTCTGATCCCAGTTGCCCCCTCTAGGGTCAGGGGGAATAATTTCCAGTACCCTAAATTTAACAACTGAGTTATCAAACCTATGGTGTAGCCCTATATGTCGGGTGACCGGGGTAAGGATTTTCCCCCCTCTGGACTGGTATATGTGGTCCCCCACTCGTTGGCCTAGTTGTCTAATCGTTTTGCCAACGTAGAAGGTGGAACACTGACAAGTCATAAGGTATATCACACCCCGGGTCGCACAGTCTGCGGATCCCCGCAGTCTGTGGAAGGAGCCATTAGGTAACTGTGTGATCGGACCCTCCTCGATCCAGGGGCAGCGGGAACAGCCACCACATTGGTAGGTGCCCAGTCTGCCCCCGGGTCGAGGACGGTCCTCAGTATAATGGCTTTTGATCAACAAATCTCTAAGAGATGTACCTCGTCTAAACACGATTCCAGGATATTCCTTGACATATTTGCCAAGAGTATTTTCCTCTTTTAGCAGATGCCAGTGTCTCTGGAATATGGTTCTGAGTTGCTCATGATTGTTGGAAAACTGGGTAATTATTTTTATCGTTGGGTTGGGGTCCATTTTATTTTTACGCTGCAATAAGTCCTCTCTTGCCAGTGCCTTAGCCTTGTTGAAGGCTTTTCTTAGGGTTGTACAAGAGAATCCCCTTAAAAGCAATTTCTGTTGTAATTTTTTGGCTTCCCGAAGGAAATCCGGTTCCAAGGAGCAGTTTCTTCTTATGCGCAAATATTGCGCAAAGGGAATACTGTTCTTTAGTGGGACTGGATGTGCACTGGAGGCGTGCAATAACATGTTTCCTGCACTAGGTTTCCTGTACAGGCTCGTAGTGATATAACCGTTAATGTCCTTCCTGATTTCGATGTCTAAAAAAACAATACATTCTGGATGAAAATTGTAGGTGAACTTCAGATTAAAGTCATTCACATTGAGTGAAGATAACATTTCTTCTAATTCGACTTGGGGGCCTGTCCAAATTAGGAACAAGTCGTCAATGTAACGAAACCAGTGTGTTACATTTGTCAACCAAGATGCATAGGTGTCGCAAGAGGAAACGTGCCTCTCCCACCCTCCCAGGAATAAATTCGCATAGGAAGGGGCACAGCACGTTCCCATTGCGACACCCTGCTGTTGTAAATAGGTGATATTCATAAAAGTGAAAAAATTATGAGTTAGAATAAATCTAAGGAGGGACAAAACGAAATCACTGTGAGGCCATGTACGTTGATGTTGACCATAAAGAAATGATCCAACCTGCCGGATGCCCTCCTCGTGCGGTATACTCGAGTAAAGGGCCTCGATATCCACCGCTACGAGGAGGGCATCCGGGGGTACCTGGACACCATCAATACGAACAAAGGGACGTAAAAAGAAGTCAACATATTTGCTTGCGTTTTCCGAAATTGAACCGATCCCAGAGACAATGGGTCTGCCAGGGGGTTTTTTGGGGTTTTTATGTATTTTCGGCAGAGAATACATTGTAGGGATCCTAGGATGTTTAATTATGATAAAATCATGTACATCTTTATCTATGATCCCTGATGAAAAAGCTTCAAAACATACATTTTTTAAAACATTTTGAAAATTTGTAGTTAGATCGGGGTGGATGGGGATATACCATCGACGGTTGCTTAGAATATCAAGGCACATATTCTGGTATTGGTCGTGCGTCATTATGACCACATTACCCCCCTTGTCAGAGGGTTTTATGACATAATGAGGATTTTTCTGTAGATGCTGGAGAGCCAATCTTTGTGATGCAGTGAGGTTTTCAGACGTGGGTAGCCAGCGAGTCCGTTTCAAATCTCTTATTGTCTCACAGACAAAAGACCAAATTTGAGGACAAATGGTCAGATCAGGGAATCTCTGTGATTTCAATTTGAAGGGTTTCCGAGGGAGGTCTATTGGGACCCCAGGCCCCTCAGAGGGGGGTCGGAGATCCGCCGGATCGACCGACCCCTCCTCATAGAGGAGCATGAGGTCCCTCAGGGCCCGAAATTCCTCCATAGTGTAGTTTTTTAGTTGTTCCGTGAGTTCGAGTTCAAGTCTCTTCTGTTGTCTATTGTCATCAAACATAAATTTATAGGTCAGGTTACGAGCAAACAGATAGACGTCCTTGATCGTGTCAAAGACGTCTATCTGTTGCGTTGGGCAGAAACCCAGGCCTAACTGTAGCACTTCAACCTGGTCAGGTGTAAGTGGGAATGGAGTGAGATTTATAATATTGAATGCGTCGGAGTGATTCTCTATGGGGGTGTGGTGGTGTTGGGACTTTGAGTAACAAACCCTGTTAGTTTGGTCTGTTTTTTGGTCGTTTTTGGGATGGCCCCTGATTGTGGGTCTAAAAAAACCCCATCATCCTGTGAAGGGTGTGAAATTTGTGATGGAGGGGGAGGGTTGGACAAAATTTTTTGTAGTGCAGGAGTGAGATCGGTGACTTGGGTTTGTGGAAGGGAAGGGCGTCTCTTACCCATTGGGTTAGAAGGAGACCCACCGCCGTGACGGGTGCGTTTAGGTGCTCTAGAACGTGCAGGTGGAGGGCGTGCGTTCATCTGTGAAGGAATAGAAGAGAAATTAGATGCATCGTGATCAGTTTGGTCATTCATGTGGGCTTGTAAACCAGGTTGTCTGGGTGCCACAGCCAGTAGAGGCTGTTTTTCATTCCATTTATGTGCGTATCCGCCCATAAAGGCCAACTTGTCTCGATTAAATTTAGATTGTTTTTTAAAAAAAATATCTTCATTTAATTTCTCTAGCTTGAGTTTGATATCAGTCCACTTTCCTGCAAATTCTTGTAATTCAGTGACATGTTTATATTCAAGATTAAGATCATTAATCTCATCATCTAGAATTTTCATGTCAGCTTTATATTGTCCTATTAGAATGTTCATAAGATTTTTAGTACATTCATCAAGGGCTGCTTCCCAGTTCTTTTTAAAGGTATCAGATGGATTTTTTAGGGTCGGAAACGTATGAAGTCTCAGACCCTGCGGATTTAAGTCCTCACTTACATATTTTTGTAGGAAGTTGATGTGCCAATCGAGGTGTGATTTCCTCTTTAAAAGCCCGAAAACCTTCTGCAAATATATTTTTAGCTCCTCAGCATTTTTATGATTTGATGTATAGGTCGACTGAATTGTGGACATAAAGCCCGTCCACGCTTCACCAGATAAATCCATGCTTGTAAATAACAATCCCTACTAAGGGGAAAGAAAAACAAAAAGTTACAGATAAGGAAATATAGATGTACAGACAAATAATAGAATATTTGAGATAGTCAGAGGCGTAGGGCACCTAGGTGTGTTATCCACCAATAGACTATATAGAAAAAAGGCTATCTCTGCAAATTTATAACAAATATAAAGCACCACGTCCCTAGTAAATATTGTAACGTGAAAGATTTTTTTGGGGGTGCCACAAGGGGGGACTTTTCAATTGGGGTGCTTAAGTATTCATTGATATATAAAGTAAAACTAGAGAAAATTTATTTATAGTAAAAAAACATGAAGAAAATTTTATTCTGAACAACA
The DNA here is from genome assembly GCF_965119305.1 of Pelophylax lessonae. Lineage (NCBI taxonomy): Eukaryota > Metazoa > Chordata > Amphibia > Anura > Ranidae > Pelophylax > Pelophylax lessonae. The sequence continues at coordinate 519,627,862 of NC_138768.1, forward strand.
GTAAAAAGTATATTGTAATTGAAAGGATTACAATATACTGTACAAAACTGAATTGTATTAAAAACATATACAGTAAACAGCCATACAGTATCATACAAATATATATATACTCTCCTAACACAAGGGTAGATGGTATATATGCTTTATACCCAGTTGCACCCACAATGGATGGTCTTTGTGCAGGAGGCGTAGTGGCCCACAGCCATTAACCCAACATGTTTCGCGGCACTGCCGCCGCTTCTTCAGGGGTATCTTTGAGGGTATCACATAGATATATTTGTCATGAAAATAACGACTTAAATGGAAAAAATAAAAAAGAGAAAAAAAAGAAATCAATACAAAATCATCAAACGTATGTTTACAGTGACTTATGCAATTAATGATATACTATTACAACATATAGAAGTCATATCTATAGTAAACAAATATTGCACAGTGTCCATGATAGAGAGGCAGCGAGAATAATACACATTATCATACCTGTTAAACATGCAGTACAGCACGCTGTAATGGGAAATACGACCACAAGGCACAGGGGGGAGACCCCCGGGGGGCGGACACGGGAGACCGACCACAAATAGGGCACAAAAAGTATGGCTGAAGAGAGATAAGGTCTGAAAATTCAAAGTAAAAAGATATATTTTCAGTTCCATATACGGCCATCTAGTGTCTCACCTGAAAAGGGGAGAAAGGAAAGGCATCTGATAATACCAGATTGAGCCAAAGCCCTTGGAACTAAAATATTCAAAAAGGAAGAAAAAACTGAAAAGATAATTCTTACCTCAATATTGCCCAGCCATGGAAAAGGGTGGGGGCTGGGTGAAATGATGTTGCTATGTGTGGTAGATCAAAAATAAAAGATCCACAAGAGTGCTTCCTAGAAAAAGCAGATATACAATAGTATGTATATAATGTATATCAACCAAAGGGGTTAATATAAGGTGTTCAACCAATATGTGCATCATGTCACCAAAAGAGTCAAGCTGGTAAGTTTTAACCCTAGGTTCAACACCTCATATGCCAATATATATAAATATGTAAGCGCGGCCCAATGGCACATGCATCTAAGAATCCATAAGTACATTGAGTAATAAACCATGCTTTTTCTAGGAAGCACTCTTGTGGATCTTTTATTTTTGATCTACCACACATAGCAACATCATTTCACCCAGTCCCCGCCCTTTTCCATGGCTGGGCAATATTGAGGTAAGAATTATCTTTTCAGTTTTTTCTTCCTTTTTGAATATTTTAGTTCCAAGGGCTTTGGCTCAATCTGGTATTATCAGATGCCTTTCCTTTCTCCCCTTGTCAGGTGAGACACTAGATGGCCGTATATGGAACTGAAAATATATCTTTTTACTTTGAATTTTCAGACCTTATCTCTCTTCAGCCATACTTTTTGTGCCCTATTTGTGGTCGGTCTCCCGTGTCCGCCCCCCGGGGGTCTCCCCCCTGTGCCTTGTGGTCGTATTTCCCATTACAGCGTGCTGTACTGCATGTTTAACAGGTATGATAATGTGTATTATTCTCGCTGCCTCTCTATCATGGACACCGTGCAATATTTGTTTACTATAGATATGACTTCTATATGTTGTAATAGTATATCATTAATTGCATAAGTCACTGTAAACATACGTTTGATGATTTTGTATTGATTTCTTTTTTTTCTCTTTTTTATTTTTATTTTTTCCATTTAAGTCGTTATTTTCATGACAAATATATCTATGTGATACCCTCAAAGATACCCCTGAAGAAGCGGCGGCAGTGCCGCGAAACATGTTGGGTTAATGGCTGTGGGCCACTACGCCTCCTGCACAAAGACCATCCATTGTGGGTGCAACTGGGTATAAAGCATATATACCATCTACCCTTGTGTTAGGAGAGTATATATATATTTGTATGATACTGTATGGCTGTTTACTGTATATGTTTTTAATACAATTCAGTTTTGTACAGTATATTGTAATCCTTTCAATTACAATATACTTTTTACTGTTGTTCAGAATAAAATTTTCTTCATGTTTTTTTACTATAAATAAATTTTCTCTAGTTTTACTTTATATATCAATGAATACTTAAGCACCCCAATTGAAAAGTCCCCCCTTGTGGCACCCCCAAAAAAATCTTTCACGTTAAAACCATACAGTCATGGTCAGTGTACCCCTCCTTTTCCTGTGTAAAGACTGACGAGAAAAAAGCATTCAGCACGGTTGCTTTTTCAGTGTCCTCTGTAACCATCCTCCCATCATCGTTAATTATGTGTGCAATATGCTCTGCCCTAGTTTTTTTGCTGTTGATATATTTAAAGAATTTCTTTGGGTTTTTTTTACTATCCTCCGCTATTTGTCTCTCAAAGTCTATTTTAGCCATCTTGATTTCGTGTTTACACTTCTTATTTGCCTCCTTGTATTGGTCGAAAGCCAATACTGTGCCCTCTGATTTATATTTCCTGAAGGCCAATTTTTTTCCCCTAATAAGTTTTTTAATGCTACGGTTTAGCCAGCCAGGTTTGGCTTTGTCTCCTTCTAAATTTATTTCCCATAGGAATGCACTGCAAGATGCATTTGCTTAATATGTTCCTAAAGCATTCCCATTTTTCCTCTGTGGTCAGTGATCCCAAGGTTTGGTCCCAGTTAACCCTTTCCATCAATGAGTACAATTTTGGAAAGTTTGCCCTTCTGAAGTTAAGGGTTCTTATGTTCCCCACTTGCCTTGCTATATTGTTATTTATGCTAAATGTGATAATCCTGTGATCGCTGGAGCCCAGGTAGTCCTGGACTTCTACCTCCGACATTATGTCTGGGTCATTAGTGATCAATAGATCCAGGATTGCGTTTTCTCTAGTAGGAGAATCCACCAACTGTGACATGTAATTATCCTGTAAGGTTTCCGTGAATAGACGGGCCTTCTGTGAGTGTGTAGTCCCCTCTCCCCAGTCAATGTCAGGATAATTGAAGTCCCCCAATATGATGACTGATCCTAGCTTTGCCACTTTACCCAAAAGTGCTAAAAATTCCAGCTCTACCTCCTCCCCTTGTTTAGGTGGCCTAGAGCAAACTCCCACAATTACTTTTCTCCTTTCCTATGGAGTTCTACCCATACGGATTCTAACTCCCTACTCATCCCTTCAGTAATGTCACTCCTCTCAATCACCCTTACATTATTCTTGATGTAGAGACATACCCCTCCCCCTCTTTTTCCTACCCTGTCCTTCCGGTACACCGAATACCCTTGGATATTTGCCAGCCAGTCATGTGAGGGGTCGAACCAAGTCTCCGCTATTCCCACAAGGTCTATGTCCTCCTCATGTACTAACATTTCCAACTCATCCATTTTATTAGCTAGGCTCCTGGCATTAGCATATACCCCTCTTAGTTTTACGGAAGTTAAACGTGATTGGCGGTTATGTTTATTCCTGTTTGGTCTGAGGTTCTCCCGCACAGACCTACCGATTGACGTTGTGGACCTACTGTCGCTGCTGACCCTACAACTGCCTTCAGTCCTTTGCTCCCTCCTAACTGACTCTACTTCTGAGCCCTCCCCCCGTCTCCTAGTTTAAAAGCCCCTCCAACTTGGTGGCCATCTTTCTCCCCAAAAGAGCTGTACCGTCCCCATTAAGGTGAAGCCCATCCTTACTAAAGAGCCGGTAGCCGACTGAGAAGTCAGCCCAGTTCTCCAGGAACCCAAACCCCTCCTTCCTACACCAGTTCCTCAGCCACTTGTTAAGTTCCCTAAGCTCCTTCTGCCTCTCTTGTGTGGCTCGAGGTACAGGCAGTATTTCAGAGAAAACCACCTTGGAGGTCCTTTTCCTCAATCTATTGCCTAAGTCCCTGAAATCATTCTTTAGGATCCTCCACCTACCTTTAACTTTTTCATTAGTGCCCACATGCACCATGACCGCTGGGTCATCCCCAGCCCCGCACAATAATCTGTCTGCCAGATCTGCGATGTGCCGAACGCGGGCGCCCGGTAAACAACATACTGTTCGGTTAACAAGATCTTTTTTACATTTTAGATTGCCCTCTCTGTCCTCTTGATAATTGAGTCCCCCACTACCACAACCTTTCTAACCTTTCCTGAGTTACGGCCCCCCTTCTTCCTGGAGCCGCTCCTCCCCTGGTAGCTGGGGGAGGGTGCCTGCTCCAGCACTGCCACCCCTGAGCTGATATCCCCCTCAACCTGCAACTCGGCAAATATGTTAGGGTGTACCAACTCAGGACTGACCTCCCTGACACTCCTCCCACTAACATTCCTAACAGTCACCCAGCTGCGTACCTCTGCTGCTTGCGTCTGCTCTATTCCTCCCTCCTCTATGCTGGCCCCTGCCAGCGCCTGATGGGTCATGTCCAAGCTCCTTTCCAGGTTGTTGATGCGACGCAGTCTTGCCACTGTGTTCTCAAGATCCACGATGTGGGCTTCCAGAGCAACAAGTCGCTCACATCTTGCACAGCAGTATTCGTCCTCGATTGGTTCATCAAGAAACTCATACATGGCGCAAGAAGTGCACTGAGTGGCATCCCCAATCCTGTCGGACATTATTACCTACTACTCTATGGGGATAATGTTAACGACCTGCTCTTCCTTACCTACACTATCACTAACTCCCCTGGTACTAAACCTGGGGTACTCACCAGTCGCTAATATACTAACCAGTAACTAAGATACTTACCAGTCGCAAAGATACCAACAGACGCAAAGATACTCACCAGTCGCAAGATACTCACCAGTCGCACGATACTCCCAGTCGCAAAGATACTCACCAGTCGCAAAGATACTTACCAGTCGCAAGATGCTCACTAGTTGCAAGATGCTCACCAGTCGCTAAGATACTCACCAGTCGCTAAGATACTAACCAGTCTCTACAATACTCACTGGTCGGTCAGTCACAGAGCACCGTCGGTCAGTCGCAGAGCACCATCGGTCGGTCGCAGAGCTGTCTGTCAGTCGCAGAGCAGTCTGGCAGTCGCTGACGATCGCAAGCACGGTCAGTCGGTCACAGATCTCTATCAGTCGCAGAGCGCGGTCGGTCAGTCACAGATCGCTGTCAGTCATCGGTCGCAGAGCACGGTCGATCAGTCACAGATCGCTATCAGTCACAGAGCACGGTCAGCCAGTCCCCAAGACGCTATCAGTCACAGAGCATGGTCAGTCAGTCACAGATCACTATGTGGTCAGTCTGTCACAGATCACTATGTGGTCAGTCGGTCACAGATCGCTATGTGGTCAGTCAGTCCCAGGTCTCAAAGCACAGTCACACAGCCGCAGAGATACTCACCAGTCGCCGCTCCTCCTCCCCTGCTTCCGGGAACACTCTCCTCAATACTGTGCGGTGTCCGTCCTCCGCCGCTCTTTCCCGGTCCCGCCGCTCTCTGTCCCGGTCCCGCAGCCGCCGCTCTCAGTCCCGGTCCCTGAGGTCCTCTGCACCCGCACCCGCGCCGGCTTCTGGTGTCCTAGTGCGGCTCCCCCGCACGTGTCACCCGCGGCTCTCCTCTCCTCCACACAGCTTTCCTTCAGGCCATATATGCTTCAGAGGAGATTCCTGATTTGCCTAAAGAAATCACAGCACAAGACAAACTCTATAAAGGGATAGGAAAAAGCCCTTCTAGAGTTTTTCATATTCACCATTCTTTAAAGAGTCTGATCCTCCAACAATGGTAATTGCCTGAAAACAGGTTAAATAAAGGGAATTCTTGGAAAAGGAGATTCCCCTTTAAGGAAGAGGATTCAAACAAATTCCTAAAAAGACCAAAAATAGATGCCCCCCTCGCGCAAGTCTCCAAAAAATCAGATCTCTCCTTTTTGGATGCAGGTAGTATCAAGGATGCTATGAACCGAAAAGCAGAGACATTGCTGGGGAAAGCTTGGGATGCAATTGCAATGGCTTCAGGTCTAACTGCCTCTTGCGTGGGAAGAAATGCTTTTTCCTGGATTGAAAAACGGAATAAAAAATTTTTACAGATAAAAACCCAGGATATCCAAGATTCCCTGTCGGTAATAAGCAAGGCAGTAGCCTATCTGGCAGACGCTGCACTAGAATCAGTAGAAGCCTCTGCTAAAACAGGGGCACTAATGAACTCAGCTAGAAGAGCCATTTGGCTTAAGGAATGGGAAGGAGACATCATGTCCAAAACCAAGCTTTGCGGCCTTCCATTTGAAGGGTCCCTTCTGTTTGGTTCAGGGCTTGACGAAGTACTTTCCAGATCCTCAGAAAAAGGAATTAAATTTCCCACAAAGCCTAAAGAAACTAGTAAAAAATTTTTTGTGGCCCCCGGGATAATGAGCAGCAAAATAGGAGAAGGGAATCACAAAGAGTTGGAGCTTTAGGAGGGAAAAATAAAAAAACAATTCTCTTTCCTCTTCCACCTCAGCCGCAAGAGACAAAAAATGACTCCAATATCAAAGTAGGGGGCAGACTGAATCAATTTCCTCCCAGTCTCTCTATATACCCTCAGCATCCAAAAAATAGGCTAGCGACTAGAAGCTGCATTAATATCCCCTCCAATAGTAACCCTTACACATGCCACCAAGAGTATTGCAAGGGGACAGCTCATACTGCTTCCAGGGATTCGAGAACCAGAAAAATTACTAGAGAAACCCAGTCACTAGAAAAATTTACCTAAAAATATGGAAACGATTCTGTACCTGGCAGAAGCAAAAGGACTTCGCTTCTACCTCTACTCCAATTATTTTGGAATTTTTGCAAGATGGAGTAGATAAGGGTGTGGCAGTTAACACCCTCAGGGTACAGATAGCATCTCTTTCAGTCTTTTTAGACACCAGTCTGGCAAAGGAGCCATTGGTTAAAATATTTTTGTTGGCTAGGAGTTAGGGCTACTCCTATTACAAAAAAACAGGTTCCCTCCTTGGGACCTAAATAGGGTCTTAGAGGCGTTATATAAAGACCCCTTTGAGCCTATAAAGGAAATTTCACTTAAATTCCTATCTTTAAAAATAGCTTTTTTTGTTAGCCATCACCACAGCCAGAATAATAGGTGATTTACAGGCTCTTTCTAGAACCTTTTATGTTGGTCTTCCCAGATAGGATAGTCCTAAAACCAGACCCTTTATATCTACCCACGGTAGCATCCTCTTTCCATAGAACTCAGGAGTAGGGTTGAGCGAACACGGACTGTATTATTCGTGTTCGTACCGAATAATTGGATTTTTGTTACCCGAACACGGACCCGAAAACTTTACTGTATATTCGGGTAAAAATCCGTGTTCGGACGTTTTATTTCCGGGTTTTGCATGCATTGGTGCGCTTTTCATGGCGGGCTTTCAACAGCCAATCAACAAGCGTTTAACTGGTGTGCCTAAGCCATCCCAGCCATGCCAATACAAATGTATTAGTAGCTGTGATTGGCCATCTGAAGCATGTGACCAAGTCTTTATAAGTTCGAGGCAGCGCCGCTGCGGCGTCATTCTGCTGTTTAGTTCAGGAACAGAGCACACATCAACGTGCTGGCTGCTGATTAGGGACAGACAGGCAGGCAAAACTCATTTGTGTCCGCATAGAATTGAGGGACAGGTCGGAGTGTGTTAGGCAGGGCGAGTTGTAGGCATTTTAGGGCGAGGCTGCTGCTGATTTTTAGGGTCAGACAGTGTGTTCTACAAACTGCAAACCCCACCCCACACAGCAATATCGATTGTAGTCACCCAATCTACGATCTTATCAATCCTTTTAGTGGGAGAGTCTGCTGATTTTTAGGGTCAGACAGTGTGTTCTACAAACTACAATCGATATTGCTGTGTGGGGTGGGGTTTGCAGTCACCCGATCTACAATCTTATCAATCCTTTTAGGGAGAGAGTCTGCTGATTTTTAGGGTCAGACAGTGTGTTCTACAAACTACAATCGATATTGCTGTGTGGGGGGGGGGTTTGCAGTCACCCGATCTACGATCTTATCAATCCTTTTAGGGAGAGGCTGGAGATAGGCAAGTGTCAGTGGTCCACATCCATTTTGCTGTGTGTGGGGTGCAGTGAACACAATCTTTTTTGCCCACTGAGGAGGAGGGAGAAAAGTATTTTTCTATCAGTCACTGTGTGCAGCATTTTTCCTTCAGGTGCTGTGCTGACTGATCATACACTGCTGTGTTCAGTGTTCAGTTCACATGTGCTATTATTGAGTGGTTTCAAAAATCATACACTTTTTTTCTATTCCACTATTCAATATACAGCCTTGGGTTAAAAAAAAATAAATTGTGGCCTGCAGCAGAGCTGAATGATATTTGGGGTTTTTGGGGTTCATCTCATACTTCTGAAGATTTGAGGGTGCTGCCTGTTCCATACTCCTCCTACTCCTCATCCAGCCTTTTAGGGGTACAAACAATAGTAATTGGGGCCTAGTGTGGTTTTGTACGTGTGAGATACATACACTTTTTTTGATCATATTTTCTATTCCACTATTCAATAAAAACCTTTGGGGAACAGTTAAATTGCGGGATAGTGTTGGTACGTGTGAGATCCACCTTTCCAAGTTTTTGGGGTTCATCTCATACTTCTGAAGATTTGAGGGTGCTGCCTGTTCCATACTCCTCCTACTCCTCATCCAGCCTTTTAGGGGTACAAACAATAGTAATTGGGGCCTAGTGTGGTTTTGTACGTGTGAGATACATACACTTTTTTTGATCATATTTTCTATTCCACTATTCAATAAAAACCTTTGGGGAACAGTTAAATTGCGGGATAGTCTGTGTTGGTACGTGTGAGATCCACCTTTCCAAGTTTTTGGGGTTCATCTCATACTTCTGAAGATTTGAGGGTGCTACCTGTTCCAAACTCCTCCTACTCCTCATCCAGCCTTTTAGGGGTACAAACAATAGTAATTGGGGCCTAGTGTGGTTTTGTACGTTTGAGATACATACACTTTTTTTGATCATATTTTCTATTCCGCTATTCAATAAAAACCTTTGGGGAACAGTTAAATTGCGGGATAGTCTGTGTTGGTACGTGTGAGATCCACCTTTCCAAGTTTTTGGGGTTCATCTCATACTTTTGAAGATTTGAGGGTGCTGCCTGTTCCATACTCCTCCTACTCCTCATCCAGCCTTTTAGGGGTACAAACAATAGTAATTGGGGCCTAGTGTGGTTTTGTACGTGTGAGATACATACTTTTTTTGATCATATTTTCTATTCCGCTATTCAATAAAAACCTTTGGGGAACAGTTAAATTGCGGGATAGTCTGTGTTGGTACGTGTGAGATCCACCTTTCCAAGTTTTTGGGGTTCATCTCATACTTCTGAATATTTGAGGGTGCTGCCTGTTCCAAACTCCTCCTACTCCTCATCCTGCCTTTAGGGGTACAAACAATAGTAATTGGGGCCTAGTGTGCTTCTGTACGTGTGAGATACATACACTTTTTTTGATCATATTTTCTATTCCGCTATTCAATAAAAACCTTTGGGGATCAGTTAAATTGCGGGATAGTCTGTGTTGGTACGTGTGAGATCTACCTTTCCAAGTTTTTGGGGTTCATCTCATACTTCTGAAGATTTGAGGGTGCTGCCTGTTCCATACTCCTCCTACTCCTCATCCAGCCTTTTAGAGGTACAAACAATAGTAATTGGGGCCTAGTGTGGTTTTGTACGTGTGAGATACATACACTTTTTTTGATCATATTTTCTATTCCGCTATTCAATAAAAACCTTTGGGGAACAGTTAAATTGCGGGATAGTCTGTGTTGGTACGTGTGAGATCCACCTTTACAAGTTTTTGGGGTTCATCTCATACTTCTGAAGATTTGAGGGTGCTGCCTGTTCCAAACTCCTCCTACTCCTCATCCTGCCTTTAGGGGTACAAACAATAGTAATTGGGGCCTAGTGTGCTTCTGTACGTGTGAGATACATACACTTTTTTTGATCATATTTTCTATTCCGCTATTCAATAAAAACCTTTGGGGATCAGTTAAATTGCGGGATAGTCTGTGTTGGTACGTGTGAGATCCACCTTTCCAGGTTTTTGGGGTTCATCTCATACTTCTGAAGATTTGAAGGTGCTGCCTGTTCCATACTCCTCCTACTCCTCATCCAGCCTTTTAGGGGTACAAACAATAGTAATTGGGGCCTAGTGTGGTTTTGTACGTGTGAGATACATACACTTTTTTGATCATATTTTCTATTCCGCTATTTAATCAAAACCTTTGGGTATAAACAATTAAATTGCGTTATAGTCTGTGTCGGTACGTGTGAGATACACCTTTCCAATTTTTTGGGCGCATCTCATACTGCCGAGGATTTGAGGGTGCTTCAGTCTGCCTCCTGCCTGTTCTGAACTCCTCCTACTCCTCATCCTGCCTTTAGGGTAGAAAAAATTGTAATCGGGGCCTAGTTTGTGTTTGTACATATCTCCCTAACGGCACACTGGGTAAATGCAGTGGCGGATGGGCCTGAGGCGGATAGCAATTTGGCGCATGTCCTTCCACCCCTGAGGATTGCAGGGCGCTTCAGTTTGCCTCCTGTTCCTTACTCCTCCTACTCCGCTTCCTCATCCTCTACCGCCTCCTCATCCGGACAGCGTAACACCTTCACCACCAACTTCAGCACGGCCAGGGGTAAACGACAGCAGGCAGTTTTAAAACTTGCCTGTTTGGGGAACAAACCACACACCGCGCAGGAGTTGGGGAGGAGCATGGAACAGCAGACAAATGAGTGGTTGCTGCCAGCGAGCCTCAAGCCCGGCCTGGTGGTGTGCGATAATGGGCGAAATCTCATAGTAGCTCTGGGCCTAGCCGGTTTGACGCACATCCCTTGCCTGGCGCATGTGCTGAATTTGGTGGTGCAGAGGTTCCTTAAAAACTACCCCGATATGTCAGAGCTGCTGCAGAAAGTGCGGGCCGTCTGTGCGCACTTTCGGCGTTCTCACCCTGCTGCTGCTCGCCTGTCAGCGCTGCAGCGTAACTTCGGCCTTCCCGCTCACCGCCTCATATGTGACGTGCCCACAAGGTGGAACTCCACCTTGCACATGCTGGAAAGACTGTGCGAGCAGCAGCAGGCCATAGTGGAGTTTCAGCTGCAGCACGCACGCGTGAGTCGCTCTGCGGAACAGCACCACTTCACCACCAATAAGGTGGGTTCCTGCACACACAAACGCCAGGGACACAATTGTCCAGCATGGGCACAGTTCTGGAGGAGGAGCTGGAGGAGGAGATGGAACCATGTTCACAGCAGGGTGGCACCCAGGCCAGCTCATGGCCATCACTGGTGCGTGGCTGGGGGAATACAGAGGACACGGACGATACACCTCCCACAGAGGACAGCCTTTCGTTGCCTCTGGGCAGCCTGGCACACATGAGCGATTACATGCTGCAGTGTCTCCACAATGACCGCCGAGTTGCCCACATTCTAACTTGTGCTGATTACTGGGTGGCCACGCTGCTGGATCCCCGTTACAAGGACAACGTACCGTCCTTAATTCACTCACTGGAGCGCGATCGCAAGATGCGCGAGTACTAGCGCACGCTGGTAGACGCGATGCTGCTGGCATTCCCACCTGACAGCGGGGCCACAGTGGAAGCACAAGGCCAAGGCAGAGGAGGAGGAGGAAGAGGTCGCCGACGCAACCAGGGCACCGCCAGCACCTCAGAAGGCAGGGGTAGCATGGCCGAAATGTGGAAAAGCTTTGTCAGCACGCCACAACAAACAGCAGCACCAGCAGCTCATATGGAACATCTTAGCAGGAGGCAGCATTTCACCAACATGGTGGAGCAGTATGTGTGCACACGCCTAGACGTACTGAATGAATGGGGTCTGCCCCCTTAAACTTCTGGGTCTCCAAGTTGGGCACATGGCCTGAGCTTGCCCTTTACGCCTTGGAGGTGCTGGCGTGCCCTGCAGCCAGTGTATTATCTGAACAGGTATTTAGCACGGCTAGGGGCGTTATCACAGACAAGCGCAGCCGCCTGTCCAGAGACAATGTGGACAAGCTCACGTTCATTAAAATGAACCAGGCATGGATCCCACGGGACTTTTCCGTACCTTGTGCAGAATAGCGATGGATACCGACCTTACCCAGCCATTGTTCTATTTTTGCTCTTTCTCACTCTTTTGGGGTGTACCCTCATTTAAAATTTCTGAAAAGAAGCAGTGTTGGCTACCTCGTCCTCCTCAGGGCCAGATTAACGTAGGAGCTATTGGAGCTGCAGCTCCAGGCCCCTACCTTTATATAGGCCCCGGGTTGGCCATATTCACTGTTACCGCTCTTCTGTCACATGTAAACACAGAAGTCTGGCTTCTATGCTCACTTCCCCAGGCAGCTCCCTCAGAACCTCCCCACACAGCACGAAGGCCAGACAAGGAGGGACAGTTGCCGATGCATGGATGTGTTTATGGGCTTCAGAGACAGCATCCCATGTTGTATTAGGCATGCATGGCTGCACCCTTCCTCCTCTGGGTGCATGCCAAGGCACGGCCCTTAAGGCCCTTTAAAATCCTCAGCACCAAGCCCATGATGCTCTTAATCCGGCCCTGGTCCTCCTCCACCGCCGCTTCCACCTACACCGCCCATAGGTTTGCGCAGCCTATTGCATTAGGGTGTGCACCCCAAAGTTTAAATACACATGCATGTGTTTGCCTACATGTACATGGCCCCGATACATTACTCTCCCTGCTGGCAAAGTGAAATAGAGCAGAGCAGGTCCGAGGGAGATCTTTCCCATCTCCTCACTGGCAAACAGAGCGATAATGCTAATGTGCCCTAGGTGATTAGGGTGTGCCCAGGTACACCTGGCACACCCTGTGCGCATGCCTATGACACCGCCACATCCACCACCACCTCAACCTCCCTCCTACTCCATATGGGCCTCGTCCTTCAGAGATGAAGAACATTGTTTTATTTTTCTGTTTTTTTTTGTTGTTTTAAGTTATTTCCCTATCCACATTTGTTTGCAGAGCACTTGCCATGCTCTTAAATACGTTTTGCTGCCATTTGCAGCACTCTAGCCCTTTCCTTTGGTGTTTTAGAGCCATTTTAGTGCCTGAAAGTTCGGGTCCCCATTGACTTCAATGGGGTTCGGTGTCCAGGAAAAGTTCGGCAAAAGTCCGGGACCCGGACTTTTTTTTAAAGTTCGGCCGAACCCGCCGAACACGGACATCCAGGTGTCCGCTCAACTCTACTCAGGAGATAAATCTACCTTCCTTTTGTGACAGACCAAAAAATGTAAAGGAAAGGGAATTCCATTGTATTGATGTGAGAAGAGCTCTTCTCACTTATTTAGACAGAACAAAAACCTTCAGGAGATCAAACCACCTCCTAGTCCTTCATTCTGGGCCTAGGAAGGGATTGCAGGCTTCTAACCCTTCACTAGCAAGGTGGATTAGACAAGCAATTACCACTTCTTATGAGTTGTCAGGTCTGCCTGCTCCAACCACAGTAAAAGCACACTCAACAAGAGCCATTGCCACATCATGGGCCGAGAAGGCAGGAGCTTCATGGGAACAAATCCGCACTGCAGCCACCTGGTCTAGTCATGACACCTTCCTGAAGCATTACCGTATTGAAGTACTGTATCAACAAGACCTAGCCTTTGGCCAAAAATTCTTGCAGGCAGTGGTCCCACCCTAAGGTAGGCAAAATGGATCTCTATTATCCTCTCACTGTTGGGCCGTCCTGGAAGGGGAGGAGAGAAAACCTACCATTAGTTCTCCGGTAACGGTCTTTTCTTCCGAGCCTTCCAGGATGGCCCGCCTACCCACCCTAGTTAAAAGGGTGTATGATGTTGTACTAAAATGTAGGTGATAAGTACCTATAAAATTGTTAGAACATTTCCCTCAAATTTGGTTGTGGAAGTTACTCTATTACAACTGAGGGCCAGAGGGAAAGGTGGGGCCTTTTAACTATTCTTAATTGATTGTGTTTCCGGTAGGGAGGAGCTTATCATCTCTCACTGTTGGGGCGTCCTGGAAGGCTCGGAAGAAAAGACCGTAACCGGTGAACTAACGGTAGGTTTTCTGGATGCGGGTGGGTGTAGTCCCCCGGAGACAGGGGAACTTCGGAAGGACCAAAGGGTTGCAAAGCGACAGCTGGGTCAGCAGCGTGAACCAAGGCCTCTTCGGCCAATAGGGAATCACTGCCAGGGTGGTCACTTCCTCCTCTGTTAGGCGCTGAATCTGAGAATCAGTGGGGTAGGAGGGAACCGCATGGAAGGACCCTAGGGGGATTGACAACTTCAATCACTAACCCTTACCTTTCTGTTTGCTTAACATTACAGTGGGACCAGAACAGGATTACTACTAAGGCCATGATTGACACAGGATCTTGTGGAAATTATGTTGACATACGTTTTGCTGCTTTAAATAAAGTTCCTATTATTTCTAAACTTAAACCTGTCTCAGTGAGTCTTATTAACGGTGTTCCTTTATCCTCTGGTCCGATCACTGATCAGACACAGGCACTCCTAGTCACTACTAACGGGTCTCATATGGAGACCACTACCTTCGATCTAATACCTTCACCCCACTTTCCCATTGTTTTGGGACTTCCCTGGTTGCACACACATCAACCAACCATAGATTGGAAGGAACGGACCCTGACCTTCCTCTCTTGCTATTGCAAGGGTACGTGTAACCTCCCGTCTTTCGGGAAGATCCTGTCTGTGGTGACAGATGAGATTGCACCACTATGTTATCAGGATCTCTCTGAGGTTTTTCTTGAGAAAAATGCTCAAGCACTACCTCCCCATCGAGACTATGATTGTAGCATTGATCTACTCCCAAATAGCAAATTGCCGTTCGGTCATGTTTATCCTCTTTCACAGGATGAACTTTCCCATCTCAAAGACTATTTGGATGAGAATTTGGAAAAAGGTTTTATTAGACCTTCCACTTCTTCCACAGCAGCAGGACTCTTTTTTGTCCGCAATAAGGACTCAAGTCTCAGGCCTATCATCGACTATAGGCAATTGAATGCTATTACAATAAAAGATCGCTATCCTCTACCGCTTATCCCTGAGCTCATTGAGCAGGTGCGTGGAGCTACCTATTTTTCAAAATTGGACCTGAAAGGAGCATACAATCTCATTCGAATCCGTGATGGACACGAGTGGAAGACTGCATTCAGAACCAGATACGGATTGTTCGAATATCTTGTAATGCCATTCGGGCTATGCAACGCCCCTGCAGTTTTTCAACGATTTATAAACAATATTTTTAGAGACTTACTAGATGTCTGTGTTGTGGTATATCTGGACGATATACTTATATATTCACGATCCCTGTCTGAACACATAAGACATGTAAGACTAGTATTATCGAGATTGCTTGCACACAACCTTTATGTGAAACTGAAAAAATGCTTGTTTCATAAAGAAGAGGTACTGTTTCTAGGCTACATCATATCCAAAACAGGAATCGAGATGGACATGAGTAAGATATCCTGCATTCAGGATTGGCCTACACCAACCACACGCAAGGCGCTACAGCGATTCCTTGGATTTTCGAATTTCTACAGGAAGTTCATTAGAAACTTCTCTGCCATTGTGAGACCCCTCACACAGCTCACTAGCATTAAAAAACCATTCAAATGGTCAGATGAAGCAAATAAAGCTTTTCACCTGTTAAAGACAAGGTTTACTTCTGCTCCCATACTACGCCATCCAGACCCATCCCTCCAATACATTCTGGAAGTAGATGCGTCAAACAGGGCAGTAGGAGCAATACTCTCCCAACGACCAACTCACACTTCACCACTTCATCCAGTCGCATTTTTTTCTAAATCCCTAAGCAGTCCAGAGATAAATTACCCCGTGGGTGAAAAGGAACTGCTTGCTATAAAATTGGCTCTGGAGAATTGGCGACATCTACTCGAAGGCACCCAATTACCAATACTTATATACACGGACCATAAAAATCTCCAATATCTTCAGACTAACAAAACTCTCTCGCACCGACAGGTACGATGGTCACTATTCTTTCTAAAGTTTAACTTCCTAGTGACCTACACACCTGCAGATAAGAACAAAAAGGCGGATGCACTATCACGACTAACTGAAGAAAACTACTTCAAAATCCCTTCCGTTCCTATAATACCTCACAAACGCATTATTGGAGTTGTCCGTTCCTTGAAGGAAGAGGTTTTGCATGGTATAAGTTTGGATTCACCCCCACCACAACTAAATACTGATGCAGAAGTCTTCCTTTACTACAACGACAAACTTTACATACCACCTACCATACGCACCAAGATCTTGGAATTATCGCATGATGTGCCTATGGCAGGACATATGGGTATGACAAAGACTCTTAATCTGATTACCAGGCAATTCTGGTGGCCTGACATGAAAACATCTATACAAAAATTCGTCTCTTCATGCAATGTCT
The DNA here is from genome assembly GCF_965119305.1 of Pelophylax lessonae. Lineage (NCBI taxonomy): Eukaryota > Metazoa > Chordata > Amphibia > Anura > Ranidae > Pelophylax > Pelophylax lessonae. Next base: position 519,644,174 of record NC_138768.1, read on the forward strand.
GTGCCAGGTCCAAAATTGACACTACGAGACCATCCGGTCTACTATGCAGTCTACCAATACCCCAAACTCCATGGGAAGTTGTGTCCTTGGACTTTATAGTGGAATTGCCTCCTTCCAAAGGATTTAATACCATCTTAGTGTCAGTGGACCATCTGACAAAAATGGCACATTTCATTGCTATTCGCAGACTACCTTCGTCCAAACAAACGGCAGAAGTCCTGATGAAACATGTCTTTAAGTTACATGTTATCCCAACAACTCTTCTGTCTGACCGTGGATCACAATTTATTTCCAAGTTCTGGCAAGAACTATGTCACATACTACGGATCGAGCGGAAGCTCACTTCTCCTTACCATCCGCAGACCAAAGGACAGACTGAAAGAGTCAACCAATGCATCGAGCAATATTTACGTTGTTACACTTCTTACCAACAGGATGATTGGGTGGATCTTCTCCCTCTGGCAGAATTTGCCTACAACAACGCAACCCACAGTACGACCAAGCAGAGTCCGTTCTACTTGAACTATGGGTTTCATCCCTCTATTCTTCCACCACGCATCCTTCCTTCAAATAACCCAGTAGCTTCAGACTATCTTACCCAAATAAAGGACTCTCTGGGTTTGCTTAATACTACCATTGCACACGCTCATAGTCAACAAAAGAAGTACTATGATCTTCGCAGAAGACCTTCTCCTCAGTACACTATCGGGGACCTCGTTTGGCTCTCAACAAAAAATTTAAGACTGAAAATCCCTAGCAAAAAGCTTGGACCTCTGTTCTTGGGACCTTTCCCAATCAAGAAACTTATTGGAAAAGCTGCAGTACAGCTTACATTGCCAATAGACCTCAAAATACATCCCATTTTCCATGTGTCGCTACTGAAGCCCCATGTTCCTGACCAAGGAATAAGGCCTACTATCCCACCTCCTCCTCCTGTACAAGTTGAAGGTGGAGAAGAATATGAGATAAAAGAGATTCTGGATTCTCGTATCCACAGAGGAAGACTTCAGTACGTGGTTCGATGGAAGAACTATGGGCCCCAAGACGACACCTGGCTAAACACCTCTGACATACATGCCTCTAGATTAATCCGCAATTTTCATGCGAAGTACCCAGACAAACCAGCTCCAGAGGCCTTCAGGAGCCGGCCTTAAGGGGGGGTACTGTAATGTTCTGGTACCTTTGGGTACCCTAATTACTCTTTCATAAGTGTATGCGCCCCACCATTCTCTTTTGGTAAGGTGCGCATACACCTTTAAGACTGATGCTGTCATCACTGAGCGCCGGACTGGATGGCTATTTAGATCGCCGGCTCTCACTCACATGTGTTCGTTCAAACAACTTTGTGCCTTGATGCTAACCTGTCTTGAAGCTCACATGCTTGCAAGCATACCTCGCTGTCGGAACCACGCTGCGCTGATCCCTGTATCCCGCTACCGGATCATCCGCTCTTGCCGAACCTCTCCTCTGCTACATTGCTATTAGTGATAAGTACCCCACAGGGGAAACCTCTATAACCTTTATACTAAAGCTTACACTATCTAGCTCTGCATACTAAGGACTATTACTACATCTGAATTATCTAAGATTGCTAGCTCTTGAGCCTACTACCACCTGTTCTTGCACTGGGTTGATCTCTCTTGTATGTCCACCTGCTACTCTGTCATCTACTACCATACATGATTGCTAAACCTATCTGCATCCCATCTGCTAATATCTTACTTTCAAGAACATTTCCTTTCAAGTGTCTGTCATCTACCATCTCTACCCAACCTGTCTCTTCAGCCTATCATCACTGTGTTACTATATACATAAGTCACTCTAGGAAACATCTTATTGAGTGTGTGTATTTACTTGCTGAATTGAGATCATCCACACATGATGAGTCATTGAGAGTTGGGAATGGTGTCTCAGCGTTTCTCTACATGACTACTGAAGTGGAATATTTCTGCAGCTGAAAATCCACATCATACGTAAAACGCAGGAGCGTTACAGGAATCAGGCCGCTCTTGCCCCCCGTAACTCTGGTAATTGCTGTATCCAGCTTTTTTCGCCAAATGGGGCCTTTCCATCGTAGGGTATGCGGCACCACATTTGCTTGGAGGAGGGATCCGCGGCCCATGGTTTTAGCCAAAGTGCTCTTCTCGCCGTGACTGAATATAGCATGGCTCTGGCGGAACATTTCAGAGTATCAATGGTGCTTCTGCCACAAAATCTGACGAATTTCAACTCATCCAGCGCTTTCACAATCTGGTCTGTGTCTAGGCCTTGCTTGAGGGCCAACTCTATATTATCAGTCCAGGCACGTGCTGCTCTGGATACTGAGGTTAGAGCCACTGCCGGCTTGCAAGCCCCCCCGGCCGCCTGATATGCTTTCTTTAGATCAGCATCTATCCTTCGATCTAAGACATCTCTAAAGGAGACTGCGTCCTCTAATGGCAAAGTTGTGTTTCTGGCCAGCCTCATGACCGATTCATCCACTGACGGCCTGCCATCAAAAAGTTGGGCGTCCGCCTCTGTCAGAGGGTATAATTTGCTAACCTAGCGGAATGTTGAGGATCTTTTTGTGTAACTGGACTACAGGAGACGGCTGGGACAAAGGGGAAGAAACAACACAAAAGTAAATAGAAAGATCACAATCCTTTTTTTTTTTTTTTTTTTTTTTTTTTTTTTAATATGCATATTATAATTATTTTTTTTTTTTTTAAACAATACCTCTAGCTTCCATTGGGAGGCAGCAGCAGCACAGGTGGATACAAACCAACTTGTCTCCAGCAGCAAAGGGAGATGTTATGCTGCTGATATCCACCTCTATACTGAGTCAGGCTGGCCATATAAATACATGTACTCCTATGGGGAGTACCAAGATGGCCGCCGATGGCTTCACCTGTCTACTGGGCATGTGCCGATGACATCATCCGGCGCCGCTCTCGATCCGCCTCCCGACCAGACAAACAGGAAGCTAAACGGCGGTGCGAAGCGCCCCGGGGGACTCCAGAAGGCATGCTAGGCTGCGCATCCACTCACCAGCCCTCTCCACACCGCATGAAGCAAAAAAAGTAAGCCAGGGTAATTTCCTAATACAAAGTATTTATCTTCTAAACGGTAATACAAAGTAAATATCTTCTAAACGGTACATGTTTAGGAGATGTTTACAGTACCTATAGGTAAGTCTTATCATAGGCTTACCTAGGTACAAGTTGCAGAGGAGGGTTTACTTCCTATTTAAAGAGGGTCTGATCAGGTCAGCCTGAAAAACTGACAGGCGGACCTGATCAGACAGCCTGTGTGAAAGGGGTCTAAAGCTGGCTACATATACAATCTGCTTGTACAATTTACCTTTAGATTTACTAAAACGCGTTCAATTTGTATTCAGCCAGGCAGGCCCTTGCACTACATATGTAGTTGAAGAAAAATCTAAAGGAAAATGAAATTGAGCAAATAAACTGTATAATGTGTAGCCAGCTTACTGGTACCAGGTGGGGAAACTACTGCTCTGAAAAGCCAAAGGAATTCATTGCAGATTTGCACATAAGCAGTACTTTAGGCCCTGTTCACACCTGAGCATTTTTCAGCTTATAAAACACTCATCTCTGAAGTTCCAAAATCCCATTTATTTCAATGGCTCCTGTTCACATATTAGGGTCCTTTCATATGAGCTTTGTGAAAAAAATGGTGCTAACCAAAAAGACCTGCGCAAAGGATAATATTTGACACCAGGGACTTCTCATTCAATTAGTGAGATAAATTTTAAATTAATTTTTTAAATTAATTATAAATTATAATAAATTAACTTCCGGGAATTGCTTCCACACTGCGAGCTGCAGTCTGAACGTAAAAACGTGAATAATTAATAACAAAGGTGATAACTGCGCTCAGCATAAAAAGTGCTATAAGTGCATTAATAAAGGTGCTATAGGTGCATCAATGCATTAGAGATTGTTCACAATCAATAAATATGCAAATACAATAGTGTATAAGTAAATAAATAAATATAGGCATTCATTAGGCTAAAAAGTCCTTAAAGTGCTCTGTGCGACTGTGCAAATCTAAATCTTCAGCAATCTTGGATTAGATGGGAACCTCCACCACAAACACCTCCACCCAGTGGTCAGATGATATACTCCTTACCAGAATGCGAAGACCCCTTAATTACAGGGGGTCAAACCCGGCATATCACTCCACATTGGCTCAAGGTTATCCTCATCACTGTTATCGCTTCAAAGAATTTTGCCCGAATGCTTTAACAAGGTTCCGGATCTCCGGACATTAAGGTGCAAGAAAGATAAAGAAACTCCAATAGTGTAATACCGTTTGATACTGGATTTAATAAAAGATATATTGCACTTACATCATAGCGGTGTTAAAGCGCCTGTAGTACAAAGTAAACAGCTGGTCTGGTGGATGGGACGCCGCTCTCGCTCCACGCCTCACCGGAACTCTACGGTCTCACGCTCCCGACGCACGTTTCGTCAGCCGCGCTGACGTCATCAGGGGGATCAACCATGATCCCCCTGATGACGTCAGCGCGGCTGACGAAACGTGCGTCGGGAGCGTGAGACCGTAGAGTTCCGGTGAGGCGTGGAGCGAGAGCGGCGTCCCATCCACCAGACCAGCTGTTTACTTTGTACTACAGGCGCTTTAACACCGCTATGATGTAAGTGCAATATATCTTTTATTAAATCCAGTATCAAACGGTATTACACTATTGGAGTTTCTTTATCTTTCTTGCACCTTAATGTCCGGAGATCCGGAACCTTGTTAAAGCATTCGGGCAAAATTCTTTGAAGCGATAACAGTGATGAGGATAACCTTGAGCCAATGTGGAGTGATATGCCGGGTTTGACCCCCTGTAATTAAGGGGTCATCGCATTCTGGTAAGGAGTATATCATCTGACCACTGGGTGGAGGTGTTTGTGGTGGAGGTTCCCATCTAATCCAAGATTGCTAAAGATTTAGATTTGCACAGTCGCACAGAGCACTTTAAGGACTTTTTAGCCTAATGAATGCCTATATTTATTTATTTACTTATACACTATTGTATTTGCATATTTATTGATTGTGAACAATCTCTAATGCATTGATGCACCTATAGCACCTTTATTAATGCACTTATAGCACTTTTTATGCTGAGCGCAGTTATCACCTTTGTTATTAATTTCATATGAGCTTTGTGCCCTGCGGACTCCGTTTTGCTCAGTGGGGATCGATCCGCCAATCCCCACTGAACAGGCGAATGGCAGGTCCGTCTCCGCTTACTTTGCAGAGACAGACCTGTCAGATCCCTGCTCTCCTCTATGGGGGATCGGATAAAAACGGACCGCCTGTCCATTTTCATCTGATCCTATCCAATCCCATCCTCCAGACGGATGGAAAATAGGGTTTCCATCCGTCTGGATTTCACAGACAGGATTGGATAGCAGCGGGTGTCAGCGGACATGTCACTGCTGACATCCACTGCCCCATAGAGGTGCATGGAGCATCTGATCAGGTCTGCCTGTAAAAGTGACAGGGGGACCTGATGGGAAACCCAGTGTGAAAGGGGCCTAAGTGTTTTGTCACCTAAAGCAAAATGCCTGAGGCTCCATTCACACCTGAGCATCTTTTTTGGGGGTTTTTGCAGGCATTTGGAAGCCGGTATTGACATCTGACCAAAAATGCTTGTAATCTGCCAAAAAAGAAGCTCATGTACTTTTTCGAGCTTCAGGCATTTTGCTTCAGACGACAAAACGCTCATATGTGAACAGGGGCCATTGAAATGAATGTGATTTTTCTTGTTGGGAGTTTTGGAACTTCAGAGATGAGCGTTTTTTACGAGCTGAAAAACACTCAGGTGTGAACAGGGCCTAAAGCTCCATTTACATATAGGTTTTGCTATTTTTTTAGGGCGTTTTTGCAGCGTTTATGTGCAGGCATTTTTAGGTTGACAAGTGACCAATGGATAAAAAAAAAAAAACGCCTGTAATCTGCCAAAAAAAGAAGCTTGTACTTTTTTGAGCGACAGGCATTTTGCTTAAGGCGACAGAACTCTCAGATGTGAACAGCGACGATTCAAATGAATGGTATTTATCTTGTTAGGTGTTTTAGAGCTGAGGCTCAGAGCAGAAAAATCGCCCAAAAACACATAGATCTGAAAAAAGCCTTAAGAAGTACATCAGCTTTTTTTTTTTTGGCAGCTTAAAAGCATTTTTGGTCAGCTGCGAATGCCTGCCTCCAAACACCTCCAAAAAAACGCCTGAAAAAATGCCCAAAAAACCACCTGAAAACGATACGCTTAGGTGTGAATGGAGCCTAAAGGAGTTGTACAGGCAGAAGATTGTAAGCTCCATGAACAGGGTCCTCCTATTCCTTTTTGTAATGTAATGTAAATTGCGCTGTCCCTCTTTTTATTGTAAAGTGCTGCGTAAACTTTTGGCGCTATATAAATTCTGTATAATAATGCATTCTATGCATTAAGATACAAAGCCTTGTGTGTAGCAGCCGCCCCAGCACCCCCTAATACTTATTTGAGTACCTTGGCCTTCCGGGACTCTCCCTTCTAATTGGCTGAGACACAGCAGCAGCGCCATTGGCTCCCGCTGCTGTCAATCAAAGTCAGCCAATCAGGAGAGAGGGGGGCAGGGACGAATGGCAGCTCCATGTCTGGACATGGACACACAGAGCTGCAGCTTGGCTCTGGTGCCCCCATAGTAAGCTGCTTGCTTTGAGGGGCACTCAACAGGAGGAAGGGGCCAGGAGCAGCGAAGAGGGACCCGAGAAGAGGAGGATCTGGGCTGCTCTGTGCAAATCCACTGCACAGTGGAGGTAAGTATAACATGTTTGTGGTTTTAAAAGAAAAAAATCAAGACTTCACTTGTAGTTAGCCGTATAGGAGTCAGTTTGGTCATTCAACCAGTAAATTGAATGAGAAAACTGACCAGATTCCCCCATCCACACACTCGAGATGGATCGGGGAATCCTTCCCACTGTGTCAACGTACTGAGACCTCCGTGCCATCAGAATACACAGATAAGTGCTGCTGTCTTTAGCCTGCAGCCCTGATTGAGGTGAGAAAATACAGTTGAGGCAGTTGAGCAGAAGTCGATCAGAAGACTGACTTTTGTTCAACCACGGTGACCACATATAGATTGAAATTTAGCCAGTCTCTGCTGAACCGCCTGAATTATTATTTCTGTACGGCCAGCTTAACTAGGGCTGGTGCCTTTTAACCCCTTCCCACCTGCCTCAGCATCCAGTTTCTGGATGTGAAGGATCGGTGACCATGTGACTACTGTGTTTGGCTGTCATATAGTGCTCACATGATTGGTACTCGGTCCCGCCAGCTACCGATCATTACTGGGGACCGAGACCTGTTTTTGGCAACTCAGTTTCTGTGCTCTCAGCACATAAATATCAGCCAGCAAGTGACGCATACATGCAGTGTTTGGTCATTACAAGCTTGCGGACTGCCTACCATAGCTATAATGCGGCAGGGTGGCCCCTCTGTGCCGGATCACTTAAGGGATCCACGCGACGGGGTAGGGAGTGCCCCCGCCACCCAGCCTGTGCTGCGATTTGCTGCAGCATCAACCAATCAGTGGGTTCTGGCTCCTGTTTGGTCGCCAGCACCCGCAGATCGGCTCTGGACATTACCGATGAAAGATCTGTGTAGGTAGACCGCAGCAATGTGCTGTTTTTACTTGTTGCTTCAGCAATGTGCAACACATTGCTTAGTAAAAACAGCACACATAGTAACACATGTTGGCCACACATTTAACCCCTACCTGCCATCTGTCCTTTTTTTGCAGGGATAATCCTGGCAAATAGAAGCCTGTCCCGGGTAATTTACCTTGTTCCGACCCATTAATCGGCTGCTCCCGTTACCGTTTTTTTTTTTTCTTTCAGCATCCAGTGGCAGTGATTGGTGGGCAAGTCAGGGGCGGCCGCAATGACAGTGAGTGGAGCTGTCCAAATGAAGCATTAATGTTGGGGTGGACGGGGCCGATATGTGGGGCCCTGCCCCTTTGTCCCGTTCATAGACAAACAGCCGCTGGCTGAGGAGGAAGGGGGCGGGACCAGTTGTAACTACTGAACGTGCATTCACAGCAGTGTATAATAAATCTGAACTTTCTCTTACGTCCTCCGACAGTCGCCACCCCTCAAATAGTCTTCACCAATGGGTATTGACTTCCTCTCCGCAGGAGTATCTAGGCATAAGAATTGTTAGAAACAAAAGCTTTTAGCATAGACACACCAGGCAAAATAAGCTTTTCAGGTACGGTAATAAATCTTACCAGACAAGGCTTTTCTAGCCTTGATCAAAGTAGGAATAACCTCTGGGGTGAGACCCCTGTCTCTCAGGACCTGGCTTTCAACAGCCAGGCCATTAAAGCCAGCGACTGTAAAGCAGGATGGAAGATCGGTCCCTGAGACAGTAGATCTACCCGCATCGGCAGCCGCCAAGGAGGCTCGACTGCTAGGTGAACGATGTCCGCGTACCAGGACCGGCGTGGCCAGTCCGGTGCCACATAGAATCACCAAGTGCGGTTCCGAGGCCAGCCTGCGAAGGAACCTGGATAACAACTGAATCGGAGGAAAGGCATACCATCAGACGATACTGATGCCAAGGGGCCACCAGCGCATCCGAGGCGTCCGCCCGAGGATCGAGCGTTCTTGCCACGGACCTTTCCACCTTGTGGTTTAGCCGAGACGCGAACAGATCCACGTCTAGGAATCCACACTTCGCACATGAAAATAAAAATCATAATAAACAAGCCAAAAATTGGGGGAGCAAACCCTGAACATGTATATCTAAAGCCGGTGCAGCTATGAACCAAGCGACATGTATATTAAAAAAGAATAGCGCACACATGCAAAAGAAATGACTATCAAATATGGAGACAATCCATAAATAAAAATGGGGATTTGGTCCCACCATATGGCCATATCGTGCTCAAGCCCACCACTACGTCAAAGTACCCCATTGTCAGTGGGTCCTACACTATCCATAAAAAAGGATGAATCCAGCCTCTCTAACCCTTGGAGATAACACTCCTTACTGGGAGAGATGTGCCTTTCCCTTGTAGTGCAGTTGCACATCTCTCCCAGCAAGGAGTGTTATCTCCAAGGGTTAGAGAGGCTGGATTCATCCTTTTTTATGGATAGTGTAGGACCCACTGACAATGGGCTACTTTGACGTAGTGGTGGGCTTGAGCACGATATGTCCATATGGTGGGACCAAATCCCCATTTTTATTTATGGATTGTCTCCATATTTGATAGTCATTTCTTTTGCATGTGTGCGCTATTCATTTTTAAAATAAAAATCATAAGAAAAGATTAGAAGGCTGAGACTGTAGCCCCAGCACAGGGAAGCCTATCTACTCCTAACGCTAGGCAGAGACAAACTGAGTTGGGATGGCTTACTGCAGGGGGAGTATTGACCAGTGGGACAGCCCCCATGGGTGTTTCTATGCTAATAACTTTTGTTTCTAACACGTCTTATGCCTAGCTACTCCTGCGGAGCGGAAGTCAATACCCATTGGTGAAGACTATTTGAGGGGCGGCAACTGTCGGAGGACTCAGAGAAAGGAATTTTATGGTAAGATTTTACAAAAATTCCGTTATACACCACTGTGGGTACATATACACATTAGTTACAATTGGTCCTGTCCCCTTCCACCTTCCTCCCCGGCCAGCAATGTATATACACCGCAGATGCTGGCTGTTTGTCTATGCACGGAACAAAGGGGCGGAGCCCCACATTTCGGCCCTGTCCATAGGTGTCGCCCCATCAAAATGCTCTAATTGGTGTTACACTCACCTTTAATCTAGCGCCGGGCAAAGCTCCCTGGCGCTGATCTTCACACCCACTTCTGATGTCAGAAAGGGACATTGTGGGATCAGATTTACCTTCAGGCTCAAGCCCCTGGTATTTTTCCTACCTAGCAACACCCCTGAATAACAGTATTACCCCACAAGCTCTGTAGGTGCCCCCACCTTGTTCTCGGCCGCCAGCCTCACCTTGGGGTCTATGGTCCCCCGCAGGGCCTGGATGTTTCGGTTCGGATCCATTGCTGTGTTAATCAGAGCTGATCAATTGGCTCAACAGCAGATGCCGGGCATCAAGATGTCACTTTACGACCGGAATCCTCACACTGCTGCCGCAAACTATCACGCCGTACAGCATCCATAGACACTCTAGGTGGCCATACTGTACAGAGGAGCATGCGCAGTATGAGACAGTGAAGTCAGAACGGGTTGTGGGCGGGGTCGTATTGTAGAGAATGAGGTCACTGTACGGAGCAGAATGTCAAAGAGGAAATTGTAACATTGTTAGTATGTGCGGAATACTCTCATTCTTTTTTTCCATATAAATTTTTATTGGATTTTTTAAAACAGCATATACAAGAAATGCATTCAACATGTCCAGATACAACGTAGGAAAGGGATACATAAACAACAAGCAAAGTGAGGTGCATCAAATCTCAGATTGTGAGCAAAGTAAACAAAAAACAGTCAATAATCATTTATTATTCCAAATTATCCATGGTTCCCAGTGTTTGGAGTGTGTGGTAAGGGAGTGTGAGCGTAGTGCTAGCGCCTTTTCATGTTCAAATGTAAGCGACACCGAGGCTACCACCTCTGATAGGTTTGGAGCTTCCGTGTTTTTCCATCTCTTAGTGATGGTGGCTCTGGCTGCCAGTAGTATGTGTGACACTACCCATCTGGTCTTACTAGGTATCAAATCAATATCTAGAGTGAGAAGCGCCAGAGCGGGGTTCGGTGCAATTTGCGATTGTGTTACTGACGAAATAAGGCCAAAGACCTGGTTCCAAAAGCTAGTGAGGTTTTTGCACGTCCACAGTATGTGGTAAATATGGCCTACCCGGCCACATTCCCTCCAGCACAGTGGGGAATGCGTTGGGTAGAATCGAGACAGCCTATATGGGGTAAAGTACCAGCGGGAAATTATTTTCTGTGACAGTTCCCAGTGGTTAACACATTTCGACACCCCATATGCGTGTCGGAAGGCTTGAGTCCACTGATGTGAGGAGAAAGATCTTTGGAGATCGTCTTCCCATTTAATCATGGGATTTGATTTATGGAAAGCGGTCTTGGCATGGAATCTATTGTAGAAAAAAGTGATGCCTTTTTTTGGCCCAGTGGGGCTGGTAAAGAACTGGTGTACCGAATGTGGAATAGTGATGGAAGGTGGTGGGTGTTTGGTCAAAAACAAGTAGATACGTGTGTAACTGTACAATTCTGAGCGCGGGATATGGTATTGTTGAGTGAGGGATGCGAACGTTTTCAGTTGGTTATTACTAAAGAGGTCATCGATCCAGTGAACGTCATTGTCCCTCCATTTTAAAGTAGAGAGACAGGGGATCAGGATGTCAAGGAGTCTAATAGGTAGTCGTTGTTTACAATGGGCTTCTTCCACATTAGCATGCTTATTCAATTCTCTCCAGGCTACGATAGATGTTTTGGTTGTAACTAACATGTCTGACATGGCGCGGGGGGACCAGTTGTCTGCTAGTAGTAGATGGTGCAAGTGTTCTACTTTGCTGTACGCAGCTTCTATTTGTGACCAGTGTATGTCTGGGTTCTCCGGGAACCACTTATGTAGATGTGTTAGCTGAGAGGCCAAGAAGTAGTCATATAGCTGCACCATACCCATTCCTCCTACCTTTTTATGCTTAATAAGATGAGTCCAGGGGATGATTGCCTTGCCAGATATACCAGATATAATGTTTAAGTACGCGTGTCAGGGATTTGAGCAGTGTCGCCGGGAGCGGGAGAGTGCGGAAAATGTACAAAACTTTGGGGAGGGCCATCATTTTAAAAGCTGCCAGTCTGCCTAGCCAGGATAGTTCCTGGTAGGATTTCATGTTGAGATCTCGTTGAATGTCAGCAATGAGAGGTTTGTAGTTGGCGTCTGCCAGCGAGGAGGCCAATGGGGTCAACTTTAGGCCCAAATAGGAGATTTCTCGGTCCGTCCATACATAAGGAAATTGTGTTTCTAGATGCTGTCTGGCATGTGTTTGGACTCCCAGGTTAAGGATAAGCGACTTGGTGAAGTTCACCTTGTAATAGGATAGGGATGAGAATGACGTTAGTAGTTGGTGTAAAAAGGGCATAGACACTATGGGGTTGGTGATGGACAGGATGACGTCATCCGCGAATAGAGTTATCTTATGGGAGACTCCCTTGATGCGAAATCCTGAGATATGGGGATGCGATCTTATGTGTTCAGCTAGTGGTTCCATCATCAGGTTAAATATACTCGGGGAGAGTGGGCAACCCTGACGGGTGCCATTAGTGATGGTGAAGGGTCTGGAAAGCATACCCGAGATATATACCTGGGCAGAGGGAGTAGAGTGTAAAGCCATAATGGCAGACAAAATCCGTCCCCGAAATCCAAACTTCTCCAACACTAATAGCATGTATTTCCAATAGACCCTATCGAACGCTTTTTCTGCGTCGATAGATAAGAGAAGAGAGGGGGTCTTCGTCAATTCAGCATAATGTATTAAGTTTGACTCGACGTGTGGCATCCAACGCCTGTCTATTGGTCATGAAGCCAAGCTGGTCATTGTTAATTAGGGTGGGAAGGATGGTGGAGAGGCGATTAGCAATGATTTTGGCATATATTTTAACGTCCGAATTCAACAGGGATATTGGGCGAAAATTTGCTGGGGTGTCCGGGGATTTACCTGGTTTAGGGAGAGCGACTATGTGAGCTTTAAGCATCTCAGGAGGAAAGGAACCCGAGTGGGAGACGTTTTGGTGTAGGCGTAGTAAGAACGGGGACAGTATGGTCTTGAATTGTTTGAAATATTCATTGGTAAAGCCGTCCGGGCCAGGGGACTTGTCATTAGGAAGTTTATCTATGGTTAGTGCTAATTCTTCTGGTGATATGGGGGAGTTCTAGAGTAGAAGTTGCTCGTCAGACAGGGCAGGGAGACAAATGTCGTTGAGGAATGCTTTTATGTTTGATTCAGATGGGGTAGGGCAGGATGGGTACCCTTTTAGGTTGTATAGCGCCCCATAATAGTCTGAAAATGCATCCGCTATTTCCTGGGGTTTTAGTAGTTTTTTGTTTGGTGAAGGGGTGAACAATATGCGGGATTTTGCTCTTAATTCTACAATCCTTCAGGCAGTTCGCCAGGAATTTGCCTGCCTTATTATGTTGGTAATAAAACATCAGTTTGAGGGAACGCATAGCTTTGTCATGATCCCGGATCAGGAGTAAGCGTAGGTCGTGTCTAAGTCGAGTGAGAGTGATCGAGTTTGCGGCAGTGGGAGAGGTCTTATTGGAGGTCTCCAACTTATGGATGTCTGCCAATAAGGAGTCTATGGCTGTCTTGTGGGATTTCCTGTCTCTCGATTTGAGTTGGATCAGTATGCCCCTCATAACTGCCTTATGGGCATTCCACAATACCTGGGGAGAAGTGTTAGGGTCGTCATTTATCTGGAAAAAGGACTGTAAGAATATTTAATAATAAATATCTTGCGCTCGTACTTAATTATGTCAGAATATTTATACTGCTCTGAATATAGCAGTGTATTTATGGTTAATAAGCAAAGATCTGTGAAAAAGGAGAGTCTTCACCTATTGCCATAAATCAATGTCGTGAATTCTTTTTAATTGATTAATTTCTTTTTAAAAGCATATACCAATCTTAGTGAGTACAGTCTACAGCATGGAATATATATAAAATATTTATTCTCAAGACATGTAAAACACAATATATGATCAAACAAGAAGTGACACAAAACAAATAACTCTAAATAAACTACTAACTTCAAACAATCAATGCAATGTGATGTTTAGCTCAATAATGAAAGTGAAACTGAAACAAAATGAAAGTGAAAGCAAAGCAAGATTACCATTTCTTCCCAGGTATAGTATAAACCATAAATTAATGTTCTATATAAACAGACTTCAATGGTCTGCGCAATGCATAGCTGAAAGTCACTTCACTGCAGATGAGTGAGAATAAGCCATGCAAAACAGAAGACTTAAAATTGCAAATAATGCACTTAATCTGATATTAATAAAAATGTATAAAAACAAAAATCAGCTTTTTAGAGAAAAATATACTATGGCTTATACGGCTGGGATTGTAATCATATTAGCCTTGGATATGCAATATGAAACATATAAGGAAGGAATAAACAATTGTTAAATAAAATCAAATAATATAGCAAGGCATATTTACCACACTTAAGATGGCCGCTAGCTTCAAATGGGCGTTACCAGAGTCCTAAGATGGACGCCTTTCTTAAGATGGTGGCCTACCTTCAAGTTTCAGATGAATGATGGACAAATAGAGTATGTCTGGATGAGTCTATCGAGGAATGTAATAGCGTGTGTGGTGTAAGTGTGAGGTGTGTTGTCAGTAGTGTAAAGTGATGTGTCCTATCTCTCATCTGGGTTGGTCTTTTATATGGTAAGAACAAAGAGCTATAAAAATTACCATAAGTAATAAACCCAGAGGGATGAAACATTATCCCAATTGGTCGGGATATTCTATACCTAAACTGGTGAGGTCAGAGACACACCTCTTTCGATAATTAACCCAATACTTGGTATAATAAAATTAAAGGATGATTTCTCTATATGTAAGAGTAATCATAAAACACATATAAAACTTTGTCCTTACTCCCAGTACATACATAAATGTCCATCTGTATCTCCATCATTCTCTGGCAATTATGGGATCTGGTAAACCATTTTTACAATAATTATTTTTAATACAAAATAATATTTCTTTATGGGAAATATCTAAAATTTTCTCAAGACTGCACCTGGTATTTCGTCTATAGAGGGCAGTATCGTACCGTTCATTAGATTTTGTATGTTAACAATAATTAAAACATTTTGTTATCTGGTGATCTTTAACCTCTGGCTAGTGAAGATCCATTAACTATTTGACCATGCCAAAGGGCTGTCAGGCATCTAGTCTAGGTTGGTAGAATTTATTACTTAGTCTATTCTAAAGCAACGCTTATATAAACACTCCTACCACATACCTTAAAATGAAGTAATTAGTATTCACTCCAGTCTTAGGTCTAAGTAAGATTACTACTATAAGAATATAAACCCAAAAAGGTAATGTAACATTCCTAAATATATATGTATATGCCTTACATAATATAATGACATAATTATGGCTAATATCTTCTCACATATAATAATGTATCTATAAAAACATATATATTTCATCTTTAAATGTCGAGTATACTGGGGTATTGTCCATTGTTATATACTTATAGACAGACTGAGATATCACCCCCTTAACATAGCGCCAGACTGACTGGGTCTTATCTGATAGAGATGTCAAAAGGGCTCTTATTTACGATTACATAGATACCAAGACCTCTGTTTAAATTCTATTCTGTTTTGTAAGCTTGTAAGAGACATTTTGTTTAACAAGTACGTATGTGAACTTTGTTTCACCCTGAAAACAAGATGGAAGCCATGCCATTCAGGATCTTATATGCATAATATGAGATATACATGGCTTTTAAAATCATTTTTCTTTTTACCTAATTTAATTTTAATCAACCCCCAATAGTCCCGACATATCCCCCCCCCCCTTTCTTCCCAGTATGCAAGTGAGCAATTTAGGCATATCTGGAAAGAAAGCTTTTTAAGGAGTAGCAAAAGAAAAAAAAAACGTCTTGTCCTCTTTTTTTTAAGAGCATAGTTCATATTGGGAATTGTTCATAACTTTTAAGTAAAGCGGTAAAAAAAATGAGAAAAAAATCATCAGTTCAAAATGTCAGTTCGTAGCGACTTTGCTGGTGTTAGCTATGTCACAAACTGTTCCTTATTAGTCTTTTTAAATTCTGATCTCCTGGTAAAGAAACTCAATTGTTCCTTGAAAATCTGCAACATCAGCTTGTAAAGTTTTGATGGAGACAGAAATGAACTGCTGCAATGGCATTAGCAACTACCATTCAAAGCGCAGTAAAACAATATTGGCAATCAGGAATCTGAGAAATCTGTGAACGTTCAACCTTGGATGTTGGTTGGATAATGAATGGTTTCAGCATGGTCTAGAGTGTCATAAACCCAGACTGAGGTTTGCTCACATGTGCAATGCACCATTCTCACATCTCCTTCAACTGAAAACAGGAGGTAGTGCGATTCCTCTTAAGGGATTTCCTCGGATCAAATGCACAAAGATCTGTTGAAACAAATCTTCCTCTCCGTCAACAAGAATCTGGGGCGTCTCGCAGCTTGATTCCTGAAGAGGAAGGACCCGATTCAATGAGGGGTTCCGTCCTGAGCTGGGCTCTAAGGAGAGATGACCCATCTGATCGCTGTGTCTTTGGCAATCATCGTCTGTACCAATCAACGACCTGGCATGGAAGGTTAATCTCTTCCTATTGGATGAAACATACAGTATGAATATACATTCTTATCAATTGACATTTCAATGCGATGTTGGTACCCTAAGCTTTCTCAGAGTTCTCCTTTAGTCCACCGTGTGATCAGCCTTTATATGACACCAGGGAAGGTGAGACTATATATGCGACCTTTCCTAGGGCGACTGACTTCTGGGGCTTATTAACATGGGATGTATTCATCGCCATGGATATTACGCATTGAACAATAATACAATGATACAATATTTTGTTAAAAATTTACCTACTACTTAGGAAAAAAATATATAATATCTCCCCCTATGTGGCATCAATGCAATTTATTGGAGGCAATAAAACTACCTGGCATTGAGGATTCCTTCTTGGTTACCGTATACAACCTTTAACCTCTTGACTGCATTACGTCATTAGGGTTTGATCCTCCTTGGTATCACCGTCATTGGCGATTTTTCAAAATATGTCCGCTTTAAGCGACCTGTTTGAGTCTGAGGGAGGAAGTGACCACTGAAAAATAGGAGGGTAGTTAGTATCTAACAACCAAGATTCCCTGGCACGGATTTCAGGATCCTCAATGCTGTGACCTGGGAATAAAATGGTGTTAGAACCTCTGTATCCTATACCTCTATTCAGTGTATCCCTTCTGATTCCTGCCACTTGGACATTTAAGGATTTTGTGGCCTTTGGCTGGCCATAGGATTTGTTCCTAAAGAGGAATTTATTTTGATTATGGGCTACAGCGCCCAAAGTGAACCAAGTGATCAGCTGATCCATTTGGCTTCTACTATGTTGAAAACGTTTACAGAATTGAATTATTGGCTCCGCCTCCTGCGGTGCCAATGTCTCTCGGGTTCAAACAGATGGGACAGATCCCCCATCAGAACCAGTTACTCGGTTCTGGCGCGAGGTCTGGGCCTTAATGTCACTTAATTGTCCCGAGGATTTTGGGGAACCCTAAGATGGGGCAAATCCCTATTTATTTGTGGGTGCCCCCCCCCCTGTTAATGGGCTGTCCGCTGTCCTCCTTAAGGTATCCGGTGTCCCCTTGGGGCCTAGGTGGCATATCTTGCTCCTTTGCCAAACTTATTATTATTATGTGCATGGGCAATGCCTCAAAGCACAGGGATTTAAATTCCAGGTGGTTGTACTCAGGCTCTCCTTCATTGAAGGGTGTTAGGCATTTTTGAGTACAGCAGTAAAATAAAATTCAATGGGGCTTTGGTGCTGTCTACATTTTATATTGTTGATAACAGATCTAGCAGCAGTAAAGTTTTGTTTATGGGCTTACTTTTAAATTACATCCTGCAGCCACAACACAGAAAGTTGTTTTTATAGGCCTTAAGATGATCAATGTCTAAGACCTTTTCTTAACAAAATCAGGACAGTACTCTTTTTAAAACTTTTTAAATTCTGGAGGTGTATGGTGTCTTTTTAGGGGTGCTAGTCTTTTTGCAATGACCTGATATGACTCATACCTATTTATGCATGGCTGCCCAATTTCTGCCCTCCTATATTAGGAATATGGCTGGGGTAGGACATGGACTATCTGCCTGACTCCCCCCCCCCCCTTGTCTGGGTCATAACCAACAGACTGGGAGTCATATCTGGGTCTATGAATAATTGTATCATATTTAATGCAGGACTAATTAAGCATTTCCCTTTTGCATGGACACCATGACCTTATGGAACTCTCCTATTTATTTACTGATGAGTTCCTGTCATGACTTGAACTGTTACATCTTTTTTTTTTTTCAAAATTTTCCACTGCTGATTACTCGGCAACTTTTTGCTAGAAAACATTTTTCCTTGCTCAAAACTTCCTAATTATTGCATAAATCATTTACATTTCACTTTCAAATGGTTACTTTTATTACAGCTTTCTTGATAAGACTTCTGCCACAATTCTACTTCATTTTGCAGTTTCACGCTACATTCTCTTAACTGATGTGTCCCAATAGAGGTTACTTTCACCTGCTCAAGGAGGTTCCTTATCTCATTCTCTCATTATTTGGAGTGGAGATTGGAACTTTACTAAACTCCTTTTTGCTGAGCCTTCTGGTGCAGTTCCTCATAAAGATACAGTAAGATTGGCCATGACTCTAAAAATATGTGATTACACTTCCTGATGTCTTTTGGTGTTAGATAAGCTTCTTGGTGAGTTCATACATACAGGTTTTCCTCTACCCATGTCAGATGCCCATATTTGGCCCGACGTTTGAGGATTTTGATATATGACTCAAACCAGCATTTACATATTCCACCATTTCAGACTCAGAGAGGTGTTTCCACACATTTATGATCTGTGCCCAATCCACTGGGGTTGTGGCATTACCACTAGGGACTCACACCTTGCCAGAGTTGGCAGCGTGAACATTACCTGCTGTAGACATTTTTAAAGCATTTCTATCACATTCACAATTAACCACTTGCCGACTGCCTAACGCCGATCTACGTCGGCAGTCAGCCCCTCACAGGCAAAGTGACGTAGGGCTACGTCACTAGCTTGTGAGGGTCTAGGGAGCGAGCGCGCGCCCCCGGAGGCGCGCTCCCGCGTTGTCACGGACCCCCCCGCGCGTGTGACATCGGGTCCGCCGGTCACTCTGCAATCGGCGGGGGAGAGGGAGAAAGTCAGGCGGCTTGTGTAAACAAGCTGCCTGTCATTCTCCCCTGTGTATGAAGGATGATCATACGGTTCTACTATGTAGAACCGTTGATCACTCTTCATACATCTGAAGCCACAGCCAATCACAGTAGAAAGCACGCCCCTAGGGACACACATAGCCCCTCCCTTTCAAAAAAAGTTAACCCCTTCACTGCCAGTGTATTTTTACAGTAACGGTGCATATGTATAGCACTGATTACTGTAGAAATGTCACTGGTAACCCCAAAAGTGTCAAAAATGTCAGTCAAGGGTCCGATCTGTTCGCCGCAATGTCGCAGTACCGCAAAAAAAATCGCAGATCGCCGCCATTACGCGTTAAAAAAAAAACAACAAAAATGACAAAAATCTTTCCCTTTGTTAGTAAACGCGATAACTTTTGCGCAAACCAATCAAAATACGCTTTTTGCAATTTTTTTTACCAAACATAGGTAGCATAAAACAAATTGGCCGAAAATGTTAAAAAATTTTGATTTTTACATTTTTTGGGGGGGAATTTCATATAAAAAAATGTGAAAAATATTGCTATTTTTGCAAAATTTAAGCTCTTTTTTTGTTTATAGCGCGTGATCAAAAAATCGCACAGGTGATCAAATACCACCAAAAGAAAGCTCTGTTTGTGGGGAAAAAAAGGACGCCAAATTCGTTTAGATACAGCGTCGCACGACCGCGCAATTGTCCGTTAAAGTCACGCAGTGCCGAATCGCAAAATACCCCCTGGTCAGGAAGGGGGTAAAATCTTCCGGGGCTTAAGTGGTTAATAAAAAAAAATTAAAAAAAAAAAATGTTTTTTTTTTAAAGTTATTGATTATGTCACATGATCAATATTTATGATTGGCATATGTAAGAAATCAATAATTATCTCAGCAGTGCCTCCATTATATGTAAGAATATTTAATAATAAATATCTTGCGCTCGTACTTAATTATGTCAGAATATTTATACTGCTCTGAATATAGCAGTGTATTTATGGTTAATAAGCAAAGATCTGTGAAAAAGGAGAGTCTTCACCTATTGCCATAAATCAATGTCGTGAATTCTTTTTAATTGATTAATTTCTTTTTAAAAGCATATACCAATCTTAGTGAGTACAGTCTACAGCATGGAATATATATAAAATATTTATTCTCAAGACATGTAAAACATAATATATGATCAAACAAGAAGTGACACAAAACAAATAACTCTAAATAAACTACTAACTTCAAACAATCAATGCAATGTGATGTTTAGCTCAATAATGAAAGTGAAACTGAAACAAAATGAAAGTGAAAGCAAAGCAAGATTACCATTTCTTCCCAGGTATAGTATAAGCCATAAATTAATGTTCTATATAAGCAGACTACAATGGTCTGCGCAATGCATAGCTGAAAGTCACTTCACTGCAGATGAGTGAGAATAAGCCATGCAAAACGGAAGACTTAAAATTGCAAATAATGCACTTAATCTGATATTAATAAAATGTATAAAAACAAAAATCAGCTTTTTAGAGAAAAATATACTATGGCTTATACGGCTGGGATTGTAATCATATTACCCTTGGATATGCAATATAAAACATATAAGGAAGGAAGGAATAAACAATTGTTAAATAAAATCAAATAATATAGCAAGGCATATTTACCACACTTAAGATGGCCGCTAGCTTCAAATGGGCGTTACCAGAGTCCTAAGATGGACGCCTTTCTTAAGATGGTGGCCTACCTTCACGTTTCAGATGAATGATGGACAAATAGAGTATGTCTGGATGAGTCTATCGAGGAATGTAATAGCGTGTGTGGTGTAAGTGTGAGGTGTGTTGTCAGTAGTGTAAAGTGATGTGTCCTATCTCTCATCTGGGTTGGTCTTTTATATGGTAAGAACAAAGAGCTATAAAAATTACCATAAGTAATAAACCCAGAGGGATGAAACATTATCCCAATTGGTCGGGATATTCTATACCTAAACTGGTGAGGTCAGAGACACACCTCTTTCGATAATTAACCCAATACTTGGTATAATAAAATTAAAGGATGATTTCTCTATATGTAAGAGTAATCATAAAACACATATAAAACTTTGTCCTTACTCCCAGTACATACATAAATGTCCATCTGTATCTCCATCATTCTCTGGCAATTATGGGATCTGGTAAACCATTTTTACAATAATTATTTTTAATACAAAATAATGTTTCTTTATGGGAAATATCTAAAATTTTCTCAAGACTGCACCTGGTATTTCGTCTATAGAGGGCAGTATCGTACCGTTCATTAGATTTTGTATGTTAACAATAATTAAAACATTTTGTTATCTGGTGATCTTTAACCTCTGGCTAGTGAAGATCCATTAATTATTTGACCATGCCAAAGGGCTGTCAGGCATCTAGTCTAGGTTGGTAGAATTTATTACTTAGTCTATTCTAAAGCAACGCTTATATAAACACTCCTACCACATACCTTAAAATGAAGTAATTAGTATTCACTCCAGTCTTAGGTCTAAGTAAGATTACTACTATAAGAATATAAACCCAAAAGGTAATGTAACATTCCTAAATATATATGTATATGCCTTACATAATATAATGACATAATTATGGCTAATATATTCTCACATATAATAATGTATCTATAAAAACATATATATTTCATCTTTAAATGTCGAGTATACTGGGGTATTGTCCATTGTTATATACTTATAGACAGACTGAGATATCACCCCCTTAACATAGCGCCGGACTGACTTAGTCTTATCTGATAGAGATGTCAAAAGGGCTCTTATTTACGATTACATAGATACCAAGACCTCTGTTTAAATTCTATTCTGTTTTGTAAGCTTGTAAGAGACATTTTGTTTAACAAGTACGTATGTGAACTTTGTTTCACCCTGAAAACAAGATGGAAGCCATGCCATTCAGAATCTTATATGCATAATATGAGATATACATGGCTTTTAAAATCATTTTTCTTTTTACCTATTATTATTTTAATCAACCCCCAATAGTCCCGACAGGACCTTAAGTGGTTTTGGAGAGTGGCAGAGTGTTGTGGGAGTTGGATCAACCTATTGTCACATCTCCAAGAGGAGAAGCCAGGCCCTGGCTTGTCCAGGTGGAGTATAATGGAAATGGCCGCGTGATCCGACCACGTAATATCGTGGATTGTGACCTCTGAAGTACGGTGTAATAACCAAGCATTCACAATAAACAGATCGATACGTGAGTATGATCTGTGGCGGGGCGAAAAAAAAGGTGAAGTCACTCTCCTCCGCATGGAAGCATCGCCAAGCATCGTATAGCTCCTCTCGGCGAAGCAGGCTCCCCAAGGCAGCGGAGCGCCTGCCGCACCCAGAGGTGGTATCGATACCTGGTTCTGGAGGTAAGTTAAAGTCTCCGCATAAAATGAGGTGACCCTCTCTTAGTTTCCGAACATTTTTGAGGACTTTGCAGAGAAAGTGCAATTGCTTGGTATTAGGGGCATATATAGAAACTAACGTCAATGGTACATTATCAATTACACATATCAATATCACATATCTACCCTCCGGATCTAGGTGGGACATCTTGAGGGAGAACACCACTGAGTCTCTAATGGTCACCAGGATACCATTCTTCTTGGTAGGTGCTGAGGCAAAGAAAGTGTGAGGAAAGTTCCTGTGTTGGCAATATGGGGGCGCATCTATCTGGAAATGTGTTTCCTGGACCACCAGAATGTCCACCTTCTGGGAGACGGCATCTTTCCAAAGGGTCCTCCTTTTGGCTGGATGGCTGAGTCCATTGGAGTTAACTGAAAGAATCTTCAGACCCATGATGAAAGGAGTAGAGGAGATGGTGATATCCGTCGGTAGATCTTGTATTTGGAAAGTGGGCTAAGGTCATAGCGGTGTGCCAGGGTGTTGATGGAGGAAGTCTTAAATTGGCAATTGGAGAAAAAAAGGCCGAAAAGTTCATAGTTGGTAGGAAACACTGGGTCCTGGGCGTGAGAATCGTGCGAGTTGCTTTGAGGGTCCAAAAGAACAAAAATTGAACGCTGCTTATTCATAACTTCAAGCCCCAACGGGAGCAACAAAAGAGCCTGCTTCCGGGCATAAAAAATAGAATTCCTCGAAAGGGATTCGAGCAGGAGGACCTGCAACATTTACCAGGGAAAGGTACGGTAGTGTGTACCAAGGCACCGGACCAGGGAAGTCCGTAGAGTATGATAGAGTTTGAGGTAGGCCTTCAAGGTTTGCTGCGGTGGTTTGTGGTGGGTTTAGACCACCCCAGTGATGTATTCGCTCTGCAGGGTTGCGTAGTCACCTGAGGATGAGGGGGTATGATATTCCAGGTGCGCAAAAGTTCCAATCCAGCTTCCAGGGTGTGTACGGTTTTGGTGGAGCCCTCTTTGGTTATAATCAAACTCGCTGGATATTTCCACTTATAAGGGATATCGTGATTGCGCAAGGCCTTGGTGACGGTCATCAAGTTATTGCGGCGTTGCATCGTGTAGCGGGAGAAGTCTGGAAATACCTGAAGGTTCCTCGCTTGTTCAGGCAGCTGGTCCTTTTGTTTAAATGCAAGGAGGATACCCTCTTTAGCCTGATAGTAGTGCATTTTTAGCAGTACATCCCTTGGCACTTCTGCAGGGAGGTGAGGAGGTTTAGGGATGCGGTGTATTCGGTCTATGGTTACATCCGTAGGTGAGAAGCCGGGAACCGCAACCAGAAACAGGTCTCTTGCGAAGTGCGGGAGTTGGTTAGGGGTACTATGATTACAGAATGAACATATATAAACAGAACTCAACATTTTCATAAAATATGAATTAAACATAAAAAAAAGTTTGATATATATAGAATAGAAATACAACTTTCTGGACGGGACCAGAATAATATCATATACCATGCTATTATTCCTTGACCGTACTGACCTCACCGGCACTTAGGTTGCCTCCTCACCACCCCCCTTAATGCCATGAAACTCAGAAGACCGCCTGGGCTTCTGGGGGAGGGCAGGAGACAAGGAATAGTAAAAAATAAGCTGCGCTGTATGTTGAACCATCAACTGAAATAGTCCATAAAAAAGTCCAGTAACAAAATGAAGTTGTTGAAAACTTGTGCAGGTACCCCTTACCAAATGGTTGATATAGAGAAGCCAGGTGATGAGTATTCAATTATCCTCGTGGATGTGACACACTATTCACCCAATGACGTTGGGGCTTCTCAGCAGGGGGCATTAAAGTAAAAGAAAATGGACACCATAGTGTAAATCCAACTTAAATGAGGTTAAGCACCAAGAAATAATATTCAAGCCCTATTCAGGTACCGCTTACCAGAAATAAAATAATATAAGGCCGAACAGTAAAAGGAGACTCCAGATACGCCTCAGATGTTGGGAATCGAGGGACCTTGTGATGTCAGTATGGAACTCCAGCAATGTGTAGGTTGAATTTATGAAAAATAAAACAAGGCAAACGCCATAGCGTAAAACCAAAAAAACAAACAAAAAACACCCAAGTGATGTGCACACTACAGGTCTCGTGGGGGAAGAGTCAGTGCATGAGGGAGAATGAGGGAGAATAAGACACCAAACACCAAATAAACTCTGTAGGTACCCCTTACCAAATGCTAAATGAATAAAGAGCAAGCAAAAGAGTGTATGGGGTGTCAATCCAATGAAGATGGCTGCTTACCAGATGGATAAGTAACAGAGAAAAGAGGGACACCAAACATGCAGACCGAATGACCAGTGGTATGTATGGATACTCTTACCAACTTCAATGGTTAAACAGGCAGGGATGTAAAGCTCAGCTCAAACTCCCAGGTGGAATCGACCAACTCAACAGATGAATGAATGGATATAGGAATCCAGTGATCGACACTCAAATCGGGGCTTCTCCAAAGGGCTCAGGGCTCAGAGGTGGATCAGGGAACAGCCGGAGAACACAGAGGAGAGAGCCATAGTGTAAAACCCCAATTATGTTTAATAGAAAAAGGAATAAAACTTACAAACATCGGAAGAAAACAGCATGTACAGAGAGATGTGCGAGCCGCCGGCCGGACGGCTCCGCTCGCCCGTCCTTCAAAGGTGGATCACGTGGGGATGACGTCAGCACGCCGCGTCCTGACGCGTTTCATCAAAGATGATATTATCAAAGGATACAAGGAATGCCCTCCAACCCCTCCTCCTGCTTCTTTCCTCTTCTCCCCCCCCCCCATGGTCCTCCCCCTCTTCCCCCCCTTTATATAAAGAGCTCACACTATCTTGACCTGCTCTTACAACCTCGCATCCCATATCCAGAGACAGCTGTAGATCTTGACAATGCAGGCTCCCCCCCCTCATCCGACTATGGAACACCTTCTACCCGGTGACCATCGCCCCATATGAAACTGAGAGACCTGCTATAATATCTTCTTAACCCTATCTTTTGCCAACCCCCCATATATGCGCTTTACCTAGGACCTATATTGTATTCATTCCTATTATACATCTCAAACTAAGCCCTTACGTGTCCCACGAATACAGGTCTCATAAAACTGGTCACCCGTTGCACTGCCTTTTATTATGAATGTTGCCTTATTTTTGACTACCTGATGTGCCTTCCTTGATCATTGTATTACTGTTAATGCTCATTTACTTAGATCTCTGTGGGACTGCTCTATTTTCACCATCTGTCAAAAAATTGAAGAAAAACTCTGTTTTTGTCCTATGTTATGTTTTCTATTTTCAATAAAACAGTTTGAAACAAAAGAAATACAACTTTCTCTATTGTTCATTGACAGACGCAGCTTCATATCTTCTTGACCATTGGGTTATGCTGCCCCCTACAGGAGTAGGACACTAGGCAAGAAAAAACTTCACAACGCCTATGTGGCAATCCCTGCAGGCATAACCCCACACACTCTGCTACAGCCCTCAGTTTGTTTCTGCCTAGTTTAGGAGTAGGACCTAGTTCCCTTAGCTGTTATATTTTGGGAAACTTTTTTGTAATTTATTTTCTTTTAGTTAGAGTTCCTGTAGAACTACAAGCAACAGCTGGCTGGGTTTCGGACTGGATATACTAGATCTTTAAGGTCTCCCAGCCTAGCCGGCAAGCGTGAGCAGGTTATAGTCCAGCACTAGGCCTCGCCACGCCAGAGCCCGTTGGATGGGGACGAGCTTGCGAGTGAACTGGGTGGGAGGTAGTCTGTTTGGAGCAGCACCCACCTGATATCGTGGTATGGTAAGTGTCTTCCCTCAGCTGCCCCCCCCCTCCCATAGCATGTTCCTACCGCTGGGGGGCAGATATATTGCAGCCGCTGCGGCGGTTCTGCGTGGGGGGGGGTGTCTGTTCTGTTGGGGTCTCCTTCTGGGGGACACTCCGATGCCCTTTGTCTGCTGACCCCCTGGGGGTCCTGGAGACCACATAGCACGCCGTGGGGGCCGCCATTTTGCTGTAGACTTTTTGCTTTGCATTAATGATATAATTTTCCTCATTGCAATGCATGGGCAGCCATTTTTTGATAGTTCCCCATACGAATGAATGAGATGGCCATTTTATTGTAGTCCACGAACGCTGGACAGCAAAGGGAGACACTAAAGACTCTAGGAATGACCCAGGTGCTTTTCTATTTCCTGTGTCATATTGCTTCTTTCTCCTGCACAGAACATTCCTGAAAGCCTCCTGATCGGTTTGGTAATGTTTTTGGGGTCCCTTGTAGGTATTCCTCACTCACACTGCTGACAGACTGTGTTAGGCTGGGATTTGCTATACAGCTAGTGTAGCGGTGCAATCACGTTTTTGCCACTTTTAAAGTGACACTGCATCCTTTTTTTGTTCAGTGTAAATGGAGTCCCAAGACAAAATTTCACCTACAGACCCCCTCAGTGTGGCTGCAGGAATCTCTGGGTCGCAGCCCGTCTGCTTTTACAGCAGTTTTTTAAAGCCTGGTGTCAAAAGTGGATTTAGTGTTAAAAAGTACCGCTAGCCATGAGTGCCCTTTTGCCTCCCTCTGTAGTATCTTCAGATTCTGAGGCAGATATGGCCGCCGCAGATGCAACCCACCTTGGTGGATCTGTGTCATCGCATTCTGATGGCAAAGAGGGCATTTCCACGTCAGCCGCTGAGCGGGAAAGCTCATTGGTGGAAGCACTTATAGTTTCAGTGCGAGAAACGTTAAAAATGGCGGATGAGTCTACAGCATCAGGAACGCAGGTGTCTTTTGGTACCCGCAAATCCCAGAAATCGGGCAAGGTGTTTCCCTGCCCGGAACTTTTTGATAATATTGTCACTGAACAGTGGGGGTGCATCAAGCACGTTAGTGGTGCCCAAGCGCTTTACCGTTATCCCTTCGTGGATGCGGTTTCCACTCGGTGGACCGTGCCACCAAAGGTGGATCATCCAGTTTACAGACTGAAAAAGTCTACTGTGGTCCCGGTGGAAGAATCCCTGGCCTTTACGGACCCCGTTGATAGACGGATTGAGTCTCTGTCCCGCCATTTACATGCCATTTTTAGCGGGCTCAAAATTGAAATCAATATTTGTGACCACCCTGGTGTCACAGACCATCACTGAATGGGTGAAGTTACTTAAATGTGACTTGGAAATGGAACAGCTCTCCCTGGGGCTGATTGAGCTCATGGATCAAATAGCTCAAGCCCTGCTGTATATATGTGATGCGGCTCTCCTGGTGGCCAGAGTGTCTGCAGTGGGCACTGCTGTTAGACGCATGGTGTGGTTAAAGAGCTGGTCTACGGACCAGGCTTACAAAAAGGCTATTTCTGACCTTCACTTTATGGGGGAGAGGTTGTTTGGATCCTCCCTGGATGAGTGGATCAAAGGCCTTACAGGTGGGAAGAGTGCTCTTCTCCCTCAACCCACCATGTACTAGACGGGGGCCTTCTTTTACTGCTCATAGGCGGCCCTTTCATGCCTCAGGGTTGCAGGAGAAAGGAAAGTTATTCAGGTCTTCTCGGGGTTCCAAAAAGACATGTTCAGATAAACCAAAGACAGGCCAATCCGGATCTAAAGTCAAATCCTCGTCTGCATGAAGGGGGTGCCCTCACCCGTTTCTGGGGTGGGGTAACGTCTTCGCTTCTTTCCGGAGCCATGGACTTCCTTGTTTCAGGACAAATGGGTTCACTAACTGATCCGATCAGGGTACAAGACCAAATTCCGGTCTCGACCGTCGGACAGGTTTTTCCCATCCAATCTGCGCCTATCTCCAGACTTGTTAAGGGACCTATGAGAGGTCGTACAAGATCTGCTGTCACAAGGGGTGGTCCTCAAGGCTCTGAACCAATTCATGCGGGTTCAGAAGTTTTGAATGGAATCCACTCGGGTGGTAGTGGCGTCCCTACACCAGGGAGATTTTCTGGCCTCCATAGATATCAAGGACGCATATCTACACATCCCTATCTACGCTGGACACCAGCGTCTTCTTTGCTATAGGAGAGGAGCATTATCAATTTGCAGCGTTACCCTTTGGTCTTGCCTCCGCCCCCAGGGTCTTTACCAAGATACTGGCCCCAGTGTTGGCATTACGCCAACGGGGGATTTCGGTACTGGGTTACCTGGACGATCTCCTATTGCCGTTGAGTGATTTGACTATCACTGTCCGAACACTGCAAGAGTTCGGATGGAACATCAATTTTAAAAAATCCACCCTGTATTAACGGGGGGGCGTGTCCGACTTACGGGATATGAGGAGCGTTTCTAGGCAGCTCCACCGCCACTGAATTATCCGCCACATAATCCTGCACCATCCGTAGCTCTACTTACCCCGCTCTGCCTCGTACTCACTCCGGAAAGCTTCCTTCACTGCACGGACATGGTAAAGTAGGGTAGGGATGTCCCGCCGTCCCCGGCAGGCCGCGGCTCAGGTTCCCCTGAACAGGCCCAAGATGGCGGCCGCCCTCCATTCCCAGGCGTGGAGGCCTCAAATAGCCCGCTCCTGCCGTGGTCGGATGATGGGGGGGATTGGCCAGCACTGCAACCCTCACCTAGCATTGCAGGGGGGGCTGGGACCAAACCGTCCGGTCGGATGGTGGACCCTACCTTGTTCCAGATCATGGATGCCATTAAAGGGTGCCAGGCCTATCTCACGTCCCACATAGATGCCCTGCGAGTGGATTTCTCCCTCCTTAAGAAAGATGTCAGTAAAATCCGATAGCGGGTCTCCACGGCAGAACAACACATCAGTTCTGTGGAGGATGATGTATTCCCTCTCCCTGCCACCATCCGGGACATACAGGCTGAACAGAGGACACAGGCTGCTAAGCTGGGCGATATGGAGGATCGCCTGCGCCGCAACAACCTCCGCTTTTTGGGGTTCCCTGAGGGCGCTGAGGGGGGACAGGCTGGGGACTTCCTCATGGACTGGATGCGCAGGTCCCTGGGGCCAGACACCTTCTCTCTGCTTTTTGCCATTAAGAGAGCTCATCGAGTCCCCTCCAGGGCCCAGATGCCTGGGGCTAGGCCCAGGCCTTTGCTTGCTCGCATTCTACACTTCAAAGACAGAGATGCAGCCCTGCGGAGGACTAGGGAACTACCTGACCTCTGCTTTAATAACAACGTTATTACCATATTCCCTGACTTACGCAAAAACAGAGGGCTGCCTTTTTGAGTGTGAAAAAAAGGCTCCGGGACCGCCATCTCCCCTATAGCATGCTCTACCAAGCAAAACTTAGAGTGGTGCATAAAGGTAAAGTGCATTTCTTTCTGGATCCTGCTGATGCTGATCAATGGCTGGACTCGCTGGGCAGAGCTTGATTTCCTGGTGTTTAGGGGGATGCTCCTGCAATGACCTGTCCTGTCTTTTTCTGGGATGAACTGCTGTTATGTCCTTTCATCATTATGAGGGTTCCAATGTCCACAATTCCTTTTGCTACTCGGTTTATTTTTTGGTTTCTGTTATCTTTTTCAGCGTTGGACCTGGAGCACTTCTGTACTTGAGGCTCATGTAATCCTACAGCTCGGATGCTATATATCTGTTGAATCGGTTGTGGCCCCGGAGGTCCACATGAACGATGCAGCGATGTGTACTTTCCCTATGGTTCTACAACTGGTTTGGTTTGGGGCATAGGTTCACGGCAGTTGGGGTTGTGAACAGGGTGGGGGGTTTGGGGTTTCTTTTTTGGGGGACTGTTATCCGGCCTATATATTTTCATGTAGTTTTTTCTTATTATTTTTTTATTTTTCTGAGTCCAGTGTTGCCTCTACTGCACGTGCTTGCTCTGGTGCCCACTAGGGGGCGCTACCTTCCCTGGCGGGGGCTGTCGTCGTCTCTTCTGTTATGATGGCTGAGGAGGCATTGACGCTCCTGTCTTGAAATGTCAGGGGCTTAAATGACAGAGTTAAGAGGGCTCTTGTGTTCAACTATATCCAGAAGTACAAGCCGCATATTTTCTTACAGGAGACTCATCTGACTGGCTCCAGGACTATGGCTCTTAAACGGGCCTTTGTTGCGCATACCTTTCATGCCACATTTTCTAGCCATGCTAGGGGTGTTTCCATTTTGGTAGCACGATCTTTAGGATGCACGGTTAAACAAGTAATTACTGATATATACAGTATGGTCGCTATGTAATCTTGCTGCTTCTCATCAATAATGTGGTTTATACCTTTGTGTCTTTATACATCCCTCACCCATTCACCTTGGCTCTCTGGGATACTATAATGTCCCATCTTCTCCAGGTGGCAGAGGGACCGGTGTTGGTTGCTGGGGATTTTAATTCTGTATTATCCCCTGGCTCGGATAGATGCCCAGGTGATGATGGGCCTTCTTCCCCGTTAGCGGCCTCCCTGGCCAGGTATACCCTGGTAGACTGCTGGAGATGGAAGAATCCGGATAGTAGGGAATATTCATGCTATTCTGCTACTCACATAACTCTGTCTAGAATTGATATGCGTTTGACGTCTCCGGATTTGCTTCCCCGAATGTTGGCTGTCTTATACTTGCCCAGGGCTATTTCAGACCATTCTCCCATGCTGATAAGGTTTGGCCTTTCCATGGCGAGAGGATTTAAAACCTGGCGGCTCAGCCCATTGTGGCTGACTGAGGAAATCTTTTTCAATGCCACGGCTAAGGAGATTGCCCACTTTTGGCAGCTTAACCCGGAGACGGCTTCTGGGGCTATGGTCTGGGATGCCTTTAAGGCCTCCATGAGGGGTACGGTTGCTGGGGTGATTCATCAGTTAAGGGAGGACAGGGCATGGCGGGTGGAGTCTCTACAGTCGGAAGCGACTGCGGCAGAACTGGAGTATGTTAGAAACCCTTCCTCCTCCAACTATTCCTTGTGGCGAGACAGCGCCCAACAATTGGACTTAGTACTCTTGGAAAAAACACAGAAAAAATTGCTTTATCAAAAACAACATATATTTGAATATGGGGACAAAAATAGCAAAATCGTAGCTTTTCTTTCTCGTTCTGAACACCCAGTTACGGCCATTTCGGCAGTTTATGATGAGACCTCTCAATTATAAACCACTAGGGACGATATCAAGGCAGCATTTGTCTCCTTTTTTCGTCCCTATACACCTCCCAGGTTTCCTATACCACTGCTGAGCTGGAGGGCTATTTGCAACGCATACCGCTGCCTGTGCTGGAGGACGAGGATAGGTTGGCCTTGGAGGCGCCTGTCTCTGTCGCAGAGATAGAGGCCGCTGTGGCTTCTTTTGCCGCCAATAAGATGCCGGGACTGGATGGCTTTCCGATCAAGTGGTATCGCGCTTATTCAGAACTCCTCACCCCGCGCCTGTTGGCTATGTACACAGAGGCTTTTGATAGTGGGGAACTTCCACCTTCTCTTCGGGAGGCCCTTATAGTTCTGATCCCCAAGCTGGGCAAGGACCCCAGACATTGTGAATCTTATCGTCCTATTTCTCTGATTAATGTGGACGTTAAGATTTTGGCTAAGGTCTTATCCCGTAGAGTGAACACTGTTATATCTAAACTTATCCACCCGGATCAAACCGGTTTTATCCCCGGACGCTCTACGGTCATAAACCTGCATAGACTCTTCACAAATCTTCAGATGCTTTCGGAGGCTCTGGACACCAGGGTGATGGTGTCCTTGGATACTCATAAGGCGTTAGATTCTGTGGAGTGTCCTTACCTGTTTGCGGTTCTCGCGAGGCTGGGTTTTGGACCTAAGTTTCTTGGGTGGGTTAGACTTCTATATAACGCCCCGGTGGCTAGGATTCGGGTTAACAACAGGGGTGTCCTTTGTCACCCCTGCTGTTTGCCATGGCCATAGAACCCTTGGCGGCCCTATTTAGGGGGGATGAACGGATAAAGGGCTGTAGGATAGGGGATCTAGTTGAGAAGACGTCACTATATGCTGATTACATGCTTCTCTATTTGGCAGATTCTGATGTCTCCTTGACCGTGGCACTGAGGGTGATTGAAGACTTTGGGCGATACTCTGGGTTTAAGGTCAATTGGACTAAGTCGTGATCTTTCCTTTTGATCCTACCTTGGTGTCCACGATGGCCATTGCTCATCCGCTTCAAGTGGTTTCCAAATCTAAATATCTGGGTGTGACTGTCCAACAACCTGTCCGGTCTTATGTTGATAATAATATTACTCCGCTGATTCAAAGACTTAAGTTGACACTGTCCACTTGGATCAAGTTGCCTTTGAACTTGATGGGATTGGGAAGAATCAAAATTTTTAAAATGATTTACCTACCTCATTTTCTGTATCTCTTCTGGCAGGCCCCAGTGTATCTCCCAAAGTCTCTTTTTAAAGCTATCGAGTCCCTCCTCACTTCCTTTATTTGGGGGGGGGGGAGCCGGCAAGGATCTCCCTTCAGACTCTGCAGCTCCCTGCTACGGCTGGGGGGCTGGCGGTCCCTGACCTCCAGGCATATTATCTGGCTGCCCAATTGACCCATGTGCATGCTTGGTTCTTCCCTGACCTCCCAAACGTGGCGGTTACTACCGCAGAAGCGTTCATGGGCTCCTATGAAGCCCTTCTAAACTCTTTGTACAGGAAAGGTCCTTATCCTTCCGGGGGCAGAGATTTTGAAGCACTTATAAAATAACGCATGTCTGTAATAAAAGAATGGGAGGATCCTCCTTCAATGACTCCCCTAATGCTCCGCTGTGGTATAATCTTGGGCTCCCTGAACTGTATAAACTATCAAGTCCCCGAAGATGGGCAGGCTTTGACCTGAAGTATGCGCATCAACTGTTTGAGGGTCATGCGTTCAAGTCCTTCCCGATCCTTAGGCTGGAGCTGGGTGTACCCTCAGCCTGCTGGTTCCTGTATCAGCAACTTCGACATGCAGTGGCAGCACAATTTGGTCTCAGGGGGGTTCGCCTGGCTGTGGCACGCCTGGAGAAGGAGCTCATGGATGATGATCATGTCAAGCTTATTTCACGATATTACTCTTTGCTCCGGCTGGGCTAAGACGACAAATTGGCCAAACTTAAAGGCCGTTGGTGTTCGGACTTGTCACAGTTGGAGGAGGAAGTTTGGGATGAACTTCTTGAATCCCAGTTTGAGGGAATTATTGCAGCTGGGTATAGAGTGATACAACTTAATTATTTACACAGAATATATTATACTCCGTATAGATTATATTGTATGGGTAGGCTCCCTTCTGCCGCATGTTCTAGGTGTCAGGCCTCTAAGGGGGATTTCTTTCATATGGTGTGGGCTTGTCCCAGCATTCAGGTCTTCTAGAGGGGGGTCTGCCGACTTATGGGGGAGAAACTGGCTCTCCCGAGTGTCTGTTCCCCGGACAGGTGTCTTTTTGGTAACCTGTCAGAGGTGGACCTTCGGCAGTCTCAGAAGGTGTTGTCACGGATTCTGTTCTTCTACGCCAAAAAACTGATTGCGCTGAGGTGGAAGAGTCCTGATCCCCCGTCTGTGGGGGCTTGGGTCTCTCTTGTTAATAATGCACTACCTCTTTACAAGCTTACTTACTTAGCTAGGGGTTGTCCCAAAAAATTTAACAAAATATGGTCGGCTTGGGTAGACTCGGTTTCGGATTCCCTGGAGGTATAGGGGAGCTTTGCTCTTCGGGGGAATCTCCTGCACATGATGATGATGATCCTATGAGCCCTGTCTATATGTGTGTTGTCACGATACTGGTACTCCTATTTCTTCTTGTCTTTTGTATGGGTACGATGGTGGGGTGGGGGGGGGGGGAGGGCATTTCCTGTTTTTTTTACAGTCTTTTGTAAATTGTTTATTGCCACTGTTTTGGCACGGTTGTCTGTTTACCTTTGTATTAATAATAATTTAAAAAAAATCCACCCTGATACCTTCAATGAGACTGGATTATCTGGGCCTGACTCTGGATTTCGCTTTGGCGAGGGTATTTCTTCCCCCGGAAAAGTTGCAAAAGTTGCTATCGGCAAACAGTCTGTCCTCTCTGCGGACTTGCATGCGGGCCTTGGGTCTGATGGTATCAACCTTTGAGGTGGTTCCGTTTTGCTCAGTTCCACACGAGACCCTTACAAAGGGAGATTCTTGTAAAGTGGAACAAGGATCCAAAATCCTTGTGCACTTTGATTCGGTTGCGTCGCAACACAAAGCCTCCTGTTCTATGGTGGCTTCACTCCTCAGCACTTCACCAAGGCAAGTCCTTCCTTTCTGTTGTATTTGATGTTAACCACTGAAGTGCGCCAGTCAAGCTGGGGAGGA
This sequence comes from Pelophylax lessonae, assembly GCF_965119305.1. Classification (NCBI taxonomy): domain Eukaryota; kingdom Metazoa; phylum Chordata; class Amphibia; order Anura; family Ranidae; genus Pelophylax; species Pelophylax lessonae. The sequence goes on from NC_138768.1 coordinate 519,678,794, forward strand.
GTGCTGGGGAGGCTCTGCGCCCAGGGATCCTGGACAGTGGAAGAGTCCAAGCTGACGATAAATATCTTGGAGCTCAGAGCGATAAAGCTTTGCCTGAGTCATTGGACAACTCATCTGCAAAATTGTCCAGTCTGGATTCAATCGGACAATGCCACGGCCGTGGCGTACATCAAGGGGGCACCAAGAGTGTCTTGGTGGCCCGGGAGGTGGCGGAGAAGTTTGTTCCAGCTATCTCTGCTGTACACATCCCAGTTGTGGAGAACTGGCAGGTGGATTACCTGAGTCGTCAGGTTTTGGATCAGGGACAGTGGTCCCTATATCCTGTTTGTCTCCTGTGTGTCTGGTGGGGGGACACCCGAGGTCAATCTGTTTGCTTCTCGTCTTAACAAGAAGGTTCAGAGGTTTGTAGCCAGGTCCCGGGATCCTCTGGCCAATGCCACAGGCGCACTGGTGCATCCTTGGGGTCAGTATCGGCTGATTTTTGCCTTCCCTCCGTTGAAACTCCTGCCGAGGCTTCTGCGCAGGATAGAGGTGGAAGGGATTCTGGTTGCCCCAGACTGGCCTCGCCGGTCTTGGTACGCAGATCTAGTAAGGCTGGTCGCCGATGCTCCTTGGAGACTTCCTCTCAGCAGAGATCTGCTGTCTCAAGGGCTGATCTTCCATCCTGCTTTACAGACTCTGGCTTTAACAGCGTAGCTGTTGAAAGCCAGGTATTGAAGGATAGAGATCGTTCTGACTCTGTGATTCCTACACTATTGAAGGCCAGGAAGTTTACTTCCAGGAAGATCTATCATCGTATGTGGAAATCGTACATTTCATGGTGTGAATCGCTTGTTTTCGGTAGCTAGGGTTTTGACCTTTCTTCAAAAAGTGGTTGAACAGCATTTGGCTTTGGACACTATCAAAGGCCAAGTGTCGGCTTTGGCTGTTTTTTTTCCAACACCCTTTAGCTACGCATGCCCTGATTCACACTTTTAGTCAGAGGGTGCGTCATATGGCTCCTCCGAGGCGATCCCCACTGCCTCCCTGGGATCTGAATTTGGTATTATCTGTTCTTCAAAAACTCCTTTTGGGAACATTATGGAGATTCCTATGCTTACATTATCTCAGAAGGTTGCCTTTTTGGTGGCTATCACTTCTGCCTGCAGTGTCTGAATTGGCAAGGTTGTCCTGCCGTTCACCTTATCTGGTGGTCCATAGAGATAAAGTGGTACTTCGACCTAATCAGTAGTTTCTTCCTAAGGTGGATTCTAATTTCCATGAATGAAGACATTGTGCTGCCTTCACTCTGCCCTAAGCCCAAGCATCCCAAGGAAATTGCTTTGCATTCTTTGTATGTGGTTCAGGCAATTAGAGTTTACCTGGCGGCTGTAATGGTATCGTGCCCTGAGTATCCTAAAAGCTGTCGCGAGCAGCCATTTTGTCCCCACGGGCATCCATGTTGTTAGTAACAGTCTAGCAAGCAAAAGTGTACTCTATATTTTCCTTCCCCCCTCTCTCTCCTCAGAGTTAATTAACTCCCTGGGTCACTTAACATTAGTATGCAAGCTTCAAACAGAACTGTTACTTAAAAAGAAAGCCGTATCTTAACACGCCTGGCAGATGGCAGGCTAGGTTGTAAAGCCATAAACGAGCAAGCATGAAGACTGACCAGGCTGGGTCGTAAATAACACACTGCCCAGATGGTCATTAGAACTGTAATACATTCACACACAAATTCATAACTTTTTACCCATACAAGATATGTCTCTAGAAAATATATATTTGAATGCCAAATAAAATACCGATCGAATTAGGGTCAAACATGATCATGTTCGCTCCTAGGGAAGACAAGCTAGCGGTCAGATGCCTTAAGGGTCAGAGGTTATTACGAGATAACCTGTGTTTGGTGTCCATGGATGTGAAATTCAATGCTGTACAATAAAATATCAGTTTCAAGAATGTAACCATTACATATTTCAAGATATGAATTCTGTTATAAAATCTGTCTAAATGGGAGGTCCCTTAGCAGTTTATGAGCCGCCCATGGCCCCTGTGTTTATTGATCAAGGACCTCTGGTGACACCCTCTGTGGGTCAGAGAAAAAGAGAGAAGCTGATGGAGCTCTCAGTTCTCATTTTACCATCAAAACAGAAACATCAAGCTGGGGAACCGATCACACATGTTCAGCTTCTGAAACTAAGATACACTTGGGACTTTGAATGCAAGTATTTTATTTCTAATTCTTTATCTATTCTTCTAAATTGCTGAATTGTGTCTCTATTTCTTTGTAACCCATTTTTCTGTAAATATTTTTATTTGCACAAATTTTAACCTTTTTTATAATTAAACCTTATTTTGAAAAGTGTTAATTTTGTCTCTAAGCTCTTAACGCAAGCTAACCCAAGAACCTGCCTCTTGAAAGTGCGCTACTGTGTAGAATAAATCCTCTGGACACTCCTGTCTGCTGTGACAGCGCGTGTTACAGATGATTATTCTAAAGTCTTAATTGGTATTTCTAAAATTACGAGCGTCCGCTGGGCTCATCCTAACGTAGCGGTGGTGGCAGAGAAAGGGTTAATTGTTTAATTAGCCCGGTGACAATCACTCTCAGCCTGCTGGCATCTAGATTGTGGGCCAGCAAGCTGTGTGTGCCGGGTGCAGCTGAGAGTGGCATTGTTACGCAAGTGATGGCAGGGTGTGAGATTGCCTGGTCTTGGGTCACGAGTTGGATGAGAAGGCCAGGGGTCTGATACCTGCCACCGTCACAGCGGCTACTGAATCTTTCAGGAAATCTGACTCTCTTTTTCCTTTCCAAAGGACCTTGTAAAGGATTGGCTGGGTCTGCTGCAACCATATCCAGATGGATCAGGCAGACGGTGGTTCAGTTTTATTCACTAAAGGGTCAGGTTCCTCCTTTCCCAGTGAAGGCGCATTCTACTAAGGTGCCAAGTGTCTCTTGGGCTTTTCGCCATCAGCCGTCAGTGATGTAAGTGTGCAAGGCGGCAACTTGGTTGTCGGTGCACACATTCACAAAATTCTACAGGGTAGATGTGTTGGCATCTTTGGATGCCTCTTTTGGCCGCAAGGTTTTGCAAGCTGCTGTCTAAAGAGAACTTTATTTTTCTCTTTGTGGATGTTTGTTTTTTTTCTAGGTGAGCTCCAGTTGTTCCTGGTTGAGCTCCTTGTTGTCAGGGTGCCAGGAAATCAGACCAGACGAAGACGCAAGTAAAAAAAGTGATTTATTTATGCAACAATAATAATCACACAGCAAGAGAGAGGAGCAAAATCAAGAACAGCCGGGGTCAAGTTCGGAAGTCGGTAGTCATCCAAGCCGGGATCGAGTCCAGGAACAGGTAGTAATCCAAGCCAAAATAGAGTCCAGAAGCGGGTTTTCTGCTGAAGCTGGGTCTTCGTCTGATGGGGGGTTATCTGTCGATGCGGAATCCAGAGGCAGGAAGGTTATAAACCAAGCCAAGTCATGCATGGAGAAGTCATGCATAGAGAAACCACAGAGACCAGAGGACTGCTAGCAGTAATGCACCTTGGAGCACAAACGCAAGGGCAAGGTCTGAAAGCTATCAGGTGATACATATAGTCAGGTGTGCAACATCATCACTGAGCGACGCCCAGGCAGCAGACAAGTGATGATGCAAACAGTTTATAAGAACCAGCAGTCTGCACATATCCAAGATGGCTGCCAACAGGAAGGTAAGGTAAGACCTTGACAGTACCCTCCCCTCAACGGCCCCTCCTCCATAGAGCAAGAAACTGTTTCTGAGGAAAGCGAACATGGAAATTGTGAAGAGCATGAACATCAGTGGAGAAAACCCAGGAGCGCTCCTCAGGACCATAACCTTTCCAGTGAACCAGGTATTAAACCTGACCTCAGAACAGACGAGAATGCAAGATGTTGCTAACCTCATACTCCTCATGATTGCCCACAAGAATGGGACGAGGAAGTGAAGAAGTATAGCGATTGCAAACCAGTGGCTTCAAAAGTGACACGTGAAAGACATTGGAGATACGCATGCCAGGAGGAAGATCAAGGGCATAGGCCACTGGGTTCACCTTACTGAGGATGCAAAAATGGCCAACAAAACGAGGTGCCAGTTTTGGAGTGGGCACCTTGAGGTTGAGATTACGGGCCAACAACCACACCCTCTCCCCAACCTGGTACGAAGGAGCAGATAAACGTCTCCGGTCTGCCTGGAGCTTTTGATGCTGTACAGAGACCCATAAAGACTCTTGAATCTGTACCCAAGAGGAACGGCGAGAACTAAGGTGATCCTCCACAGCCAGAATGTCCTGTGGCGAGAATGACTCGGGCACATAATTGGCCATGAATGGAGACCTTCCAAAGGACGAGTTGACGGCAGAGTTCCTGGCAAACTCTGCCCAGGGTAGCAGATCAACCCAATTGTCCTGATGGTCAGACATAGCAGCGGAGAAATTGCTCCAGAGCTTGGTTAGAACGTTCAGCGGCACCATTGGACTGGGCATGGTAGGCCGAGGAGGAGAGTCGAATACCCAACAGAGAGCAAAAGGCGCGCCAGAACCTAGAGACAAACTGACTCCCACGGTCCAAGACAATCTCCTTAGGCAACCCGTGTAAGCGAAAAACCTCCCTGGCAAAGCTCCTGAGCGGTAGGCAGCCGCTTAAAAGGAACACAGTGGCACATTTTGGAAAACCGGACGACGACCAAGAGGATAACCATGTAACCTCGAGATGCGGGAAATTCAACAATAAAATCCATGGCCAGGTGAGACCAGGGATGCTCCCCATTGGGAATGGGATGTAGTTGGCCCAAGGGAAGGTGCCACGGAGATTTGTTCTGGGTACAGACCAAACAAGCAGCCACATCAGTGCAGAGAGATGGCCACCAGAACTGACGGGAAATAGCCCAGGACATCTGGTTCTTGCCAGGATGACCGGCAGTCTTGGAATTGTGGTACGTGCGCAACAGTCTGATGCGCAACCCCTCAGGTACTAAACATTTTCCAGCAGGTCTCTCAGTGGGAGGAACAGGTTGGGCAGCCAAGATCTGTTCCCCAAGAGAGGTTAAGTTGGTAGCCAGGATATGATCTGAAGGTATGACCGTTATCGGCACAGAGTCCTCCCTGGACAACTCAGAATACTGGCGAGACAAGGCATCAACTTTAACATTCTTAGAGCCGGGCAAATTTGAGACCACATAGTTAAAACAAGATAAGAATAAGGCCCATCTGGCCTGACAGGGTGTGAGCCTCTTGGCCTCCGAGAGATAAGTCAGATTCTTATGATCGATGAGAATGAGAACTGGAACCACAGAACCTTCGAGCAAGTGTCTCCACTCCTGGAGAGCCAGGATAATGGCCAAGAGCTCTCTGTCTCCAATCTCGTAGTTGCATTCAGCTGGAGACAGTTTCCTGGAGTAGAACCCACAAGTAAGGGTCCATCAGGGGTCCGACGCTGAGACAGGAAGGCGCCTACTCCCGACTCAGACGCATCCACCTCTAGGACAAACCAGGATTGGGTTGAGACAGAATGGGAGGCTAAGCAAAAGCAGACTTGAGGACCTTGAAAGCTTAGATAGCAGCAGGAGTCCAATTGTGTGGATCGCTGCCCCTCTTGGTCAGATCTGAGATAGGTTTGGCCAAAGAGGAAAAGTTCCTGATAAATTTCCGATAGTAGTTGGCAAACCTAAGGAAACACTAAATGGAACAGAGACCACTAGGGCGAGGCCACTGTAGAACAGCCGAAACCTTCTGAGGGTCCATAGAGAACCCCTCAGCAAAAATTATGTAGCCCAAGAAGGCAACCTGAGACAGGTGGAATTCACATTTCTCAAGCTTACAGAAAATCCCATTCTCGTGTAACAATTGCAGCACATGTCTGAAATCCAGGTAGTGTGATTCAATGGAGTCAGAGTAAATCAAGATGTCATCCAAATAGACTACCACACATTGCTGCAACATATCATGAAAGACATAATTGATGAACTCCTGGCAGACAGCGGGCGCATTGCACAAGCCAAAGAGCATCACTAGATATTTGTAATGACGCGGTTTTCCACTCATTACCCTCCTTTTTCCTTATGAGGTTATACGTGCCCCTTAGGTCAAGCTTGGTAAAGAGCATTGCTCCCTTGAGGCGGTCGAACAATTCAGTAATCAACGGAATTGGGTATGCATTCTTCACCCTGATGCGATTGAGATCCCTATAATCAATGCGAGGTCTCAACTCTCCCCCCTTATTCCTTACGAAGAAAAATCCGACACCCGCTGGAGAAGTGGACTTGTTAATGTGCCCTCGGGCAAGTGCATTCACCACATACTCCTCCATGGCCTTATTCTCAGCAACCGAGAGAAGATAAACCCCGCCACAAGGGGGAATAGCACCAGGTTGCTAGTCTATGGCACATTCGTACGGCAATAAGGAGGAAGAGTACCAGCGCGCACCTTGTCAATACATCTTGATACTCACGATATTCAGTAGGCAATACTGAATTTGAGTACCTTAACAGGCCCATGTATACAAACAGCACCACACTGTGGAGACCAAGAGAGGATCTCAACCGACTGCCAATCAAAGGTCGGATTATGCTTCTGAAGCTAAGGGTACCCTAAAAGTAGTGTGGGGACGATATAACCTGGAAACAGGCTGACTCCCTGTGAACAGCCCCTATAGCAATGTCAACTGGAACAGTCTTGTGGGTAACCTGTGCCAGTTGCAGGGGTCTGCGATCAATCGATGACCAGTGGAGCAACACGCGGCTTCAAGGGTATGGAAATATCACATGGTCCTAAGTATTCAGACCCTTTGCTCAGTATTTAGTAGAAGCCCCCTTTTGATCTAATACAGCCAGGAGTCTTTTTGGGAAAAATGCAACAAGTCTTTCACACCTGGATTTGGGGATCCTCTGCCATTCCTCCTTGCAGATCCTCTCCAGTTCTGTCAGGTTGGATGGTAAACGTTGGTGGACAGCCATTTTTAGGTCTCTCCAGAGATGCTCAATTGGGTTTAAGTCAGGGCTCTGGCTGGGCCATTCAAGAACAGTCACGGAGTTGTTGTGAAGCCACTCCTTCGTTATTTTAGCTGTGTGCTTAGGGTCATTGTCTTGTTGGAAGGTAAACTCTGGCAGGACTCTGCAACATGGTCCTTTCAAAAGAAGAAAGAGAACTCAGGAGGCAATCCTTAGCTAGAGGTTTTAGCAGTAGCATCGATTCCTACGAAAAGCAGCATGCACCTAGTACGGTGAATAAAGAAGCTCCAGCGGTTGTGGATAGAGAAGACACGATGGTGTCTCTATTTTATAAGCTCAAACATACCTTGGAGAAGGAAATGACGCAGTGGTGGGACATTTTATTATTAGAAAAATACCTTGAGGTCAATAGGTTCCCTAGAGGCCTCAGACTTACCAACACTTGTCTTTGGCTAGATGAGGACCTACAAACCAACTGGCTCAATAAACTAAGGGAGTGTAATAAAATCCTTCTTGAATCTATTGTGACACAAAGGAAAAGGAATCTGGACAGTATTCGGGAGGATATGAAAAACATACAAGAAGAACTGGCCTCCTTTGTGGATCTGCCATCCTTCAGTAGTTGGGATGGCAAGGTAAATGACCAGATAGTCAGTTTCGAAACCGAACTGATTAGCCGGAAATCAGGGAAGTTCGAGAGAGATAGACTTGACTATCAGGAAGGGAGAGAGTTGAACTGGAAAAGGGATTCATTTACCAATAGGGCCTCAGATAATGAATTTAGAGAAGGTGACAATGTGAATCACTTTAGGCCCAACAGATCTCAGAGGAAAAAGAAAAAACAAACGTCACTACCAACGGTTCAATAATGCCTATAATAGGGGATATGGTAACCCTAACGATACTAGAGAGGTTGGTAGTGTCAGGTCTAATAATCAGGCTCCCGTAAGGAGAAATATAGAGAATGTGTCAGATTCAACCTCATGTGAGGACAGAGGTGCCTCTGATCACATGACTATAGAACCCTCCCCCGCTGGTGTGGAAGTGAATAGGGCGGACTCCAGTGATAGGCCTGGGCCCGCACGTCAGCTTGGCCAAATACCAGCTGGGGATCAGCAGCCAGACTCCCGTTTTTTAGGGAGAGGAGCTGTGGGGTGATTCACGCCCACGGCAGCAAAATACCAGAATTCACTCCCTTTGAGACAGTCAGTAAGGAAGTTGGAACAGAGGGAAAGAGAAAGAGAGGCACGAGGGGAGGAAAGAAGGCCCAGAGGAGAAAGAAGGTGATGGCTGGTAAGTCTACTATAAAGATCTATAACTTGTCTGCTTCGGTCTTTTCTGAGACTGAACTGGACTTGTTACGAAAGGGGCTCAATTTTGCGCCAGACAGCCAGCCGAATCTCTTCAACCTCTTTGTAGATTTAAATAGGTATATCCGTGGACTTACAGTCCAAAGATATTATGCCATGAAAAAGGACACGGCAGAACATGGTAGTGACGAAGTTGCTATAGCACCAACCCAGTCTCTTGTGAATTGTACAAACCCCCATACTATAACAGATGACGAAGCTCTTACCATTCTCGAGGACTTATATAAGGAAGGGGGGTGTGAGGACTTAATGATAGACCTTCCCGCATCTGGGGGTGGTGGGGACATTATCCACACTAATTTTAGGCCCAAGTCATCGTTCTTTCCCCATTGGGCTAAGGGTAATTACATTCCCGTCTTCTACGAGGTAGTCCTTGGGGAACTTAGACAATTATGTGCTAGAAGGGACCACAGTAGGCCCAACTTCAGGCATAATATCCTGACTCATGAGGGTTCCTCGGTGGGGAATGTGATTAAAGAACTGAAGGGTAGGGATGAAGTCATTATTAGACAAGCTGATAAGGGGGTAGCTTGGTGATACAGGACAGGACTGCATACTTAGCAGAAGCATTCAGGTTATTGAGCGATGAAACAACATATGAAAGTCTTCGGAAAGATCCTTTGAATGACTACAAAAGTATGCTCAAGGTTCTCCTTGATGATGCACTGTCCAAAGGCATCATCACGAAAAGTGAGTACCATTTCCTGTACATCCAGCATCCCAGAACCCCTCACTTCTACCACATACCCAAGATACATAAGAATGAAACCAATCCCCCCGGTAGACCCATCATAGCAGGCATTGACAGTCTGACAAGTAACTTGGGCAGCTACATCGACTCCTTCCTGCAGGATCTGGTTATGGTATTACCGTCATATGTTAGGGATTCAGGGCATATGCTCGATATTCTGGCACCTATAAAATGGCTGCAACAATATAAATGGGTATCGTTGGATGTATCATCTTTGTACACGTCCATTAGGCACGAATTTGGCCTCGCAGCAGTTGATCATTATTTAAAAACCAGCAATCTACACCCTCTCCAAGCGAAGTTTGTGGTTGATTGTATAGATTATACGTTGAACCATAATTACTTCACCTACTTGGATGAATACTATAGGCAGACCAGAGGCACTGCCATGGGTGCCCGGTTCGCTCCGAGCTATGCCAATCTATTCATGGGGTACTGGGAGGATCAATATATCTGGAGCAACAACCCATATAGAGCCCATTTGGCTTTATATTCCAGATATATTGACGATATATTGATCATCTGGGACGGTACTAGTGAAGAGCTGGATGGGTTCATCTCACATTGCAGCAGTAATCCCTTTGAGATATCCTTTACCCATGTTGTAAGCGATAACCATTTGGTGTTCCTTGATCTTGAACTGCGAGCCACTCAGGATGGGGGCATAATTTCTAAGACACACTTCAAACCGAGTGGAGGAAATTCCTACCTCCATGCGGAGAGTAATCACCATCCGAGGTGGATTAGAAATGTCCCCTTTGGCCAATTCTGCAGACTACAGAGGACCTGTACTCTGGTTGCAGACTATCAAGAGCAGGGCCAGGTCCTGAAAAGCAGATTCTTGGAAAAGGGATACCAGGTTAGACTCATTGATGAGGCATATAACAAATACTTGCAGCATTATGGGGGAGAGGGTGCCAATGATGGAGGCACCCAAGCCAGGGACGTATGTCTAGGTGCTAGGCCTAAGAAGCTGCCTGCTAAGTCATCTGGAACAAGGATCACCAGGTTCAGTACAATGTATAACAATAAAGCCTTCAGTATACAGCGTACTTTGAAGCGTAACTGGAATATTTTGAAACAAGATCCAGTTCTGGGATCCCTCCTCCCTCCGGCTCCAGAGGTGGTCTTTAGAAAACCCAGGGATCTTAGGAGTCAGATTGCCCCCAGTAGGGTTAGAAAGACCAAGGAGCGTGGTGGTGTCACCTTGAGTAACCCGTGGTTCACCGTGTTTGATCAAAAGGGTAGTTTTAGGTGTGGAGTGAGGAATTGTGGAACCTGTTCATACATGTGGCATAGGAAGAGTGAAGTGCTCGGGTTGGATGGCCGCAGTAGGAAAATCAAACAGTTTATCAATTGCGGCACTAACTATGTGGTCTACGGGATTGTCTGCCCGTGTAACCTACTCTATGTGGGCCGAACTATACGGCCCCTCAGAGTAAGGTTCGGAGAACACAAGTGCAGTATCCTGAACAGGAAAACGAAGGCAGGAACAAAAGACCGCAACAGTTATTCTATACCTCGCCACTTCGAACAGTACCATGAAGGGGATCCGACAGGCCTACGAGTCTTTGGCATTGAGCTAATAGCCAAGGACCCTGATGAGGGAGCTAGGTTTCAGAAGTTGTGTAGAAGAGAGTCATACTGGATCTTCACCCTAGGGTCTATGTCCCCTGGGGGATTAAATGAAGATCTTGAGATCCAGGGCGTGCTGTAATGTTATACAGCGCACTTCCCCTCCCCTGTTTTCCCCCCTCTTCTGAACGTGCAACTGTTCCCTTGGCCCCGGTTTAGGTACATTCGTTCCTATCCCTAAGGCTCTGCTCTAGAATCGCACCATTTCTACTTCCCCTCGAGGGTCCCACATGTATGTGCCGCCGTTGTGCATATGCAGATGTGAGTATATATGCATGTGGTCCCCTACACATGAGTGTGTGTGTGTGCATGTATATAGATGTGTGCATATATATATATACACGCAGATGTGCCGTATGCACCCTATCTCCCCCTCTTTTTATAATATAATATTAAATTGTGCATAATTTAGTTTAGTTACCCCTATATAGGGTCCCCCCCCTCCTCCCCCCCCTTTTTAGTCCACTGAGTCATGTTCCCCGATTCTTCAAGGTTTGTTTTTAGAGGAGGTACAGTACGCTGGCAATTGTGCCTAAGGTTCTACACAACATATTTGATAAGTCATATATATTTTAATATAGATTTTATATTAATGGATTGTTATATTATATTTCATATTTATATTTTTATTCTTATTCACTTTTGTATTTATTGTAATTGTGCAAGAAGTGTGCTTTTATACATATTTTATATATGCGATTTTATTTTATGCTGGCCTAATTAGTAACATTATTGGTCCACAATTGAGTGTTAATTTCGACTCTCTAATTTATTACAATTGATGCTCTGTATAGCAATATTATTACTACTGTTATTTTTCGACTTCCATTCTCCCTATACTGGGAGGCCTTCCACGCAACTCTCAACGTTATAGATTTTTTGTATATTTTGGATATGGTCTTTCAATAAATATTAGGATCGAGCCGGGTATTGTATTGGCTATGTTTGATCAAACTCCGGCCCACTTGGTGTGGTTTCCTGTGTTCGGGCAGAGTATTCATTCGTCCTCCTCCTGTGGCGATTGTGGGGGTGGTCTGTTTGGGCCTGCAGCCAGATTGGTTGGGTCCATCCTTTGGTCGGATGGTTGTCCCTACACTTCCGGATCCGGCATCTGCGCCTCACCACCCGGATGGTGAGATGGGCGGAAGTCGTCACCGTCCGGATGGGCGGAAGTGATGTGCGGTGGAGCGCATAGCGGTTCCAGGATGAGCGGCGTGCGTTCCACCGCCGTTCTACCGTTCAAACACGATCAGTGTGGTATCCAGGGAAGCTAAGCCTATGGGGGACAACGCTAGACCACCAGGTATTGCACCCAATGTTACCAGTTTTTCTTCTCTTATATGTATCGATGGGGGATCCACTAATATTACCCTCGACTTCTTGCAGCTCAGCACATGGCTCTTATACATTGCCTGCCTGCAGTAACTATAGGTACATATATGTATACTTTTCATTATTTATTTATTTATTATTATTCTTTGAAGGATACAAGCATTTATCTGTGCTCCATTATGCGCCAGACTGGTCATACATCACCGCGAGGGGAGGACGAGTTGCCCAGCATAGTATGGACTGAGTCATACATTTGTATGTCTTTTTGCACTATTCAAAATGCATTACTTGGAAATGCATAATTTTAGATGAAAAATCTATGATGAGTTGGGAAGTTGTTGTGGATCGGCCAGCTTACCAGTAGAGGGAGTGGTTGCATAGGGCTAGCAAATCAAATTAGTAATTTGCATTGTTTTTGGTTAATTGGTTGTGTAGCCACACCCATATCTCCTCCCACACCCCTAAGGGTCATGTGGAGGCCTGGTCTCTCATATCCTATTTAAGCTATGCATTTGGCCATGGTCTCCAGGCTCTGAGGAAGAGGCACAGCCTCGAAACGCGTCAGCCCTCTGCTTCCAATGAGATTTTGAACCTCTGGTATTAGGCGGTTTTTATGGAATTGATGTGGCTGAATTTCACGGATGTTTGTGAGTAGTTGACTTTTATTTACTTTGATTCAATAAACTCGCTGAGGATAATGCGCTAGGCTGGTGCGCCCTTTCTTTGTTTTGTATTTACAAACCTTCGGCCCAGTCTGAGGTCCAGAGCACTCTGGAGAAGGTTTTGGTCCAGGATATCCCTGTACTTGGCCGCATTCATCTTTCCCTCGATTGCAACCAGTCGTCCTGTCCCTGCAGCTGAAAAACACCCCCACAGCATGATGCTGCCACCACCATGCTTCACTGTTGGGACTGTATTGGACAGGTGATGAGCAGTGCCTGGTTTTCTCCACACATACCGCTTAGAATTAAGGCCAAAAAGTTCTATTTTGGTCTCATCAGACCAGAGAATCTTATTTCTCACCATCTTGGAGTCCTTCAGGTGTTTTTTAGCAAACTCCATGCGGGCTTTCATGTGTCTTACACTGAGGAGAGGCTTCCGTCGGGCCACTCTGCCATAAAGCCCCGACTGGTGGAGGGCTGCAGTGATGGTTGACTTTCTACAACTTTCTCCCATCTCCTGACTGCATCTCTGGAGCTCAGCCACAGTGATCTTTGGGTTCTTCTTTACCTCTCTCACCAAGGCTCTTCTCCCCAGATAGCTCAGTTTGGCGGGACGGCCAGCTCTAGGAAGAGTTCTGGTCGTCCCAAACGTCTTCCATTTGAGGATTATGGAGGCCACTGTGCTCTTAGGAACCTTAAGTGCAGCAGAAATCTTTTTGTAACCTTGGCCAGATCTGTGCCTTGCCACAATTCTGTCTCTGAGCTCTTCAGGCAGTTCCTTTGACCTCATGATTCTCATTTGCTCTGACATGCATTGTGATCTGGAAGGTCTTATATAGACAGGTGTGTGGCTTTCCTAATCAAGTCCAATCAGTATAATCAAACACAGCTGGACTCAAATGAAGGTGTAGAACCATCTCAAGGATGATCAGAAGAAATGGAAAGCACCTGAGTTAAATATATGAGTGTCACAGCAAAGGGTCTGAATACTTAGGACCATGTGATATTTCAGTTTTTCTTTTTTAATAAATCTGCAACAACGTCAACAATTCTGTGTTTTTCTGTCAGTATGGGGTGCTATGTGTACATTCATGAGGAAGAAGAATGAACTTAAATGATTTTAGCAAATGGCTGCAATATAACAAAGAGTGAAAAATTTAAGGGGGTCTGAATACTTTCTGTACCCACTGTACGTCGGTCATTAAAAGCTAAATACTGGGGTTATGGCAGCAGATAGCTGCCATAACCCTGGTATTTTTTTTAAACGGCGGGCGGTTGGCTTTCAGATAAGGGTGGTCCCAGTGGGAGATTCGCCGCGGAATTACCCTTACGGTGCAGGGGAAGAGGTGCCCCCCCCCTCCCGCCGCGTCCCAGACGTTTTCCCAGCTTACCGGACCCGCCGGCAGCGGGGAAAACTATCCGGTCCCGGATCCTCAGAGACAGGAAGTCGAGTGAGGGCAAGATGGCCCTCACTCGACTCTATGGTCTTGGAGGACCGGAGCTACGTCAAAAGTCATTGCCTAGCAACCGGTTTAAAGGGCCGATTTGTTTTCTTTTTCAACAATTTTTTTTTTCTTTTTTAGTGTAGTTGTGAGGTGTGAGGTCTTTTTGACCCCAGATCTCACAATAAAGAGGACCTGTCATGCCTATTTCTATTACAAGGGATGATAGGAATAAAAATGATCAAAACATTTTTTTTTTTAAACTTTGTAAAAATAAAAAAATAATGAATAAAATAAATAGGAAAAAAAAATGAAAGCGCCCTGTCCCCGTTAGCTTGCGCGCATAAGCAAACGCATACGCAAGTCCCGCCCACATATGTAAACGGTGTTCAAACCACACGTGAGGTATCGCCGCGATCATTAGAGCGAGAGCAATAATTTGAGCCCTAGACCTCCTCTGTAACTAAGCTAGTAACCTGTAGAAATTTTTAAAATGTTGCCTATGGGGATTTTTAAGTACCAATGTTTGGCGCCATTCCGTGAGCGTGCGCAATTTTGAAGCATGACATGTTGGGTATCTAATTACTTGCCGTAACATTATCTTTCACATTATGGAAAAAATTGGGTTAAATTTACTGTTTTCTTATATTTTATTTCAAAAAAGTGAATATTTTTCAAAAAAATTGCATTTGGAAGATTGCTGTGCAAATATGGTGTGATAAAAAATATTGCAACAATCTCCATTTTATTCTCTAGGGTCTCTGCTAAAAAAATATATATAATGTTTGGGGGTTCCAAGTAGTTTTCTAGCAAAAAAAAATGATTTTAGCTTGTAAACACCAAGTGTCAAAAATAGGCCCAGTCTTAAAAGTGGATAAATGGACAACTTTGTGTAAAGTGCTACTTGGATGTTGGGCCTCTGCATGTGGTTAGGCTGTGTAAAAGTGTTACACATGTGGTATCGCCATACTTAGGAGGAATAGCAGAATGTATTTTGGGGTGCAATTTTTGCTATGTACATGCTATGTGTTAAAAATATTGCATAAATGGACAGCTTTGTGTAAAAAAAAAAAATGCGTTTTCATTTTCTTTCCACATTTTCCAAAAACTTGTGGAAAAAAATGACATATTCAAAAGACTCATTATGCCTCAAAAATTATACGTTGGGCTGGTTGCTTTCCAAAATGGGGTTTCCATTGTCCTGGTGCTCCAGGGCCTTCAAAATTGCGATAGGTTGTCAGGAATTTATATGTGAAATTTGTGCTCCTAGAATGCCGGACGGTGCTACTTGGATGTTGGGCCTCTGTATGTGGCCAGGCTGTGAAAAAGTCTCACACATGTGGTATCGCAATACCTCAGGAGGAGTAGTAGAATGTGTTTTGGGGTGTAGTTGCAAGTATACATATGCTGTGTGAGAGAAATAACCTGTTAATACGTCAATTTGTAAGAAAAGAAAAAAAAATCTTCATTTTGCAAGGAATTGTGGGGAAAAAATTACAACTTCAAAAAACTCACCATGCCCCTTATTAAATACCTTGGAATGTCTACTTTCCAAAAATGGGTCATTTGGGGGGTATTTGTACTTTCCTGACTTTTTAGTGTCTCAAGAAATGATAGGCCTTCAGTACATCAGGTGTGATCAAGTGTGATCAATTTTCAATGAATAGCACCATAGCTTGTGGACTCTATAACTTTCACAAAGACCAAATAATATACACTTATTTGGGTTATTTTTACCAAAGATAAGTAGCAGTATACATTTTGGCAAAAATTTGTGAAGAAAAATTACTAATTTGCAAAATTTTATGACAGAAACAAAGAAAAATGCGTTTTTTCACAATATTTTCAGTCTTTTTTTATTTATAGCACAAAAAATAAAAAACCCAGTAGTGATTAAATACCATCAAAAGAAAGCTCTATTTGTGTGAAGAAAAGGACACACATTTTATTTTTATGGGTACGGTGTTGCATGACTGAGTAATTGTCATTCAAAGTGTGAGAGCGCTGAAAGCTGAAAATCGGTCTGGGCAGGAAGGGGGTGAAAGTGCACTGTAGGCAAGTGGTCAAACAATGGTCTCACCCTGAAATCATGAAGGAAATGAGAGCCTCAAGCTCATCAGGGAGATCCTTGGCCACAATCTCATCCTTCAATGCACCAGGGAGACCATGAGAGAAGACCGCCACCAGAGCCACATTATTCCAGCCCACCCCTGCTGCCAGGGTACAAAATTTGATGGCATACTGGGCAACGGTTCGAATACCCTGTTGAATGGACAGGAGCAGCTTAGCAGCAGAAGCAGAGCGAGCAGGCACATGGAATACCCTACGAAAGGAGGCAACAAAACTCGGGTAATCAAGAATCACTGAATTATCGTTCTCCCATAAGGGATTCACCCAGGCCAAGGCCTTGTCCGAGAGCAACAAGATTAGGAAGCCCACCTTGGACCTGTCAGAGGGAAACGCCTGAGGAACCATCTCAAAAATGCCCAGTTGGTTCAGGAAGCCACAACACTGACTCGGTTCACCCCCATAGTGCTGCGGGAGGGGGGATGAACCAGTCATCCCTCTGGTAACAGCGACTTCAGCTGAAGGAGCGGAAACAGGAGCAGCAGCAGGTGCAACAACAGGAGGGACCACCGGCCTAGCAGCACCAGGAGCAAGGTGTGCTGTGCGTGCAAGCAACGTCTGAGCGAACTGACCCAAAAGGTGATCCTGTTGATCGAGCCTGGTAACCAGCATGGGAAGCATAGGATCACCCGCATCGTCAGGATTCAGGGCCCTTGCGTACTGTCAGGGTGCCAGGAAACCAGAACACACGAAGATGCAAGTAAAATAAAGCAATTTTATTTATGCAACAGTAATCGCACAGCAAGAGAGGAGCAAAATCAAGAACAGCCAGGGTCAAGTTCGGGAAGCAGGTAGTCATCCAAGCCGGGATCGATTTCAGGAACAGGTAGCCATCCAAGCCGAAATAGAGTCCAGAAGCAGGTATTTTGCCAAAGCCGGGTCGTCGTCTGATGCGGAGTCGGTCTACCGATGCGGAATCCAGAGCCAGGAAAATCGTCAGCCAAGCCAAATCATGTACGGAGAAACCACAGAGGACTTCTAGCAGTAATGAACCTTGGAGCACAAACGCAAGGACAAGGTCTGAAAGACATCAGGTGATATACAGTTAGGCAAAAAAGTATTTAGCCAGCCACCAATTGTGCAAGTTCTCCCATTTAAAAAGATGAGAGAGGCCTGTATTTTTCATCATAGGTATACGTCAACTATGAGAGACAAAATGAGGAAAAAAAAATCCAGAAAATCACTTTTAACCACTTAAGCCCCGGAAGATTTTACCCCCTTTCTGACCAGGGCCTATTTTGCGATTCGGCACTGCGTGACTTTAACGGACAATTGCGTGCTGTACCCAAAATGAAATGGACGTCCTTTTTTCCCCACAAACAGAGCTTTCTTTTGGTGGTATTTGATCACCTGTGCGATTTTTTGATTATGCGCTATAAACAAAAAATCTACAATTTTGCAAAAATAACAATATTTTTCACATGAAATTCCCCAAAAAAATGTAAAAAATCACAATTTTTTAACATTTTAGGTCAATTTGTTTTCTGCTACATATGTTTGGTAAAAAAAAAATAAAAAATCACAAAAAGCGTATTTTGATTGGTTTGCGCAAAAGTTATTGCGTTTACTAAGGGAAAGATTTTTGTAATTTTTATTGTTTTGTTTTTTAACGAGTAATGGCTGCAATCTGCGATTTTTTTTGCGGGACTGCGACATTGCGGCGGACAGATCGGACCCTTGACTGACATTTTTGACACTTTTGGGGGTACCAGTGACATTACTACAGTAATCAGTGCTATACATATGCACTGTTACTGTAAAAATGACACTGGCAGGGACTTTGAGTTAACTTTGAGAAGGAGGGGTTAAGTGTGTCCCTAGGGGCGTGCTTCTAACTGTGATTGGATGTGGCTTTACATGTAACAGCAGAGATCTACTGGGGGGTCCGTGAGCGAGCGGGAGCGCACGATCGCTCCCTAGAGCCTCACAGGCTAGGGACGTACCCATAAGTCAACTTTGCCTGTGAGGGGCTGACTGCCGCCGTATATAGTCGTGCGGCAGTCGGCAAGTGGTTAAAGAATTTATTTGCAAATTATGGTGGAAAAAATAAGTATTTGATCAATAACAAGTTCAAATTAATACTTTGTTATATACTCTTTGTTGGCAATGACAGAGGTGAAACATTTTCTGTAAGTCTTCACAGGGTTTTCACATACTGTTGCTGGTATTGTGGCCCATTCCTCCATGCATATCTCCTCTAGAGCAGTGATGTTTTGGGACTGTCGCTGGGCAACATGGACTTTCAACTCCCTCCAAAGGTTTTTTTTATGGGGTTGAGATCTGGAGACTGCTAGGCCACTCCAGGACCTTGAAATGCTTCTTACGAAGACACTCCTTTGTTGCCCGGGCGGTGTGTTTGGGATAATTGTCATGCTGAAAGACCCAGCCACGTTTCATCTTCATCAATGCCCTTACTGATGAAAGGATGTTTTCACTAAAAATCTCACGATACATGGCCCAATTAATTCTTTCCTTTGCACAGATCAATCTTTGCAGAAAAACAGCCCCAAAGCATGATGTTTCCACCCCATGCTTCACAGTAGGTATGGTGTTCTTTGGATGCAACTCAGCATTCTTTCTCCTCCAAACACGACGAGTTGAGTTTTTACCAAAAAGTTCTACTTTGGTTTCATCTGACCATATGACAGTCTCCCAATCCTCTTCTGGATCATCCAAATGCTCTCTAGCAGACTTCAGATGGGCCTGGACATGTACTGGCTTAAGCAGGGGGACATGTCTGGCACTGCAGGACTTGAGTCCCTGGCACCGTAGTGTTACTGATGGTAGCCTTTGTTACTTTGGTCCCAGCTCTCTGCAGGTCATTCACTAGGTCCCCCCGTGTGATTCTGAGATTTTTGCTCACCATTCTTGTGATCATTTTGACCCCACGGAGTGAGATCTTGCGTGGAGCCCCAGATCAAGGGAGATTATCAGTGGTCTTGTATGCCTTTCATTTTCTAATAATTGCTCCCACAGTTGAGTTCTTACACCAAGCTGCTTGCCTATTGCAGATTTTATCTTCCCAGCATGGTGCAGGTCTAAAATTTTGTTTCTGGTGTCCTACAGCTCTTTGTTCTTGGCCATAGTGGACTTTGGAGTGTAACTGTTTTTGAGGTTGTCAACAGGTGTCTTTTATACTGATAAGTTCAAAAAGGTGCCATTAATACAGGTAACGAGTGGAGGACAGAGGAGCCTCTTAAAGAAGTTACAGGTATGTGAGCCAGAAATCTTGCTTGTTTGTAGGTGACCAAATACTTATTTTACCAAGGAATTTACCAATTAATTTATTAGAAATCCTACAATGTGATTTCCTGGATTCTTTCCCCCATTCTGTCTCTCATAATTGAAGTGTACCTATGATGAAAATGAAAGGCCTCTCTCTCATCTTTTGAAGTGGGAGAACTTGCACAAATGGTGGCTGACTAAATACCTTTTTGCCCAACTGTGTATAGTTACATAGTTTGTGAGGTTGAAAAAAGACATCAGTCCATCCAGTTCAACCTAGTCAAGTGTTTATAAGAACCAGCAGTCTGCACATGTCCAAGATGGCTGCCAACAGGAAGGCAAGGTAAGACCTTGACACTTGTTACCTGGTTGGCTACGTCTTGGGAAACTACATTCTTTGCATTTTTTCCCACCCCTCATGCAAATACTGCTTTGGGACGTCTCAATAGTCAAGAAGATGTGAAGCTGCATCTGTCCATGAAGGATAGAGAAAACTGGATTTTTGACTTACTGTAAAATTCTTGACAGACACAGCACCCACCCATCTAATTATGAGTGGAATGGGGTTGTTGTCTTCTAAACAATGCTTGCAACGAAACCGAGGGCTGTAGGAGTGTGTGTGGGGATATGCTTGTAGGGACTGCCCCATAGGCATGGTGAAGTTTTTTCCTGCCTAGTGTCCTACTCCTGTAAGGGGCAGCATAACCCAATGGTCAAAAAGATATGAAGCTGCATCTGGCTATGAACTTCAGAGAAAACTGAAAATTTATATCAAATACTTACCGTAATTTTCCTTTCCTGATGGACTCCATGGCAGCATACGTATCGGGTTTGGCCCCGCCTCCAAACCTACCCATAGGACATCACTCCCATAAATCTTTGCACCTGTTCAGCACACGTGTTCTGTAACTATCCTCCACAGAATTCGGGAGGGAACTCCTGCTGCCATGGAGTCCATCAGGAAAGGAAAATTACGGTAAGTATTTGATATAAATTTTCCGTTTTCCTGACAGACTCCATGGCAGCATACGTATCAGGAAATAACTCGCCGTACACACAGGGTGGGCAGGTGCTGAACAGAAAAAAGTTTAATTCACTTTGTCAACAGACAAGATTTGTAAACCAAAATTTACAGAAGAGAGAGCTGCTGGCTCAACACAGTAGTGGGACAGAAATGTATTAATAGAAGACCATGCCGCTACTTTGCAGATTACCTCAGGAGCCACGTGTCTGGAAACTGCCCAGGAAGTAGCAACGCTCCGTAACTGCTGTTGGAGGGGGTCAAACCCTTAGCCCTATAAGCCCACTGGATGGTCTGAATGATCCATGAGGAGATAGATCTCGTAGAGGCCTTAGAGCCTTTGTTTTTACCATAAAAGGCAACAAAAAGATACTCGGATTTCCTGAAAGAAGATGTTGCTTCCAGATACTTTCTGATGCAATTACCAACATCCAGAGGATGAACCGGTCTTCCTCTTGTCTGAAAGTCGTTAACACAATTTCAACGATTTTGTGGAAAACAGAGGTCACTTTCGGTCTCGCATCCAACATGGGGATAAGAACCACTCTATCAGGAAAGAATGTCAGGAAGGGCTCTTGTGCCCCAAG
Organism: Pelophylax lessonae; assembly: GCF_965119305.1. NCBI lineage: Eukaryota > Metazoa > Chordata > Amphibia > Anura > Ranidae > Pelophylax > Pelophylax lessonae. The sequence continues at coordinate 519,699,890 of NC_138768.1, forward strand.
GGCTCCAATTTCTGATACCCTCTTAGCCGAAGTTACAGCTACCAGAAAGACTGTGATCAAAGTAAGCTCCTTGATGGTAAGGGGCTCAGACGTGTCCTCAATACGATTTGAAAGAAAATCCAGCAGTAAAGGAAGGTCCCATTTGGGAAACCTAGGCTTTCTTTGAGGCCTAATTCTCACTGCTCCATTAAAGAACTGTCGTATCAAGGCATGACTAGCCCAGGAGATACCCCTGAAGGCCGAGATAGCCGATACTTGGACCCTGGAGGGAACTCACAGAAAGAGGGAGATCCAGACCTGATTGCAAGAAGGTCAGCACATCTTGATGGAAGATTGAGGATCAGGCCTTGCAGCCAACTGTGAGGAGAACCTTGACCAGATTCTTTGGTAGACCCTATTCGTCGAGTCTCTTCTGGCACTGAGGAGCATAGAAATTGCATCTTCAGGACAACCTAACAACTGTAATCTCCTCCTTTCAACATCCAGACCCTCAGATGTAGACGAGCCGGGCATGGATGGAGCACCGACCCCTGGGACAGCAAGTCCGGACTGATGGGTAGTGGAATTGGGTCTCGGACACTGAGAAGCGTCAGAAGGGAAAACCATGGCCTGTTGGGCCAGAAGGGAATCACCGCCAATATTTCTACAGGCTCCGACCTGAGTTTCCGGAGAAATTGTAATATTATCGGAACTGGCGGGAACCCGTACGCACTGTGAAACCTCCACTGATCCGAGAGGGCATCCACCCCGAATGCCTGGGGATCCCTGAACCTTGAGTAATATTTCTGTAGCTTGTGGTTGCAGGGGGAGGCGAAGAGGTCGACTTCTGGGGAGAACCCCAACGACAGAATCCAATTGAATACTCCTCTGTGTAGGGACCACTCGTTGTCCAGGTCTACTCTGGACAGAAAGTCCCCTTGGGCATTCTGGATTCCCAGAACATAGACTGCCGACCAATCTGAGAGATTTCTTTGTGCCCATGACATGATCGGTTCCACTTCCCTTAATAGGGACCAGCTGCGCGTTCCTCCCTGTCTCCTCACATACGCTACTGCTGAGGTGTTGTCCAGTCGTAGCATGACAGGTAGACCTTTTGTCAGATGAGAGAACGCCCGAAGGGCTTGATATGCTGCCCGAAGTTCCAGGACGTTGGACACTATCCCTTGAGTAGGAAAACTCCACCTGCCCTGAGCCACCTCCGACAGACAGTGGGCGCCCCAGCCTATGTTGCTGGCGTCCGAGGTGATCACTACCCACGGAGCTGGTCTCAGTGAGTGGCAGTTCAACAGGTGATCTTTGCACAACCACCAAGGGAGACTCGCTCTCATGGCTGGAGTCAGAAAGATAGGTTGATCCAGGTGCCATGCATCCCACTTTTGCAGGAATCCCTTCTGAAAGGGTCTCATCTTCCACAGGGCCCACTTCACCATGGGGACTACTGCGACCATAGTCCCGATCACCTTCAGGCATTGGCGTGCCTGAAGATGAGAAGACGAGAGGGCAAAGCGAACTCTGTCCCAGACTGCACCTATCTTCTCTACTGGAAGAGAGATTGTTGCCTTTGCCGTATCGAACAGAGCGCCAAGGTAAACTAGGGACTGTGTTGGAGTCAAGTGGCTTTCTCTTCGTTCAGTAGCCAGCCGAAACTCTGGAGAGTGGACACGACCTGTCCTAGATCTACCAGTTGGTCTGTTTTGAGACAACAGGAGAAAGTCGTCCAAATAATGATGGAGCCGAATACCTCTCGTTCTCAGTAGGGCTACCACGGCCAATAAGATTTTTGAAAAGGTCAGTGGAGATGTGGAGAGCCCGAATGGGAGACAGATGAATTGTAGATGTGAACCGCCCACTGCAAACCGGAGATACTTTTGAAAATCCTCTGCCACAGGGACATGGAAGTAGGCGTCCTTCAGGTCGATGGACACCATCGAATCGGCCGGCTGAACTGCTTGTTGTATGGATAGCAGGGTCTCCATCCTGAATCTCTCTTTCTTTATAAACTGGTTTAAGAAAGTTAGGTCTATGATTGGTCTCCATGACCCGTTTTTCTTTTGAACCAGAAAGAGCGGAGAGTATATTCCCTGTCCTCGCTCGGACTCTGGAACGGAGATGACAGCCCCTTGAGCAATGAGAGACTCGACGTAAGAAAGTAAGATTTGATGTCTTTCTACTGAGGATGGTAGGGCAGTAAGCAGGAATCTTGAATCTGGCATCTCTTTGAAGACCCACTTGTGACCATAAGACACCATCCTGACGGTCCAGGGGTCTCGAATCGAGGCCGCCCAGAGATGACGGAAGGAGAGTAGACGTGCTCCCACCCGCCATGCCTGAGTGGGCCCAACTTCAAAAGGACTTAGTGGGCTCACGGTCCCCGGAGGAGACATTCTTCAAAGTCTTCCTGGAGGATTGCCTGGACCTCCAATTTCTGTTAAATTCTCGCCCAGGCCTGTATGTGCGATCCTCCCTGGCTCGATCTGGAACAAACTTCCTACTAGGCTGCCCCTTTACATTAAACTGGCGCCGATCCTGAGGAAGAAACCCAGACTTCCCGCCCGTAGCCCAAGTTATGGCCTCATCAAGCTTGTTCCCTCAAAGGGAGGATCCCTCAAAGGGAATACGGCACCAGACTTGTTTTGATGCCGGATCAGCGACCCAAGGACGAAGCCATAGGGCCCGCTTAGCTGTGACTGAGGACAGCATAACTCTGGCCAACAGCCGGATCAGATCTATGGAAGCCTCCCCAAGAAACGACGAAGCCAGTCTAAGTTCCTGGCTTGGGGAACTCCTGGCAACCTCTTCCGAGACTGTCCTGACGGATTCATCCACCACGTCAGCCCATGACTCCATAGCCTTAGATAGAGCGGCCAAGGCTAAGGCCGGTTTGCAAGCCATACCTGCAGTCAGATCAATTCTTTTCAAGTCTGAATCCATTCTTCGATCCAGCGGATCTTTGAACGAGACCGTATCCTCCAGAGGAAGGGTCACGCGTTTTACCAGCCTCATTACAGCTGCGTCCACTAGAGGAGGGGATTCAAGATTTTTAACATCTTCCTCTTTAAACGGATATAATTTGGACATTTTGGAGACTAAGGAATTTTTCCGTTCCACCTTACTCCACTCCTCTGTGATAATTTCTCCCAGCTCTCCCAGGAAGGGAAATTTAACACACTCCTTATTGAGCGGTTTAAAATATTTCTTTTGTTTGGGAGGGGGTACAGCTGACTCCTCCCAATTCAAAGTCTCCCTCACCGCCTTTACCAAGGAAGGAACTAAGGCGTACTCAAACCCCAGACATGGGTTCTAAGTTTCAGAGTCGCTACCCGACAAGAGTGCCGACTGATGGCTTGTATGGGCAGACTCCAGGTCTTCCTGCGGATGAAGCATTGCAGGGGAAGGGCTTGGAGGAGCCATTGTAGAGCCTTGGGATTGACTGACACCCATCTCGGCTAAAGAGTCCTTCACTACTCTTTTGACCAGGGCTTCAATTCGCTGGTCAGAAGTATCCCTTTCTCCCGTAGCCTGGGAAAAACACCTGTCACACAGGGACTTCTTTTCAGGGACACGAGCGCCACAGCCCCAACAACCTGCTTTTTCAGGTCTTCTTGAGTGACTGGCTGATGTGGACGCTCTCTTATGGTGATGGGAGCCCGATGGGGACCTCCGAGAAGAATGCCGGTGGTGGGAACTTGAACGCCTTTCACTCCTTTGGGAGGAGTGCCGAGTCTCTGAATGAGAAGGGCTGAAACAATAAGAAAACAAAAAGGAGAGACAAACAGGAAGCTAGGAACATCTGAGTTCCAGTCCCCCCGTAACCCACACCCCCATCCTGAAAAGCCCCCAATACCTGTTAAGGGCGGGCTGACCACCGGAGGGCAGAGAGGCTTCCATTCTGGCGCTGACCTACAGGGATGAGCCGGACAACGATATCAGAAAGGAAGCAAACAAAAATGGGGGGGGGGGGGAGCTCCCAAACTGGGGACCAGCTACTCACCAGGAAACCAGGTGGGCAAGAAGCAGAGCGGCAGCGATGCAGCAGTAAGGATACCTCCAAGAAACCAGCTGGCAGCACACAGAGCGTCTCCTTAGCAGTGTATACACACACAGACACTGCTGACAGCTTAGGAGATTTAAATATGGCGCCCCATGACGTCATCAGCGATCGCCGCCTGAAAAACGTCACTGCGCATGCGCCGCTTTGCTACTGCACATGCGCGAGAACCAAGCCTCGTTCGAGGCGCCCACGCATGAGCACTACGCATCGAAACGGCAGCCGATCAGGAAGTGAACACCGATCGGCCCCGAACCGCTAGCCACCAGGGAACAAGTAAGAATTCTCAAAGTAGACACATAAGCAATAATATAGCAAGCATAAACAAGCATAGCTGCCATGGAGGTATTCAAACGGGATACTCACGAACCGCTGCCACCAGGGATGGATGATCACACACCGGACTTTTGTCACTTTAGGGTACCGGCCACCCGCAGCAGCTGGGCTTTTTGGCCAAAGGCTGCATGCATCTTCTTCCCTACTCCATACCCCGCAGCAGCTGGGGCTTATTGGAGAACTCCATACCCGATTGGTAGAGACATCCATCTCCCGGGATCCATCTTCAGGTAGGATACAGGTAATCCTTTGGAGGACAAAAAAGGAACACGTGTGCTGAACAGGTGCAAAGATTTATGGGAGTGATGTCCTATGGGTAGGTTTGGAGGCGGGGCCAAACCCGATACGTATGCTGCCATGGAGTCTGTCAGGAATAGGATTTCATGGGAAGTCAAAAATCCAGTTTTTACATTAATGATATTACAAATATCAGAAAAAGAAGCAAAACAAGTCACATCTACTAATTTGTGACGATTTAGCAATGATCTTGTATTTTTGGAGAAAATAGATTTTCTTGATCTATGGTAATTCGTTAATCATACTACTGTATATTCTAAGTATAATTGTGCTCATCTCAATGGCTTCGTGGGTAGCACTCCTACCTAGAAAGAATCAGAACAAGGGTTCAAATTCAGGGCATGGTATCACCTGCTTAAATTTTAAACAGCAGAGTATGCTAAAAAATAGGCGAACGCCTAAGTGCCACTGCCACATCAGCATGGTTGTTTCCATAATTTGCATGCTCAATTGCATGCAATGTTATGTAATGTAGCAAAAATATTATTGTGTGGAAATAAAATAATCAACCACTAGTGAACACGCAGGGTGTTAAGTCATGAGTTCACATCCCAACCATGCTAAGTACTTTTTGTTCATGAGTGCAGACCCCTAAGCCAATGTGCTGCGTACCATTAGAATTGCATAATAGTGTTGGCGTGACCAGATGTAATAGCGGCAAGACGTATGTCCCTAGAGCTTCGTTATTCTCCTGCCAATATCTGCTCCCAGTGCCAAATACCACAAGTCTTTTGCCCCTCAAATCAGTAGCTGTGGATGCCGACCACTTTTAAACCAAAAGGAAGGGCGCCGCTGGAAAGGCATCGCCTCTGCTATCTTGGCAAGGCCGCACTTATGGTCCGAATTGACCACCTAGCCTCTGAATGTACCCTAATCAGACAAGATCTAGATGAGATCAGAGGCCGCCTCACATCAGCCAAGGATTGAATATCAGAAATCGAAGAGAACACGCATTCCCATGGCTAACAGCTCTCCAAACTCCAAAGCCTGGTAAGATTGTTCCAGCACAGACCTGATGATGCAAAAGATAGACAAAGACAGAATAATGTGCAGGTGGTGGGGCTACCAGTGGGTGCTGAAGGGACTAGGCCTGTAATGTTTTCTGAGCAATTCTTGAAGCAGCTTTTATTCCTGGAAAACTATGATACCACATATTTGTCCGAAGCCTTTTTATTCCCATCAGCAAGCTCTCTCTCACTTATCAGGACTTTTATTTTGGTATGTGTTCTTATGGCTAAGAACGCCACAAATTGATAAATGCTCCTCGCCAACGGCAAAGTGGAAAAAGTGCTGATGGGCGGGACATATGGGGATGTGAAGGTAGGCATCCTTGATGTTGATTGAGGCGATAAAATCCCCTTGATGTAGGGATGCCTCCACCGTGCGAAATGTATTCCATTCGAACTTCTGTAACCGCACAAAGCAGTTTAGTTCCATGAGGTCCAGAATTGGACACACCTCGCCCTCTTTCCTGGGAACTGAAAACAGGTTTGAGTAAAAACCTTGAGAAAAGGTTCCCGACATCGGAACAATCACCCCTTGATCTGAGGATAAGTGCAGGTTGGAAGGGGATCGAGTTTCGACCATATCCAGGGGATATGATCGAAACTCGATATTGTTGCTGGAGCGGATAACTTTCTAGATCTACTTGTCCTGGATTAGGAAGGTCGAAGGATCCAGAAAACAGTGAAGACGTGTGTGTCATCGCCCCCCCCCCCCCCCCCGATATGGGTGAGGGCGCCCCTTCATGCGGAGGAATTTTTATCCGCAGGTCTAGCAGAACCGGCTCTTGGTTTGCCTGACCAAGACTTCTTGGAACCTTCAGTGAAGACCCTGAAGGGTTTATATCCATTGTCTTGAGACCCTGAGGTATGAAAAAGCGGCTTGTGAGCCGAGAAGAAAGCTCCCCCCCTGCCTGCTACAGGACTCCTTACCCTTAGAAGCCTGAGGAAGAAGAGTACTCTTTCCCCCGTGAGGCTTTTAAAGAGGCCATACAAGGAAGCTCCAAACAGGCGATCCCCCCACGAATGGAAGATCAGACTTCTTAGAAGCCTAGTCCGCAGACCAGCATTTCAGCCAAATGCGCAGGACCACTGCTGAGACAGACTGTCTAGAAATCAGGGGAGCGGCGTCCAAAGAGGCATCGCAGACGAACTGTAGCCCTTGGATCAACTGATCCGCCAGCTCCACAAAAGTAGAAGGGAGAAATTTCTATTCCATGTCCTGGCGTAAAATTTTGGTCCATTCAGTCATAGCATGTGCCACAAGGGTGATGGTAAACACCAGTCAAAGTGCCCACTCAGCCACAGTGAGCATATGGCGGGTCAAGGCCTCTGACCTCCTATCAGCCAATTTTGAGAAGACCGGGGCTATTCAACCTGGAAACCAGGGAGTCCACTACAGGAGGGGGGACTCCTCATAAGGGTACAGTATTGCAAAACGCTTAGGGATTGCAAAGGTGCGTTTTGGGGACTCCCACTGTTGAGACAATATTGTCAAAGAAGGCGGGTAAGGATAGTGAGTGAATACCCTCCCCGCTTTGGAGGACCTGTGGGTGCCAAAGGTGACCCGTGCAGCTGATGTTGCGTTACTCACATCTTCCATCTGTAAGGATTCCCCCACCGATGCAATCGGTGTATTCACTAGTGCCTTTTCATGTGCGGCTAGAGGACCAGAGCAATCATCCTCACTATCCAAGCATGCAGGGTGCGTGGATACAGACCCTGAAGGATAAATTGCATCCACGGCAGCTGAATCAGACTCTGGATCTGAGGAGACAGAAGAAGCAGGTGAAGGCAGGGGGCGCTTTTTGCTAGCCCGTTTGCCCAAGACCAAAACTACTTTGGACACCAAGGACCACCGTCAGTGCAGATAGCTATTGGTCCCCGGAGGCCCCCGCCGCCTCAGAGGGGACCAGGTGGTGAAACCTGCTCCATGGACTTCATGAATGAAGATCAGGACCCACAAAAAAGAAGTGTCAAACACTGCAAAAGCAACACGCCACCATTCTGTGGTACTACAAGGCTCAGTACAGAGCACTTCTGCTGCAATAGCAGGAAGAGGGAAAGAAAGCCCCACAAAGCCCAAACTATCTGCACACCATGCAGCGATCAGGAAGAGTAACATCGATGTATCAGCACTAGAGGCCGACCGCTGAATCACCGCCCATCTGACTCCAAAAAACTGAATTTTTGTAAAATCTTACCTGTAAAATTCCTTTCTCTGAGTCCTCCGACAGTCGCCGCCTCCTCCAAGTCATCACTGTTGGCTATTGACTTCCACTCCGCAGGAGTAGCTAGGCATAAAGACTTAGTCAAAAGAACAAAGGCATTTGCATATACACACCCATGGGGGCTGTCCCATCTGGTCAATACTGCCCTGCAGTGACCACTCCCAACTCAGTTTGGTAGCATAGCAGTAGGTAATAAGAACCCCAAAAGAGGGGCGGGGGTGGCGACTGTCGGAGGACTCAGAGAAAGGAATTTTACAGGTAAGATTTTACAAAAATTAAATTTTCTCTCATGTCCTCCGACAGTCGCCGCCTCCTCCAAGTCATCACTGTTGGGATGTCCCAAAGCAGTATAGATATGAGGGGTGGGAGACGCAACCGTAGAAAAGGCAACGCAGTACCCACATCAGAGAAAGGAACCTTACTTGCACAGTAAGAGAACCTCTGGGCAACAGAAAACAGTGCTCAACAGGAGCAACAGCCCAGGAAAGCAAATACCAACAGCCAGGGACCCATAAAAAAAACAAGAGTCCTTCATGGCACTGCCGCACTGAGAACCTTGCGGCCAAAGGAGGCATCAGCTGATGCCAGAACATCTACTTTGTAGAATTTGGAAAAAGTGTGCACCGACGACCAAGTCGCAGCCTTGCACACCTGGGCCACCGAGGCCCGATGCCAATAGGCCCAGGACGCACTCACAGATCTGGTAGAGTGCGCCTCAACAGGGAAGGGTGGAACCCGTTCCTTCAAAGCATAAGCCTGTTCAATGGTCTGTCTGATCCATTTGGCAATAGTCGCTGCAGATGCAGCCATGCCCTTCCGAGGTCCCTCAGGAAGGACAAAGAGTGAGTCCATCTTCCGAAAGGACTCCGTAGACGACAGGTAAACCCTGATCGCCCTGACAACATCCAAGGAATGCAGAGCAACCTCCTTAGGATGCTTAGGCTTCGTACAAAGCGAAGGTAGGACAATGTCCTCATTAATGTGAAACTCAGAGACCACCTTAGGAAGAAAGGAGGGATGCGGACGCAAGACCACCTTATCCCGGTGAATCACCAAGTAAGGAGAACGGCAAGATAACGCTGCCAGTTCCGACACCCTGCAAGCCGAAGTGATCGCCACTAAAAAGGCAACCTTCTTAGACAGCAGAGGCAACGATCTATCCCGAATGTTTTCAAAAGGGAGCACGCTGTAACACGGACAGAACCAAGTTCAAGTCCCATGGAGGTAAAGGCTCCTTCCTGGGAGGAGCCAAATGTCACACACCTTGAATGAAGGTGCGAACCAGAGAATGAGACGCCACAGGGCGTTGGAAAAGAATAGCCAGTGCGGACACCTGGCCCTTGATCGTGGCCAGCGCCAGGCGCTGGTCCACACCAGACTGGAGGAAGGCCAAAACTCTCGACACCGAGTACGAGCGAGGGGAGAACCCCCTGGACTCACACCAGGCGAAATAAGCCTTCCAGGTACGGTAATAGATTTTACCAGAGGAGGTTTTTCTAGCCTTGACAAGGGTAGGAATGACCTTAGAGGAGAGACCCCTGTCCCTCAGGACCTGGGTCTCAACAGCCAGGCCGTTAAAGCCAGCGACTGTAAAGCAGGATGGAAGATCGGACCCTGAGACAGGAGATCTTCCCGCAGAGGCAGCCGCCACTGCCAGGTGAACAACATCGGCGTACCAGGACCGGCGTGGCCAGTCCGGGGCCACCAGAATCACCAGGTGCGGTTCTGAGACTAACCTGCGGAGGAACCTGGATAGCAACTGAATCGGAGGAAAGGCATACATCAGACGATACTGATGCCAAAGGGCCACCAACGCATCCGAGGCGTCCGCCAGCGGATCGCACGTTCTTGCCACGAACCTTTCCACCTTTCGGTTTAGCCGAGATGGGAACAGATCCACGTCCGGGGATCCCCACTTCGCACACAGCATTTGGAAGACCTCCGGGTGTAGGGACCATTCCCCCTGGTCCAGGGTCTGGCGGCTCAGATAGTCGGCCTGCCAATTCTCCACACCCGGAATGTGAACTGCTGAGATTGCCGGGACATGAGTCTTGGCCCAAGACAGAATGTCGTTCACCTCCCGGGCCGCCTGAGCACTCCTGGTGCCCCCTTGGTGGTTGATGTAAGCCACCGCGGTAGCATTGTCCGTCTGTACCCGGACAGGACGGCCCCGAAGACAGTCCGACCACTGGAAAAGAGAGTTTTATCGCTCGCAATTCGAGCACATTTATCGGGAGGGAGGACTCCTCCTCCGACCAAGCGTCCTGGGCAGACAGGTTGCCAAGGACTCTACCCCAGCCCGACAGGCTGGCATCCGTGGTAATCACCATCCACACCAACGGACGGAATGACTTGCCTTCTGCCAACGACGGGGACTGGAGCCACCACAGAAGAGCCAATCTGGTCTGACGACTCAAGGAGACACTCAGATCCAGGGACTGAGGCAGTCTGTCCCACCTGGCCAGGATCTCCGCCTGGAGAGCCAGCATGTGAAACTGAGCAAAGGGTATCGACTCGAAGGCCGATACCATCAACCCCAGGCCCCGCATACAGGTCCTGAGTGACGAGGACGGGTTGTCCATGAGGGACCTGATCTCGTCCCGCAAAGTCCGGAGCTTGTCCTCCGGCAGGAACACCTTTGCCTGAGCAGAGTCCAGAATCATTCCCAGATAGGGAAGACGAACCGATGGAGACGTCAATTTCTGAACGTTGATGGTCCATCCGAACTCCTGGAGCGTCTGTACCGTGGTGGACAGATCGCGCACTAGGTCCTGGCTGGCACGTGATCTCAGAAGTAGATCATCCAGGTAACCCAAGACCCCAATGTCCTGTGCCCTCAGCAGGCCCAGAACTGGTGCCAACACTTTGGTAAAAACCCTTGGTGCCTAAGCGAGACCGAAAAAGTAACGCCACAAACTGGTAGTGGTCCTCTGCGATAGCAAACCGAAGGTACCGCTGATGACCCTTGAAAATGGGGACGTGCAGGTACGCATCTTTTAGATCTATCGAGGCCAGGAATTCTCCTGGACTCAGGGAGGCCACCACCGAATGGAGAGACTCCATACGGAACTTCCGAACACGCACAAAGTGGTTCAGCGATTTCAGGTCCAGAATAGGACGCACTTTGCCCTCCTTTCTGGGCACAGTGAACAGATTTGAATAAAACCCCCGAAATCTGTCCTGATGAGGCACCGGGACAATCACCCCCTGAGCAAGAAGGTCCTGGACCGCTTGGTGCAGGTCCTGCAGACGCCCCGGAGGCAAATGAAGATTTGAGGGAAAGAATCTGTCCGCCGGCCGGGAAAGGAATTCGATCTTGTACCCCGATCAAATGATTTCCTGAACCCACCTGTCAGATATCCGGAGCAGCCAAGGTTGGAGGAAACCGCGCAAACATCCCCCCACCCCTGAAATGGGTGAGGGGGCCCCTTCAGGCAGAAGTGGACTGACCCGCCAAGCCGGCATTGCCTGACTTCTGCTTACCCGCCCAGGGCTTTTTCTGGCTGCCCTTGGATTCCGAAAGGACCCCTGAGTGGATCTAGGCGCAGCACCCCGCTTGCCACGAAAGGACTTGTTCTTCAGGTTCTGGGGCAGCAAAGTGCTCCTGCCCCCTGTGACGCCTTTCACCAGGGTATCCAACGCCTCGCCAAAAAGGCGAGAGCCAACATAGGAAAAATCAGCAACTGTTTTCCGCGAGGACTGGTCAGCCGACCAGCTCTTTAGCCATATCAGTCGCCGGTTAAGTACCGAGACACTAGAGAGGCGTGCTACTAAGGGGGCCTCATTTAAGGCCGCATCACACAGATACATGATTCCTTGGTGGATTTGATCCACCATTTCCAGCCGGGCAGGCGGATCATCATCAGACACGAGGTTGCTCCTAAGCACCTTAGTCCAATCAGCCACCACCTGAGCCACCAAAACGGACGCGAAAATGGGTCTGAGCAACGAGCTCACCACTATAGGAATGGCGGGCTAGAGACTCCAACCGCCGGTCCGTGGGATCCCGGAAAACCGGGGTATCCTCAGAAGGAACCAAGGTAGCCTTCTTTAACACGGCCACAGTGTGATCCACCTGTGGAGGCACACACCATTGTGATTTCGTAGCCGGTGCAAAGGGATAAAGCAATTTGAACCGACTAGGCACCAGGAATGGACGTTTTAACGTGCGCCACATTTCATTAACAGTGTAATGAAATTCAGCTGGGCAGGGAAAAACCTGCGCCGACTTGCGGGTCCTGTGCGTCCCAAACGAGGACACAATGCCCAAAGGACTGGGTTCATCCTCCAAATGTAGTGTTTCCTTAACAGAAACAATTCATCCATGGTCGCCCGCTCTTCAGGCGACCCCGGGGAGGCGTTAACCCCTTCAGCTCTGCCTCCCCCTCAGACCCTGGCGGGTCTAAGGATGAGCGAGACCATGAAAAGGGCATGCTCGCTGCAGCAGCCATATCACCATCTGAATCAGAAGAGAGGGACAATCTGGGCCTTTTTTTAGCAGCACGTTCAGCCATCAGCATTTCCATATTGGACAGCAAAGTCGCCACTACAGCAGCCAAATCAGGTCTCAGAGGGGCCACAGGAGAACTGGGGACCCCCACCGGAGCTGGGGGGGAATTTGCTGTCCTGAGAATCCATTGCTCAAGGTTACAAAACAGTGCAAGAAAGTTCGTACTGCCCCTTTAAGATCGCTGCAGAGTGCGCAGCCCACCGCTACAGCGACAAAGACCCCCAAACAGGAGAAGAAAAAAACTGAGCCAGAAGCGACCATACAGAAAGATATAGAGAGCGATAACCTGCAGAGCCCCGCAGAGTGTTGCCACCGATGTCCTGCTTCAGAGGAAAAGGAAGTGCTGCTAGAGTAGGCTGAACTTATAGGCTGCATGACTCAGGGAAAATGGCTGCCCCATAGGATTGCATGGAAGGCTCCGCCAAAATGGCCGCCGGAACGATCGTTCGGCTACCGCAAAATGGCGGCGGATGGCGCCAAAACAGCATGTAGTATTGCCCATAGAGAAGCCAAACATGCCTGCCCATACCTAAAATGGCGGACCGCGCAGATTTACCCCGCTGCAGCCGCCACACACAGTCTGCACCCCCAACAAGCACCGAAGTGACACAGGGAAGGGGACCCCCAAAAACATACAGCACCGCATGCACAAGCGATCCCCGCAGGGACCGCATCAGGGAGTCACACAGGCACAGATATGGGGGACACACAGCAACACAGGACTGCCACCCCAGACAGAGGCCCCACACAGAAGTACTTACCTGTACCAGATGGCGTGGGGTGCCTCTCAAAACGGAAAGCCGCTGTCCTCATCTGAAAGGGAGTGCCGTTAGCCAGGGACATGACACTGCAACATCGCAGATGTGTCCAGTGAGGTAGCCACCTCACGGCTGCATCCCTGCAGCGAACAGGGATGGGTCGTTCATAGTGCCAGGACAAACCACGGCTGAACGCTCGATGGCGGGCTGGGGGTCCATCTGACCTGGAGAACCAGGGCGGACAGTCCGAATCCTAGCACCGCATGATCCATCTTCTTCCGAAGAGTCGACTAAAAGCTGACAAAATAAACAGCTAGTAAAGTAAGAAAAAAACTGACATTTTCAAAAGAAAATCAAATAAAAGATTAGATAGGCTGAGACTGTAGCCCCAGCACAGGGAAGCCTAACTACTCCTGACACTAGGCAGAATGAAACTGAGTTGGGAGTGGTCACTGCAGGGGGGTATTGACCAGATGGGACAGCCCCCATGGGTGTGTATATGCAAATGCCTTCGTTCTTTCGACTAAGTCTTTATGCCTAGCTACTCCTGCGGAGCGGAAGTCAATACCCAACAGTGATGACTTAGGAGGCGGCAACTGTCGGAGGACGTAAGAGAAACATGCCCGCCAAGCTACACAAACCGGGCCGCCGATCTGTAACACAAGGTTACAAGAAAACGGCAGCACCACGCGGCTCCCAGAGCACATAACCACCACCAGGCCCATTTCCCTCCCGAGGAACGATCATTGGTCACCAGCGGCGCACTCGCTTCCACTCCCAGTGCGGGGCACAGGCTGCAATAGACCTCCGAGAGGGATGGGGGCACAAATTGGGGGGGGGGGAGCCCGACTATCCCAGGGAGGGACCCACGGTCCACCCCAAAAGCGGCCAGATGTAGAGGAGGGACAGCTACTTACCACACCAGGAACGGGGTGGGTACCGCCCTGTACAGGACATTGCTCCCTTGTAATGTGGTTGCTGTTGGCCAGTAGGAAACATGACTCAGTCCGAAGCCAGTTCGTATGCACACTTGCGCAGACATTTAAATCGCAGGCCAGCCCTTGTCCGGTGGGGGCTTGTCAGCATTGTTGGGTCTGGTCTCATTTTGACAATACCCCCCAGATTCTTTATGGAGTTTAGGTCAGGCAAGTTTGCTGGCCAATCAAGCACAGTGATGGATACCATGATCATTAAACCAGGTATTGATACTTTCAGCAGTGTGGACAGGTGTCACGTCCTACTGGAAAATGGAAACAGCATCTCCATAAAGCTTGTCATGAAGTGCTCTATAATTTCCTGGTAGAGGGCTGCGCTGACTTTGGACTTGATAAAACAGTGGGCCAACACCAGCAGATAACATGGCTCCCCTCACAGCACAGCCCTCTAGCAGGAAATTCTAGAGTACTTAATGCTTCCTTCTGCTGACCAGCTTTATGGAGATGTGGATTCCATTTTCCAGCAGGACTTGGCACCTGCCCACACTGCCAAAAGTACCAATACCTCATTTAATGATCATAGTATCACTATGCTTGATTGACCAGGAAACTCAACTGACCTAAACCCCATAGAGAATTTGTGGGGTGTTAAGAGTAAGATGAGAGACACCAGACACAACAATGCAAATGAGCTGAAAGCCAGTATCAAAGAAACCTGGGCTTTCCTAACACCTCAGCAGTGCCACAGGCTGATCACCTACATGCCATGCCTCATTGCATGCAAAAGGAACACCCCTCGACCAAGTATTGAGTGCATACTGTACCGTACATGGGACATACTTTTCAGTATCGAAAATGTTAGTCTTCTGTAATAGTCTAATCATCAAAGTAGCTGTAAGCCATGATCAAAATTGAGACATGCTTGAAATATCTGGGGGCAAGACCAGCGTTGCATGGAGAAAGGCAGCTGCCTGAATTAACTTTTCACGTTGGAGGCGATTGACTGCTGGGGGGGCGGGAGGTGATTGGCTGGGAGTCAGTCGGCTGCCTCTCTCCATGCGGGGCTGCTGTTCCTCTGCCTTTGGTTCAAGATTGTCCCACCTCCTGCTCTGTGTAAGTTAGGAGAGTGAAGGGAGGACATGGTTGTGAATTTGTGAATGAGGAGCAGGGGGTCATGTACGGAGGGCAGTGTGGTGTGTGGGGATTCATTTAGAGTGGAGCAACGCTGTGGGGGGGGGAGGCGAGAGGAACAGTGCTGTCGGGGGGGGGTGATGTGAAGGGATAAGCAGCTGCACAGAAAACGTGCAGGGGTACCATTGGCTCTTTAACCGCTTTACGTCTGCCTGCAGTAATATTACTGCGGCAAAGTGGCTCGTTATCGTCTTATTAGTATTACGTCGTCAGACACTCCCCTTTCTCGGCGCGCGCGCCGCCGGAGGCCAGCTCCCGCTGTATTCAGTCACGGCGGGAGTCGGGCCAGAGGAGGAGCAGCGGCGATTGCCGCTGCTCTTCCCCGATCGCCGGGGATCTAGTGTGGAGATCCGCCTGCTTGTGTAAACACAAGCGGATCTCCTAAGTGACAGGCAGGGTTAGATTGCAGGGTTCAGCATAGCTGAACCCTGGATCTGTCCTTGTGTCACATAGTCCCCTCCCCCCACACACATCAGTAAGCACCAGGCATACATTAACCCCTCCCTCTCCAATAAAATTAACCCCTTCCAGTGTCATTTTTACAGTAACAGTGCATATATATAGCACTGATTACTGCAGTAATGTCACTGGTACCCCCAAAAGTGTCAAAAATGTCAGTCAAGGGTCCGATCTGTCCACCGCAATGTCGCAAAAAAAAAAAAAAACACAGATCGCCGCCATTACACGTTAAAAAACACCAAAAATGGACAGAAATCTTTCCCTTTGTTAGTAAACGCAATAACTTTTGTGCAAACCAATCAAAATACGCTTATTGTGAATTTTTTTACCAAACATACGTAGCAGAAAACAAATTGCCCAAAAATTTAAAAAATTTTGATTTCAAAATGTACACTGTTTATAGCGGGGGGGGGGGGGGGGGGGGAGGGGAAAAAAAAAAAAAAAAAAAAAAAAAAAAAAAAAAAAAAAAATCGCACAGGTGATCAAATACCACCAAAAGAAAGCTCTGCTTGTGGGAAAAAAAAAAGACAAATTTCGTTGGGTATGGCGTCGCACAACCGTGCAATTGTCAGTTAGTCGCACAGTGCCGAATCGCAAAAAGTGGCCCAGACGCAAGACAGCAAAATCCTCTAGTGGTAAAGTGGTTAATGAAATACAAGGTGCGGTTTCCAGCACATGGAAATTGCATGGTGCAAACGCACCATGCAGTTTCCATGCGACTGCATTCTTAAAAAGGTGCCAGGGCTTTCTTCCAGCAGAAAATGCAGACACAGCAGCCCATTCAAATGAATGGGCTGTCGTGCCTGCACACCTGGGCTGTGATGTAAAGAATCCGAGTAATCGCAAAAAATGTAATCTAGACCTCTGCTGGAAGAAAATTTTACTAATCGGACCTCCATTCATTTTATTTCAATACCCCTGAGATAGACCATCATCTGCACCACCATTGAGGTCATCCCTTCCACACTGCACTCCAGATCACTCTACTGTAGGGTAGACTTCCTGGTCATGGCTGACCGACAGTGGTGAGAGCCAGCGGTGCTGGGATGGTCGATGTTGAACCTTTACAAGATTTAACATATTCCTACTTTCTACTTAGTAGCGCCTTCTCAATTTTGCTTCTAATCCTTGTGGAGGCTGCCATTTGTGGATGAAAGGACATTTAATCGTTACACAACCCATCACATTGAGGCATAGATTAACCCGAGATTCCATTATTTCTTATGTGGAAATACGCTTTGATATTAACAATGCTTTGGATTACAAGCATGTTTCTGAAACAAATCATTCTCGCAATCCTAGGTTTTGTTTTACTGTACATACACATTTGAGGGTTTCAAGTCATTTTCAAGCAAAAACCTAAACAAAGTTCCAGAAAAGGCCTGTTCAGCAAGTAGTTAGATCAGTATATTTTGCCAGAAAATTACTTATGGCCCGCAAATTTTTTTTTTTTTTTTTAGGCAGAGGCCCTATGGAATAAAAGGACAACCGTTGCAATTTGTCACACTATTTGCACACTGGGTTTTGCAAATTTTAGAAACTCTAGCAAACTTTAATCACTTCCGGACCAGAAGGTTTTGCCCCCTTAATGACCAGGCCATTTTTTGCAATTCGGCACTTTTAATAGACAATTGCACGGTCATGCAACCATGTACCCCCCCCCCCCCCCCCAAATAGTTTTAGGTGGTTTTTTATAACCTGTGCAATTTTTCGTGCTATAAACAAAAAAGTGACAATTCTGAAAAAAAAAAAAAAAAAAAAAAAAAAAAAAATCACTTTCTGCTATAACATTGCCAAAAAAAAAATAAAAATCTAATTTCCTCATGCTTCTAGGCCAATTTGCATTCTGTTATATATTTTTTTTTTTCACAATAAGCGTATTTTGAGGTGTTTGCGCAATTTATCGCGTCTACAAACTAGAGGAAGATGGTCTTAAATTTTTTTTTTTTTTTTACTAGTAATGGCAGCGATCTGATTTTTAGCAGGACTGCCATATTGCAGCAGACAGAATCAGACCCCTGACATATGACACTTTTGGGGGAACCAGTGACATTACTATAGTAATCAGTGCTTAAAATATGCACTGTTCCTGTAATAAAGACACTGGCAAGGAAGGGGTTAACCCAAATTAAAGGGTTAAGTAGGGGAGTGTTTAGCTGTATGGGGAAGGACTTGTGGAATCAGACCTTTGAGCAACAAGAGGATCTCAGGCGCTCTGTGTTCATTCCAAAGAGAGCAGTCTGCTGTGTTTACAACAGCAAGACAGTCGTTCTCTCTCAACGGGGAGCAATCATGGCCCCGTGGATCAGCTTTCCTGCTTCCCAATAGGGGCAGGCGCATTCCTCCGGTGGCAAATCGCGCAGCCGAACCAGCGTGCTGTAGTATCTCCAGCAGGCAGTCGGCAAGTGGTTATAAAATTTTATTACCCCAATTTGTTAAATTGAAATGCAGAGTCAATACCCACCAGGTCACGCTTTAAAAGTGGACACGATTTGTGGAATGGCAACAAACCAAAGTACTTCATCTCTATAAGCAATGCTTTAAAACTTCCCTACAGGTTAGCGTTAGAAGTGGTCTAGTGCTACAATTATTGCAGCAATACTTCATGTAGTGTGAACACAGTTTATATGCATCCGGCCTTCTAGACCAGAGGTGATCAGGGACTAGCTAGTCTGATCACCTCTGGGACCAGCCAGCTGCACCATCAAATAGTTTTTTTGGACAGGCTGGTGGAAACTAAGCCCAAAAAACTGAGCAGCAGGATGTCCCCTCCTGCCTCTTCTGAAAGCTTTCCAGCAGCTCATGAGCCGTTCGTAGCACTATGAAATAGCCAGCTGCAAAAGATACTGAGCTTATGGCCCATACATACATATTGCAGTCTTGGAAGTTGTTGAGAAATTATTTAAGAGATAGTTTTGTCATATCAGTGGTCATTTTACCTTGGTTAACAAGGCTTTTCCCCCCAATGTAAACCCAACCCAAGCGCAATTAAATGCATTCAGCCCTGCACACGATTCAGAGTTCTATTGAGAGAACAGCAAAAGCTCTGGCACACAAGGACAAACTAAACACAAGGGGGTCAAAGTGCCCACATTAGGGCTTCCTGGGCACTCTGTCAAAGATCCAGATTAGGGATGTTTATGTAACTATTTCAGTATATATGCACCCAAGTCAATAAAGAAAATAAGCAACAAGTCTTCATAAAAAATATTTATTAAAATTTAGGGGAAAAAAAAAAAAAAAAAAAAAAAAAAATCTTCCTTCAGCACCTAGAAATAAAAAAAAAAAATATATAGGTTAATGTGTTATTTGAATATGTTTAGAGTCAAAGCTTTCTTAGAAGCATCTGTCATGCTTTAAAAGTTCATCCAATCCAGATTAAAGCCATCTAAAACAGGAACATTTAATAAAAAAGTTGTACTACACTGGTCAGTTATTTGTTTTGACCCCCCTAGATTTTCACGCAACCGTAACAATTTGCTTCCAAGAGTGGCTACACCCCAATATTATTCCCCAAGAACTGAAACCGGAAAGTTTCATCAGGCCACTGCCTGTGCTTAGTCCTTTCAGCATCATACCCAATTACTTTCAGCTACAGACCACCACTCCCAAGCTTCTCGTTATGTGGTTTGTCGCAACTTACTGTGTTGACCAAACCACACCACATTTAGGCGCCACTAAAAATGAATTGCACCCAAACATGCATTAAGTTTTGCCAGCATCCTAGAGATTTGGAATTGCAGACAGAAGCCCATCGATGCAGCCCACAATCCTGAATCACTAGATGTGAATGGAGCTTAAAAGCGGATGTTGGGACGACTGCAGGGTCACATCTTGCAGCATGGAATACATTTTTAACCAACCCCAACTTACATTTTCACAAACAAAAAGAAAAAATATATGGGGTGGGGGCAAGAGAGACATGGTATAACCCCAGTTAAGGCCAACTTACCTATGATTCTATTTATAGAAGTCACACAATACTGTACAAACAGTAATCCACCAGCACCAGAAAGCTTAGCTGTCATGGTGGTCATGGTCAGCCTGAAACAAGGAGAACAGAAGTTTAAAATGGATGCCATTTTTTTTATAAAAATGAAACATATCTAAGGGTGGGGCTCAAGTCTGGTTCATGACTGTAAGGTACTTGTTTTCTTTGAAGTGAAACCCCAGGCAAACAACTGAACATTGCCAAAATACATATATAAACTCTCACCTGCCAAAAGCAATTAGATTTTTTTTTACAAGCTGACCTTCTAGATTTCACACACCTTTATGACACTCCACAGCCAGGAAGATCACTGCCCTATTAGAACTTAGAGGCGACATAGAAAGCTGCATTACTGGAATAAAAGGTCTACCTGGCTTTGCAGTGTAGCATACTGTGCATGTCATATGATAGTTTGAAATAAATTCCATATCCTTTGGCAGGTAGGACATTAACATATGTAGCTTGCCTGGGCACATGTTAAGAAAAACTACATGGAGTACTGGTAGCACCTGAAACACCCAGCAGGTTTTGGACATAATCTGGGGATATGCTAGATAGAACCAGACTGCAGAATAACAAACGAATGCTTGCCAATTATATTGTACGAGCACACCAGTACCGAGATCAGTGAGCAATCTAACTTTATATGTATCACAGGCACAACATGAGCTTGGGAGGAAGAGGGATGTGGACATGAGCAAAAGAGTTACCTCAAACTACCGGACTAATTCCGAAAATGAACTAGCCATGAGCAGCTTTCGTCAGGCTCCACAGGATGCACAACACTTGACTTCTCCAAGGAAAATGCAGCTTCTGTACTTAGAGGATTCTCAGAAGGTAACAGTATTGTACTAACATTGCTTTCGCTAGCTACAGAATTAGAATCTATGCTGTTTTATATATGGCACAACTATACTAATTGCAGACTGTCACAACAGAAGCTACATATTCAATGCAGGCTAGCAGGTTGGACATGACAAGTGTAGACAAGAGGCAAAACTTGGTAGACCCAAATCTCATTTCAGCCAACTGGATTCAGCATTCAGAATAGGGAATGCCATTTATGATCTACATCTAAGGCACTGTTTACATATATGCAGTGCAGGAAACGCAGCAAATCCTGAGTGTTTCCAGCATCGCACTTAAATCTCACTGTTAATGCAATCTGCAACCAGTGTCAGTGTTAATCGGCACTGCAAAACAGATTGCAAAAAACGCATTGTGATTGAAAGAATCGGGTCGTGTGGATGGCAACACTCCTACAACCAGATTCTGGTGCGGCAAACAAAATGGGCTCAAATCACAGTAAAAAAAATAATGTGATTAGAATAGGAATACGGTGCAACTCCTGTCCTGATCACATTCGGTGTCCTGCACCGCGTATATGTCAACCCAGCCTATAATTGCAACCTGCTTATCCATTAAGCTGATCCAGTTTCAACACCTGAAGTCATGAAATTAAAACCAAGTATGCTATGCAAGGATTGGCTACACTGGCATAATGTTTGTTCTAAATAGAAGGACTTAAAGTATTGAAGACTGGCAACTAGCATTTTCAGGAGTTAGCAATGGCAGCCTACATATCCCTTTCACAGTATTTAAGATCAATAAGTAACCCTTCTGCATAAACCAATGTATTCCACATTTCTATGGTGGAGAGTGGGAAAGGATTAGACCCGTCAAGTTATTGCTGTTAAAGATATTTACTCTCACTTCTGGAGTCTGTTATAGGAATAAGTATTGAGGTAAACAACCTGACTGAAGAATTTAAACCTTGCCCAATCTCAAACAAATCTTTTTAAAACCTGTTGAGCTTTAAAAATTCTAGGGGGTAAACCCATAATAGTGGTCATTTTCAGTACTAGCTCAAAATCTATCCAAAAAAAGAATTGTATTTACACAAAGCAACAGGCTTCTCTAAACAGCAAATTCCAGTGTCTGTGCCAAGCATCAGACCCTTAGCAGTCAATAGGATTAGCTTCTCTGCTGTTTTTAAGTACACAATTTTACCTCATTAAAGACATTCATGAGAAAATAGGTTTTCATCTTTAGTAACAGGACATAATTACACCCATTTTCACCTGGCAACCAGCAAGTGTTGTCTGTTCAAGGTTTTGCAATATCTTGTTACCTGCTGCGAATACAGACTGAATAGCAGGATCTCTGTTTACACAACATACAGCTGCTCAAGGGAGGGGACACTTACTCCTCCTGGACAGATTACTTCCAAGATCTTCAGCCTGCAGAAGCAGTCAACAAGCGCAGGGCTAGTAACCCTGCACAGACACCACACACTGAAGCACCAATATTACATTTTAAAAGAATACAAGTAAAATCAGTTTGACAAAGCATAAAACGTTAGCCTTTAATCACACTTGCTTTGTGATAATTCTCTTAAGAAAAAAAAAAGAAAAAAAAACTGAAACAAACTAGTGTAAAATATACAAAAGCTTGCCCATGTCAACCTTGTGTACACCTATTAAACCCAATACTAGAATAAATAAAAAAAAAAAAAAAAAAAAAGTGTCCCCCTAGAATATTTTTGAAGAACTGCACTAACAGGATTAGGTTTGTGAAAGGATACCCCAATATGTGGAATAGAAACTTTATCCACTTCTGTGCAATACGTCTAGAATTAAGATAATGCAAAAATCAGAGTTCTATTGTACACTTTCCTTTTTAAACCAGAACATATTGGCAATAAAAAAAAAAAAAAAGCCTGCAATAGAACCCATGGTTTAGGACCTTTCCTAGAGCTAGTTATCGTGTTTTTACTGTTTGCCATGCAGTCCCTACAAGCACTACAGGGTAAGCTGACTAAATTCCCCCCCCCCCCCCCAGCTATGTGAAGTCCCACTTCAGTGTTGTGCAGAAGGCAATTTCAGGAGCACGTTTCTTTCAGACTGTCTTTTAATAGGCTTCGTGAAGCCAAAAAGAAAGTAAATACAATTCTGTAACCACTCAGTACAGTATTCAAATGAAATATTTGTATAAAAAAAGGACAATACAAACAAACATTTTAAGAACGTCTTCTGACAGATCCATTTGTTCACTTTAGTTATATCAAGGTGGTACAGCTGTCATTTGCAGCGCGCCCAGGCTCTGCACTACCTATTCACACAAAAAAAAAAAAAATTGTATTTTCAAACAATAAGAGCTCAAAATAAGCTCACGGTTTCAATCCTATGACTATTTACATTACAGCAAGAGATCTAGTAAGACCACGCTGTAGTAGGAGGCATACCCATTTAGAGGGATGCGAATGCAGAAGCATCACTCCATTTGCTGAGCAAAGCCATTTCCTGCAGCATGAATCTGCTCATTTACAAATAAGAGCTTCACATATCTGCAGCCTCAACAGAACAGCAGTATGAAACAAAAGTAAAACGCAAGTGTACCCCAAGGATACACCCTCTGAACAGCTGTTCACATACTAGTGAGGCTGTCCAAGATTAACCAAATTTTTATATAAAAAAAGTGAACACAAGTTGACATACTACACATTATTGATTCAGCGAAGCTCCAAAAATCTTTATAAATACAGCCATTGGAAGGACGATCTTGAGTCAGGAAGGTATTTTACTCGTTTGAGGCTGAGGACAAGAAGCAGGCACAGTTGTAATAACACTTGAAGCAGTTGTCAGATCCCAGCATTTACCCCTACACTAAAGCCCAACCCACATAGCCCCACACTGCTAATAGTGTTTGTAGATCTTAAGCCTTGACAAAACAATTATAGACATGCATTTGCTGGGCTGCTGGAGATTTACAAGCAAGCCCATCCAGATATTACTAGAGTAGACACCCCCCTCCCCCTCCCAAAAAACAAAACCTTCACATCACACCCCTCTGTCATGACTTACTGTAGCTGTCATAACTGTCTCTGTAGGAGCTTCCTCCTGAGCGATCCCCATAACCTCCTTGACTCCTGCCACTAACAAATAGAAAAAGAAAAAATGTAAATAAAAAAAATGTTTATAGCGAGCACAAAGCGTTTTGCTTACTGGGAAAAAGCGCTACACACATGTCTCCTTCAGAAAAAAAAAAAAATTACCTGCCATAATAATCCCGGGATCCGCCACCATAGCCACCACTCCTGTTGTTGTCAAACCGACTGCTTCCATAACCACGGTCACCACCACCTTAACCACAAAAATGCATTAGCCTTTAGTTAGCAAAGTCAAACAAAAGCATGAGCCATTTTCATACATCAACCCCCTTCCAAGAGCAGGTACCATTTTAGGACAAAAGACTGTCTTCACTTGGTTTTTGTAACCACTAGTAATAAAGCAAACCAACCATACCCTGCTCACAGACGCTTGAAAGGGGCTAAGCTACCAAAAAAGTAGAACTAAATGAAACACCTGGCTCATAACCCACCCGATTGCATCTTTATTACATGCTGTGTATTGATGGGTCAGTAGTTACACAAGACAAGTGTGCCTACTTCCTTTTCAGTTTGCAAAGTGACTAGGACACTGCATTTCTCAGCAAGATTAGGAGATTTTAGCCTGACAGTAGCCACCATACCCAAAGTAGAAAAAAAAAAAAAAAAAAAAAAAAAAAACCATGCAGCATATATCAATTGTATTTTTTAGGTTTTCCTTAAGTATGAGATCAGATTAAGACAGACAATTACCATTTCCAGCTCTGACATACCAGTACATCCTCTGTTGGAAGAAGTTATACCAGGATGATGGCTGCGGCCATGATCCAGATATCAAAATGTTTAGCTAGCAACAGGTAAAAGTTATCGAAGCCGCCTGAACACTAAGCCCCATTCACACCTCACGTAGGGGGGGGGAACGAGTGTTCCCGCTCACGATTCTTTGAGGCAATTTATACAAGTTTGTACTTTTGAGAGTAGGAAGGGCCACCCTATGGGCATTTGACTTCCAAAGAAGCTTTACTATTTTGGGCAAAAAGCTTGGCATTTTTCTAACAGATTCTACATGCGATTCCAAAACGCAAGGTGTGAATGGGGCCTTAATGGGCTGGAAGGTGAGGACCCCCCTTACCAGTTATTGCCAGCCCAGGGCTCTGTCCCAGTTGCTCTGAAAGGATCAGGGTTTTATAGACATCAATCTCTCAGAGTACATGTCACTGCCCCAGCTATCCTTGTGATGGTAATAAAGTTGAAAATAAATATATATATATATATATATATATATATATATATATATATATATATATATATATATATATATATATATATATATACACACACATATATACACATACTTTATTTGGGATAGACCGATATGTTTTTTTCAGGGCCAATACCAATATTATGGCCATTGCATATCAGTCAATATTTTGTACATTTAAAGCTTTGAAAAAAAAATTGACACAAATCTGGTACTGAATGAACTGATATAGATATATATATATATATATATATATATATATATATATATATATATATATATATATATATATATATATATATATATATATATATATAACAGTTCAGTACCAGATTTGTGTCAAATTTTTTTCAAAGCTTTAAATGTACAAAATATCGACCGATATGCAATGGCCATAATATTGGTATTGGCCCTGAAAAAAAACATATCGGTCTATCCCTAATAAATAAAAAATATATATATATTAGCAGAGGAAAAAATTTTTTTTTTTTAGAAATGCGAAATATTTCAATATTGCCCTGGGTAGCAAGTAGTAAAAGAATGCATAACGTATACAATGCAGTAGATGAACCTCAGTGGCCTATAAAGGTTAAACATATTTACCCAAACCTATATCAAATAATATTTTTGCATTTTTGGTACAGTAAAATCACAGTATTAAATGTTGGTGTGGGGTTGTAGGTACAGATATTTTGAAATATCACTATGCCTAAAGCCCAAACATTT
This sequence comes from Pelophylax lessonae, assembly GCF_965119305.1. Classification (NCBI taxonomy): domain Eukaryota; kingdom Metazoa; phylum Chordata; class Amphibia; order Anura; family Ranidae; genus Pelophylax; species Pelophylax lessonae. Next base: position 519,725,520 of record NC_138768.1, read on the forward strand.
TACTCTATTATACAACATACCACAGCCTCTGCCTAAAGCCATCCCTAGGGCCAAACATTTTACTCTATGATACAACATACCTCTACCTCCACGGAAGAACCCTCTTCCTCCTCCAGATGAGCCGCCTCTGTAGCCTCCTCTCCTGTCACTGGGGGACTTTCCGGCCTGATCAACTCTAATCTGACGTCCATCCACAGACTAAAAACCAAACAAAATAGTTGAACACTTTAATGTTTTTCCAATGGTGGAGAATGTTGACAATTGCAATAGAAGGGGGGGGGGGGAAACATGTTTGTATGTACAGGTTCTCCACTAATTTGTATACAAGATTCATTAAACATAACAGTCATAGAAGAGGCATTTAAAATATCTCCTTCCTTAAATGGGGAGTGGTTTACACAAGAAAGATTGATTTTAAAAACATTTTTGCCTTTAGAAAAGTATCCACTGAGTGAAGTTCTTTCCACTATACTTTTAATGAAGATTCCCCCCCCCCCTTTTCAAAAGAGCCTTGCGATTCTATACATCTGCAATATCCCTAGCATGTCCTGTGCCTCTATAACAGGGGTCTTCAAACTATGGCCCTCCAGATAAGGAACAACAATTCCCATCATGCCTAGTCATGTCTGAATAGCAAGTTTTACAATGCCTCATGGGATGTGTAGTTCCGCAACAGCCGGAGGTCCGTAGTTTGAGAATCCCTGCACTATAAATTCTCTTGATTTACCAAACTGCAAGGCAGCCTAATAGTTCAAAAGCCTTACCATTCCATTCATCGCTTGCATGGCATCTTTCGCATCTTCTGGATTCTCAAAAGTGACAAATCCAAAGCCACGCGATCTCTTGGTCTCCCGATCCTTCACCACAACCACTGAAAAAAAAAAAAAAAAAAGTCATTAAAGCGGAGTTCCAGTGCCCATCTTTCTTTACAAAAATGCTCCCCTGGGATCGTTAGAGCTTGTACTTTACGATTTTAAAAATATTAATTTGTTCCTTCTCGCTTTTTGAAATCCTACCTGAACACAGAGCAGGCAGGTTGTGGGCATCTGAAGACAGCTTGTGTGGCTACCCAGCATGCACATCCCAATCCCACACCTGCGCAGTAATGACACTGCACATTTTCTTAATTTGATGATGCCCATGGACTCGTGGGTTAGATGAGGAGATATCCCAGGAGCACATAGGAATTTCCTTAGGACAATATCGCCTAGGCGGCAGGACCGAAGTACCCTTGCACCAATTAAAATAGGGTACATATATATATATATATATATATATCCCATTTAGAAATGCACTGCAGGTGCCAATTTGGATAAAAGTAAATTTAAAAAAAAATGGATGGCACTCTGCTTTAAAGCTCAGCTGTATATTAAACGACAAGATTCAATCACATTTTCAAAAAACTCACCCTCTGAGACTTGTCCGTATTTACAGAACACTTGTTCCAGACTCTGCTCATTGGTATCAAAACTCAGTCCTCCGATAAAAAGCTTTCCTTCGTCAGACGACATGTTGAGATCTGTGGAGACAAAATGGCGCCGGTCGGTCACTCCAACGTGTTCATAAAATGGCGGCCGAACATACGTCATTCATCTCAATACCCCTCCCCCCTTGCAGTCATCACCCGGTAACAGCAGGAAAAAAAAACCCATGAAGGCGATAAGGAGGGGCAGCCAGGAAAGCGTGGCTTCTGAGTCCAGTCATCCCCGCCGTTCGCCCCGCTCCCCGACTACACCGCACGGTACAATAAAGGGTGACCGCATAAAACACACTCAACCTGATACTGCCCAAAAACCATCTTCTCTACCTCCGAGCAAACAAAGCCGTCCGCCATTATACATTACCTTATCTACGTACGAAGCACAAGCTACACAGGAAACAACAATGCAGAGTGCGCAAACAACTATGGGCTGCTCTTTATATAGACCAGCGTAGCCTCGCCCACTCTATGAATAATTCATCACCACGGCGGACTGTACCATCTACTTCCTTCTCCGCACTCGCCTCATCGTTCTCTACATCTTGCAATGTCAGAAAGCCGGGTGGCGAAAGCAATTCATTTTCATATTTTTTTTTTCCAAGTTTACTAAATAACCATCGTTATCAGCTATTGTTTAATTGATAAAGCTCCCCCCTGCCTACTGAACATGGATGGTCTCTGTTAGTACGGAGCCGCCATTGTAGCGCGGACGGGAGACGTTCTATCATTGGCTGTATGAGGGTGGTATGGGCAGGAGAGAGTTACCGCACCGCCATTGGCTGTACATAACTGGTGAGGGCGGGAAATCGTATTGTATTACCATTGGTTGTATGTGAGTGGTGATAAAACGGGATTGCTCATGGACACCGTACGAGCGGATAAAGAAAACGAGGAGGTGGTGCGGGCGCCATTTTGTGTCTTGAGGGAAGATTTGTTTATGAGTTGTCTATAGTATTTATGCGCTGTTTTCCATTTTGTAGTCACTGCTCATAAGTCAGTTTATAAGCCTAATATTTTCACTTGAGCCAGTTTCTTGTTTTATCGATATAAAGCCCAAAAAACTTTTTCAACGGCTACATTGTAACCCTTGTTGCCAAACAAGATGGGACCGTGAGGAAACCGGTCGCCTGTAACGTTTTTCTTTCGTGTTGGTCTAATAGGCGTTACAATGTAGCTGCATGTTAAAAGCTTCGCTTCTGACTGACACCGGCAGCCAGTTGCACAATACGATGTGTTACCTTAGACTGAGCGGTGTGGTGTTCCTTTATATTCCAGCAAGAATGGGCTAACCATGATAAGAGCCGAGTGGCTTTGTGTGATATAAGGTACACGTGCTTCTAATCAGCACAAACTGCCGCCATTCAAAGAGACATGATTGCACAATAGCTTTACTGAGAAACATGCTTGGAGCTATAGCTAAAACAACCCTCTACAGAATGGATAATGAAATATAAACGAATAAATCAAAGCCATGTTAGCTGAATTCTCTTTCCACGAATAAAGAAAGTTAAAATGCCACCAAATATTCCCAAAAGACATTACTGGAGTGATCCAGGCACTGCTGCCATGTTGCTGAGTTCACTACAGCTAAACAATACAGCCAGGTTTCCAGCTTAGTTTAAAGTGGAAATATAGTCTGCTTTCTAACTTGTATCTACAGGTAAGCCTATAAAAAGGCTTACCTCTAGGTACCGTGAATAGCTCCCAAACTTGCAAAGTCTAGGTCTAGGAGATGTTCATGCAGCTGGTGATATCAGCGGTGCATGCTCTCTGAAGGGATGTACCCATGCCGTACTTTTTATACAAAAAAAGGACCAAGAAACAAACAAAATTTTAAGACCCCCTTCACACTGGGGCGACTTGTCAGGCGACCTGGTCGCCTGACAAGTCGCCGTGGGTTGCCTGCCATAGAGTAGCACAGGACCCGTTCTAATAGGAGCGACACAAGTCGCTCCGACTTAGAAAAAGGGTCCTGTACAATGGGGCGACCTGCGTTGACTTCAATGATATGAAGTCCGCGCATGCCGCTCCGAGGTCGCAGGGCGAGCTGTGCACCGTGACTTCACAGGTCGCCCGGGAAGTCGGGTCGCCTGTTTGTGAACTGGCTCTAAATCCCAATCACCCAGCGCTCTGTACTCCAAAATATGGTGTACACTATCATACAATGTAACAATAAACTTAGATGCAAAAGGCTGCCGCCTGAATAAATACAATATAAACACAGATGTACATCAATAGAGCAAGTCAAATCTATATACATAAGAAGCACTAATCCTAAGGTTAAAATCAAATTGATTATCTCTAAAACCTCATAAATGGAGATCAAATAAAATAAAGTCCAATAATGGAAAAGTGCTTCAATGAGAAAAGCTCTTGTAGGGTCCCAATGAGGAATGGAACATAGGAATGGAACAGGAAGCAATCACTGTATCCCTTCACCTCACCACGTGTGAATCTCCCCAAAGGAAACTCGCTTACCGGATCCCACTAATAACGAGCATGTAGGATAATTCTCAATCCAATCCGTCCCATCCAAAATATACAGAGTCCCGTAGCCCTGTTTCTTAGCTGTGACGATATCTCAATCGCAGTGCATGGGAGGGAGCAATGAAAAGCACATAGAACAGTACCGCTAGATACAAATGCAATTCTTTATTGGAAACACCCCCCCTCACCCATTGCACTTACATCATACAATTATAATTACAGCATGAACTCAACTGTGCTGGCATTGCAAGCATCTGCGGCCGCTTACCGATCCTCCGTCCGCTCGTCAGCGTTCCCGGAAATTCACGGACTTAGCCGAAGATGTCGCCCAGCGTCACGTTGCCTTGGTGACTGCGCAAATCACCGCCCTAACGCGTTTCGTCAGAGGACTTCTACGGAGAGCGTGATTGCACGGTCACGTCACTCGTATTTATCTGATACCTCCGCCAACTGTTAACCCCTTCAGCCGTGCTTCCACTGCTGTGGGCGAGCGGCGTCATTGGTAATCATTGATCGCAGGACCCGATATTAGGAGCCCCTCTCTCCATACTAGTGTGTACTTTAGTACGATGGATATCAAAAACCATATATACTCAGAGAATGTTACCAAACAATAATATTAAAAATCAATCAAAAGGCAGCACTAACAGGTATATAAATACATATGATGTGATTATTCATAAATCAATCCTGTGTATAATGTATCAACAAAATACATATAAAATAAAGTGCATAATATGTTCAATACAAAATTCATATAATTAAAGTGCATAAATAAAGTGCAATTTCTAAATTGTCCATAGTGCAACCATATGTAATAGTGCAAAAATATTAAATTAAAGTGCAGTCCAAGATGATTAGATTACATAGGACTAGAGTGCTGAAAAGGTGCTCAAGTGATCCAAAAAGGTGCCCAAGTGCTCTCAGGAAGAAGACCCCCTATGGGGATGCACTCACCAAATCAAGGATAAAAATAAGCCTTAAGCTGAGATGATATCCCATAAACGGATGGATGGATCCAGCACAGCCTCTAAGAAAATCTCTCTAATGGCTCTTCTCCACTCTCTCCTCGACCATGTATTAAAAAAAAGGAGCCAAACATGGTGAAGCCCGTAGGTATATTTATTTCATAAATAAAAGAAATTTACTCACAAAGCGTAGAGTTATAATCAGCATTGGTTATTAGCAATCATATCCAGTCGTCCTGCTTCCGCGTACGCTGCCGGCGTGCGTTCCACGGTGGTTCCAGGAAGTGACGTGGTGTGATGCTCCTCTGCCCGGAAGTGCGTCGATGCGTTTCGCCCGCCTATTCTGGGCTTTATCAAATACTTTATTTATGCACTTTAATTATATGAATTTTGTATTGAACATATTATGCACTTTATTTTATATGTATTTTGTTGATACATTATACACAGGATTGATTTATGAATAATCACATCATATGTATTTATATACCTGTTAGCGCTGCCTTTTGATTGATTTTTAGTTTATTCTGGTCTTTTACCCAGTGAGTAGCAGCTTCAGGATACACACTGTTTATTTTATATTTATAAATACTTTTTTAGCGCGGGTTTTAGGCCCCGTTCACATTGGGGCGATCCGACTTCCCATAGGTCCGCAGCTTCCCTATGGAAGGCAACCTACGGCGAACTGTGAGGCGACCAGGTCGCCTCACAGGTCGCCCCAGTGTGAACGGGGACTTAATGATTTAGTTTTAAACAATAATATTAGCAATACCGCTCAGTGCACTATAATGTTTATTGCGGCATCCCAATACAACTCATGGGACACGATCCTCAATCCCACCGCTCAAAGTGACACCATATTGGTATGGCTGCATTCGATTATCCATAATCACATACATAAAGTGCCATACATTAATTTAAAAATGAGTTTCTATATTAACATATACTGTTCACACAACTTGTCATTGAGTGAAAACGGCACTCATTAAAATTGCCAATACGCTCTATCTAAAGGTTATAAAATCTGTGCACACCGTGTACCAAACGGGTGCCCCAAAATTACATTCCTATTTAAAATAATGGCTCTGACTCTATCGTGCGCATGGTTCACACTCATCGAGCCAATCAACCACCAAATAAATTATCAATCGGTATAAAATGTATAAAATCAGTACATTAGAAAAAATGGCTAAAAAACTAGCTAAAAAAACTTTTGCCTAACCGCAATCTTAGTCATATGAGGAAAGCAAAAATTCATAGCAGAAATTGACCCTAATCCCACGGTACCCCCCCCCCCCCCACCAGTCGTTCCATCTCAGGTTCCACTGGTAGAAAGCGGCACAACCGGATAGGCATATAAATTAATAATCACTGATAAAACAGTTAACATCTAACTCAACATTTAGACCCTTAGGGTGCAAAACGACGGTTAGGTATATCCAATGGGTTTCCCTCTGTGAGAGTTCCCTCACAACGTTTGAACCTCGCCATTTAGGGTACAACCTATCAACACCCCAAAATTTCAATCCAGAGGGGTCCTGATTGTGCATCTTTTTAACCACTTAAGCCCCGGAGGATTTGGCTGCTAAAAGACCAGGGTTTTTTTTGCGATTTTTTTTTTACTGCGTGACTTTAACGGACAATTGCGTGGTCGTGCGACACTGTACCTAAATGAATTTGACGTCCTTTTTTTCCCACAAACAGCTTTCTTTTGGTGGTATTTGATCACCTGTGCGATTTTTTGATCATGCGCTATAAACAAAGAAAGAGCGTCAATTTTGCAAAAATAACAATATTTTTCACATTTTTTTTATATGAAATTCCCCCCCAAAAAAAATGTAAAAATCAAAATTTTTTAACATTTTCGGCCAATTTGTTTTATGCTACATATGATTGGTAAAAAAAATCGCAAAAAGCATATTTTGATTGGTTTGCGCAAAAGTTATCGCGTTTACTAACAAAGGGAAAGATTTTTGTCATTTTTGGTGTTTTTTTTTTAACGCGTAAAGGCGGCGATCTGCGATTTTTTTGCGGTACTGCGACATTGCGGCGGACAGATCGGACCCTTGACTGACATTTTTGACACTTTTGGGGTTACCAGTGACATTACTGCAGTAATCAGTGCTATACATATGCACTGTTACTGCAATAATGACACTGGCAGGGAATGGGTTAACTGTATTGGAGAGGGAGGGGTTAAGTGTGTCCTAGGGGCGTGTTTCTAACTGTAAAGGGACATGGCTATTGGTGTAAAAACAAAGATCAGCGGTCCTACATAGTAGAACCGTCTGATCTTCATTTTTACACCAGGGAGAATGACCGGCGGCTTGTTTACATAAGCCGCCCGCCTTTCTCCCTTCACCGGAGCGATCGTGAGTGACCGGCGGATGATCGGGTCCGCCGGTCACACGCACTGACTTGTTAGTGAACGAGCCGGGGCGGGCGCGCGCCCGCCCGCAATTGGCTCACAAGTCAGTGACAGGCGAGTGACGTACCGATACGTCACTCTGCCTGGCCGGGGCTGACCGCCGCAGTATATAGTCGTGCGGCGGTCAGCAACCGGTTAAAGTGTAAAGAAACACTGTGGTCTTTGTAACCTTTAATGAGGTTAGTTATGTGCTCGGACACTCTCTTGGTCAATGTTCTTTTAGTGCATCTGATATACATGAGACCACAGGGGCATTCCAGACAGTACACCACATGAGTGGTGCCGCAAGAAATAAATTCTTTGATGTCAAACTGTCTGCCATTGGCACTTGAGATAAAGGAAGTTTTTCCTCTCGGGTGTTCTCTAACTTGCCTGCAGGATTTACACCTGCGGCACGCATGGAACCCCGCCTTGTCCCAAAACATCTTGGGTCTCGTGGGCGGGTCTAGAATTTTCTGGACTACCTTATCTCCAAACGAAGAGCCCTTCCTATATATGAACATTGGGGATTAGTTACATAGTTACATAGTTAGTGAGGTTGAAAAAAGACATCAGTCCATCCAGTTCAACCTATGATGTGTGTGTGTGTTTGCTTTTAACCGTACATTGTATACCCCTGTATGTTGTGGTCTTTAAGGTGTCCATCTAATAGTTTTTTGAAACTATCAATGCTCCCTGCTGATACGACTGCTTGTGGAAGAGAATTCCACATCCTTACCGCTCTTACAGTGAAGAACCCCTTACGCACTTTAAGGTTAAACAGCCTTTCCTCTAGTTTTAGTGAGTGGCCACGTGTCTTATTGTATCTCCTTTCTCTGAATAGTTTGTTCCTTATGCTCGGGTCACCAGTACAGTATTTGTACATTGATATCATATCCCCCCTCAATCGTCTCTTCTCCAGAGAGAATAGGTTAAGTGCCTGTAGTCTTTCCTCATAGCTGATGTCCTCCATTCCCCTAATTATTTTTGTTGCCCTTCTCTGGACTTTCTCCAGTTCCAGCACATCCTTCCTGAGGACCGGTGCCCAGAACTGGACAGCATACTCCAGATGTGGCCGGACCAGAGTGTTGTAGAGTGGGAGAATAATCTCTTTATTTCTGGAGTGAATCCCCTTTTTTATACATCCCAGTATTCTGTTGGCTTTGCTTGTGGCGGCTTGGCATTGCATGCCACTGCCAAGCCTGTTGTCTACCAGTACCCCCAAGTCCTTTTCCATCCTAGACTCACCCAGAGGTTCCCCCCCCCCCTAGTGAGTAGCTTGCTTTCTGGTTTCTTGCCCCCAAGTGCATTACTTTACATTTTTCAACATTAAATCTCATCTGCCATGTAGTTGCCCACCCCGTTATTTTGTTCAGGTCCGTTTGCAAGGTTTTCTACATCCTGCATAGAAGATATTGGCATGCCTAGTTTAGTATCATCTGCAAATACTGAGATTGTACTCAATATCCCCTCCTCTAGATCATTTATGAATAAATTAAACAGGATTGGTCCCAGGACAGAACCCTGGGGAACCCCACTTTCCACACCCGCCCAATCCGAGTACTCTCCATTAATCACCACCCTCTGTACTCTCCCCTGGAGCCAGTTCTCTATCCAGGTACTCACCTTATGGTCCATACCTACCTTCCTTAGTTTGTACAGTAAGCGTTTGTGGGGAACGGTGTCAAAGGCCTTTGCAAAGTCCAGATACACCACATCCACAGGCTTTCCTTTATCTAGGTGGCAGCTCACTTCATCATAGAAGGTTAATAGATTGGTTTGGCACGAACGATTTTTCATGAATCCGTGCTGATTACTACTTATAATACCGTTTTCATTACTAAAGTCTTGTATGTGGTCCCTTAACATCCCCTCCAAAATTTTGCAGACTACTGATGTTAGGCTGACTGGCCTATAGTTACCCGGGATATATCTCGGCCCCTTTTTAAATATTGGTACCACGTTGGATGACTTTCCCCAAAATGTTATCCATACATAGTACTCCCCAATGCCTTCTAAAAATTTCCTCAATTTCCCTCTATTGCTTGTTATAGTTAGTGATGAAGCCCCACTCGTGTTTGTTATTCGCATTTATGACTTTATCCCTCAGACATTCATCCTGAGAAGAGTTCTTAACCTCCTGGATGGTTCTTTCTAAGATGGAGGGGTTATACCCTTTCTCCACAAAATGTTTTTTTAGGATCTCAGATTGCATGAGAAAGTTGGCATCACTGGTACAGTTCCTCCTAACCCGGAGGAACTGACCTTTTGGAATGTTCCTCAGCCATTGTGGGTGGTGTCCACTACACATCGGAAGATAACCGTTCCGATCTGTCGGCTTGAAGAACGCCTTAGTGCCCACTTTCCCATTTTCCACATAGATTTCCACATCCAGGTAATGCACATTAGTCCTACTCCAACAGAAATCCAACTTAATGTTATTCCTGTTTGAGTTAAGGTGCTGCGTAAATTCCATTAGAGAGTCTTCAGACCCTCTCCAGATGAGGAATAGGTCGTCTATGTACCTTTTGTATAAGGCCAATTCGGGCCTCTGTCTGGCATATATAAACCTATCCTCCCATTCCCCCATGAAATGGTTTGCTAAGCTTGGGGCATATTTGGCCCCCATGGCTACGCCCCTCTTTTGGGTGTTAAATTTACCCCCGAGCCAGAAATAATTGTTCGAGAGGCAGTAGCATAACACATGGCTTAAGAACCTTTTCTGGGGTCCGGGATGTCCTCCCTCTGGCTGAAGGCCCAATTCAGGGCCAGGAGGGCATCATCGTGCTGGATCACTGTGTAAAGTGACGCAACGTCAGCTGTCACTAAATACACATCCCCTGTGTCCAATCCTTCCAAGTTCCTTAAGGCTTTTAAAAATCTTTGGTGTCCCTAAGATAAGACTTGGTTCGTACCACACTGTCTTGCAGAAAGTGGTCAAGATATTCTCCGACTCTCGATGTGACGGAGTTAATATTGTTTACTATTGGCCGGGGCGGGGGTTATTTACATCCTTGTGGATTTTAGGGAGAGTATAGATAGTTGGTATCCGGCTGTAGCTTGGCACCAAGTATCTTTTCTCTTTTTTGGTTAAGATTCCATTATCATAACCATAATTCACCAGTTCAATTAATTCCTTCCGAGACATCTTAGTTGGATCTCTATCTAGTTGTTAAGTCTGATCATCCGAAAGCATGTCTAAAAGCTGGTTATGGTAAAACTCTCTCTCAAGAATCACCACCCCCATCTCCCTTATCTGCGGGGCGTATTATTAAATTTTTACGTTTTTCAAGGGCTTCTACACCTTCTTGAATGTGCCTTGGATTAACATCCTTTTTTGGCCTAATTTGTTCCAAATCTCTAATGACCAATTTCTTAAACACGTCCACGCAATGATTGGACGGTTGGGGGGGATTAAACAGCGATTTATTTTTTAGTCCGCTATCAATCCCTACTGTATATGTGGGCTTAGTGGCCATCCTGGGTCTATTGTCATTCAGATAATATCTTTTTAAATTTATCTTTCTGATGTACTTATGTACATCCATGTACACTCCAAATTTGCCAATCAGCCTTTTGGCTGCGCACTTCAGACCCGCATTAAGAATATTAATCTCTTTATCATTCAGAGTGATGCCGGCCAGGTTGTAGATCCCGTTCAATCTACCTCCCTCCTTCTTTTTTTGGGTCCGCCTCCCTGCGTGGCATCTTCTGTATTTGACCCTATCCAGAACTCCTGCTGATTCTGTGGTCCTTTCCATTGGGGGCCTTGATTTCCCAAGCCGGGACCCGGGAAGGGGGGTGGAGGGCCGTAAGATCCCCCTCTCCAAGATCTCCCTCCTCTCCGGCGTCCCCGGCCTCTGCTGCCCCTCCATAAAAAAGGACGTGGAGGCATAGGGGTCCAAGACTCATTTTGGTGAGCCAATGACTCATATCTGTTATGTGTTGGTACTGCATATCCATTATCACGGTGTTGGCCATCTATGTATGGCCTGTGGTCGGTAACCTTATTATTCCTTTTATTTGGATGCTGGTACACCTGCTGGGCTCCTTGCCCTGATCCCCCGGCTTGTTGGTTGCCAGGCCTAGTATTTCTGGGTTGTTGCCCATTAGAAAAGGCACCTTTTAGGGGTTTTAATTGGTTGGATTCTCATATTTCTACCTGGAGTTCCCCTATTAGGGGTACCAGGAGCACCAAGAACCCCCGCCCATTGGTTAGGTACCTGTGGTTGTACCATCACACCTGGGGCTTGCCAGGAGTATATCAGGTTATTTTTAAAATCCTTCTCATCTCTGTGAAATTTTTTAACTTTCTTTTTCTGAGTATCCCTGTCCAATTTCTCAAGTTTTTTTCTTAACGTCCACATTTCATTTATCTATCAATGGATTATCATTACAATCCTCCAAGACTAGCTTTATCTCTGCTATCTTGGTTTCTAATATTGCCATTTTTTTTATTTTTTCTCTTAAGTACTAACTCCTGTAGCTTCAGCCCCACGGAGTTAAAAAATTCAAGCTATTCGACCCTTGAGCTCTCATCCTCCAAACCATCCTGAGGGGCTACATCCCAATGTAAGCTTCTCATGATGATTTTTTCTTTCAGGTAGCACTCAAAGGTACAAATGTCCCACCATGCACGAATCTGTTTATCTAAAAGATGATTTAAAAATGTCAGATTGCCGCTAATGTCCTGCGGGGCAGCGTCATTTTCAGTGAATATATTCTCAAGATTGAGTTGCCTATTCCTCAAAAAAGCAATGGCCTCCATGGCTGCTAGGTAGTGTGTCAAATATCAAAAAAAGGACAGAGAAACAAACAAAAGTTTAAATCCCAATCACCCAGCGCTCTGTACTCCAAAATATGGTGTACACTATCATACAATCCCGTAACAATAAATTTAAATGCAAAAAGCTGCCGCCTGAATAAATACAATATAAACACAGATGTACATCAATAGAGCAAGTCAAATCAATATACATAAGCAGCGCTAATCCTAAGGTTAAAATCAAAATCAAATTGATTATCTCTAAAACCTCATAAATGGAGATAAAATCAAATAAAATAAAGTCCAATAATGGAAAAGTCCTTCAATGAGAAAAGCTCTTGGCTCTTGTAGGGCCCCAGTGAGGAATGTAACATAGGAATGGAACAGGAAGCAACCACTGTATCCCTTCAGCTCACCACGTGTGAATCTCCCCAAAGGAAACTCGCTTACCGGATCCCACTAATAACGAGAATGTAGGATAATTCTCAATCCAATCCGGACCATCCAAAATATACAGAGTCCCATAGCCCTGTTTCTTAGCTGTGACGATATCTCAATCGCAGTGCATGGGAGGGAGCAAAGAAAAGTACATAGAACAGTACCGCTAGATACAAATGCAATTCTTTATTGGAAACACCCCCCCTCACCAATTGCACTTACATCATACAATTATAATTACAGCATGAACTCAACTGTGCTGGCATTGCAAGCATCTGCGGCCGCTTACCGAGCTTTTCTCATTGAAGGACTTTTCCATTATTGGACTTTATTTTATTTGATTTTATCTCCATTTATGAGGTTTTAGAGATAATCAATTTGATTTTGATTTTAACCTTAGGATTAGCACTGCTTATGTATATTGATTTGACTTGCTCTATTGATGTACATCTGTGTTTATATTGTACTTTTTATACAGCTGGAACCTGCGAACCTGGGAGGGAGACTTGAGTGAATGTGTGCTGGAGGGCTCTGTGTCCAGGTAAGTCTGTCATAATGTGCTAGTATGCGGTGCATACTAGTTCATTATGACAAACTTTCAGGGGGCCCTTTTTTTTTTTTTTTTTAATTATAAATCTCTGGTGGTTTACTAACACTTTAACCACTTCAGCACTGGAGCAAAATGCTTTTTTGGCCAAAAAAAAACTTAACCTACTGGGCACTTTTACCCCCTTCCTGCCCAGGGCAATTTTCAGCTTTCAGCACTGTCGCACTTTGAGGATTTCGCAGTTGGGCTACACTGTACCCATATAACATTTTTATAATTTCTTTTTTACACAGAGCTTTCATTTGGTGGTATTTAATCACTACTAGGTTTTTTCTTTTCTAAAACAAAAAAATCTGAAATTTTTAAAAATAAAAATACAATTTTTTAGTTTGTTATAAATTTGACAAACTGGTAGTTTTTCTCCTTCAGTGATGTTCACTGATGAGGCTGCAGTGGTGGGCACTGATGGTCACTAATAGGCACTGATTGGCAGCACTGGTGGGACTGCACTGATAAATCAGTGCCCTGATTATCAGTGTAGATGTCCCTTTTATACAAGCTGGTTATCTGTTCTCCTCACACTGTCAGCATGAAGAAAGGAATGCCGATAACCAGCTTGTGTTTACATCATGATCAGCTGTCATTGGACACAGCTGATCATGTGGTGAAGGGCCGCTGTGATTTGTTCTTTACTCCAATCTGTGTAGGGCCGAAACAACTAATCGATTATGAAAATAGTTGTCAACTATTTTCATAATTGATTAGTCGGCCTGCATACAGAATGCATTATTTGTTTACATATCAGGAAATACAGTAAGGCACACATACACCTCAGTACACCATCCATGCATGTCAGTAAGTGCCTGAGAACTTGTGAATTTGTAAGGAGCAATGCCTCATGATACATGTAGTACTGGGCAGGAAGTAAGTGGTTCTACAGGCAGAATGCACTCTCTACTATTCTTTGCAGCTTGCTATTGGGACTCTCTGAAGGTAGGAGTCTGTGGGGGACCCAGATGAGGAGAATCAGAGCTGCTCTGTGCAAAGTCATTACACAGAGCAGGTAAGTATAATATGTTGTTTAACCACTTCAATACAGTGCACTTTCACCCCCTTCCTGCCCAGGGCAATATTCAGCTTTCAGCGCTCTCACACTTTGAATGACAATTGCGCGATCATGCTACACTGTACCCATATGAAATTTGTATCATTTTTTTTGCACACAAATAGAGCTTTCTTTTGGTGGTATTCAATCACTGTTGGGTTTTTTATTTCTTACAAAAAAATAACGTTTTGAAAAAAAAGTTTTTTTTTCTGTGAGTAAATTTTGAAACTTTTTTCTGTGTATGTGTGCGCTATTATATTGTTCAATCTGATCGGCTCTCCTCGCCTCACACTCTGACAGTGTGAGGCAAGGAGAGCTGAATAACAGCATACCCTCATTTACATGTGACCGGCCGTGATTGGACACAGCCGATCACATGGGTAAAGAGTCATGTCATTGACTCTTTACCAAGATCGGGGTCGCGCCGTGTCCCAACAACACGCCGCAGTCACGATCGCCGATCTGCGTGCCCCCGGGCGTGTGAGAGAGGCCGTTCTGGTGCGCTGTCATTTGACGGCATCCCAGAACAATAGATGCACCGCTCTGCCGTCATTTGACGGCAGGCGAGTAGGAAGTGGTTAAGAAGAAAATCTCTTTAAAGACTCTGTGCAGGGAAGATCAGCATCTGAACCCAGTATTGTGCATTATATTTAAAATGATTATATCCATGGAAAAAAAGTATTTCTCATTTCACCCTTCGAGGACGGCCTACACATGAGAGAGATTGTGGCTCCACCCTACAGGAAACACAACTAATTTGCAGCTGTTAAAAGGTCCCACCCATACCTTGGGCTTCAGTTCAGTTGTGTTTCCAGCCTACACCGGAACGTTTTTTTTTTTTTCTCTGACCTGAAGGCAATTGATTGTCTAATAGGTACCCCTGTAAGAGCAATACGGATGGTATCTGGGGAAACCCTGTTAAATTACCTCCCTATCTGCTTTCCTTGGGAAAAGGGAAACTTACAGGTCGCCAAAAATGCTTGCCAGGTAGTCAGCTTCCTTAAGTAAAGAAGGGCCCTCCATACCTGAAGTCCTGGTAGTCTCCACAGGAAAAGTCTCCTCCATGGGCTCTCCTATGCTTGGTAAACGCTAAAGGAAATTTAAATCTCCTGCCGGAAAAAGAAGCGCTGCAAGCCTCGTTCTGAATACCAGAAGTTCCGGTCAAGCGGGGAGGAGCGAGCTACACAGGCATGGAGGAGACGCCGGACCCGCGTGCTAAGCCGGCAGGAATGGCGGACCATCTGGCTACTAAGGGGAAACCTCCCAGGGAGACAAAGACCACCGCATCGCATCCCGTAGGGGAACAAGCGGTACCACAGGTGGCTGCAAGGAATGACAACGAGAGACCGGGTAGGTGATTCTCCTGTCTATGGGGGTCCACTGCTATTGTTATATGGGATAGCATGACTCTTTATTCCTTGCTGACAGCCTCTGTTAATTTTAACTGTGTCTGTGTGCTCATGTAATTGTTATCAATGAGATGGTGATTCTCCCTTTCTCTGGTTATTACTACAGGTCTGTCATCGGCCCAGGAGGCCCCTACAAGACCCCCCCACCACATCAACCAGCACAAGCATGTCTAGGAAGTGCGGTGACTGTGGGGATAGACTGTCTAGGTATTACACTAAAGCTGTTTGCCCTACATGTTTAAACAGGCTAGCTGCACAAGAAGCTTCTGCTTTAATGAAGGATTTCCTTAAATCAGTACAGGAGGAGATGGTAGCAACTATTCAGTCTTTTAGGACTACAACGTTTACTCCACCAAGTCCAGGCCAGGAGAGTGCGGGACCTAGGACAGGTGCCTTGGCCCCCTATACATCTTCTCAGGACATCCCCTCTGCACAGGCAAGGGATGAGGAAGATCCAGGAGAAGGGACTAATCTGGCTGGGACTAAGGAGACAGAGCATTCATCTAGCTCTAGTGAAGTCTCTGACAGTGACAGTGAGGATAGGCTAAGCTCCAAAGGGAGCAAGAGCCTCTTTTCCCTGAATGATATGGAAGAACTCCTTAAGGGAGTATATGCCAAGGAAGGGATTCCTACGCCTGCTAAAGTATCCTCTGTTCAGGATAAGATGTATAAGGGCCTGGAGAAAACCTGCTCGAGGGTTATTCCAATTCACCAATCCTTAAAAAATATTATTTGTCAGGAATGGAGCTCTCCTATGAGCGCTCCAATTAGGCCGAAGTCCTGGAAAAGGAGGTATCCTACTAAAAACCCTAGATTGGACGCTCCCTTGGCTCAGCTTTCAAAAAAATCAGATCTGTCATTTGAAAATGCTCAGTTCATTAAGGATGCCATGGATTGGAAAACCGAATCCTTGTTGAAAAAGGCTTGGGTGGCCAATTCTGGTAATATGACTACTGCATTAGCAGATACTTGTGTAGCCAGAAATGCTGACTTCTGGGTAAAAGATCTCACTAAGAAGGTTTTAGCTAGTGGAGGGCAAGACATCCTAGACTCCCTGTCTGTAATTGGGAAAGCAGTGTCTTACTTGGCGGACTCAGCAGTGGAAGCGGTTAAAGCCGCTGCAAAAACAGCAGCTTTGGTTAATTCTGCTAGGAGAACTGTCTAGGTGAAAGCCTGGGAAGGAGATGTTTCTTCCAAACTGAGCCTTTGTGCCTTGCCTTTTGAAGGGGCCTTAATGTTTGGCTCAGGTCTGGATGATGTGTTATCCAGATCCTCTGAAAGAGGTTTCCCATTAACCACTTCCCTACCGGCGTATAGACAAATGACGCCGGCAGGGTGGCTTTCTAAATCCGGGCGGGCATCATATGACTCCCTCGGACTGAGCCCAATCCCGATCAAGGTGAACAGCCAATGAAATTGGCTGTTTACCACGTGATCGGCTGTGTCAATCACAGCCGATCACATAAGCGGCTCCAGTGCGAGCCGCACGCTCTCTCTTCAATGCACGCCCCCTGGGGGGCGCAGCGCGGCGATCGGGGACGAGGCTTGTCCCTCGGACAGAGCCCATCCCCGATCTAGGTAAAGAGCCAATGAAATTGGCTTTCTGCCACGTGACCAGCTGTCAATCACAGCCGGTCACAGAATGTCAATAGAGAACACGGTAACTAGCTGTCACTGTGTTCTCCTCCTCCTCACACACTGATCCTGTGTGAGGAGGAGATTGTGGTAACAGCTAGTTACCAATTACAGTGCACCCCAAAACACACTGATTGCCCCCCCAATAAAGAGTACCTGTCACTAGCCCATCAAAGTACCTGTCACTAGCCCATCAAAGTACCTGTCACCAGCCCATCAGAGTACCCGAGTACCTGTCACCAGCCCATCAGAGTACCCGAGTACCTGTCACCAGCCCATCAGGTACTCTGATGACAGGTACTCTAATGGGCTGGTGACAGGTATTCGGGTACTCTGATGACAGGTACTCGGGTACTATGATGATGGGTACTCTGATGACAGGTACTCGTGTACTCTGATGACAGGTACTCGGGTACTTTGAGTACCCGTCATCGGAGTACCCGAGTACCTGTCACCTACCCATCGGAGTACCCGAGTACCTGTCACCTACCCATCAGAGTACCCGAGTACCTGTCACCTACCCATCCGAGTATCCGACGCCTGAAGTACCCGAGTACTTGCCGCCTGCTCATCAGTACCCATCACTACTCATCAGTACCTATCACCTATCAGTACTGATCATCAGTACAGTATCACCTATCGGTATCAGTACTAATCAGTACCTATCACCTGCCTATCGGAGTACCTGTCACCTGCCTATCGGAGTACCAGAGTACCTACCACCTGCTCATCAGTACCAGAGTATCTGTCACCTGCCCAGCAAAGTACCCGAGTACCTGTTACCCTTCATACAGCCACCATGTCCAAGTCCAAAAAAGGTTTATATACATCCTCCGTTTAAACCTAAATACCGGTGTTATGGCAGCAGATAGCTGCCTTAACCCTGGTATTTTTTAAACGGTGGACGGTTGGCTTTCCGATAAGGGTGGTCCCAGTGGCAGATTCGCCATGGGATCACCTTTCCGGGATGGCGGAAGAGGTGCCCCCCTCCCGCCGCCTTTCGGTCCTTTTCCCCGCTTACCAGACCCGCAGCGGGGAAAACGATCTGGTCCCGGATCCTCACAGACAGGATTGTCGAGTGAAGGCAAGCTTGCCCTCACTCGACTCTATGGTCTTGGAGGACCGGAGCTACGGCAAATGTCGTTGCCTAGCAACCGGCTTTAGTGCCGGTTCACACTGGGGCGACCTGTGAGGCGACCTGGTCGCCTCACAGGTCGCCGCAGGTCGCCTCCCATAGGGAAGCTGCGGACCCGTTCTAATAGAAGCGACACAAGTCGCTCCGACCTAGAAAAAGGGTCCGGAGCTTCTTTGGGGCGACCAGGAGGCGACCGCCATAGACTTCAATGTTATGAAGTCCGTGGCGGCGGCTCCGAGGTCGCGGCGCGCTGCTCGCACCTCGATCTCGGAGGTCGCCCCTGCAAGTAGCGTCGCGGTAATGTGAACCGGCGCTAAAGGTCCCTTTTTTTTTTTTTTTTTTTTTTTTTATTTATTTATTTATTTTTATATCTTTTAGTGTACTTGCGAGATCTGAGGACTTTTTGACCCCAGATCTCACAAAAAAGAGGTCCTGTCATGCCTATTTCTATTACAAGGAATACTTACATTCCTTGTAAGAAATAAAAATAATAAATTTTTTTTTTAAAAACGGTGTAAAAATAAAAAATAATAAATAGTAAAAAATAAATAAAATTAAAGCGCCCTGTCCCCGTTAGCTCGCACGCAGAAGCGAACGCATACGGAAACCCCGCCCACATATGTAAATGATGTTCAAACCACACATGTGAGGTATCGCCGTGATCTTTAGAGCAAGAGCAATAATTTGAGCCCTAGACCTCCTCTGTATCTCTAAGATGGCAACCTGTAGAAATTTTTAAATTGTCGCCTATGGGGATTTTTAAGTACCAAAGTTTGTCGACATGTTGGGTATCTATTTACTCGACGTAGCATTATCTTTCACATTATGGAAAAAATTGGGCTAACTTTACTGGTTTCTTATTTTTTAATTCAAAAAAGTGAATTTTTTCCAAAAAAATTGCGTTTGGAAGACCGCTGCGCAAATACGGTGTGATAAAAAATATTGCAATAATCTCCA
The DNA here is from genome assembly GCF_965119305.1 of Pelophylax lessonae. Classification (NCBI taxonomy): domain Eukaryota; kingdom Metazoa; phylum Chordata; class Amphibia; order Anura; family Ranidae; genus Pelophylax; species Pelophylax lessonae. Next base: position 519,744,853 of record NC_138768.1, read on the forward strand.
TTTTATTCTCTAGGGTCACATGTGGTATTGCCATACTCAGGAGGAGTGGCAGAATGTATTTTGGGGTGTCATTTTTGCTATGTACATGCTATGTGTTAGGAATATCCTATAAATTGACAACTTTGTGAAAAAAAAAAGGTTTTAATTTTTTTCCCATATTTTCCAAAAACTTGTGGAAAAAAATGACACGTTCAAAAGACCCATAATGCCTCATAGAATATATGTTTGAGTGTTTTCTTTCCAAAATGGGGTCATTTTATGGACTTTTCCATTGTATTGGTGCTCTAGGGCCTTCAAAAGTGTGATAGGTAGTCCAAAAATGATGTGTGTAATTTATGCTCCTAGAACGCCTGAAGGTGCTACTTGGATGTGGAGTCTCTTTATGTGGCCAGGCTGTGTAAAAGTATCACACATGTGGTATCGCCATACTCGGGAGGAGTAGCAGAATGTATTTTGGGGTGTCATTTTGCTATTTACATGCTATGTGTTAGAAATATCCTATAAATTGACATCTTTGTGTAAAAAAAAAAAAAAAAAGGTTTTCATTTTTTGCCACATTTTCCAAAAACTTGTGGAAAAATATGATCTATTCAAACGATCCATAATGCCTCATAGAATATATGTTTGAGTGTTTTCTTTCCAAAATGGGGTCATTTTATGGACTTTTCCATTGTATTGGTGCTCTAGAGCCTTCAAAAGTGTGATAGGTAGTAAGAAAGTTTTATGTGTTTTTATGCTCCTAGAAAGCCTGAAGGTGCTACTTGGATGTGGAGTCTCTTTTTGTGGCCAGGCTGTGTAAAAGTCTCACACATGTGGTATCACCATACTCAGAAGGAGTAGCAGAATGTATTTTGGGGTGTCATTTTTGCTGTGTACATGTGTTAGAAATAGCTTATAAATTGACAACTTTGTGTGAAAAAAAATGTTTTCTTCATTTTCCCAAGAATTGTGGGAAAAAATTATAACTTCAAAAAACTCACCATGCCTCTTACTATTTTACCTTGGACTGTCTACTTTACAAAAAGGGGTAATTTGGGGGGTATTTGTACTGTCCTCACATTTCAGGGCCTCAAGAAAGGAGATAGGCCGTCAGTACATCTGGTGTGATCAATTTTCAGTAATTGGTACCATAGCTTCTAGACTCAATAACTTTCACACAGACTAAATAATATACATGAATTTGGGTTAATTTTACCAGAGATATGTAGCAGTATTAATTTTGGCCCAAATGTATGAAGAAAAATTAATTTCCTGACAGATTCCATGGCAGCCTACGTGTGGGTTAGTCCCGCCTCCTCCTACCTCATAGGACCCCACTCCCATAAATTTCACTCTGCCCTAGAGACCATGTTCCTTTTTTGTCCTCCTCCTGTTGGATGGATATCAAGTCTTACCTCATGAAGATTTTCGGTCTATTTCTTGGTGATTTACACGATTGATTCCAGGCTGAATTCCTGAAGAGTCCAGTACGCCCTAGCTACTAGCGGGGTAGGACACGGGTGTGCAATCCCATGCATTGGAGAAGCATAAAGCCTGGCCACTGGCGGGCAAGCTGAATACGGCCAATCGTCCTAGCTACTAGCGGGAGGCCCATTAATACACCCTGAATCTATGCGCTGGAGGTTTTCGTGTCCCAGGTCTGACCGTGGTTTGGAGCGTGCTTGGTAACGTATGGCAGCCATTTTTTGTATTTGTATTTTGTCTTGCGGTGTTTTGGAACGCAGGTGCGTTTCATCTTACGGCCCCAGCTCTTCCTGTGTCCCAGCGCAGCTTCCGAGTCACCGCTGGGTGTCTGGGGGCGACGCCGGCGCAGTGGAGTGGCTGTTCGTGCTCGCACATGCTCACGGATGCTGTCTGTCACGGGGGGGGGGGGGGGGGCGGTGACGTCATCATCTGGCGGCAGATTTAAACTGCTGTCACAGTGGATCACATTGGGATTGTACCGCAGGCATATGCGGCGGCTTTCCTGTGTTTGATCGGTCTCTGCTAGTGGTAAGCTCAATCCTGCTGGATGTCAGTGTGCAGTCTGGTGTATGCAGCACTTCCTTATACTTGCGTTCATTACAGTCTTCCTGTTAAGAGCAGTATGGATACTTCACCGCCCCCCAGTGGCCAACCCTTACTCTACAGGTAAGAGTGTTTTTTTTTTTTTTTTTACCTATCCCTGTACGGTCTAGATTTAGGGCAGTATGGGTAATTCTTCCCTTTCTCTTAGCTCTTCTAGGTCTGATATTATTCGTCTGGTGGCCCGGGTCATGCTCTCTTCAGTGACAGCTAAACGGGCTCTATGGCTGCGCCCCTGGCTGGCTGATCCTTCCTCCAAGCAGGCCTGGTGCCGTATTCCATTCGAAGGGTCTTCCTTGTTCGGGAACAAGCTGGAGAGCGCTATTTCGCGGGCCACGGGTGGTAAGTCGGGGTTCCTCCCGCAGGATCGTCGCCTGCTGGGTCAGAGAAGGACACAGTCCAGACAATCTTCGGATAGAGCGAAGGATGCTCGAAGTTACAGACCTGGTCGGAAATTCTGGAAATCATGGAGGAAAAATCCATCTTCAAACCAAAAGGCTTCCAAAGGAGCCTCTTCTAGTAGCCGGGAAGCGGCTAAGTTCTTTTGATGTTGGGCCTGTCCAGACGGTTCAGGTCGGTGCTCGCCTTCTCCGGTTTCGACACGTCTGGGCAGCCTCGATAAGAGATTTGTGGGTCATCAGGACAATTTCCACAGGCCACACTTGGTCGTTCTGCAGTCCACCTATCCTCAAGTTCGTTCCCACAGCTCTTCCACGGTCGGAAGAAAAAAGGCAAATCCTTTCGGCATACGTAGATGCGCTGTTGCTTCAAGGCGCAGTAGTTCCAGTACCAGCCAAAGAAAGGTTTCAAGGCCTCTATTCTCCACTCTTCTTAGTAATGAAGAAGAACGGCTCCTGGAGACCGGTCATAGACCTCACACATCTAAACTCCTTTATAAAAAAAAAGGAAAAATTCAAAATGGAGACACTATTGACAATCCGCCAGTCGGTTCAGCCAGGAGATTGGCTTGTGTCAATAGACTTGAAGGATGCATATTTCCATGTGCCTATAGCAACAGAGTTCCAGAAATACCTGCGGTTTGCTGTGGATCAACACCATCTTCAGTTTACATGTCTCCCATTCGGGCTCACAACATCGCCTCGAGTATTTTCAAAACTCTTATTGGCTGTGGTAGCCCTGATCAGAATCAATGGAGTTCGTCTTCAACATTATTTAGACGACTTGCTACTTCTGTCGCAAGATCGAGAGCAATTCCTGGTTAACAGAGATCTAGTCACGGCGACTCTTCTCGAGTTCGGCTGGTTGCTATCTTGGAAAAGAGCCATCTGGAGCCCACACAAGCACTTATCTTTCTCGGGGCTCAATTCAATACAGTCAAGGGCACCATCTCCTTGCCTCTAGAGAAAATCCTGATTATCAGAGACAGAGTACAGCTGGCCATGTCATCATCTCCGGGTCTCACAGTGCCTCAAAATAATAGGTACTATGGTGGCCACGACAGCTATGGTGAAATGGGCTCAATGGAGGATGCGTCCTTTTCAAACAGGTTTTCTTTGCCAATGGTGCCCAGGCAACATGGATCATCTGATTTGGATTTCCCCAGTAATGCGGGACAGTCTCCTGTGGTGGTTGCAGAAGAGGAATCTACTCAATTGTCATTCTATCCTTCCCATCTCCTGGGTCACGATAACCACGGATGCAAGCAACACAGGTTGGGGCGCTCACTGCCTATCAGAGATAGCCCAGGGCAAATGGAATCCTCAGTTACACAGGGAAGTTTCGAACATCCTGGAGCTTCGAGCAGCGTTTCAAGCTCTCCAAGCATTTCATCACCTTACAGTAGGAACATCTGTCCTCCTGAGGCTGGACAATACAACGGCAGTGTCGTATATAAAGCGTCAAGGGGGAATTCGCAGTCACTCTTTATTGAGAGAAGTCGAGCCAATAATGGTCTGGGCTCAGAAATACTTATCCAACCTCACTGCGGTCTATCTACCAGGGACACAGAGAGGGGGTGTGGGAGTTGGATGGTTTTATTAGTATGTGCTGAGTCGTTTTAAACCCTCATCCCTTAAGCTAATAAAAAGCATACAAGTGGAAAGAATCCCCCTAATTTTGGGACTGTAACGGGTAACGACACAGGTAATGTAATAAAGAAATAGTTTATTTAGTATATATAAAGTGTACAGAAATTAGCAAAAGGGCAAATATTTTACACAGTTGCACAATTATAAAAATTCATTAAAAATTTGGGCGACTCTTTTTTGTTAGGTCAAATGATCATTTTAGACATGGAGGAACCTGAAGTATGTTTTTTGGAGACCCTACGCGTTTCGATGTCGCTCTTCTTCAGGGGTCTTTTGACCGTGGTCCCAATTAAATTGTAATATTAAATTGTCACATTCTAAAACAGGATAAAGACAAAAATATTAGTTTTTTCATTCTGGAACAAATTGTGTTACCTTTTGTATCATTCAATATATCTCACCATACACATACCATGTCTTTTTTGGCATTCGATCTGAAAGAGTCGTCTTTTGTTAAAAATTCAATCGCTTTGGCATTACCCAGGGTGGTATGCTAGGAGGATCCGGGGGTCATACACTGAAGATACTGATCAATCCCACTCAGTCCGGTGAGGGAGAAGGTGGGTGGGTCAGTGCTGGATTTGGAGCCGAACAGTGAGGACAGGACGGCAGGAGATGTCACCATGACACTACACGGGGTCCATACCCCAAAGCACACCAAGTTCTCCAATCTGCAACTTCTAAAGAGAGTAAATTAGAATATATGTAATCCTTTCTCTTTATTGTCCAAAAAGTAGGGGATTTATATGTGGTATATATAATCCAGCAAGGACGATGAATATTTATTCGTCCACCGTCTTTGCGGGGGTATGAATGCTAGATAGTCACATCAGATTGCAATGGCCATAGGCCTGATATTATGCACAGATGTGAGTTTAAAATATAATATAAAGAGAATTTTTCTTTTTTCCTTTGTTTCTAGGGGGACTAAATACATTCTAAATGTTCAAACAAATATCCCCTCCTTATATGCTATATTTGCATGGAAGGAGAGTGGAAAAAGAGGATGGGGGAATCACATATGCAGTCAGATTTCTTCATAAGTCATGAGATGTCCCAAAAGGCAGGAGAACATCTATTATAGATTAAAAAATGTATGTATGTAAGTCTATTTGTATTAAATAAAAATGAATAAACAAAAAAAGGGGAAAAAAGAAAATTGCTGGCCTGTGTTTCAAAAATGAAAGGCCGCCTTTAAAAGTTGGCTGCATATAAATCTTGTTTGATTTCATTACCTTTTTCTGATTACCAGACCGACTGCAGGATGTGATCCTCTCCTCCTAAGGGAATCAGCCTAAATGATTGTCTGAGGGCTGCCTTTTTATGGGTGTAATGTCTCTTTAATTTGGAGCTTTGGAGCAGGTGTGCCTGTGTGGGAGGGCCCCCTGAGCGGGTGGTGCGGAGGGCGGCCCCACGGAGTGTTGTCCAATCGGGGACGGATGCCATGACAAGTCTGCATGGTTTGCAGACTGTTGCCATGGCGACCCCACTGTGTACATCCGCGGGATCCCGATCCGCATCGCTCCCCCACCGACGCACGAAGGAGGGAAGGGGCGGTCAGAGCGACCGTCCCGACCCGCACAGCCATCCGTCTCTAACGGCATCCGATTGCCAGAGATCGGATGGCTTACGTGCGCCGGGCAGTGCCAGCAGGAGACGCCCACTCCGGAGATGTCCCCTGTCGGCTCCCCCCAGCGGAAGTGATGTAATGGATCAGTGTGGCAGATGGAACTCCCCGCATACAACTCCCAGAATGCCTCTGGGTTGCCTGGCGATTTGTCATTATTATTCTAAAATACAAACAGAAAGAAAATAAGAGAAAAAGAAAATACATATATCGCATATCGGCACAATGTATTGTAGAACATAATACTTTAACATGGATATAGCTAGATGTTGAATGATTTTATACAGCTATCGATGGCAGAGCATAGCAATGTCTTGTCGTGTATTTACATGAATACATTTGTGATTTTGCATTAAAACATATTGATAACAAACATACAGCACCCAATTAGAATATATCTGTTGCAATTTTGTTTTAGATTATACGTTTTTGTGTATTTTTAAACATTTCTGTATACTTTTTACCTGTTAGACTCCAGCAACAATGTCATTGGTATTTATTGCTTTTTTATTTACCGCTTTCTTGAAAAAATTATATATGTATATATATATATATATACATGGTCAACTAGAAAGGGGAAGTGGAAAGGGGAAAAGGGAGGGGAGGGGATCTTGTCCACTGTATATTTCAATATAATATATGTTTTTTTATGAAAAATTGATTTGGACAGTTAAGAGTAATGATTGTCTCTAATAGTATATACAGTTATCATTTTTCAAATTATGGCGGCAAAGCATATTTAGACCTCGACATTGCGGCTCAGACTTACAGGTATTACAAACTTTGGTCATTCACCCATAGATGTTTACACAATAAAATGCATATAGAGGAGAAAAAGAAGGGAACAAAAATGAAAGAGTTTTTGATAAATTTTACGTCATTTTCCATTCGGATTTTACAGATACAAACCCTTCTAGGAAGGGCTTGTAGGAAATCATTTCATTTAGGCCTGGGGGGGTGGTGGCTTGAAGTCTAAAGATCCATCTTTGTTCTTTTTGGAGAAGGATTTTATTCCAATCCCCCCCTCGAATCCCTATGTGGACCCTGTCTAAGATGATAAAAGAGATTTTGGGTAATCTACCATTATGCATTTGGATGACATGTCTGCCTAAGGGCAGATCCGGGTTTTTTGTTTTCATGGAGTGAATATGTTTATAAGCCCTTTGCCAAAATTCAAGTTTGGTCTTACCTATATTAAACGAGGGGCATTCACATTGGAGCATGTAGATTACCCCTTGGGTCTTACAGTTTTCAAAATGATGTGGACGATACAACTCTCCATTCGGAAGTCTAATTCCCTTCCTCACATTCATGAACTGGCAATATTGGCATCCCCCACATTTGAAGGTACCATGGTATTTACTGGGGTCCTTTGAGGGCCCGGTTTTAAATTCACTGGCAACCAGTTTGTCTTTCAATGAAGTTGCCCGTGAAAGTAAAGTAAAACGAAAGTTTTACTTTACCACGAAAGTAAAACGTGGTTTGTCAGAGACAAACTGATTTATATTTGGGTCCATTTTGAGGAGATGCCAGTATTTGTCTATTATCCGTTGGATGTCCCTTTGCTTATTAGAGAAACGTGTGATGATGCGAGGAGCGTCGTCTATTTCTTTTTTTGTCCGTGTTTTGAAAAGTAGTTCCTGCCTATTCTTTCCATTGGCTTTATGGAAGGCCTTTTTCAGGCATGACTTGGAATAGCCCCGATCTAATAATCTTTTTCTCAGATTGTTTGCTTCTTTTTGAAAGTCTAGTTCACTTGAGCAATTTCTCCTGATTCTTAAATACTGACTAAAAGGTATAGAGTTTATAAGTGGTTTTGGATGGAAACTGCTAGCATGTAATATGCAGTTTCCTGCAGTTGGCTTTCTATATAGGTTACTTCTTATAAAGCCATCAGAATCTTTATATAATTGGATATCCAAAAAGGTGATTACATTTGGATCCCAGGTAGCAGTAAATTTGAGATTAAACGTGTTATTGTTTAGTTTTTTGAGAAAAAGATCAAGTTCAGGCAGACTATTATCCCAAATCATTAGGACATCGTCAATATATCTTAGCCATATAATGGCATGTTCCATACCCTCACTTCCAATATCTCCCATATGAAGGGAGCGTTCCCACTCCCCCAGGTACAGGTTTGCGTACGATGGGGCACATCCTGTCCCCATCGCAACGCCCTGTACCTGGAGGTAGTGGGAACCATTGAAGGTGAAGAAGTTGTGATGTAAAATGAAACTGAGAGAGTCCAAAAGAAAATTGTTTATGGGCCAGTCATATCGACAATTCTGTGATAATATATGTTGGATACGGGCCAGACCTTTGTCGTGGGGGATAGAGCTGTAAAGGGCTTCGACATCGATAGCCACCAAATATGCTTGCAGGGGAACTTGTATCCCCTCTACATTTTGGGCCTGATTCATAGTACGGCGAATTGGCGTTTCGGCGGGATTTTGCGAACCGGCGAATTTTTAAGTCTGAAATTGGTATTCAAAGAACGGCGGGCGGAAAATAGCGCCTAGTGTGAGATTCATTAAGATGCAATAAGGCCAGAGCGCGACTTAAAAACACGCCAGCTAAAAGCTCGACTAAAGTTTTGCCAAATTTCACCCTGTACCCCCAAAAATCCCAAATCACTGTGGAAGGTGTGGAAGACAATTTGGAGATGACTTGCTTTGAAAAAATGTCAAAAACTGACTTAGAGAGATATCTGCGAAAGTGTAGAAAGGTTAAACAGCTCCTCCAGCCCCGAGCTGCGAACGCGCGAATGTGCGCATGCGCAACGCCAAATAAGCTCCAAAAATTCCGCCAGCCCGATTTTGGGCAAATTTTTTTTTGAATACCGCTTGGAAATCCGCTGTCTCGCCCATAGAAAATGGCAAAAACCGGCGAAATTGGAAAAACATGCGCACTTCCAACAAGGGATCCCTTAGTAAACACCATCACATTCCATACACCTTTCCTGCTAACTCAGAAATCATAACAGTGAAATCTACAGTGTTTATATAGAACATCCACATTATCTGAAAAAACCCACAAAATATTACATTGGGGAACGGGTCGTCAGATAGAACAAAAATAGATGTAAAACATATTTCAAAGAAATATTATTAGCATTTCACACATATCAAGGAAATGTCACAATTTTGACAATATTTTATGTGTTTCAAAAGAATTTTTTTCGAAATATATTGCAAATACTACCTTTTCTTCCATATGGGTATAGCCAAGTGTTAACATTTTACTACACATTTAACTGAAGGTATATATATATATATATATCCCTTATACTTGGCTAATTAGCAAAGTATGCCCAACAAACAAATATAGCTTTAGCTCACAATATTGCTACATATTGACTTTATGTGGCATCTTTTGTATTTTGTTCATGTCTTTAAGCTTAAAAGTTTGCTGATACACATGTCTTTTTCAAACATGAACAAAATTAATGATGTCAACATTTGGAGGATTGGAGATATCAAAGTGTTGCCCATACAGAGGGCTCCTTCTGGATTCGAACTTACAAACCTACAGCAGGAAGGCAGACTCCCTAATCATTGTGCTATTTCTCAGTGAGCGTTGGGTGTTTTCCTCATGCCGTTAAAATGCTCACATGGGAACAGGGGCCATTGAACTGAATAGGATTGGATTTTTTGGCTGTTTTGGGAGTTGATCCTTGAGCTGTACAAATCCCCCTCAAACGCCCCCAAACGGGCTACGTTCACATGTAGGTGTTTGTGGTCTGTTTTTGGGGCTTTTTTAGGTGATTTCATATAACAATGCCTGCCCAAAAAATGCATGTCAAAACGCCTGTGAAAACGCCAGCAAAAACGCCCATAAGAACGCCTGATATAATTGCCACGCCAAAATTAGGGATGTTCATGAGTGATGAGTCAGATTGTTGGCTTACATATCTGGTCAATCGTCACAATCTCACTTCCCAAATCCCAAAAGGTGTGTTTCAATTGTTTCCCTAAATTTAACTACATCCCATCCGCGCTACAGCCTATATACGGCTGCAGCGCGGACTCGAATTTTCGGGAGGCCGTTTTTAACCACTTAAGCCCCGGAGGATTTGGCTGCTAAACGACCAGAGGGCATTTTGCGATTCGGCACTGCGTGACTTTAACGGACAATTGCGCGGTCGTGCGACGCTGTACCGAAACGAATTTGGCGTCCTTTTTTTCCCACAAACAGAGCTTTCTTTTGGTGGTATTTGATCACCTGTGCGATTTTTTGATCACGCGCTATAAACAAAAAAAGAGCGTAAATTTTGCAAAAATAGCAATATTTTTCCCTTTTTTTTATATGAAATTCCCCCAAAAAAAAATGTAAAAATCAAAATTTTTTAATATTTTCGGCCAATTTGTTTTATGCTACCTATGTTTGGTAAAAAAAATCGCAAAAAGCGTATTTTGATTGGTTTGCGCAAAAGTTATTGCGTTTACTAACAAAGGGAAAGATTTTTGTCATTTTTGTTGTTTTTTTTTTTAACGCGTAATGGCGGCGATCTGCGATTTTTTTTTGCGGTACTGCGACATTGCGGCGGACAGATCGGACCCTTGACTGACATTTTTGACACTTTTGGGGTTACCAGTGACATTTCTACAGTAATCAGTGCTATACATATGCACTGTTACTGTAAAAATGCACTGGTAGTGAAGGGGTTAACTTTATTTGAGAGGGAGGGGCTGTGTGTGTCCCTAGGGGCGTGATTCTAACTGTGATTGGCTGTGGCTTCAACTGTATGAGGAGTGATCAATGGATCTACATAGTAGATCCATGTGATCAGCTCTCATACAGAGAGGAGAATGACAGGCAGCTTGTTTACACAAGCTGCCTGACTATCTCCCTCTCCCCCGCCGATCGCAGAGTGGCCGGCGGCGATCGGGTCCGCCGGTCACGCGCGCGGGGGGGTCCGTGACCACGCGGGAGCGGGAGCGCGCCTCCGGCGGCGCGCGCTCGCTCCCTAAACCCTCACAGGCGAGCGACGTAGACCTACGTCACTTTGCCTGTGAGGGGCTGACCGCCCACGTAGATAGTCGTGCGGCGGTCGGCAAGTGGTTAAACGGCCTCCCAGAAGCAGGCTCCCCGCGCGCTCCCGCGAGCGGGCATCGGGGAGAATCTGTGTCACAGATCGTGGTGAATGGCCAATCACAGCGGCCATTCACCACGTGATCGGACCATCCAATGAGAGATGATCTCATATGTAAACATATGAGATCATCTCTCATCGCCGGCGCTCCTTCCTCACACGGAGCCTGCAGTGTGAGGAAGGAGGGGGAGCCTCACAGCGCTGGGGACACAGAGACATGTAATCGGGGCACTGATCACCAGTGCCCTGATTACTGCAAGGTAAAAAAACATACACACATTGCCCCCAACAGTGCCCGCCATCAGTGTCCCCTATCAGTGCCCATAGTGCTGCCAGTCAGTGCCCATCAGTGCCTGCTCATCTAGGCACTGATGAGCACTGACTGGCAGCACTATGGGCACTGAGTGTGGGCACTGATGGTGCTGCCCACCAGTGCTCATCAGTGCCGCCCATCAGTGCTCATCAGTGCCACCCGTCAGTGCCATCCACCAGTGCCCATCAGTGCCGCCTCTCAGTGCCCATCAGTGACGCCCGTCAGTGGCGCCTCTCAGTGCCCAGCAGTGCCACCTCTCAGTGCCCAGCGTGCCACCTCTCAGTGCCCAGCAGTGCCGCCTATCAGTGCTCATCAGTTCCGCCTATCAGTGCCGCCTATCAGTGCCGCCTATCAGTGCTCATCAGTGCGGCATATTAGTACCTCCTCATCAGTGCCCATAAGTGCCACCTCATCAGTGCCCATAAGTGCCACCTCATCAGTGCCCATCAGTGCCACCTCATCAGTGCCGCCTCATCAGCGCACATCAGTGAAGGAGAAAAATTTATTTTCAAAATTTACTCGCAGAAAATAAGAAAAACTTTTTTTTTTTTTCAAAATTTTTTGTCTTTATTCTTTTTTTTTTTTAAAAAATAAAAAACCCAGAGATGATTAAATACCACCAAAAGAAAGCTCTGTTTGTGTGAAAAAAATGATAAAAATTTCATATGGGTACAGTGTAGCATGACCGCGCAATTGTCATTCAAAGTGTGACAGCGCTGAAAGCTGAAAATTGGCCTGGATGGGAAGGGTGTTTAAGTGCACAGAAGGCAAGTGGATATATTTCTCTCTCTCTCGCTCTCTCATGTAATTGTATATATATGTATGTATTCCTGTATCTAAATAATGACTAGCAAACTTGAAGAGAGAATTTTATCAATTCACATATATACACACCTACATACATACATACATGGATTTGGGCTGTTTAGGTCTCTCTCCTCCTCCTCATTTCTATTTCCCTTTTTTAGGCAACTGAGCATGCTCCAAAACACACAGGACACACACAGTTAAATTTTTGCCTGGGAGTTAACATTATGGGTGTGTGTTTGCTTTGATTATATATAGCTCACTCAGACATCAGGAAAGATTTGACCTACGAAGAGGTCCAATATATTGTGTGTCACATGCTTTATGGTTAACATTTGGGGGCCTTTGTTATTTATGGAGGTGCGATTTGGCTGTGTTGTGTGTTGACTCTCTGTAAGTATTTATTGCTGTTAACATAATTGTGTATTGTTCTGTCAATCTGCACATGCATCTGTTGATTATGGGCTCTTTGTCGATGTATATGGTCTAAATGTTGTACAAAGGTTGTTTTTGTTTTAAAAATACAAATCAGTGGCTTCAATGGGATACTGTGGAGACTGTGCCAAAAATATGTCATGTGAAATGTTTGAGCTGTGTATTTGTGTAATAAACAGCATGTTTCCAATCTTTTTTTCAAATGTCTTCATGTGTCTAAATAAAGTTTTCTGGTGTCCACAAATGTATGTATTTGTATTTCTTTTTGTAAGTTAAATATGCTTAATGGTTGTGTAAGGTGACTATTGTTCGCGAATTCGCTAATATACAAAACCGCGTTATCACATTTATACATGCAACCGGAAACGAAACTTTTAGTGCGTGCACACGTTTCCGGAAATTGTCCAGGCCCTCTCGCAAGTGTGTGCATCATGGCTCCTGCGCTCTTTACTGCCGAAATAGTGGCATTTGTGTGTAAGGTAAGGAGGGGGTGTGAATGTGCGGGATGGGGGATGGTGGCTGGGGGGCTGGGTGGGTCGCTTATCTAGCGGGTGTGCAATTAACTTTTGGTCTGCTGATCTGCGCATGCACTTTCTGCCTATTAGACGTGATCTAGAAGCTTCCTGTTATAGAAACTTCCTAGATGTGAACCTGTTCCCTACACACACATATATATATTTGGTATATATATACATATATATTTGGTATATATATATATATATATATATATATTTGGTATATATATATACATATATATACACACACACACACACAAAATATATATTATAGAAAATATATATAATATATATATATTAGAGACAATATATATACTATGTATATATTATATACAATATATATACATTATAGACAATATATATACATTATAGAATATGTTATATACCATATATTAGTGTATATAATAGGGAACAGGTTCATATCTCTGAACTTTCTATATAGATATAGATAGTCATACCCTGCTTTAAGTAGACTCACTTTATATACAATCGTGAGTAAGGACACAGCTTGTTCAGCTTGCCATGACACTGCTCACAAACCATAAGTGACAGGGATAACAAACTTAGGGAGCAACGAGAGGGTACCCAGGTACCCAGGATTACACCATATCCATTTTGTGGCTGGCCAGCTTGCCTAGGTAATCTATCATGTCATAGTCCTGGATCCCCTTAACATGCTCCCACATGGTTTGGGAGCAAGGCCATGTCAATGTGGCCAAAATTTACAATGGAGCTGGTGTATTTTCATGCATTGAGAAAAGAAAAAAGGGATTGCTTCACTTTAAGTACATTTTCGGTTTACATACATGCCCTGGTCCCATTGTGTACTTAAAGTGGGGTATGCCTGTATATAGATAGATTTGATTAGTTTCTACTTTTACACAAAATGAAACACAATTATCTGTGACAGATTGCTCTGACGCTTTGGAATCTGTCTAGATAAAGACAAATGTATTGCCCCTTTTCATATATGCAAGATTAGAAACATTATATTCCCTAAATACATAATGCCAAAAATTATTGCCTTAAATACATCCATACACACTGCAAGCTCTGCACCGTTTTTCTTGTCGGAGACTCGCCATCATAAGCTGGATCTGCACACAGCAGCTAATTTGTTCACCTGAGATGGAATCAGTGCTCACAAAAATATGGACTGGTCATGTCTTCAAAGGATTGCATTGGACAAATCACCTCTAAATGAAACACATGAGTGTATAATCACTTGTCTTAATGGATCACATTCCCAGCACACGCATCTCACACTGCCATATGTGTTTCAATGGGGGTGTCCATTGCAAGTTAAATACGCCCCCAGATCCCATTGCTTTGTTAATTTACAGATATAACTGGAATCTGATGGTACTGCTGTCCACCACTATGCCATCAAATTCTGCTGGGGAACTTTAAAAAGGATTATGTGTGATTGTGTGGATAATTCTGACACATTAAATTCACATCTCCCACATCCCATGTGCTCCTCTTGCAGGAATAGCGAATCCAGGGTAATTCAGCACAGCATAATGAACAGACACACCCAATCAGACAGCTCATGTTAAAAGGGACCTGAAGAGCAATCTGCGTGGCTTGCTTTTCCAAGCATTGGCTAGTTTAGTGAGCCTGGACTAATAACAGTCACTGTAATGCTACCCATACTGCTGTCCTTTTAACATGGTGACAAAAGTTGATACTTATGCTACATGTGTGTAAAGTTACTTGCACCCTGCTAAATGGACAGCAATAAGGTTGTAAATACAGTGACTGTAATTAACATGCCAAGGGCTATGAATTGTACATGTATTCTAGCTAAATATAGCAGCTTCATTAGGAAATATTTAATTTACATCTCTCTTATCTCCATCTCTGCTGCATGTTATTTTGGCAGAGGAATTCTATCCCATCAGCAGAGGAAGCACAAGGCTGTGCAGTGATGGACAGTGCACCCTGTGTACCCATTGGCTAAGGAGGCAGCAGGAAGTGGATCAGCCTGCCTCCTGTTACCTCCTCAGCCAATGAGTAGCTGAAAGGCTCTTAAGTCCCTTCCTCCTAACATCTCCTGAGTCCCAGGCCTTCCAGCTAGTTTAGTGTGCTTACTATGCATTTATCCTTCGGCGCTTCTCCTGCCTTATGTGTCAACTGGCTACTGTCTCCTGCACACTCCATGGATGGTGGGTCAGGGGCCCCTACAGGCACTCTGGCCCCCTACATGTGTATTGGCTGTCCCCCCCTGATGGCGGCCCTGGGTGTGTAATGAAAGGACAATTGTCAAAATGTCTAGATCATGTAGAGGAAATCACCAGTTGGGGCAACCTATGTCATGGAGGTAGATTTGGACATCGATGTCTATGTATCACCAGAAATGGGATTCTTTGTTCTACAAAATCTCAAAGACGACCTAGCATGTTTTTGTAAGACTGTACTTTTTTGGACATACTTGGACTCAAACATACATTGCTCTTTCCACAGCTCCTCCTCCTCTGGGGGTATGATCAGGTGAACATGCATCTTCATCAAAAGTACAAGATGATGTGTCGTCTCCGGATGAGGCTGCTGCGGAGATTTCACTTCCTGCCTTTAGTGGTGGATCTTCAGCGGGCCTGGAGTGATGCCAAAAGGCGCTCACCCAGGCTCCTGAAAAAGGCTGTGGAGCAAATCTCCGGTAAGTAAAAATATACATGACATGTGACCAGATAGGTTATAATTTTGTGGGTAGGTGGACATGTGTTTAGGTATGCAACAACACAAATACCAACAACCCCCCCCCCCCTCCCCTCCCTCTCGCTCCTACCTTTCCTACCTCCATCAAGTGTCTCTTCACAACCTTTAATACTACTATGTACATGATTTTTTTGAATGTTTATTTTTTCTCTTCTGCTTCTAGCAAAAGCGGACGGGCGACACCCTTTTGTACTTTTGGTGAAGAAGGGGAGGAGGAGGACTGCCACATTGAACTATGCCTTCAGAGGCAGCGAGCCATTTGAGCTGCTACAAATTGTGGATCGTAAGTAGAAAAATGTACATTGTAGAAATGTCTAATCTCTAATCACATTTCACAGAGCCCCCTTTACATCGGAGTCTCCAGACTTACTACACTGTAAGAGGGAAGTGTGAAGTCTCTGATGTAAGGAGAGTTCAGGGAACCATTATTTGAGTGGGAAAGCTGGGGACTCTGGTGTAAAAGGGAACTCTGTGGTCACCAAAGCTCCCCCATACATCTGAGCTTACAGAGACCCCCTTACACTTCCCTTCCTCAGTCCACCACAGTCAAGGGCACAACAAGTCCCAACGCAGAAGACTACCTGCTTGGACTTGTACTGCTCTCTGTAGGGGACTAAGGAACTACTGCCTGCTATGCTAAGACTTGTAGTGCGCTCTGTTAGGGACTAAGGATTCCTCTGTCCTCCACATTCTAGGGCACTATAAGTCCCAGCATAGTGGGCTGTCATACCTCAGTCCCTCACAGCTCGGGGCAAAAACAACAGAGTTAAACATCTAAAGGACAACTCCAAACCAAACTAACAATAATGGACAGAGTCCATATGCTCTATAATGTCAAAGACCCGCTACCCCTCACCTTCCACCTCGGGTGCTGTCATTGTGTAGGGCAGAGGGCTCCATCTCCACCATGTTTGGCTTTCATGTCAGATATGCAGGACTTGCTCAGCTCCACACTCTTCCCTGGCAACTGACTCTGGCGTCATTGGGGGTCTTTCCTCCTCTAGAAAACACCCAGGGGCCCTCTCCTTGTCCCCCAGCCACCCAGGGCCTTCTTCTCCTCCTCCTCCACCAACCATTTTCGGACTCTTCCAAATTCCCTGGGGCTACTCACCCCTTTGCATAGTAGACACCACAAATCTATGAGCAGCCTGCAAAATATCAAGTCTGGGCCTGGTTACCTGTATGTTCCGGGTCCAGGGCGGAGCTCTCCTCCCAGAGTAACAACCGATGATAGCAGAGTAAGTTGACCAGGCAGTAACTTCCTACTGGTGCAGGTACACACCTACCAATCCCCAGTCAGAGAAGGAGGAGTAAGTGTCAGCGGACAACAGACACCTGGCAGACGCAGTGAAGGGACTGCAGCACACTGCTGCCAATTTTAGATCCGAGGATTGAAAGCAATCTTTGACTTGGGCGATTTCCCTGACTGCGCCCTTCGAAATGTTGGTGCTCCGCCACTGGCTGCAAGGCCCCTGTAGGTGCGAGGCCTTAGGCGACCGTTGAATTTGCATGGTGCCCTCCTGTTTTAAAACATGCTCAATGCATCTCATTGGTGTAAGTGCACTTCTATGTTCTGAATTGTAGGGGCATTGAGTATGGTGCTAGCATGATGAGAGGTTACTGCCTATTTGTGTCCATAAATAATATATAATGTATTATTTTTGTTGTTTATTTTTTTGTTTATTTTTTTAGAAACCAGTGATGAGGATCTTGAGCCTCAGACTTCTCAGGCCCAGTGTAAGTAATGTGGATGTGCTGTTGTGTTGTGTATTAGGTCGAACTTGGAGGAATGATTGTTTGTTTTGTTTTTTCTTTTGTGGTTGATGTAACTTCAGCAAGAGAGGAGCCTCAGGCAGGGCCAAGTCACCTGGATCCGGGCCAGGAACACACTGTTGCCCAAGAAGAGGCCAATTGGTCAGACTCTGATGAGGACCTGGGCTCTCCTCAAATGGGAAGTAAGTATTCTACATGTGTTTGTGTGTTCAATGTGTCCTGGGAAATATAAGGGCTGTAATATATATATTTTGACATTGGGGTTTTGTAGCAGCTGACATTGAGGATTTTTGTTGTGGAGGACTGGGGAAGAGGGGCCGCTGCTTACCCAGTCCACTGTAACTACTACCTTCAATGTTTCCAGACTACTTTCTGTGTGCCTTTATCAAATAGCTTTTGTTCAAGGATTGTATCCGTGTCTTTGTGTTTCTAGGAGATACGACACCATCACCCCATGAAGGGACACCATCCCCCCATGAAGGGTCTCCCCCATCCTCCCCCACTCCAGGGGTGGAGGCAGATGATGTTAGTGGCTCCCCTGAACTAGTCTGTAAGTACCTAAAATTAGATTCTCACATGTATTGTGTGTGCTAGGATGATGTGTATCTAGGATAATCTAAGTTGGAGTCAAAGCAAGTGTAGTTTTGCTATATGTGACAGGAAGGTTGGTCATGAAACACTCTTGCTTAACCTTCATGTTTGAAAGGTGGTTTTGGGGAGCATTACAGGACATGTTATATTTTTTAAGTTTTCTCAAGCCACCCTATTCTAAATTGGTGTTAGTTTCTCTACATTGGAAATGGTGTGCTTTGTACTTGTACATTTTTTGGGGACATTGTAATTTACTCATGTCCTGATTTAGTCAATACTGAAAATGTGTGTTTATCAATCTTTCATAAATACTCTTCCTCGGTAATGTACCACATTCCAGTTCACAATTTGTGTTCTTTTTGTGCAGTTTCTCCTGAGCCAGCAAGCCCATCCTGTTCGGGGGGCCAAAAAAACCGTGATGATGGTAAGTTGTGTGCTTTTGCAGTAATGTGTCTACTTAGTAAGTGGAGAAATGCTAACTGTGTATGTCCCCGATCAGGCTTCAAGTTGTTCTAAAGGCAGCAGGTTCTTTATGTGAATGCATTCTATGCATTAGTATTCCAAGTGATAGGTGTGCATATTCCCCCTAAGACTTACTGGGACCATTTTCTTACTGTCTAAAATTTTGCACAAATACTTGTCTGGAACAGACTCCCCCTCCTCCTTAACTGAGGTGACAGCATGCCAATATTGCCTCCTGATGCTGTCACTCCTAATCATTGAGACCATCGGAAGGGAGGGGGGCAAGGCTGGCTCACAGCCTAGTGCCTGAACAGGCACAGGGTGCTTGGCTTCATCTCATGTGCCTCCATAGCAAGCTGCCTGCTGTGGGGTCAACCAACAGGAGGGAGGTGCCTAGAGGTGTGTACAGGGGCCATGTAAAAAGGAGGATTGTTATTTCTCTCGTCCCCAAAAACCTAGAGAGTGTAAGTCTAACCTGATTAGTTTTCCGCAGCCCTCCAAAAATGATATGTTTCCAACACTTAGAACAGGCAGGGCTGAGGCACAAAAAACATCAGAGAAACACAATCAGCACAAAAGCAGGGAGTACGTATCCTTAACGCTACAAGCTTCACCCAGAAGAATGACGCTTGCACTGTACAAATCTGCATCACCACCGTATCAATGTCTAAATAAAACTTTCAGGGAAGTGTGGAGGGGTAATGAGTGGGTGTTAGAGCGTTTTCATGACTGCGTAACCTACAGTTAGCGTGAGTCCATTCGTTGAGAAACTTTTTCTTCTCTCTTAACACAGCTGGGATGGCGGAAAGGAGATCAGGGGAGCAGACACATCTGCTCCGTACAGAACTGTCCCTCAAAATTCCTAAGCGTCAGGTTCAATCTATAGACAGTAAGAGGGAGAGAGAACGCTCCACAGATTCCAATGGTGATAGAGATAAATGTGTGCACATGTATCGTGTTGACCAATTGAACCCAAAACACCTTACATTCTTCAAAATGATTGCTTGTGTTTACATGCAGAAAAACCTTTTACTTAGCTTTGGTGGAACTGCTACTAACATTCCAAGCCATCTTATGTAACCTTTTGAACAATTAGAGTTGAAAGTTTGAGTTCAAGGTTTACAACAGCAATTTAGCATATTTGCTTCAGAGTGTTCATAAAAACCAACCAATAGACTCCTAAGCATATTTGTTGAGGCACATTAATTACAATCCTTGTTAGGATCATTTTGCATAAAACTAATTGTCATGTCTTTTTCTACCCAGGGCACACCCACCTCACCAGCGAGGTAATGCTGGCGTATTTAAAATGGTGTGGAGAACGCATCATGTTATTGGAGCAGCTGTGTGGGGTGGATCCGCACCCTAAGGAGCCATTTGTGCGGAATGTCACGCCTTTGACTAGTTCGTTCCAAAAAAAATAAATAAATAAACAAAAAAATATTTTAAACAAAAATTTTAAAAAATGTTTAGGTAAAAAAAACCTTTTTTTGGGAAAAAAAAACAAAAAAATGTTTACAAAAAAACCCTCTTTTTGGGAAAAAAAATAAAAAATGTTTACAAAAAACCCTTTTTTGGGAAAAAAATGTTTACAAAAAACCCTTTTTTTTGGGAAAAAAATGTTTACAACAAAACCCTTTTTTGGGGGGGGGAAAAAAATGTTTACAAAAAAACCCATTTTTTGGGAAAAAAAATGTTTACAAAAAAACCCATTTTTTGGGAAAAAAAATGTTTACAAAAAACCCCTTTTTTTGGGGGGAAAAAAAATCAAAAAATGTTTACAAAAAACCCTTTTTTGGAAAAAAAAACTAAAAATTTGGAAAAAAAAAATTTTTAATAAAAAGAAAATAAAAAAAAAGTATGTTGCTCGTTGCAACACAAATGTTACATTTGAAATTTTGTTCATTCTATTATATATTTTAATAATATATTTTTTGTACGCTACAGTTGGTAGACACCTACATGTGTTATTAAAAAGAGTTTCTTTTATTACCAAAGTTTTCTTTTTGGTGTACACATCGAATGTCTTTTGTGTTGTAATTGTTAGTATGTTGGCTTTGGTTTATGTTATCCTTGAGACTTGTTTTGAAGCTACTTTTCTTGGGTCATTATGTGAACATTGAGTTTTCCAAATTTAAATGAAATCATATGTTTGGAGATAGAGAAGCACGTGTGTATAAATGCCTACATTAACCAGGGCCATTACTTGGCCACCAACACTCCTAAAAAAACAAAGATCAAACACAAACTAATCGTTTTGCATAAAATTTAATTGCATCACCATAAAAAACACTATAATAAATCATATTGTGCCACCCTCAAATTAAACAAAAAAATGGCCCCACAAATTGGCCAATGTAACAATCATTAACAAAACTAACACAAATAAATAAAAAAATATCAAATTAAGTTGGTGGTGGTGACTGAAGCAGTGTGGTGAACACTGGAAAGGTTCCTGCCATCAAATGGTGGGCCAATAGTCCCATCTGCTCTGGGGTTAGCCTTAGAGTTGTGGTATAGTGGCCCATTATGATCAGATCTTGTGTATGAGGCTGCTGCTGATGCAGGGTGGTGAAGCCTGGAAATGTCCCAGACTGAAGTTCTTGTGCCAATAGTCCAATTTGCTCTGTGCTCAGCCTAAGAATTTAGGGAACGTGTGCCATTACCATCAAATTTGTTAGCTGCTGCCCCGAGGCTATTTGATGCTGCTGGTGGTGCAAGGGTTGTGAAGATGTGTGGGGAGTGGTGGTTGATTGGTTGTTGTGGTCCACGGTGCGGGGGGAAATGGCATGTGGGGCTGTTGACAAAGGGTGATGGCCTGGGTAGGAGTGAAATTCTAAAGGTGTGTAGGGAGTGTAGTCATATGGAAGGGGCATTGTGGAACCAGTGCGCAATGAGGTTGTGCAGGAGGATTGCTCATTGAGGGGTGTGGGAGTCCGAACGGAGTGTGAAGTGCTAGGAGTGGCTACAGGAGGTATTATCCCATCCCCAGCTGCCTGACAAGTGGCCAACACTGGCATTACCCTCCCACTACCACAACCTGCAGTGGCAGGTGAGTGAGATGTTTGGGAGGGCTCTGCCAATGGGGCATCTTCAGATCCAAACAGGCATTGGCGTGTGGCCAGCACCTGAGTGTCAACACTTTGCCGATCCTGTTGATGCTGGTCTGCTAAACCTACCAAGCTGTTACGCATATCCTGTTGAACCTGTACCATTGTTGCTACAGATTCCTGTATGAGCCAGAGCAGACGTACTACCTCAGTAGATTGCTGAGTACGCCTCCTTAACTCATTTTAGATCCGATACTCATCAAGCAGCCTCTCGGCTACATCCAGCATAGATGGACGAGGTTGGGTAGGTGACCATCCCTCTGCATCGAAGGCTACCTGAAAGCAGAAGAAATAGACCAAATCATTATCAAACATCATGACTAAATAGTTCAGATTAGTTTGACAACTTAACACCCCAAGCAGAACGTTGAAAAGTTTGATGTGCTTCTAATAAGTACTTGTTCATTGTAATATTATCCAAGCTAGCAACACTTCTGATAATGGGTACATATTATATTGGTAGGACTAATATGACAAAGGCAAAAAGTTTCGACATGAAGGTGTTCCCAATTAACCCTGGTGTGGTAGGTTGTTTATGCTTTTGGTAAATCTGTTACTACACCAATGACTTTCTACATCTACGTATGTTGTCTAAAATCTTGCCATCAATCGGCTACAGGACAACCCAACCAAACGATACACATGAATTTGGACCTGGAAAATCAAAGACTGGCTGGACTTTAAAGGTCCTGGATGTTTTTGGAACATTAGTGGCACACCAAATTATAACATAATTCCCTGATGTTCAAGATAGAACTCTTGTTGTGCTGGTGCATCGTCAGAATGTCATAGCACTAATTTAACACACACAATGTAAGCCACATCTAGCCCAAAATCATTACTACCATTGAAATGTTACATGTGCACCTTGTTCCCTTATATCACATACCACAGCACTGGATGCAGAATCGTCGCCAGCTCCTGATCCAACTCCAGCTGCTACGTCAAGAGGGGCCTGATGTTCTTTGAAAAAAAAAAATAAATAAAACATGTTTAGTACATAACCTTAGGCAGTAATGATTATGGCCAGATTGCCCTCCTAGCTTCAGGAATGAAGCATTGAGGCCAAACATTCAAAAGTGCTTTCCTGGGCTCATAGGACACTTGCTAAACCCTCCCAAAGGTTAAGAAGGCTTGGTCTGCCTACTAATGACGGCACCCATTAATGCTGTCAACGGTGTTTTGCAGGGTAAACATCTAAAAGGCAACACTCTTTCATAAGAAAAAACATGTGTGTTAATGGGGTTAATAAGATTCCAAAAAAAATATTATTTTGCTAGACATACCAACACCTTCCTCCAGGCCTTGCTGCACTGGGTGTGTTCCCTGCTGCAGATCTTCTGTAAAGGACATAGCAATATGAGGTATCTTGGAAAGAATAAAATATACATCTACATTGTTTGGCACAGTATGATATGGGACCTACCAGGAGGAGGGTCAGCACTGATGTCAACACCTGTGAGTCCGTCTGGGTCGCCAAGCTGCATGGGCTGTGGAGGGGCTGAGATCCGTGCTACAGATGAACAAATTGCAGGTTGGGGAAAACAAAAAAAGGACAATTGGAAGGGCAAGTATCAAATTCTATTCATGTTACCCATAGGATAGTAGTTCATCTTTTCAAAACAACTCACACAATTGACATCCAAGATAATATCCTACCTCGGTGCAAAGCATCCGAATCTAAGTCCTCTCTGGGAAAGATGGTATTGGGTCCTATGATCTGCAAGAAAGGTAATTGATAATCCCAGAGAGAACTTCGTGCACGTTCATCCAGCCGACCTTGTCGGTCATAAAGACCCTCCGCGGCCCATGCAATTAGCTTCTTCCGAACGGACGCACAGATGTCGGTGACCTTCTTCCGCACACTGTCATGGTGGCGAGGTGCTTCACCCAGTGCATTTACAGCATCCCGGATTTCATCCCACAATCTGTGCTTCTCGGTTACCGAGTGAGACGCGGCCCTGATCCCATGTATCGCCTGATATCTGGCCATATAGGCCTGGACCAGGGCACAGCACTGATTGTGGGTGAAACGGGGAAGCCGGGATAATGTGGACAAGCTGACTCTGGTGGACGGACCCTCTCCAGGACTACTGTCAGAAGAGCCAGCTTGTCCACTTGGTGTGTTACAACCTCCCTCGGCTTCCTCCTCCGGGATGGGGATGGTGGACTCCCTCATGGATACAGCTGGAGCCTCCCTCACACTAGAGCCAGACGATCTGCCCACCCTGCCCCCCCTGGCCACCCTGCCCCCCATGGCCACCTTGCCTCCCCTGGCCACCCTGCCCCTTCTCCTCAGCCTTCCAGTGGGTGGGGCCATGGGAGCACGAGGTGGGCAGAGAATCTGGCTGTCCAGCAGCAGCAAAGAGCCCCAAACTCCTAAATCTGAAATGACAAAAGAGAAAACAGAAAAAAACATGATTTGCAGATTGCTCTTCATATACAGTATAATTAGTAAACAGTTACAGAACACACTTACCTAATGGCACAAACACGGTGGTGGTGGTCAAAGAGCAGAAGAGGCTGCAAAGAAATGGGAAAAAACACATAAGAAAACGCATATGGGCACAAATCACACGAGGCCCTCCAAACACTTACCTAATGGCACAAACACGGTGGTGGTGGTGGTAGTGGTCAAAGAGCAGAAGAGGCTGCAAAGAAATGGGAAAAAACACATAAGAAAACGCATATGGGCACAAATCACACGAGGCCCTCCAAACACTTACCTAATGGCACAACCACGGTGGTGGTGGTGGTGGTGGTGGTAGTGGTCAAAGAGCAGAAGAGGCTGCAAAGAAATGGGAAAAAACACATAAGAAAACGCATATGGGCACAAATCACACGAGGCCCTCCAAACACTTACCTAATGGCACAAACACGGTGGTGGTGGTAGTGGTCAAAGAGCAGAAGAGGCTGCAAAGAAATGGGAAAAAACACATAAGAAAACTCATAGGGGCACAAATCACACGAGGCCCTCCAAACACTTACCTAATGGCACAAACAGACTTGGTGGGTGGGGGGGGGGTGGTGTAATCCTTTATAGGCAAAAGGAGGCTGCAAACATTAAACCTACATGAGAAATCGCCTGACCTACATACGTGCACATAATAAATTAGTTATCAGGAAAGCAAATATGGTGTCTTTGGAAGCTGGGAAGGTAAGGGGGCAGGTTTAGATGCCAAATCTAGACTGCACACCTTTAACAAACATGAGAAAACACATTTCAAAACCACATGCACATGGGGCCAACTGCCAATGATTAAAAGACACTTGAGGGGTTCCCAATCTATTGTGGGTTGGAGGGGATTCACCATAGACAACTTAAGCACACCCAAGATAAGTACAACTTCTCTCCTTCAGTAAACAATAACGGTGAGCAAGAACACACAAACAGACAGATCTATATATATATATATATATATATATATATAGAGAGAGAGAGAGAGAATTTTTTTTTTTTTTTTGGTAGAGAGAGATACAATTGTCTTACCTCCAGATAATGTACGTTGTGGGTCACAGGGTCTTGCTAGCACATAAGAAACATTGATCTATAACATCCAGCAGCCATATTGGCCATGTACTCCTTTTATAGCTGGCTCACAGGTGTGATAATTAGCGGCCGTTTCTATATATATCTGCGCATTAGCGAATTTGCGCGTTCAAAATGGAGGACGATATCCCAGACGCATTAGATGGTGCAATGTTGGCATTCATCGGTGCCTTGTTTGAGGAGGCCCTAGCACAGGAGGCAGCAGAAGCTGGGGAAGCAGCAGCAGCACCTCCAGCAGCACCACCTCCAGCAGCACCTCCAGTCCGTGTGCCCTTACCTCGCCAGCCACGCATTTTTGCTCCAAGGATCTATTTGGACAAGCTCCGGGATTCTGATGTCAGGAGGAAATTCCGGCTCGAGCGAGAAACTATTCTCCACCTCTACCAGCTCATAGCAGACAAAATTGATCCGGACACACAGTGCGGCCATGCGGTGCCCGGCATGGCCAGATTGCTGGCCACTTTGTATATTTTAGGGCGTGGCAGCTTCCAAGCCACTTCGGGAAGTATCATGGGCATTAGCCAGCCCACAGTTTCAAGGGTGTTCATGTTGGTCATTAATGCCATAGTCGTTATAGTGCCCAATTTTATCCACTGGCCACAGAATGAAAATGAGTGGAATGACGTCAAGTTGGGTTTCTACCTGCGGGCACACATGCCGCAAATACTAGGGGCAATCGATGGCACCCACATAGCCATTAGGCCACCAAGGAGCCACGAAGTGGAGTACCGCAACCGCAAGCAGTACCACTCCGTGAACGTCCAATTAGTTTGTGACGCCAAACAGCGCATCATGAGTGTCAACACTGGTCACCCAGGGTCGTGCCATGATTCCAGTATGTTAAGAACAAGTACTCTGTATGAGGCGTTTGAAAGTGGCCAAATGCCCCAAGGGTGGCTTATTGGTAAAGTATTTTGTCTTAACAACATAAACTGTAAGATTACATAGACATAGGAATAAGCTACATCGGTGTACACCCTGATTTAAGCAAAGCCTACCTAAAATGGATGTGTTAGGAGTTGGCAGGCTGTTCACACACAACCAGATCAGCAGCTTAGCAGCTCACAAAAGAAAGATTTCCAAAGTTGTCTTTGAGTCAAATGAAGGTGGTTAACCAATGTGTAAATGGTGTCCTCTAGCCACCCAAACAAAACCTACAAATGATTCCATTGGTATTGCCATATCCCCAAAGTACTTTGCATAAGTTAGTCAATATTGGTTTCCTCACTCTAGTTGCAGATATATTCCAGAAGTAATACCTAGGCTAATGTAATAGGAACAAAATAGGGGCCAAGTTGGAACTTGCAAGAGAAACCCACCACTTTGTGTGTCCTTTTTCCCATTTGTATTAGTGATTTAGGCAGTTAGACAGAGTTGAGATGTTTCATATGAGTTTTTGCAAACAGACGAGCAGGTTGTTTAGTAAAATGCATAATTGTCTCCCATTTTGAGGAGTCATCTAAAGTCACATGATATGAAGAACTAATGTATATTTTTCATTTTTTTTCAGGGGATGCTGGTTACCCGCAGCTGACGTGGCTGATGGCTCCAATCAGGTACCCCCAGGGCCCAGCAGAAATGAATTACAACAGGGCCTTGCGGAGAAGCCGGAGTATCATCGAGTTGACCATAGGTCTTCTCAAATCCCGGTTTCTCTGCTTGGCCCGGCCTGGGGGTGAACTCCTGTACTCTCCTACAAAGGCTTCCAAGATCATACTGGCGTGCTGCATGTTGCACAACATGTGCGTTGCCCGGGATGAATCTTGGGAGCTGACGGAGGAGAGGGAGCCAGAGGTCCGTCAGCCGGCGGCCCCCAGGCGGCGGAGCACCGCTGCAGGTTTTGCCACCCGGAATACCCTGGTTGCTAGCCACTTTACATGTAAGTACTGTAACCGGTCAAGATAGGGCATGTGTATTAATTTGCTAGTTAGCAGAGGTGCCACTCACAGGGAGACAGAGGGTAATTATCATCTGCCAATGACACTTGCCATTGTAGATAAAGTGTAGTCAACATTGGTAAAATTGTGTTACTTGAGCAAAAACATGCACCTCTAACCATAAACATGTTGGTATTGTGAATAGTGGAAAGGGCTGAGAAGAGCTGGCAGGTGTTTAGTTGTGTCTATGCCACCTGTGTAGTTATTGATAACATGAACGGCTGCTTGGTATCTTATGGTGTTCTAATTTTCCAGAACATCTTGGAATCATGGCATGTACCATGAGAAGCCTGTGGTGATGGGCTGTCTGGCGTCACAGGTGTGTATTCAAATGTTTACATTAATGATTTCTGGTTTGTGTAAGTTGGCAGAAAATGTGTTATTTCACTCGTGATGTCGAAATTAAATGAAGTTCAGAATGAAGCAAACAGGCATTAAGATGTGATTTTCATAATAAAATGTCTTATCCTTTGTTTTATTTTTCCAGGAGTGGTACTGCTTGCGGTTGTAGCTGGTAGAAACCCACCTTGATGGACTCCACTCATCTTCTTTTGTGGTCAGTGGATATTTGGTAAGGCACATAGCCAAAAGCAGCATCGATGACCAACATGAACACCCTGGAACTTCCAAAGTGGCTTAGAAGCTGACCAGCAACCTGGCCATGTCTGTCCCCTATGAGCTGGTAGAGGTGCAGAATGGATTCTGAACTCTGCATGAAGTTGGGGAAGACATCAGAATCCCGTATCCATGGAGCAAAGATCATGGGCTGGCGCTGTAAAGGCACACGGACTGGAGACTGACAATATTATCTTGCTGCATCCCTCCTTATGCTGTCATTCTAGAATAAATAAAGACTTTAGAATTGAACATGTGTTTTTTGTTTTGTGTGGGTGCCTACAGACAAAAGGGCCATACACACTGTAAGATTTAGAGAAGACTTTATCCTTCAGATTGACATTTTCTATGTAGTGCAAGGGCCTGCCTGATTGCATACAAACTGAAAGTGTTGAGGTTTGACCTCATATTATATGGTTTGGTTAAGTCTACAGGAAAAAGTCTTGAAAAATTCTTAGTGTATGGCCCATTAAGCTGCCAAGGCCGGAGCTTTGCACTTTGCATGCTGCTTGTACTGGTGATGTGAGGGGTTGTAATGTAGAGTAGGGATGTGACAGTGTTGTGTTGAGGTGTGAGGCAAATGTAGTGTTGGACTATGAGGGTCTGTGTTGTTGAAATATGGAGAGAGTCCAATATCAGACACCTATGTTTATTGGTCAAGAAATTGTAAGAACCATGGTAAATATGTAAAGAATTGCATCTCGAGAAACTAGGACCACACTCATAAAATCAAAATTGTGTTGGTTCCATTAATGTGCTTGAAATTTGGGTAGGACACCCCCCCTCCACCCCCCCCCCCCCCCAAATTCAAGATAGTTTAAAAAAACTCTAAAAAAAATGAGAGTGAAAAGAGATCCCAAGTGTAGTGATTGTTGGGATTTGAACCCATGACGTTGTTAACTGCAGTGAAGTTGCAAAGCACTTAGCTATTGTGCAGAATAAAGCTGTTTGGTGGAAAAAAAGGAGTGTGTTAAGGCTAAAAAGCACATATAGCTAAAGTACTAAACATTGTATGGAATCTGGGAAGAAGACCATGGTAAAATTGTGAGGTTTCATCTTGACCTGAAGTAGTGTAGGGGTTTGGTCACTTGCCTTTGCTACTTTCAATCATAAGATCGATTCGACACACAGACAAGATCATAAAACCACTTAAAATGCTGTAAGTTTGCAAGTGCTTCTGAGTGTAACATTATTTAGCAATATATATGATGTAATCCGTTACATTTTTGAAATATAAACAAAAAAAGAAAATAAAAAAGTTAGGTGGAGATGGTAAGCCTCGAACCTACAGCAGAGGGAGATGAATTACAGACGTGATTTGTGCACTAATCCACTAGCCCACATCGCTATGTGAAACTGCTATAAGCACGAAGACATAAGTTTGCGAATTTGCGAAGCCGCGATCGTAAGTGAATACCGCTGACGGCGGAATTCATTATTGCTGTTTCACTAGCCAATTCGCCGCAGCGCCAGTTAATTGATTTGAAAGCGGCGAAACTGAAACACGTCATGGATGTCTGAAGCTGCAGTTTCTTTAAATCCGGCCCCAAATGTCAAAAATAGGCCTAGGCAAGTGGCTAGGATGCATGATGATGCTCCTTGGATGTTGGGCCCCTCTATATGGCTAGGCTGTAAAAAAGTCTCACACATGTGGTATTGCCATACTCAGGAGGAGTGGCAGAATGTATTTTGGGGTGTAATTTTTGCTATTTTCATGCTATGTGTTAGAAATATCCTATAAATTGACAACTTTGTGTAAAAAAAAAAGGTTTTCATTTGTTTCCCACATCAGAGATATTTAAATTATCTGTTAAACAAACTCCATCTGGGACTGCTGCAATGCCACTGCCACAGAGGACCCCCAGAAATGGCAGATGGGTTACTGTAGGTTCAGGAAGACTTAGAGTGGTGGATAGAAGATATGTCCCACAGTCGGTGGTTCTCCAAAATTCATTTGCAGCACTCTCAGAATGTAAGGACAACATGGATATGGACTCAAGCACAGAGGGTGAGAAACCATCGACTCCTATGTCTAATGTATGCAAGACTGCTGCCAAGGACAAAAAAGATAAAGTGAAGTCTCAAAGGAAGCAGCTGTTGCTGGGTGATTCAATCATAAGAAGTGTGGAGCTTAAAGAAAATGGTTTTGTGAGATGTCTCCCTGGTGCTACTGCTAGACGAGATAGAAGACGTATTATTAATATTGTTAAGCAAGCAAAGCAGGAAGGGGACGTGGATGTTCTTGTCCATCTAGGGACAAATGACCTGGCTTGCAATGAAGTGTCAGAGGTGAAAAAATCTTTTATCACACTTGGAAATGACGTACAGGATTTTGCATCCACCATTTCATTTTCTGAAGTTCTGCCTGTGCATAATGTTCAGAATGATAGGCAGAGGCGCATAAAGGAGTTCAACATATGGCTTAGTAAATGGTGTCAAGAGCAAGGATTTGGCTTTGTTTCTCATGATAGCTCTACTTGGAATAGAAAGGAACTGTACAAAAAAGATGGTTTGCATCTTTCTCTCAAAGGAACAAATGTACTTAGTGAACAACTCCAAGAATTTGCTAAAGAGTATTTAAACTAGGAAGGGGGGGCAAAAGAGTGGAATTACAAGAGTCCAATTGCCCCCCGAAACAATGCCAGAACAGGTCAGAAGCACAGAGGTTAAGAAATGATAAGCTCAGAGTCCTGTCTACAAATGCTCGCAGTTTAGGTAAAAAAATCAATGAACTTGGGTCAATTATGGCATCTGAGAATGTAGATTTAGTGGCTGTTACGGAGACATGGTTTAATGAAAGAAATGACTGGGACATAACCATACCAGGGTACTCTTTATACAGAAGAGACAGAGAAGGCAAGAAAGGAGGAGGAGTGGCCCTGTATGTGAAAGATAGCATTAAATCTAACCTAATACAAACTGACTCTATGTTGGCCTCACCAACTTGTATTAGGTGGTCCCCTCAGTCAATACCCTCCTGCTTCCTGTATCCATACCTCAGTTTCATTGTCTAGCTATCAGGAGTAGCAGGCTGTTTCTGTGCTGGGGCTTTTTGTCTCAGCCTTTATCTTCTTTTTGATTTTATTTGAGTGTTTTTCTCTATCTTTACTTAGCTGTTTATTTTTTCAGCATTAGTTAGTTCTTCTGATGAAGAGGATCGTGCGGGCTGGGTCTCGGGCTGGCCCCCCTGGTCGCAGGTTGTGGGCCAGTGGCTTCCCAGTCTGCCATCGAGCGTTCAGTCAGGTTTTTTCCTGGCATGTGTGAACGACCCATCCCTGTTCGCTGCAGGGATGCTGCGGTGAGGTGGCTACCTCACTGGACGCCATGCGGTTTCGCACCGCAGTTCTGCGGCGTCCTGGCTGCGACTCTCCCTGTCCTCTGTGCAGCGGCTTGATCGATTGTGCGGGCTCCCCACGCCATTCAGAAGGTAAGTGTATTCTGTGTGGGGACCTGTCTGTTTAGTGGGTGACAGTCTGGGACTGTGTAACCCTGCATTCTGTACACACTATTGGGCTCCCTGTCTGGTTTGCTGCTTCTGTGGGCTGCAAGAAGGGGGGCCATACTACACTGTGCTGTGTTGCAAGAGGTGTATTTACTATGTGTGACAGGCTGTATGCTGTGGGGCATGGTGTGACACATGTTAGGCATACTTGCGGCGGCGCTGCTGCGGTCCGCCATTTTTTTATTAGTAGCTTATGCTGGCATTCCTGTGTGAGGAGAGTGGCGCTTTTGGCGCCAATCGCCGCCATTTTGGCGATCGCTCGGACCGCATGTCAGCGCTGCATGCTCTGCCTTTACAGTCCCCCACCGGTGGCCATGTTTGTGGAGCCTTCCATAGGCTTTATAGGAGCGGTCTGTATTACATCACTTCCTTTGCCCTGAGACCAGCGATCGATGCAGCAGCCTGAGGGATCTCTCCAGGTTTATCTTCTTATTCCTGTATTCATTGCCTAAGTTTGTTGTACTTCTCCCTGTGGGGGTCGGTGTGTGCTGTGTGTGTGCAGTGGGCTGCGCTGCCGCGCTCTTAAAGGGACAGTACCCCTTTTTTTCCTGCAAACTTTTGGGGCATGGATTCTCAGGAAAGCAAATTTCCTCCCACTTTAGTGGGGGGCCAAGGGTCTGCTGCTTCCCCCGAAGGGGGTGATTTGGCTACCATTGTGGCTAACCTAGCTGCTCAGGTGCAGATGCTTGTGGCTGCTCAATCCACTAAACGGCCCAGAGTTTCAATTTCCTCTGATTCAGAGGGCGATGGTGATGGGGCTGCTATGGCTGGGGTCCCCTTATCGGGGTCCCGTTCATCCCTGGACCTTGTAGGGTTGGAAGGGGAGGCAGAGGTTGAAGGGGTTGATGATTCTCCCCCTGGCTTGTCTGAAGAGCTTGCAATCATGGATGAATTGGTTGCTTCTATCAAACAAACACTGCATTTGCAGGATGAACCATGTCCTCCTGCCGTCCTGGCCTCTTATGGGACACAGCGGAGACGCAAATCATCGCAGGTTTTTCCTTGCACTGAGGATTTTCAGCGCGCTGTTAGTGAACAATGGCGCAATATAAAGAAGCCTTTTGCTGTGCCAAGTAGGTTCAAGCTGCGTTATCCCTTCACATCCGCCACTGATGAACGTTGGTGTGTGCCGCCTCCGGTGGATCACGCAGTGGCGGTTTTGAATACATCTACTGTGATTCCGGCGGAGGATACCCCGGTGTTCCGGGATCCCACGGACAGGAGACTGGAGTCTCTTGCCCGCCATACTTACTCAGTTACCGGTTCCATACTAAAAGCTATTTTTGCTTCCCTTATGGCAGCTCAGGCTGTCGCGGATTGGACGCAGGTGCTCAGGCGCGTCCTTGTGGCTGATTCTGCCCCGCCGACAACGTTGGCTATAGTAGATCAAATTCATCAGGGTGTCATGTATTTGTGTGATGCGGACTTAGATTTAGTCCCTTTGGCTGCACGTGTGCACAGCATGGCGGTGTTGACACGCCGCTTGATTTGGCTGAAATGTTGGTCTGTGGACCAATTTTCTTGCAAAACTCTGGCTAAGCTGCCTTATACGGGATCTCGCCTTTTTGGCGACTCCTTGGATACGCTGATGAAGGGGATCACTGGGGGTAAGAGCACGCTCTTGCCCCAGTCCCACAAGGCTAAGGTTGCTCAAGGTAAGAAGCATGCTTCGTTTAGACCCGCTCAGGGGTCCTTTCGTGCCTTTCGGTCGCACTATAAGGGCAAACCCTTCAAAGGCCAAGGCTCCCAAAAGAAGCCATGGACAGGTAAGCAAAAGTCTGGCCAGTCCGGATCCGCTGCCCATAACAATGCGGCCTGAAGGGGCGCCCTCACCCAGTTCTGGGGTGGGGGGACGTTTGCTCGGTTTTCTTCAACCCTGGCTAGCCCGCGTTCGGGACAGGTGGGTTCAGGAGATCGTTCGGTCCGGTTACAAGATCGAGTTTCTCTCTCGGCCGGCGAGCAGATTTTTCCCCTCAAATCTTCAACTGTCTCCGGAGCGTTTGCGGGATCTGCACCTGGCGGTGCGGGACCTGCGGGCTCAGGGAGTGGTGGTTCCGGTGTCTTATCGGGACAGATTTCGGGGGTTTTACTCCAATCTGTTCACTGTGCCCAGAAAGGAGGGCAAAGTACATCCGATTCTGGACTTAAAAGCTCTGAACCGCTTTGTGCGGGTTCGCAAGTTCCGCATGGAATCCCTGCGCTCGGTGGTGGCTGCTCTAGTTCCAGGAGAATTCATGGCCTCCATCGATTTGAAGGATGCGTACCTTCACATCCCCATTTTCGAGGGTCACCAGAGGTACCTTCGATTCGCCATTGCGGAGGATCATTTCCAATTCGTGGTGCTTCCTTTTGGTCTCGCTTCGGCTCCGCGGGTGTTCACCAAGGTGCTTGCACCGGTTCTGGCCTTATTGAGGGCCCAGGGCATCTCGGTCCTGGGGTATCTGGACGACATTCTGGTTCAGTCTGCGACCAGTCAGGGTCTGGTGAAAGACCTGTCCGTCACGATGCAAACTCTACAGGAGTTTGGTTGGACGATAAACTTTCCAAAATCGACGCTGTGTCCGTCGGTTCGTCTTCCCGACCTGGGAATGATTCTGGACTCTGTTCAGGCGAAGGTCTTCCTGCCGGAAGACAAGCTCAGGACACTTCAGGAAGAAGTCAGGTCCCTCAGGGACGTTCCATGCTCTTCCCTCCGGACGAGCATGCGGTGTCTGGGATTGATGGTCTCGGCCTTCGAGGCGATTCCCTTTGCACAGTTTCACACGAGGGGTCTCCAAGCGGAGATCCTGTCCAGGTGGGACGGGCGACCTCAATCTCTGGATCTTCAGATCTCGTTGAGTCCTCGCACCAGAAGGGATCTTCTGTGGTGGCTACAATCCCCGGCGGTGTCGGGGGGCAAGTCTTTTCGCCCTCTTTCGTGGACGGTGATCACCACGGATGCCAGCCTGTCGGGCTGGGGTGGTGTTCTGGGTGTTCTGTCCGCCCAGGGTACTTGGTCGGAGGGGGAATCCTCCCTTCCGATCAACATTCTGGAATTGCGGGCGATAAATCTCTGCCTTCGGCGTTGGACGGACAGGCTTCAGGGCCGTCTGGTTCGGGTGCAGACGGACAATGCCACAGCGGTGGCCTACATCAACCACCAAGGGGGCACCAGGAGTGCCCGAGCGGCTCGGGAGGTGGCTGACATTCTATCTTGGGCCGAGACGCACGTCCCGGCGATATCGGCAGTTCACATCCTGGGGGTGGAGAACTGGCAGGCGGATTATCTGAGTCGCCAGACACTGGACCAGGGGGAATGGTCACTCCACCCGGATGTCTTCCAGATGTTGTGCGCGAAGTGGGGTCTTCCGGATGTGGACCTGTTCGCGTCTCGTCTGAACAACAAGGTGGGAAGGTTCGTGGCAAGGACGCGCGATCCTCGGGCAGACGCGTCGGACGCGTTGGTGGCTCCGTGGCATCAATATCGCCTGATGTATGCATTACCACCGATTCAGCTGCTATCCAGGTTCATTCGCAGGTTGTCCTCGGAACCGATCACGGTGATTCTGGTGGCGCCAGACTAGCCTCGCCGGTCTTGGTACGCAGACCTCGTGAATCTGGCGGTCGACGCTCCATGGCGTCTGCCTCTTTGAGAAGATCTTCTGTCTCAAGGACCGGTATTCCATCCTGCTTTACAGTCGCTGGCTTTGACGGCCTGGCTGTTGAAACCGAGGTCCTGAGGGATAGGGGTCTCTCCCCTGAGGTCATTCACACTTTGATCAACGCTAGAAAGACCTCCTCGGGGAAGGTTTACTACCATACTTGGAAGGCCTATTTTGCCTGGTGTGAGTCTTTCCCCTCGCTCATACTCGGTGTCTAGAGTGTTGTCTTTCCTTCAAACGGGTGTGGACCAGCGTTTGGCGTTGGCCACGATTAAGGGTCAGATTTCTGTGCTGGCCGTTCTTTTTCAACGTCCTGTGGCGTCTAACTCTTTGGTTAGCACCTTTGTTCAAGGGGTGCGACACCTGGTCCCTCCTAGAAGGGAGCCTTTGCCTCCATGGGACTTGAACCTCGTTCTGTCCGTGTTGCAACATGCTCCTTTTGAAAAGATCAGGGAGATCTCGTTGCCCATGTTGTCCAAGAAGGTCGCTTCTTTGGTGGCGATCACTTCGGCTCGCAGAGTGTCGGAGCTGGCGGCCTTGTCCTGCAGGTCTCCGTATTTGGTGATTCACTTGGATAAGGTGGTCTTGCGACCTAACCCTTCTTTTCTTCCGAAGAGGATCTCGGAATTTCACCTCAATGAGGACATTGTCTTGCCTTCGCTTTGCGCGAAGCCTAAACATCCGAAGGAGGTGGATTTGCACTCCTTGGATGTTGTTCGGGCGATCAGGGTTTACCTGTCATCGACAAAATCCTTTTGCAAGACGGATTCTCTATTTGTCCTTCCAGAGGGGCCTCGGAAGGGCATGGCGGCGTCGGCTTCTACCATCGCCAAATGGATCAGACAGACTATTGAGCATGCATATGCTTTGAGGGGAAAAGTTCCCCCTATGCCTGTGAAAGCGCACTCTACCAGATCGCTGAGTGCGTCTTGGGCCTGTCATCATCGGGCCTCGGTGGCCCAGGTGTGTAAGGCGGCGACTTGGTCGTCCGTTCACACCTTCTCAAAGTTCTACAAAGTGGATGTTCAGGCATCGGCAGATGCTTCCTTTGGCCGCAAGGTTCTTAGTGCGGCAGTACCTTAGGGTCCCTTGTTTTTTGGGCCCTTGGCTGTTTGGGATGTTTTTATCCCTGGGTTATTTGTTCTTCCTGGGTTGTTGCTCCTGTTGAGCAAAGTTTTTTTCATGCTGCCCAGCTGGTTTCCTTCCTTTGGTAAGGTTCCTTTCTCTGATGTGGGTCCGGCGTTGCCTTAGGCGCGGCTGCGTTTCCCACCTCTCATGTATGCACTGCTTTGGGACATCCCCATTGTGACGAATATGGAGAGGCGGCGACTGTCGGAGGACGTAAGAGAAAACTGAATTTTTGTAAAATCTTACCTGTAAAATTCCTTTCTCTGAGTCCTCCGACAGTCGCTGCCCCCGCCCCTCTTTTGGGGTTTGTTTATGTACTCTACTGCTATTCTACTGAAACTGAGGTATGGATAAAGGAAGCAGGAGGGTATTGACTGAGGGGACCACCCCCTGGGGGTGGGATATGCTAAAAGCTTTAATATTGACATATTCTGTTGCCTAGCTACTCCTACGGAGCAAAGGTCAATTACCCCATTGTGACGAATATGGAGAGGCGGCGACTGTCGGAGGACTCAGAGAAAGGAATTTTACAGGTAAGATTTTACAAAAATTCAGTTTTTCCGGCAAGCTCCCGGCAAATGAATTGAAGGTCCCCCCGGACCTTCAGAGCGCATGCGCCGCTCGCGCGAGCGGCTGCATGCACTGTAAATATCTCCTAAACCATGCCGGTTTAGGAGATATTATTTGTACCTACAGGTAAACCTTATTATAGGCTTACCTGTAGGTAAAAGTGTCAAAAAGCAGGATACTACCGCTTTAAGCAGGAGCCTTTGTCAGCTCTCCGTCCCTGTTGCCCTAGCAACGTCGGGGACATGCGCAGAGCTGACTGAGCGGCTCTCGCTTATCTCGTTCTTTTTTTTCTAACAAAGCGAGAGCTGCATGACGTAGCCAGCTCTGCACATAGCGTCCCTGTTGCCCTCGCAACATCGGGGACACGCGCAGAGCTGACCGAGCGGCTCTCGCGTGACACAAATTAACAAACCCTACCCCGGGAAAATTCCCTACCCTCATCACTTCCTGTGCACCTATGTCATGGAACAGCTGAGCCGCTTCCCACTGCGCATGCTCACAGCTGTGGAGGGTAGGGTGTCCATGTCATTCATCAGCTGTTGGAACACGTCCCACTGCGCATGCCCGATCTCGGCTCCAGGAAGATTAAAGCGGCGATATAGCTACAGTGTTTTATAATGTAACCCCTGATTTTGGCTCCGTGAACATTAAATCGGTGGCGGGTCAAATTTAAATAATGGATTTATAGGCTGCATGTTGTTAATACATGCAGATTACTAACATATGTAAAGTAATTTATAGGCATTGTAGATTAGAAACAGCCGCCATATGTAAATGGATTTATAGGCATTGTTGGACCCGCCGCCTCGATCGCCGCTTTAACATTTCCCTGGACCCGCAGGCAGTCTCTGAGATAACTTCATGCAGCCGCATGCGCACTGGGAAGCGGCTGGCAGCGTCTCAGCTGTTGAATGACGTACCCTGACAGGAAGTGAGGAGGGTATCCGGCCGCCCAAAGTCTCTGCGCTCCAAGTCCCAACGGCTGTCCGTGGGGCACATGCGCAGTAGCGCAATCCCACGGACACAGGGACTGGACGCAGAGACACTTGTACTTTATTATAGAGGATATATATGTATATATATATATATATATATATATATATATATATATATATATATATATATATATCCTGTGTGTGTGTATATATATATATATATATATATATATATATACATACACATATATATATATATATTATATACACACATATATATAGATATAGATATAGATGCCAAATCAAATAATTATATGTGTGTGTGTGTGTGTGTGTATATATATATATATATATATATATATATATATACACACACAATGTTTTATTTTGGGGAGAAGCCATATTAGTGTTGCTTGTCATATAGAACAACAGAGACAGTTGTAGGTAGTTGAGGAATTTGAACACCCAAATACACTGTTGCACGGCAGATTTGCTAACCACTTAGCCACCTGGTGGCTCATGAAATTAGAGACCTAAAGGAGAGACCTAAAAATGGCTGTCCACCAACGTTTACCATCCAACCTGACAAAACTGGAGAGGATCTGCAAGGAGGAATGGCAGAGGATCCCCAAATCCAGGTGTGAAAGACTTGTTGCATCTTTCCCAAAAAGACTCCTGGCTGTATTAGATCAAAAGGGGGCTTCTACTAAATACTGAGCAAAGGGTCTGAATACTTAGGACCATGTGATAATTCAGTTTTTCTTTTTTAATAAATCTGCAACAATGTCAACAATCCTGTGTTTTTCTGTCAGTATGGGGTGCTATGTGTACATTCATGAGGAAGAAGAATGAACTTAAATGATTTTAGCAAATGGCTGCAATATAACAAAGAGTGAAAAATGTAAGGGGGTCTGAATACTTTCCGTACCCACTGTATGTGGGGTCAATAAAAAATGCTGCTGTTTATCTGTAGATAAACTACATAGAGACTTAAAAAAATTTAAAAAACTAGCGCAAATTCTATTTAGACCCAATTCAAGCTCAAATAATTTTTATTTATTATACATTTTTGATGGACTAATCTAATCAAACTATATTAATTTTTAAGGTGCCAGTGCATCTATGTTTGGTATAAAGATAACCAAAAAAAAACAAAAAAACCTCAGGGACCACAATTCCCAACTAATTAACCTAGTTTAGTGAAACTGTATAAAATCAACAAATTTTTAAAAATAATCCTGCACGCTGGAAATTATATATAGGTGCAAAAACCATGTATTTCTGTGAAAAATTAGTATTTTAAATATAAATTTATTGGCTTATAAACTATCAATGGCATATATTATTAAATAAATTTAACGAAGTGATTATGTTTGTTTAACCACTTACAGTATCCCTGGGCGGACGTCATATGACGGCGGTAACTATGCGGTAGTGTACCGGGATGATGCCTCTAGCTAGAGGCATCATCCCGGTACCGTTGTTTAGAGCCGATGGTTGGCTTTCCGTCGGTACCGACCGATGCGGCTCGGGAGCCGCTCGATCGTTACCCGGGGGGGCGGGAGGGGACGTCCCCCCCCCTCCCGCCACCTTCCGTGGCTTTTACCGGGGCTCCCGTCCCACCGGGAGCCCCGAGCACCCAGCCGCCAAGTCCGCCGGCTGGATGGAGTCCCGATCAATGCCGGAAACGGCTTCAATCGGGTCTCCGATGACCTAACCCGGAGGCGGCATCCATGACGTCACTTCCGGTTACTGTGCTGCAAAAGGCGGCAAATTTAAAAAAACAGCTGTATGCAAAAACGCTGTTTTCGGCGTTTTGCATACAGGGAAGTGTAGTGGAGGGGTCTAGGGTCTTTTAGACCCTCGATCCCTCTATAAAGTGTACCTGTCACTGCATATTGGTGTCACAAGGGATGTTTACATTGCTTGTGACAGCAATAAAAGTGATCAGATTTTTTTTTTTTTAAAAACTGTAATAAAGTTAAAAAAATAAATAAAATAAATGGGAAAAAAAAAAATTTAGCCGCCCCTGTCACCGTTAGCTCGCGCACAAAAAAAACGTATACGGAAGTCGAGCCGCAAATGAAATCGCTGTTCAAACCACACATGTGAGGTATCGCCGCGATCGCCAGAGCGTGAGCAATAATTTAAAAAAAAGAGCTACACTCTAACTCTAAACTGGTAACCGTTAAATAAATTTAAAGCGTCGCCTATTAAGATCTCTATTGACCGTAGTTTGTCGCCATCCCACGGGGGGGGGGGGGGGGGCGCAATTTTAAACCGTAACATGTTGGGTATCTATTTACTCGGCGTGACATCATCTTTCACAATATAGAAAAAAAATGGGCTAACTTTACTGTTTAGTATTTTTCCAAATAAAATGGCGTTTTAAAGACCGCTGCGCAAATACCGCGTGACAAAAAATATTGCAATGACCGACATTTTATTCTCCAGAGTCTTTGCTAAAAAAATATATATAATGTTTGGGGGTTCTAAGTAGTTTTCTAGGAAAAAATACTGGTTTTAACTTGTGAACAAAAAGTGTCCGAAATAGGGCTGGGGCTTAAAGCGGAGTTCCGGGCACAAAAACAATTTTTTTTTTTGTGCCCCTCCGCTAGGTAGAGCTCACCTGAAAAGGAATTGGATAGTTATTTTTATTTTTTTTGTTTACTCACCTTTTTATTGAAGATCGTAAATACTCACCTCTGACTGCTTCCTCCCTCTGAGCCGCGGCTCACCCCGTCACTTCCTGCCTCGCGATGATTCCTGGGAGCTAAACGTCATAGCTCCCAGGAATCAATGCGACGGCACCGGCCCCGCTCGTCATTTCCGGGCGACGCCGCATTCCCCTGCTAAACAGCTTCTGGGCATGCCCAGAAGCTGTTTAGGAATGCGGCGCCGCACCAGAAGTGGCGAGAGGGGCCGGTGCAGTGCATTCTGGGACACGAAGACGCGGAAGAAGACAGAGAAGAGGATCGCGCCGGCTTCAGCTGCCCACAACAGAGATGGAAACGCTGTGGAAGAAATTTTCTAAGTAAGTATTTCTTCTAAAAGGTAAGTGCAAACCGGGACAGATCAGAGGCTAGCCATTGTGCTAGCCCTGACTGTCCCGGGGGTATGTTCAGCAAAAAATAATTTCTGTGCCCGGAACTCCGCTTTAAGTGGTTAAATTGTGTTGTGCAAAATGTATCAATTATGTGACCAAAAACAAATTCTCAGAAAGTGTGCTTGATTAAATAAACTGACCACTAGATGGCAGTGGTGTGACAAAATATAAAGTGACTATAGTGGGAAAAAAAAAAAAATATATATATATATATATAATGTATGTATGTATATGTGTGTGTGTGTGTATATATATATATATATATATATATATATATATATGTGTGTATGTATATCCTTACCCAAAATCTGCATAGTTGGGTCACCCTGACATGGCAGAGTGGGGTCACCCTGGCATGGCAGAGTCGGGTCACCCTTACATGGCAGCTGCATAACCCCACTCTGCCATGTCAGGGTGACCGGAGTTTAGGGTGACCTGACTCTGCCATGCCAGGGTGACCCAACCATGCAGATTTTGGGTAAGGGTATACATATATATATATATAAATATATATATATATATATATTTTTTTTTTTTATTTTTTTTTTAAGAAATCACACATGCTTTTCAAAAATTTCATAGCAGGTGGCTAAGTGGTTAGCAAATCTGCCGTGCAAAAGTGTATTTGGGTGTTCAAATCCCTGAACTACCTACAGCTGTCTCTGTTGTTCCATATGACAAGCTCCTCCCCAAAAATAAAACATTGTATATGTGTGAAATTAATATTTCTCTTACGTCCTCCGACAGTCGCCGCCTCTTCATATTCGTTTCATACATAGTTTCATTGTCTAGCTTGTCAGGAGTGGCTGGAGGTTTCTGTGCTGGGACATTCTGTCTCAGCCTTTCTTTCTTTTTTGGATTTTATTTGAGTTTTTTCTCTCTCTTTACTTAGCTGTTTCTTTTTGTCAGCATTAGTTAGTTCTTCTGATGAAGAGGATCATGCGGGCTGGGTCTCGGGCTGATCCCCCTGGTCGCAGGTTGTGGGTCAGTGGCTTCCCAGCCTGCCTTCAAACGTTCAGTCAGGTATTGCTCCTGGCACAATGAACGACCCATCCCTGTTCGCTGCAGGGATGCTATGGTGAGGTGGCTACCTCACTGGACGCTGTGCGGTTTCTCAACCCCAGTTTTTTCTGCGTCCTGGACGCGACTCTCCCTGTCACATGTGCAGTGGCTTGTTTGCCTGTGCGGGTTCCCCACGCCATGCATGGAGGTAAGTGTACTTTTCTGTGGGGACCTGTCTATGTGGTGGGTGTCAGTCTGGGACTGTGTAACCTGCATGCCTGTTCATACTGCTGGGCTCCCTGTCTGACCTAATGCTGCTGTGGGCTGCAAGGAGGGGGGCTGCTGTACACTGCTCAGTGTTACTGGTATGAAGACATGTGTGACAGGCTGTATGTGTATGGGGCATGTTTTTAATACATGTTAGTGCATACATGCGGCGGCCGCTACGGCGGGCCGCCTTTTTTATGTGGCAGACTGTGATGTATGAAGCATGCTGTTATTACATGTGTTGGTGCATGCATGCGGCGGCCGCTACGGCAGTCCGCCATTTTTTATTATAACTGCAGTGCTTGGCCGTCTTTATGAGACAGAAGCGGGGTCTTTTGGCGCCAAACGCCGCCATTTTGGCGGCGATCGCTCGGGCCACATGTCAGCGCTGCATGCTCTGTCTTTACTTTTTGTCCCTCACCGGCGGCCATTTTTGTGGAGCCTCAATAGGCTTATAGGAGCGATCTGCAATTGCATCCCTTCCTTTCCTGAGCTACAGCGATCGGTGCAGCAGCTAAGTGGTCTCTCCAGGTTTAATTTCTTTCTCCCTGTATTCCTTGCC
The DNA here is from genome assembly GCF_965119305.1 of Pelophylax lessonae. Taxonomy (NCBI): domain Eukaryota; kingdom Metazoa; phylum Chordata; class Amphibia; order Anura; family Ranidae; genus Pelophylax; species Pelophylax lessonae. Next base: position 519,787,223 of record NC_138768.1, read on the forward strand.
TAAGTTTCTGTATTATCCCTGTGGGGGTCAGTGTGTGCTTGTGTTGCGGTGGGCTGCGCTCGCCGCGCTGTTAAAGGGGCAGTACTCCCTTTTTTCGTTAACACACTTTTTTTGTTGTGGGCATGGATTCTCAGGAAAGCAAATTTCCTCCCACTTTGGTGGGGGGCCTGGGGACTGCTGCTGCCTCCCAAGAAGGGAGTGATTTGGCTACTGTTGTGGCTAACCTTGCTGCTCAGGTGCACATGCTTGTGGCTGCTCAATCCACAAAAAGGCCCAGGGTCTCACTTTCCTCTGATTCAGAGGGTGATGGTGATGGGGCTGCTATAGCGGAGGTTTCCCTATCGGGGTCCCGTTCGTCCCTGGACCTGTTGGGGTCCGAGGTGGAGGCTGAGATTGAAGGGGTTGATAATTCTCCCCTGGCTCATCTGAAGAGCTTGCACTCATGGATAGCCTGGTTGCTCCTATCAAACAAACACTGCGTTTGCAGGATGAGCCTTGTGCTCCTACTGCTTTGGCCTCTTATGGGACGCAGCGAAGACGCAAATCTTCGCAGGTTTTTCCTTGCACTGGGGATTTTCAGCGCGCTGTTAGAGAACAATGGCGCAATATTAAGAAACCTTTTGCTGTGCCAAGCAGGTTCAAGCTGCGTTATCCTTTCTCACCCGCTACTGATGAGCGTTGGTGTGTGCCGCCTCCAGTGGATCACGCAGTGGCGGTTTTGAATAAGTCCACTGCGATTCCGACTGAGGATACCCCGGTGTTTTCCGGGATGCCACAGATAGGAGGCTGGAGTCACCTGCCCGTCTTACTTATTCGGTTACCGGCTCCATGCTAAAGGCTATTTTTGCCTCTCTTATGGCAGCTCAGGCTGTCGCGGATTGGACGCTGGTGCTTCGGCGCGTCCTGGTAGCTGACTCCGCATCACAGGAGACACTGGCTATGGTGGATCAAATCCACCAGGGTGTCATGTATTTGTGTGATGCAGACTTGAATTTAGTCCCGTTGGCTGCACGGGTGCACAGCATGGCGGTGTTGTCACGCCGCTTGCTTTGGCTGAAATGTTGGTCTGTGGTCCAATCTTCGCGCAAAACCTTGGCTAATCTACCGTTTTCGCCTTTTTGGCGGCCCCTTGGATGCCCTGATTAAAGGGATCTCGGGTGGTAAGAGCACGCTCTTGCCACAAACCCACAAGGCTAAGGTTCCCCAGGGTAAGAAGCATGCTTCCTTTCGGCCCTCTCAGGGGTCTTTTCGTGCCTTTCGGTCACACTATGAGGGCAAGCCTTTCAAAGGTCAAGGCTCCCACAAGAAGCTGGGGACGGGTGAGCAACAGTCTGGTCAGTCTGTCTCCACTGCCTGGAACAATGCGGCCTGAAGGGGCGCCCTCACCCAGTTCTGGGGTGGGGGGACGTTTGCTATTCTGGACTTAAAGGCTCTGGACCGCTTTGTGCGGGTTCGCGAGTTCCGCATGGAATCCCTGCGGTCGGTGGTGGCTGCCCTGGTTCCGGGGGAATACATGGCCTCCATCGACTTGAAGGATGCGTACCTTCATATTCCAATTTTCGAAGGTCACCAGAGGTACCTTCGATTCGCCATTGCGGAGGATTATTACCAATTCGTGGCGCTACCCTTTGGTCTCGCTTCGGCTCCACGGTTGTTCACCAAGGTGCTTGCACCGGTATTGGGCTTGTTGAGAGCCCAAGACATCTCTGTCCTAGGATATCTGGACGACATTCTGGTTCGGTCTACGACCAGCCAGGGTCTGGCGAAGGACCTGTCTGTCACGATGCAAACTCTGCAAGAGTTCGGTTGGACGATAAATTTTTCAAAATCAACACTGTGTCCATCGGTTCGTCTTCCCTACCTGGGAATGATTCTGGACTCGGTCCAGGCGAGGGTCTTCCTGCCGGACGACAAAATCAGGACTGTTCAGGAAGCAGTCAGGTCCCTCAGGGACGCTCCGTGCTCGTCACTCCGGACGTGCATGCGATGTTTAGGATTGATGGTCTCTGCCTTCGAGGCGATTCCTTTCGCCCAGTTTCACACGCGGGGCCTCCAAGCGGAGACACCCAAAAGTGTATTTGGGTGTTCAAATCCCTGAACTACCTACAGCTGTCTCTGTTGTTCCATATGACAAGCTCCTCCCCAAAAATAAAACATTGTATATGTGTGAAATTAATATTTCTCTTACGTCCTCCGACAGTCGCCGCCTCTTCATATTCGTTTCATACATAGTTTCATTGTCTAGCTTGTCAGGAGGGGCTGGAGGTTTCTGTGCTGGGACATTCTGTCTCAGCCTTTCTTTCTTTTTTGGATTTTATTTGAGTTTTTTCTCTCTCTTTACTTAGCTGTTTCTTTTTGTCAGCATTAGTTAGTTCTTCTGATGAAGAGGATCATGCGGGCTGGGTCTCGGGCTGATCCCCCTGGTCGCAGGTTGTGGGTCAGTGGCTTCCCAGCCTGCCTTCAAACGTTCAGTCAGGTATTGCTCCTGGCACAATGAACGACCCATCCCTGTTCGCTGCAGGGATGCTATGGTGAGGTGGCTACCTCACTGGACGCTGTGCGGTTTCTCAACCCCAGTTTTTTCTGCGTCCTGGACGCGACTCTCCCTGTCACATGTGCAGTGGCTTGTTTGCCTGTGCGGGTTCCCCACGCCATGCATGGAGGTAAGTGTACTTTTCTGTGGGGACCTGTCTATGTGGTGGGTGTCAGTCTGGGACTGTGTAACCTGCATGCCTGTTCATACTGCTGGGCTCCCTGTCTGACCTAATGCTGCTGTGGGCTGCAAGGAGGGGGGCTGCTGTACACTGCTCAGTGTTACTGGTATGAAGACATGTGTGACAGGCTGTATGTGTATGGGGCATGTTTTTAATACATGTTAGTGCATACATGCGGCGGCCGCTACGGCGGGCCGCCTTTTTTATGTGGCAGACTGTGATGTATGAAGCATGCTGTTATTACATGTGTTGGTGCATGCATGCGGCGGCCGCTACGGCAGTCCGCCATTTTTTATTATAACTGCAGTGCTTGGCCGTCTTTATGAGACAGAAGCGGGGTCTTTTGGCGCCAAACGCCGCCATTTTGGCGGCGATCGCTCGGGCCACATGTCAGCGCTGCATGCTCTGTCTTTACTTTTTGTCCCTCACCGGCGGCCATTTTTGTGGAGCCTCAATAGGCTTATAGGAGCGATCTGCAATTGCATCCCTTCCTTTCCTGAGCTACAGCGATCGGTGCAGCAGCTAAGTGGTCTCTCCAGGTTTAATTTCTTTCTCCCTGTATTCCTTGCCTAAGTTTCTGTATTATCCCTGTGGGGGTCAGTGTGTGCTTGTGTTGCGGTGGGCTGCGCTCGCCGCGCTGTTAAAGGGGCAGTACTCCCTTTTTTCGTTAACACACTTTTTTTGTTGTGGGCATGGATTCTCAGGAAAGCAAATTTCCTCCCACTTTGGTGGGGGGCCTGGGGACTGCTGCTGCCTCCCAAGAAGGGAGTGATTTGGCTACTGTTGTGGCTAACCTTGCTGCTCAGGTGCACATGCTTGTGGCTGCTCAATCCACAAAAAGGCCCAGGGTCTCACTTTCCTCTGATTCAGAGGGTGATGGTGATGGGGCTGCTATAGCGGAGGTTTCCCTATCGGGGTCCCGTTCGTCCCTGGACCTGTTGGGGTCCGAGGTGGAGGCTGAGATTGAAGGGGTTGATAATTCTCCCCTGGCTCATCTGAAGAGCTTGCACTCATGGATAGCCTGGTTGCTCCTATCAAACAAACACTGCGTTTGCAGGATGAGCCTTGTGCTCCTACTGCTTTGGCCTCTTATGGGACGCAGCGAAGACGCAAATCTTCGCAGGTTTTTCCTTGCACTGGGGATTTTCAGCGCGCTGTTAGAGAACAATGGCGCAATATTAAGAAACCTTTTGCTGTGCCAAGCAGGTTCAAGCTGCGTTATCCTTTCTCACCCGCTACTGATGAGCGTTGGTGTGTGCCGCCTCCAGTGGATCACGCAGTGGCGGTTTTGAATAAGTCCACTGCGATTCCGACTGAGGATACCCCGGTGTTTTCCGGGATGCCACAGATAGGAGGCTGGAGTCACCTGCCCGTCTTACTTATTCGGTTACCGGCTCCATGCTAAAGGCTATTTTTGCCTCTCTTATGGCAGCTCAGGCTGTCGCGGATTGGACGCTGGTGCTTCGGCGCGTCCTGGTAGCTGACTCCGCATCACAGGAGACACTGGCTATGGTGGATCAAATCCACCAGGGTGTCATGTATTTGTGTGATGCAGACTTGAATTTAGTCCCGTTGGCTGCACGGGTGCACAGCATGGCGGTGTTGTCACGCCGCTTGCTTTGGCTGAAATGTTGGTCTGTGGTCCAATCTTCGCGCAAAACCTTGGCTAATCTACCGTTTTCGCCTTTTTGGCGGCCCCTTGGATGCCCTGATTAAAGGGATCTCGGGTGGTAAGAGCACGCTCTTGCCACAAACCCACAAGGCTAAGGTTCCCCAGGGTAAGAAGCATGCTTCCTTTCGGCCCTCTCAGGGGTCTTTTCGTGCCTTTCGGTCACACTATGAGGGCAAGCCTTTCAAAGGTCAAGGCTCCCACAAGAAGCTGGGGACGGGTGAGCAACAGTCTGGTCAGTCTGTCTCCACTGCCTGGAACAATGCGGCCTGAAGGGGCGCCCTCACCCAGTTCTGGGGTGGGGGGACGTTTGCTATTCTGGACTTAAAGGCTCTGGACCGCTTTGTGCGGGTTCGCGAGTTCCGCATGGAATCCCTGCGGTCGGTGGTGGCTGCCCTGGTTCCGGGGGAATACATGGCCTCCATCGACTTGAAGGATGCGTACCTTCATATTCCAATTTTCGAAGGTCACCAGAGGTACCTTCGATTCGCCATTGCGGAGGATTATTACCAATTCGTGGCGCTACCCTTTGGTCTCGCTTCGGCTCCACGGTTGTTCACCAAGGTGCTTGCACCGGTATTGGGCTTGTTGAGAGCCCAAGACATCTCTGTCCTAGGATATCTGGACGACATTCTGGTTCGGTCTACGACCAGCCAGGGTCTGGCGAAGGACCTGTCTGTCACGATGCAAACTCTGCAAGAGTTCGGTTGGACGATAAATTTTTCAAAATCAACACTGTGTCCATCGGTTCGTCTTCCCTACCTGGGAATGATTCTGGACTCGGTCCAGGCGAGGGTCTTCCTGCCGGACGACAAAATCAGGACTGTTCAGGAAGCAGTCAGGTCCCTCAGGGACGCTCCGTGCTCGTCACTCCGGACGTGCATGCGATGTTTAGGATTGATGGTCTCTGCCTTCGAGGCGATTCCTTTCGCCCAGTTTCACACGCGGGGCCTCCAAGCGGAGATCCTGACCAGGTGGGACGGGCGACCACAGTCTCTGGATCTCCAGATTTTATTGAGTCTTCGCACCAGAAGGGGTCTTCTGCGGTGGCTCCGGTCCTCGACGGTGTCGGGGGGCAAGTCCTTTTGTCCTCTCTCATGGACGGTCGTCACTACGGATGCCAGCCTGTCGGGCTGGGGTGGTGTTCTGGGTGTTCTGTCCGCCCAGGGGACTTGGTCGGAGGGAGAGTCCTCCCTCCCGATCACCATTCTGGAATTGCGGGCGATAAATCTCTGCCTGCGTCGTTGGACGGACAGGCTGCAGGTTCAGGTGCAGACAGACAATGCCACGGCGGTGGCTTACATCAACCACCAAGGGGGCACCAGGAGTGCCCGAGCGGCTCGGGAAGTAGCCGACATTCTGTCTTGGGCCGAGACGCACGTCCCGGCAATAACGGCGGTTCACATTCCGGGGGTGGAGAACTGGCAGGCGGATTTTCTGAGTCGTCAGTCTCTGGACCAGGGAGAGTGGTCCCTTCACCCGGATGTATTCCAGTTGTTGTGCGCGAAGTGGGGTCTTCCGGATGTGGACCTGTTCGCGTCTCGTCTGAACAACAAGGTAAGAAGGTTCGTGGCAAGAACGCGTGATCCTTGGGCAGACGCGTCAGACGCGTTGGTAGCTCCGTGGCATCAGTACCGACTGATGTATGCATTTCCACCGATTCAACTGCTGGCCAGGTTCCTATGCAGGTTGAACTCGGAACCGCACACGGTGATTCTTGTGGCGCCGGACTGGCCTCGCCGGTCCTGGTGCGCGGACCTCGTAAATCTGGTCATCGACGCTCCGTGGCGTCTACCTCTTCGAGAGGATCTTCTGTCTCAAGGACCAATATTCCATCCTGCTTTACAGTCGCTGGCTTTGATGGCCTGGCCGTTGCAACCGAAGTCCTGAAGGGTAGGATTATCTTCCCTGAGGTCGTTCACACTTTGATCAACGCGAGGAAGTCTTCCTCGGGGAAGGTCTGTTACCGTGCTTGGAAGGCCTATTTTGCCTGGTGTGAGTCCAGGGGGTGTTCCCCTCGCGCATACTCGGTGTCTTGGGTATTGGCCTTCCTTCATTCGGGTGCTGACCAGCGTTTGGCGCTGGCTACGATCGAGGGTCAGATTTCTGAGCTGGCCGTGATTTTTCAGCGTCCTGTGGTGTCTAACTCCTTGGTTAGCACTTTTGTTCAAGGGGTGCGACACCTGGTTCCTCCTAGGAGGGAACCTCTGCCTCCTTGGGACTTGAACCTTGTTCTGTCCGTATTACAACGTGCTCCATTTGAAAAGATCAGGGAGATCTCGTTGTCTTTGTTGTCCAAACAGGTTGCCTTTTTGGTGGCGATCACTTCGGCTCGCAGGGTGTCGGAGCTGGCTGCTCTGTCCTGCAGGTCTCCGTATTTGGTCGTTCACTTGGATAAGGTGGTCTTGCGACCTAACCCTTCCTTCCTTCCGAAGAGGATTTCGGAATTTCACCTCAATGAGGACATTGTCTTGCCTTCGCTCTGTGCGAGGCCTAAACATCCGAAGGAGGTGGATTTGCACTTCTTGGATGTTGTTTGGGCGATTCGGGTTTACCTAACGTCGACTGAATCTTTTCGCAATCTTTGTTTGTTCTGCCGGAAGGTCCTCGGCAGGGGATGGCGGCGTCAGCTTCCGCCATCGCCAAATGGCTCAGACAGACCATTGAACAGGCCTATGCTCTGAAGGGGAAAGTTCCTCCCATGCCTGTGAAGGCGCATTCTACCAGGTCTCTGAGTACGTCTTGGGCCTGTCGTCATCGGGCTTCTGTGGCCCAGGTGTGTAAGGCGGCGACTTGGTCGTCCGTTCACACCTTCTCAAAGCTCTACAAAGTGGGTGTTCAGGCATCGGCAGATGCTTCCTTTGGCCGCAAGGTTCTTTGTGCGGCAGTTCCTTAGGGTCCTTTGTTTCTTTGGACCCCTGGTTGTTTGGGATATGTTTTTTATCCCTAGGTTGTTTGCTTTTTTCCTGGGTTGTTGCTCCTGTTGAGCAAGTTTTTTCATGCTGCCCAGCTGGTTTCCTTCCTTTGGTAAGGTTCCTTTCTCTGATGGGAGGCTGCATTGCCTTAGGCGCGATTACGTTTCCCACCCCTCATGTTTACACTGCTTTGGGACGTCCCCATTGTGACGAATATGAAGAGGCGGCGACTGTTGGAGGACGTAAGAGAAAACTGAATTTTTGTAAAATCTCACCTGTAAAATTCCTTTCTCTGAGTCCTCCGACAGTCGCCGCCCCCGCCCCTCTTTTGGTTTTTTTTTGGTATACTCTACTGCTATTCTACTGAAACTGGAGAGGAATTCAGGAAGCAGGGAGGTAATTGCCTGAGGGGACCACCCCCTGGGGGTGGGATATGTTAAAAGCTTTAATATTAACATATTCTGTTGCCTAGCTACTCCTATGAAGCGGAAGTCAATTACCCCATTGTGACGAATATGAAGAGGCGGCGACTGTCGGAGGACTCAGAGAAAGGAATTTTACAGGTAAGATTTTACAAAAATTCCATTATTTGTTGGTTGGTTGAGTGGGGAGCCATATTAGTGTTGCTTCCTATATGGAACCACATAAAACTCTGTAAAATAGCAAAGTGTTTGAGCTGCAAAATCTGAGAATTTGCAAATTGATTGAGCATATGCAGTGGAACCCCAGAATTCAACAACCCCCAAAATATATATATATATATATATATATATATATATATATATATATATATATATATCCCCAAAATATAATTTTTTTTTTTTTTTTTTTAGTTTTTTTCTGAAAGATTTCTGGGTTCAGCTGCTCATGCTCCAAACATTTGCTATTTTGCACAGTTTTTTTGTTCCAAAATGCTTTCAATAATCTCATCATGAGCACAAAGTGGCTTTTTCATTTTGACAAACACTCATGCATTAGTGAACTGGTGATTTTGGTTTAGGAACTTACCAAATTAAGTTTAATTACTTTACTGGGAGTTTCCTATACTGGGTGGGTGTAGTTTAACCAAGGTTATATTAAAGTGGAGTTCCACCCATTTTTAATAACTTTTATCACATAGATGTATGTAATCCCCTTTAAAACTACTTTTACCAATGGAAACTTTTTTTTTTTTTGCTAGTAAATACCTTATTTTCTTCTTTATTCATCCTCTCCTCACTTCCGGGTCCGGCCGCCGATCGGCGATTACGTCATTCGGCGATTCGCAGGGGGTGCTGGAATGGCATGAAATTTTGCATTATTATACAGGAGCTGAGCTGTTTGTATTGAGGCCGTGCTCTGCCCCGCCTCCGCCCAGTGAGCTCAGTGAGGATATAATGCTTTCAGTCCTCGCTCACTGAGAGGAGGCGGGGCGGAGGCGGGGCAGAGCACGGCCTCCATACAATACATACAGTACAGCTCACTGAGAGGGGGTGGAGGCGGGGCAGAGCACGGCCTCAATACAAACAGCTCAGCTCCTGTGTAATAATGCGAGATTTTATGCCATCCCAGCACCCCCTGCGAATCGCCGAATGACATAATCGCTGATCGCCGGCCGGACCCAGAAGTGAGGAGAGAATGAATAAAGAAGAAAATAAAGTATTTACTAGCAAAAAAAAAAAAAGTTTCCATTGGTAAGTAGTTTTAAAGGGAATTACATACATCTAAAGTTAATAAAATGGGTGGAACTCCACTTTAAGGCATGTTTAAGAGCAGATCATTTGGCCTCTGGCAGGGCCACATGTCTTTATGTCCGAATTTGCTTCTGGGTTGGGGGGTTTGCTGGCATGCCTAAGGACCCATATTGCAGTGTATTTTGTTGGATGAATACTTTTCATGCTCTAAATGTTTGGTATAGCTTTTGCAAAGTGTGTCTTTATGCACTCTATACATGTGTTTTTTTATTTCAATGCCTCTGTGTAGCTGTATGCTCTAGTGATTTGATGGTATTTAAATGGAAAGGCAGGCTCATGCAAACAATAACCATAAAAGTATGTTGGGTATGTTTTATGCTTAATACTAAGGTGGAGGGAGAGGGAGTGTGTGTGTGTGTGTGTGTGTGTGTGTGTGTGTGGGGGGGGGGGGGAGGGGGAGAGGGAGTGTGTGTGTGGGGGAGGGGGAGGGGGAGGGAGTGGGAGTGTGTGTGTGGGGGAGAGAGAGGAGGTGTGTTTGTGGGGGAGGGGGGGGAGAGAGGGAGAGTGTGTGTGGGGGGACAGAGAGAGAGTGTGCGTGTGGCTAAATTGTAAGAAATAATTAAAGTGTGTATGTATAGATTTAGCTAAAAATTTATATAAATTAAGGAATAATACAAAATTTCCATTCAGCCTCTGTGGATGAATGTAACCAAAATTTTTTATAAAAAAATCACTAAAAATGATTTCTAAATAAAAGATTGCTACAGCGCTGACTCACCTTTTTAGTTGGCCTAGGTCAGTGATGATGAACCTTGGCAACACCGGTGTTTTGTAATAACATTTTCCATGATGCTCATCTACACTGCAGAGTACATGAGCATTATGGGAAATGTAGGGCAAAAACATCTAGGGGGGGGTTAACGATTACCATCACTGGCCTAGGTAAAACATTTCCAATACATTTTAGTTGTCTGTGTGCACCATTTTTAAAATAAAGCAAAATCTCTTTAACCACCTCCCACCCAGCCACTGTACATATACGGCCGGGTGGGAGTCTCGTCCTTCTGCTCGGACGTTCCGGAACGTCCTGCAGAAGGAGCGAGATCGCGCCGCCGCGGGCACGCGCAGTGGCGCGATCTTGATGTGCCTGTGTCCCTCGGATACAGAGCAACAAGTTTTGGCAGGAAGGCCCTGTGATTGGCCCTCCTGATCACATGACGGCTGTGTCCAATCACAGCCGTCATGTAATGTAAATACAGCCGTTGTAACTGCTTTGATCTCTTCTCCTCGCACAGATCCTGTCAGTGAGGAGAAGAAGACGATCTATGCTGCAGCCAGGGGATCAGTGAGTTTTTCTAATTACTCACTGATCACAGGGGGGGGTGTCTGTGCTGGTAATCAGAACATTGATTATCAGTGCAGCCCTGGGGAGGGGGGTTCCACTAGAGCCACCAGCGATGCCCACCCATGACCACCAGGGATGGCAATCAGGGCTCAGTGGTGCCAGTGGTGCCCTCCCGATCAGTGCTGCCCACCAATGCCATCTATCAGTGCTGCCCACCAGCGCCCATTATTGCCATCTATCAGTGCTGCCCACCAGTGCCCATTATTGCCCACCAGTGCTGCCTATCAGTGCCCATCAGTGCTGCCTATCAGTGCCCATCAGCGCTGCCTATCAGTACCCACCAATGCTGCATATCAGTGCTACCTATCAGTGCCACATAGTGCTGCATATCAGTGCTACCTATCAGTGCCCATCAGTACGGCCTCATCAGTGCAGGAAAAAACGTATCTGTTTACAAAATTTTATAACATAAAACAAAAAAACGTTTTTTTTTTCAAACTTTTCGGTATTTTTTTATTTGTGCACCAAAAAAGAAAAAACCTTGCGGTGATCAAATACCACCAAAAGAAAGCTCTATTTGTGGGGAAAAAATGACACAAATTTGGTTTAGGTACAGTGTTACATGACCGCGCAATTGTCATTCAAAATGCAACTGCGCTAAAAGCTGAAAATTGGTCTGGGAAGGAAAGGGGTTTAAGTGCCCAGTATTGAGGTAGTTAAAATAAATTGCAAATGGCACATAGGCGTTCGCCCTGGACCAGAAATGACACCAAATTGGGTTGCACACATTCCAGCAAGTGGTCACAATCAACTGGCTAATCATGGTGAGGGCCACTTTCAGCTGTGAAGAAATGGCATTCATATGCAAAGTAAGTGTGGGGGGTGGGAGGGTCTGTGCTTGTAATCAGAGCATTGATTACCAGTGCAGACCCTTGGGGGATGCCACTAGAGCCACCAGGGATGCCCACCCATGCCACCATTGATGCCAATCAGTGCTCAGGGAGCCTGTTAGTGCCCTCCTCATCAGTGCTGCCCATCATTACCATCTATCAGTGCTGCCCACCAGTGCCACCTATCAGTGTCCACCAGTGCTGCATATTAGTGTCTCATCAGTGCCTACCAGTGCAGCCTCATCAATGCTCGTCAGTGCAACAAAAAACATATTGATTTACCAAATTTTATTACATATACAAAAACACATTTTTTTAGGGGTCAAACATTTAGGTCTTCTTTTTGCCAATAAAAAACAAAAACCTTGCAGTGATTGATCAAATACCACCAAAAGAAAGCACTATTTGTGTGAAAATAATGTCATAAATTTGTGTTAGGTACAGGGTTGCATGGCCGCGCAATTGTCATTCAAAATGCAACAGCAGAAAAAGCTGAAAATTGGCCTGGGCAGGAAGGGGGTGTAACTGCCCTGTAAGGAAGTGGTTAACTATTGAAACATGGGACTAAATTTTCCTTGGGCAATCATGCTCAGCTCAATGGTTTAGTGATTAGTGTTCCTATCTATAAACACTGAGAGCATGAGTTCAAATCCCAAGTGTGCCATCGCCTCCTTAAATTTTAGGCAACTGTAAATAAATACTGAAACTTGGCAAATGCATAATTGCACCCTGCACATATGCATGTCTGTTTCTTGAATATACACGGCCATTGACATGAAATTTTAGGTGATGTAGCCAATGTATTACTATGTGGCAAAAAAAAATAATGACACACAACTGTGAGCACACAGAGTGTTATCATGGTTGAGCCTTGAACTCATGACCTAGCAATCTTTGTCTATGAGCATAGACCACTACACCAAAGTGCTGAATACAATCAGACATGCCTGAAAGTTTCAGATGAATAAAGAATGAAGATTGCTAATTAGACAGCTGTGTAATCTGCTATTAGTAAATATAAGGGTTAAAACACATAAGATACATAACTATACCTTAAAATTAAAATAAACCATAATAGATGACATTGCTGTGTAATAGTGATTCAGAATAGACAAATTTCCTTTTATGAAAAACACAAAGGGAATTTGGTTAACTCCAAAACTGATTTCACTATTGGTTAACTCCGAATTCACTAAAGCACCTAGTTAAAGGTTTAACTCCAGCAACTTCACCTAATTAAGATTAGGGTTGAGCGCACACCTAGATGTCCGTGTTCGACGGGTTCGGCCGAACTTTAAAAAAAAGTCCGGGTCCGTGTCCCGGACTTTTACCGAACTTTTCCCGGACACCGAACCCCATTGAAGTCAATGGGGACCCGAACTTTAAGGCACTAAAATGGCTCTAAAACACCAATGGAAAGGGCTAGAGTGCTGCAAATGGCAGCAAAACGTAGTTAAGAGCATGGCAAGTGCTCTGCAAACAAATGTGGATAGGGAAATAACTTAAAACAACAAAAAAAAAACAGAAAAATAAAACAATGTTCTTCATCTCTGAAGGACGAGGCCCATATGGAGTAGGAGGGAGGTTGAGGTGGTGGTGGATGTGGCGGTGTCATAGGCGTGCGCACAGGGTGTGCCTGGTGTACCTGGGCACACCCTAATCACCTAGGGCACATAGCATTATCGCTCTGTTTGCCAGTGAGGAGATGGGAAAGATCTCCCTCGCACCTGCTCTGCTCTATTTCTCTTTGCCAGCAGGGAGAGTAATGTATCGGGGCCATGTACATGTAGGCAAACACATGCATGTGTATTTCAACTTTGGGGTGCACACATTAATGCAATAGGCTGCGCACACCTATGGGCGGTGTAGGTGGAAGCGGCGGTGGAGGAGGACCAGGGCTGGATTAAGAGCATCATGGTCTTGGTGCTGAGGATTTTGAAGGGCCTTAAGGGCCGTGCCTTGGCATGCACCCAGAGGAGGAAGGGTGCAGCCATGCATGCCTAATTCAACATGGGATGCTGTCTCTGAAGCCCATAAACACATCCATGCATCGGCAGCTGTCCCTCCTTGTCCGGCCTTCGCGCTGTGTGGGGAGGTTCTGAGGGTGCTGCCTGGGGAAGCGAGCATAGAAGCCAGACTTCTGTGTTTACAAGTGACAGAAGAGCGGTCACAGTGAATATGGCCAACCCGGGGCCTATATAAAAGGTAGGGGCCTGCATGGAGCTGCAGCTCCAATAGCCCCTACGTTAATCTGGCCCTGAGGAGGACGAGGTAGCCAACACTGCTTCTTTTCACAAATTTTAAATGAGGGTACACCCCAAAAGAGTGAGAAAGAGCAAAAATGGAACAATGGCTGGGTAAGGTCGGTATCCATTGCTATTCTGCACAAGGTACGGAAAAGTCCCATGGGATCCATGCCTGGTTCATTTTAATGAACGTGAGCTTGTCCACATTGTCTCTGGACAGGCGGCTGCGCTTGTCTGTTATAACACCCCCAGCCGTGCTAAATACCCGTTCAGATAATACACTGGCTGCAGGGCACGCCAGCACCTCCAAGGCGTAAAGGGCAAGCTCAGGCCATGTGCCCAATTTGGAGACCCAGAAGTTGAAGGGGGCAGACCCCTCATTCACTACATGTAGGCGTGTGCACACATACTGCTCCACCATGTTGGTAAAATGCTGCCTCCTGCTAAGACGTTCCATCTGAGCTGCTGGTGCTGCTGTTTGTTGTGGCATGCTGACAAAGCTTTTCCACATTTCGGCCATGCTAACCCTGCCTTCTGAGGTGCTGGCAGTGCCCTGGTTGAGTTGGCGACCTCCTCCTCCTCCTCCTCTGCCTTGTGCTTCCACTGTGGCCCCGCTGTCAGATGGGAATGCCAGCAGCATCGCGTCTACCAGCGTGCGCTTGTACTCGCGCATCTTGCGATCGCGCTCCAGTGAGTGAATTAAGGACGGTACGTTGTCCTTGTAACGGGGATCCAGCAGCTGGCCACCCAGTAATCAGCACAAGTTAGAATGTGGGCAACTCGGCGGTCGTTGTGGAGACACTGCAGCATGTAATCGCTCATGTGTGCCAGGCTGCCCAGAGGCGACGAAAGGCTGTCCTCTGTGGGAGGTGTATCGTCCGTGTCCTCTGTATCCCCCCAGCCACGCACCAGTGATGGCCATGAGCTGGCCTGGGTGCCACCCTGCTGTGAACATGGTTCCATCTCCTCCTCCAGCTCCTCCTCCTCCTCATCCTCCTCATCCTCCAGAACTGTGCCCCTGCTGGACAATTGTGTCCCTGGCGTTTGTGTGTGCAGGAACCCACCCTCGGAGCCCCTTGCGAATGACTGCCCTGAAAGCCTTGGAAATGTTACCTCTTCATCCTCCTCCTCCTCCTCATCCTGTGCCACATCCTCTTCCATCATCGCCCGAATTGTTTTTTCAAGGAGGCATAGAAGTGGGATAGTTAAGCTGAGAACGGCGTCATTGCCACTGGCCATGTTGGTGGAGTACTCAAAACAGCGCAACAAGGCACACAGGTCTCGCATGGAGGCCCAGTTATTGGTGGTGAAGTGGTGCTGTTCCGCAGAGCGACTCACGCGTGCGTGCTGCAGCTGAAACTCCACTATGGCCTGCTGCTGTTCGCACAGTCTTTCCAGCATGTGCAAGGTGGAGTTCCACCTTGTGGGCACGTCACATATGAGGCGGTGAGCGGGAAGGCCGAAGTTACGCTGCAGCGCTGCCAGGCGAGCAGCAGCAGGGTGAGAACGCCGAAAGTGCGCACAAACGGCCCGCACTTTCTGCAGCAACTCTGACATATCGGGGTAGTTTTTAAGGAACCTCTGCACCACCAAATTCAGCACATGCGCCAGGCAAGGGATGTGCGTCAAACCGGCTAGGCCCAGAGCTGCTATGAGATTTCTCCCGTTATCGCACACCACCAGGCCGGGCTTGAGGCTCGCTGGCAGCAACCACTCATTTGTCTGCTGTTCCATGCTCCTCCACAACTCCTGCGCGGTGTGTGGTTTGTCCCCCAAACAGGCAAGTTGTAAAACTGCCTGCTGTCGTTTACCCCTGGCCGTGCTGAAGTTGGTGGTGAAGGTGTTACGCTGTCCGGATGAGGAGGCGGTAGAGGATGAGGAAGCGGAGTAGGAGGAGTTAGGAACAGGAGGCAAACTGAAGCGCCCTGCAATCCTCGGTGGTGGAAGGACATGCGCCAAATTGCTATCCGCCTCAGGCCCATCCGCCACTGCATTTACCCAGTGTGCCGTTAGGGAGATATAACGCCCCTGACCGTGCTTACTGGTCCACGTATCGGTAGTTAGGTGGACCTTGGCACAGATGGCGTTGCGCAGTGCACACCTGATTTTTTCCCCCACTTGGTTGTGCAGGGAAGGGATGGCTTGCCTGGAAAAGTAGTGGCGGCTGGGCACGACGTACTGTGGGACAGCCACCGACATAAGGTTTTTAAAACTGTGCGTCTCCACCAGACGGAATGACAGCATTTCAAAGGCCAATAATTTTGAAATGCTGGCATTTAGGGCCAGGGATCGCGGGTGGGTAGGGGGGTACTTCCTCTTCCTCTCAAGTGCTTGGGAGATGGAAAGCTGAACGCTTCCACGGGACATTGTGGAGATGGTTGTTGGTGACCCAGGTGGTGGTGTTGCTGACAGATCGTCTGTTTGCGGGGTGGCAGGTGCCGGTATCACTACAGATGTGGCTGGAGCGGCCGAGACTGCAGCAGAAGAGGAAGCAGGATGAGCCAGAGACGTTTCTTGGTTTTGAAGGTGTGTACTCCACTGCAGCTCGTGCTTTGCACTTAGATGCCTGATCATGCAGGTTGTGCTCAAGTTGAGAAGGTTTATGCCTCGCTTCAAGCTCTGATTGCACAGGGTGCAAACCACTCGTGTCCTGTCATCAGCACATTTTCTAAAGAACTTCCACGCTAGAGAACTCCTTTGAGCTGACTTTGGTGCGCTCGTTCCCTTGCTGCGTTGGGCAGTAGCGGGCGTAGTGTCTAGGGCACGGCCGCTCCGCTTCTGCACCCTGCTCCCTCTTCTGCTGTGCTGGTGGCTCTGTGCGACCACCGCCTCTTCGTCCAAACTACTCAGGTCACCTGCATGACGTTCATTCCATGTGGGGTCGAGGACCTCATCGTCCTCCACATCATCTTCCACCCAGTCTTCACCCCTGCCCTCCTTGTCGGTCTCCACAATGCTGAACGCCGCAGCAGTTGGCACCTGCGTTTCGTCATCATCGGAGACGTGCTGCGATGATCCTTGCATGTACTCATCTTGAGAAATAAGTGGTTGGGCATCGCTGCACTCAATCTCTTCCACTTCTGGGGCAGGGCTAGGTGGATGGCCCTGGGAAACCCTGCTGACAGAGTCATCAAAAAGAAGAAGAGACTGCTGTATGGCTTGGGGCTCAGACTGCTTGCCTGATTTGCAAGGGGGTGAGGTGAAAGACGGTTGGACATCGGCTGCAGGTGCCAACTGTGACCTTTCTGCAGTAGACTGGGTGGGAGACAATGTGAAGGAACTGGAGGCACTGTCAGCAGCAAACCAATCTACTATCGCCTCCACTTGTTCTGGCCTCATCACTTCTAGGGGCGTATGATGCCCTACCAAATACTGATGCAGGTTCTGTCGCCTACTCACACTTGAGGAAGGTGTTTCACTTGTGCGTGTAGCTGGCACAGATCGACCACGTCCTCTCCTTGCAACAGGAGCTCTAGCAGCAGCACCACCACGACCCAGGCCACGGCCCCTATTTGACGCTCTCCTCATATTTCTGAAATGTAAGATCTTGCCCTAGAAAGGTCTTTATTGAATAGCGGAACAAAAGAACAACAGTATCGCACGGGTGTATCTCACAGTCAAATATGCAAACTATGCCGCAATTTAATGTTTTTTACACCAAAAGGGTGTGTATTGAATAGCGGAATAGGATAAAAAACTGTGTATCTCACACGTACAAACACAGACTAGGCCCGATTAAATTTTTTCCTACCCTAAAGGGAGGATGAGGAAGAGGAGTATGGAACAGGCAGCACCCTCAAATCTTCAGAAGTATGAGATGAACCCCAAAAACTTGGAAAGGTGGATCTCACACGTACCGACACAGACTATTCCGCAATTTAATTGAGCCACAAAGGTTTTTATTGAATAGCGGAATAGGAAATATGATCAAAAAAAAGTGTATGTTTTTCACACGTACAGAAGCACACTAGGCCCCAATTACTATTGTTTGTACACCTAAAAGGATGGATGAGGAGGAGGAGTATAGAACAGGCAGCACCCTCAAAGCTTCAGAAGTATGAGATGAACCCCAAAAACTTGGAAAGGTGGATCTCACACGTACCGACACAGACTATTCCGCAATTTAATTGAGCCCCAAAGGTTTTTATTGAATAGCGGAATAGGAAATATGATCAAAAAAAAGTGTATGTTTTTCACACGTACAGAAGCACACTAGGCCCCAATTACTATTGTTTGTACACCTAAAAGGATGGATGAGGAAGAGGAGGAGGAGGAGTATAGAACAGGCAGCACCCTCAAAGCTTCAGAAGTATGAGATGAACCCCAAAAACTTGGAAAGGTGGATCTCACACGTACCGACACAGACTATTCCGCAATTTAATTGAGCCCCAAAGGTTTTTATTGAATAGCGGAATAGGAAATATGATAAAAAAAAAGTGTATGTTTTTCACACGTACAGAAGCACACTAGGCCCCAATTACTATTGTTTGTACACCTAAAAGGATGGATGAGGAGGAGGAGGAGGAGGAGTATAGAACAGGCAGCACCCTCAAAGCTTCAGAAGTATGAGATGAACCCCAAAAACTTGGAAAGGTGGATCTCACACGTACCGACACAGACTCTTCCGCAATTTAATTGAGCCCCAAAGGTTTTTATTGAATAGCGGAATAGGAAATATGATCAAAAAAAAGTGTATGTTTTTCACACGTACAGAAGCACACTAGGCCCCAATTACTATTGTTTGTACACCTAAAAGGATGGATGAGGAAGAGGAGGAGGAGGAGTATAGAACAGGCAGCACCCTCAAAGCTTCAGAAGTATGAGATGAACCCCAAAAACTTGGAAAGGTGGATCTCACACGTACCGACACAGACTATTCCGCAATTTAATTGAGCCCCAAAGGTTTTTATTGAATAGCGGAATAGGAAATATGATCAAAAAAAAGTGTATGTTTTTCACACGTACAGAAGCACACTAGGCCCCAATTACTATTGTTTGTACACCTAAAAGGATGGATGAGGAAGAGGAGTATAGAACAGGCAGCACCCTCAAAGCTTCAGAAGTATGAGATTGTGTTCACTGTACCCCACAAAGATTGTGTTCACTGTACCCCACAAAGATTGTGTTCACTGTACCCCACAAAGGTTTTGTTCACTGCACCCCACAAAGATTGTGTTCACTGTACCCCACAAAGGTTTTGTTCACTGCACCCCACAAAGATTGTGTTCACTGTACCCCACAAAGATTGTGTTCACTGCACCCCAAAAGGATTGTCTTCTCTGCACCCCACAAAGATTGTGTTCACTGTACCCCACAAAGGTTTTGTTCACTGTACCCCACAAAGATTGTGTTCACTGCACTCCAAAAGGATTGTCTTCACTGCACCCCACAACGATTGTGTTCACTGTACCCCACAAAGGTTTTGTTCACTGCACCCCACAAAGATTGTGTTCACTGTACACCACAAAGGTTTTGTTCACTGCACCCCACAAAGATTGTGTTCACTGTACCCCCCAAAGATTTTGTTCACTGCACCCCACAAGGATTGTCTTCACTGCACCCCACAAGGATTGTCTTCACTGCACCCCACAAAGATTGTGTTCACTGTACCCCACAAAGATTGTGTTCACTGCACTCCAAAAGGATTGTGTTCACTGCACCCCACAAAGATTGTGTTCACTGCACCCCACAAAGATTGTGTTCACTGTACCCCCCAAATATTTTGTTCACTGCACCCCACAAGGATTGTCTTCACTGCACCCCACAAGGATTGTCTTCACTGCACCCCACAAGGATTGTCTTCACTGCACCCCACAAAGATTGTGTTCACTGTACCCCACAAAGATTTTGTTCACTGCACCCCACAAAGATTGTGTTCACTGTACCCCACAAAGATTTTGTTCACTGCACTCCAAAAGGATTGTCTTCACTGCACCCCACAAAGATTGTGTTCACTGTACCCCACAAAGGTTTTGTTCACTGCACCCCACAAAGATTGTGTTCACTGCACCCCACAAAGATTGTGTTCACTGTACCCCACAAAGGTTTTGTTCACTGCACCCCACAAAGATTGTGTTCACTGTACCCCACAAAGATTGTGTTCACTGCACTCCAAAAGGACTGTCTTCACTGCACCCCACAAAGATTGTGTTCACTGTACCCCACAAAGGTTTTGTTCACTGCACCCCACAAAGATTGTGTTCACTGTACCCCACAAAGGTTTTGTTCACTGCACCCCACAAAGATTGTGTTCACTGTACCCCCCAAAGATTTTGTTCACTGCACCCCACAAGGATTGTCTTCACTGCACCCCACAAGGATTGTCTTCACTGCACCCCACAAAGATTGTGTTCACTGTACCCCACAAAGATTTTGTTCACTGCACCCCACAAAGATTGTGTTCACTGTACCCCACAAAGATTTTGTTCACTGCACTCCAAAAGGATTATCTTCACTGCACCCCACAAAGATTGTGTTCACTGTACCCCACAAAGGTTTTGTTCACTGCACCCCACAAAGATTGTGTTCACTGTACCCCACAAAGGTTTTGTTCACTGCACCCCACAAAGATTGTGTTCACTGTACCCCACAAAGATTGTGTTCACTGTACCCCACAAAGGTTTTGTTCACTGCACCCCACAAAGATTGTGTTCACTGTACCCCACAAAGGTTGTGTTCACTGCACCCCACAAAGGTTTTGTTCACTGCACCCCACAAAGATTGTGTTCACTGCACCCCACAAAGATTGTGTTCACTGTACCCCACAAAGGTTTTGTTCACTGCACCCCACAAAGATTGTGTTCACTGTACCCCACAAAGATTGTGTTCACTGCACTCCAAAAGGATTGTCTTCACTGCACCCCACAAAGATTGTGTTCACTGTACCCCACAAAGGTTTTGTTCACTGCACCCCACAAAGATTGTGTTCACTGTACCCCACAAAGGTTTTGTTCACTGCACCCCACAAAGATTGTGTTCACTGTACCCCCCAAAGATTTTGTTCACTGCACCCCACAAGGATTGTCTTCACTGCACCCCACAAGGATTGTCTTCACTGCACCCCACAAAGATTGTGTTCACTGCACCCCACAAAGGTTTTGTTCACTGCACCCCACAAAGATTGTGTTCACTGTACCCCCCCAAAGATTTTGTTCACTGCACCCCACAAGGATTGTCTTCTCTGCACCCCACAAAGATTGTGTTCACTGTACCCCCCAAAGATTTTGTTCACTGCACCCCACAAGGATTGTCTTCACTGCACCCCACAAGGATTGTCTTCACTGCACCCCACAAAGATTGTGTTCACTGTACCCCCACAAAGGTTTTGTTCACTGCACCCCACAAAGATTTTGTTCACTGCACTCCAAAAGGATTGTGTTCACTGCACCCCAAAAAGATTGTGTTCACTGCAGCCCACACACAGAAAAATGGATGTGGATCACTGACACCTGCCTATCTCCTATCCCACACCACACAGCAATATCGATTGTAGTTTGTAGAACACACTTTCCCTAAAATTCAGCAGACTCTGTCCCTAACAGGATTGAGAAGAGATCGTAGATCAGGAGAACTAAGTGCAGACCCCACCCCACACAGCAATATCGATTGTAGTTTGTAGAACACACTGACCCTATAATTCAGCAGACTCTATCCCTAAAATGCCTACAACTCGCCCTGCCTAAACACTCCGACCTGTCCCTCAATTCTATCCGGACACAAATGGTTTTTTCCTGCCTATCTTTCCCTAATCAGCAGCCAGCACGTTGATGTGTGCTCTGTCCCTGATCTAAGCAGCATAATGACGCCGCTGCGGCTGCCTCGAACTTATAAAGACTTGGTCACATGCTTCAGACGGCCAATCACAGCTACTGAGACATTTGCAGGCATGGCTGGGATGGCTTAAGGCACACCAGTTAAACGATTGTTGATTGGCTGTTGAAAGCCCGCCATGAAAAGAGCGCCAAAGCATGCAAAACCCGGAAATAAAACGACCGAACACGGATTTTTACCCAAATATACAGTAAAGTGTCCGTGTTCGTGTTCGGGTAACAAAAATCCAATTATTCGGTACGAATACGAATAATACAGTCCGTGTTCGCTCAACACTAATTAAGATGCTAATGAGTTTAGGCTGGAGTTATTTCTGGAGAAGTGAGAAGCTCTACTCCCAACTTATAGTGAATTAGGCCCTTAAGCCCCGTACACACGTACCGATTGTCTGTTTGTAAACCATATAACTTTAGTGCAAACCAATTAATATATGCTTTTTGGGATTTTTTTTTTTACCAAAAATATCTAGCAGAATACTAATTGGCCTAAACTGCTAAAGAAATTTGATTAAAAAAAAAAAAAAAAATTACATGTGTTTTATAGCAGAAAATAAAAAATGTTTTTTTTCAAAATTGTCGCGCTTATTTTTTTTTTTTTAGCGCATAATCAAAAAAATGCAAGAGTGATCAAATACCACCAAAAGAAAGCTCAGTTTGTGGGAAAAAAAGGACATCAATTTTATTTGGGTACAGCATTGCACGACCGCGCAGTTAAATTAACGCAGTGCCGAATCGCAAAAAATGGCCTGGTCATTAAGGTGCCAAATCCATCCGGTCCAGAAGTGGTTAACCACTTCAGCCCCGGAAGGTTTTACCCCCTTAATGACCAGACCATTTTTTGCAAAACGGCACTGCGTTGCTTTAACTGACAATTGCGCGGTCGTGCAATACTGTACCCAAATAAAATTGATCACCTCTGCGGTTTAGACAAAATAAGAGCGACAATTTTGAAAAGAAAAAACTATATTTTTTACTTTCTGCTATAAAACATTCCCAATAAAAAAATTTAAAAAATCTAATTTTTTATCAATTTAGGCCAATTTTGTAATCTTCTACACATTTTTGGTAAAAAAAAATCCCAAAAAGCGTATAATAATTGGTTTGCGCAAAAGTTATTGCGTTTACAAATTACGGGATAGATTTTTGGACTTTTTAATTTTTTTAAATTTTTTATTAGTAATGGTGGTGATCAGCAATTTTTATCGGGACTGCGACAGTGCGGTAGACAAATCTGACACAGAGGGCCTAATTCACTGTACCTTCAATGCTGATCTAGTTCTATTTTACCTCAATTTTGACTATTTTTAGGTGCAAATGCAATTCATTATAACTCCATCAGAAACGTTATGAGCAGTGTCAAATTCACTAAGTTTAAAAATAACTCCTTGGTTAGCACTTTTGTTCAAGGGGTGCGACACCTGGTTCCTCCTAGGAGGGAACCTCTGCCTCCTTGGGACTTGAACCTTGTTCTGTCCGTATTACAACGTGCTCCATTTGAAAAGATCAGGGAGATCTCGTTGTCTTTGTTGTCCAAACAGGTTGCCTTTTTGGTGGCGATCACTTCGGCTCGCAGGGTGTCGGAGCTGGCTGCTCTGTCCTGCAGGTCTCCGTATTTGGTCGTTCACTTGGATAAGGTGGTCTTGCGACCTAACCCTTCCTTCCTTCCGAAGAGGATTTCGGAATTTCACCTCAATGAGGACATTGTCTTGCCTTCGCTCTGTGCGAGGCCTAAACATCCGAAGGAGGTGGATTTGCACTTCTTGGATGTTGTTTGGGCGATTCGGGTTTACCTAACGTCGACTGAATCTTTTCGCAATCTTTGTTTGTTCTGCCGGAAGGTCCTCGGCAGGGGATGGCGGCGTCGGCTTCCGCCATCGCCAAATGGCTCAGACAGACCATTGAACAGGCCTATGCTCTGAAGGGGAAAGTTCCTCCCATGCCTGTGAAGGCGCATTCTACCAGGTCTCTGAGTACGTCTTGGGCCTGTCGTCATCGGGCTTCTGTGGCCCAGGTGTGTAAGGCGGCGACTTGGTCGTCCGTTCACACCTTCTCGAAGCTCTACAAAGTGGGTGTTCAGGCATCGGCAGATGCTTCCTTTGGCCGCAAGGTTCTTTGTGCGGCAGTTCCTTAGGGTCCTTTGTTTCTTTGGACCCCTGGTTGTTTGGGATATGTTTTTTATCCCTAGGTTGTTTGCTTTTTTCCTGGGTTGTTGCTCCTGTTGAGCAAGTTTTTTCATGCTGCCCAGCTGGTTTCCTTCCTTTGGTAAGGTTCCTTTCTCTGATGGGAGGCTGCATTGCCTTAGGCGCGATTACATTTCCCACCCCTCATGTTTACACTGCTTTGGGACGTCCCCATTGTGACGAATATGAAGAGGCGGCGACTGTTGGAGGACGTAAGAGAAAACTGAATTTTTGTAAAATCTCACCTGTAAAATTCCTTTCTCTGAGTCCTCCGACAGTCGCCGCCCCCGCCCCTCTTTTGGGGTTTTTTTGGTATACTCTACTGCTATTCTACTGAAACTGGAGAGGAATTCAGGAAGCAGGGAGGTAATTGCCTGAGGGGATCACCCCCTGGGGGTGGGATATGTTAAAAGCTTTAATATTAACATATTCTGTTGCCTAGCTACTCCTATGAAGCGGAAGTCAATTACCCCATTGTGACGAATATGAAGAGGCGGCGACTGTCGGAGGACTCAGAGAAAGGAATTTTACAGGTAAGATTTTACAAAAATTCCGTTATTTTTTGGTTGGTTGAGTGGGGAGCCATATTAGTGTTGCTTCCTATATGGAACCACATAAAACTCTGTAAAATAGCAAAGTGTTTGAGCTGCAAAATCTGAGAATTTGCAAATTGATTGAGCATATGCAGTGGAACCCCAGAATTCAACAACCCCCAAAAAAAAAAAAAAATATATATATATATATATATATCCCCAAAATATAATTTTTTTTTTTTTTTTCTGAAAGATTTCTGGGTTCAGCTGCTCATGCTCCAAACATTTGCTATTTTGCACAGTTTTTTTGTTCCAAAATGCTTTCAATAATCTCATCATGAGCAAAAAGTGGCTTTTTCATTTTGACAAACACTCATGCATTAGTGAACTGGTGATTTTGGTTTAGGAACTTACCAAATTAAGTTTAATTACTTTGCTGGGAGTTTCCTATACTGGGTGGGTGTAGTTTAACCAAGGTTATATTTAAGTGGAGTTCCACCCATTTTTAATAACTTTTATCACATAGATGTATGTAATCCCCTTTAAAACTACTTTTACCAATGGAAACTTTTTTTTTTTTTTGCTAGTAAATACCTTATTTTCTTCTTTATTCATCCTCTCCTCACTTCCGGGTCCGGCCGCCGATCGGCGATTACGTCATTCGGCGATTCGCAGGGGGTGCTGGAATGGCATGAAATTTTGCATTATTATACAGGAGCTGAGCTGTTTGTATTGAGGCCGTGCTCTGCCCCGCCTCCGCCCAGTGAGCTCAGTAAATATATATATGAGTGTCACAGCAAAGGGTCTGAATACTTAGGACCATGTGATATTTCAGTTTTTCTTTTTTAATAAATCTGCAACAATGTCAACAATTCTGTGTTTTTCTGTCAGTATGGGGTGCTATGTGTACATTCATGAGGAAGAAGAATGAACTTAAATGATTTTAGCAAATGGCTGCAATATAACAAAGAGTGAAAAATTTAAGGGGGTCTAAATACTTTCCGTACCCACTGTATATAGAGCCACATTAAACTCTGAAAAATAGCAAAGTGTTTTACCTGCAAAATCTGAGAATTTGCAAATTAATTGAGCATATGCAGTGGAACCCCAGAACTCAGAATTTAACAACCCCCCCCCCCCCAAAAAAAAAAAATATATATATATATATATACCCAAAATATAATTTATATATATTTTTTGTTTTGTTTCTGAAAGATTTCTGGGTACAGCTGCTCATGCTCCAAACATATGCTATATTGCACATTTATTTGGTTACAAAAATACTACATCAAGTCAACACACATAAGAAATGCTTTCAATAATCTCATCATGAGCACAAAGTGGCTTTTTCATTTTGACAAACACTCATTCATTAGTGAACTGATGATTTTTGTTTAGGAACCAATAGACCCAATTAATTACTTTGCTGGTTGTTTCCTATACTGGGTGGGTGTAGTTTAACCAAGGTTATATAAAGGAATGTTTAAGAGCAGATCATTTGGCCTATGGCAGGGCCACATGTCTTTATGTCCGAATTTGCTTTTGGGGGTGGGGGGGTTTGCTGGCATGTCTAAGGACCCATATTGCAGTAAGTGTATTTTGTTGGATAAATACTTTTCATGCTCTAACTGTTTGGTATAGTTTTTGCAAAGTGTGTCTTTATGCACTATAGTTATACTTGTGTTTTTTTATTTTCATGCCTCTGTGTAACTGTATGTTCTACTGATTTGATGGTATTTAAATGGAAAGGTAGGCTCATGCAAGCAATAAACATAAAAGTATGTTGGGTATGTTTTATGCTTAATACTAAGGTGTCTACAACTTATTTTGCTTGACTGTTGGATATTGTAAGCTCTATCTATTCATCATATGTTGTATCTTTGCACTGTAATTTGAATAAAGATTACTTGATTTGGGTTTTTTTGGGAGGGGGGGGGGACATTTCACATTTCACATGCCTGCTTGAGTGATTACTGATGATTTACACATGTTCAATAAAGGTTGTTCATTTGTACACAGCTCCTGTTTTTTTGTTTTCTTTTCTTCATATTTGTCTGGATGTAATTCAGATATCTTTTGTGTCTATTGAATGTAATCCATTTCTTGTATTTTTTGTGTGTGTGCAATGCCAGTACAGTATGAACATGGGTATGGTTTCTCTTTTTGCTCCAGCCAAGTGTGTATGGGTGTGTGGGTCTGTATGGCGGGGACAATGGGGTGTGAGGAGTATGTGGGGTGTGTGTGTGTGTGTGAGGGGGGAGGAGTGTGTGTGTGTGGGGGGGGAGTGTGTGTGTGGGGGGGGAGGAGTGTGTGTGGGGGGGAGGAGTGTGTGTGTGTGTGTGTGTGTGTGGGAGGGAGGAGTGTGTGTGGGGGGAGGGAGGAGTGTGTGTGTGGGGGGAGGGAGGAGTGTGTGTGGGGGGGAGGGAGGAGTGTGTGTGGGGGGGAGGAGTGTGTGTGGGGGAAGGGAGGAGTGTGTGGGGGGGGGAGTGTGTGTGGGGGGGAGGGGGGAAGAGTGTGTGTGTGTGGGGGGGCTAAATTGTAAGAATTAAAGTGTGTATGTATATATTTAGCTAAAAATATATATAAATTAAGGAATAATACAAAATTTCCATTCAGCCTCTGGGGATGAATGTAACCAAAACATTTAATAAAAAATCACTAAAAATGATTACTAAATAAAAGATTGCTACAGCGCTCACTCACCTTTTTAGTTGGCCTAGGAACATTCAGGTAACCAGGCCCCGACTTGTCACTCTGCAGGCTGGTTATAGATTGTGGTGTCTACTACGCAAAGGGGGTGAGTAGCCCCAGGGAAGTTGGAAGAGTCCTAAAATGGTTGGTGGAGGAGGAAAAGTAGAGGGTCCCTGGGTGGCTAGGGAAAAAGGAGAGGGTCCCTGGGTGGCTAGGGGAAAAGGAGAGGGTCCCTGGGTGGCTAGGGGAAAAGGAGAGGGTCCCTGGGTGGCTAGGGGAAAAGGAGAGGGCCCCTGGGTGGCTAGGGAAAAAGAAGAGGGCCCCTGGGTGGCTAGGGGAAAAGGAGAGAGAGGGCCCCTGGGTGGCTAGGGGGAAAGGAGAGGGCCCCTGGGTGGCTAGGGGAAGAGGAGAGTGCCCCAGGGTGGCTAAAGGAGAAGGAGAGGGCACCTGGGTGGCTAAGGGAGGAGAGGGCACCTGGGTGGCTGAAGGAGAAGGAGAGGGCCCCTGGGTGGCTTAGGGAGAAGGAGAGGGCCCCTGGGTGGCTGAGGGAGGAGGAGAGGGCCCCTGGGTGGCTGGGGGAGAAGGAGATGGCCCCTGGGTGGCTGGGGGAGAAGGAGATGGCCCCTGGGTGGCTGGGGGAGAAGGAGATGGCCCCTGGGTGGCTTGGGGAGAAGGAGAGGGCCCCTGGGTGGCTGGGGAAGAAGGAGAGGGCCCCTGGGTGGCTGGCGTAGAAAGAGAGGGGCCCCTGGGTGGCTGGAGGAGAAGAAGAGGGCCCCTGGGTGGCTGGAGAAGGAGGAGAGGGATGCTGTGTGGTTGGAGGAGAAGGAGGAGAGGGACCCTGGGTGGCTAGAGGAAAAGGAGAGGGCCCCTGGGTGGCTAGGGGAAAAGGAGAGGGCCCCTGGGTGGCTATGGGAAAAGGAGAGGGTCCATTGGTGGCTAGGGGAAAAGGAGAGGGCCCCTGGGAGGCTGAGGGAGAAAGAGAGGGCCCCTAGGTGTCTGGGGAAGACAGAGAGGGCCTCTGGGTGGCTGGCGGAGAAGGAAAGGGCCCCTGGGTGGCTGGGGTAGAAGGAGAGGACCCCTGGGTGGCTGGGGTAGAAGGAGAGGAACCCTGGGTGGCTGGGGTAGAAGGAGAGGGCCCCTGGGTGGCTGGAGGAGAAGAATGAAAGGGCCCCTGGGTAGCTAGAGAAGGAGAGAGCCCCTGTGTGGTTGGGGGAGGAGAAGGACCCTGGGTGGCTGGGGGAGAAGGAGAGGGCCCCTGGGTGGCTGGAGGAGAAGGAGAGGGCCCCTGGGTGGCTGGAGGAGAAGGAGAGGGACCCTGGGTGGCTGGAGGAGAAGGAGGGGGACCCTGGATGGCTGAAGGAGGAGAAGGAGAGGGACCCTGGGTGGCTGGAGGAGAAGGAGAGGGCCCCTGGGTGGATGAGGGAGAAAGAGAGGGCCCCTGGGTGGCTGGGGGAGAAGGAGAGGGCCCCTTGGTGGCTAGGGGAAAATGAGAGGGCCCCTATGTGGCTGGGGGAGGAGGAGAGGGCCCCTTGGTGGCTAGGGGAAAAGGAGAAGGCCCCTGGGTGGCTGGGCTAGAAGGAGAGGGCCCCTGGGTGGCTGTAGGAGAAGAAGGAAAGGGCCCCTGGGTGGCTGGAGAAGGAGAGAGCCCCTGGGTGGCTGGGGGAGAGGGTCCCTGGGTGGCTGGGGGGAGGGCCCCTGGGCTGGGGGAGAGGGCCCCTGGGTGGCTGGGGGAGAAGGACCCTGGGTGGCTGGGGGAGAAGGACAGGGCCCCTGGGTGGCTGGAGGAGAAGGAGAGGGCCCCTGGGTGGCTGGAGGAGAAGGAGAGGGCCCCTGGGTGGCTGGAGAAGGAGAGGAACCCTGGGTGGCTGAAGGAGGAGAAGGAGAGGGACCCTGGGTGGCTGGAGGAGAAGGAGAGGGACCCTGGGTGGCTGGAGGAGAAGAAGGAGAGGGCCCCTGGGTGACTGGAGGAGGAGAAGGAAAGAGCCCCTGGGTGGCTGGAGGAAAAGTACAGGGGCCCCTGGGTGGCTGGTGGAGAAGGAGAGGGCCCCTGGGTGGCTGGGGGAGAAGGAGAGGGCCCCTGGGTGGCTGGGAGAGGAGGAGAGGCCCCCCGTGACACCAGAGTCAGTTGCCAGGGAAGACAGTGGAGCTGAGCCAGTCCTGCATATCTGACATCAAAGCCAAACATGGTGGAGCTGGAGCCCTTTGCCCTACACAATGACAGCACCCGAGGTGGAAGGTGAGGGGTAGTGGGGCTTTGACATTATATAGCATATGGACTCTGTACATTATTGGTAGTTCTGGTTGGAGTTGTCCTTTAGATGTTTAACTAGATGTTTAGGGGAAAAGGAGAGGGCCCCTGGGTGGCTAGGGGAAAAGGAGAGGGTCCATTGGTGGCTAGGGGAAAAGGAGAGGGCCCCTGGGTGGCTGAGGGAGAAAGAGAGGGCCCCTGGGTGGCTGGGGGAGAAGGAGAGGGACCCTTGGTGGCTAGGGGAATATGAGAGGGCCCCTAGGTGTCTGGGGGAGACGGAGAGGGCCCCTGGGTGGCTGGGGGAGAAGGAAAGGGCCACTGGGTGGCTGGGGTAGAAGGAGACGACCCCTGGGTGGCTGGGGTAGAAGGAGAGGGCCCCTGGGTGGCTGGAGGAGAAGAAGGAAAGGGCCCTGGGTAGCTGGAAAAGGAAAGAGCCCCTGTGTGGCTGGGGGAGAAGGAGAAGGACCCTGGGTGGCTGGGGGAGAAGGACAGGGCCCCTCGGTGGCTGGAGGAGAAGGAGAGGGCCCCTGGGTGGCTGGAGGAGAAGGAGAGGGACCCTGGGTGGCTGGAGGAGAAGGAGGGGGACCCTGGATGGCTGAAGGAGGAGAAGGAGAGGGACCCTGGATGGCTGAAAGAGGAGAAGGAGAGGGACCCTGGGTGGCTGGAGGAGGAGAAGGAGAGGGCCCCTGGGTGGCTGAGGGAGAAAGAGAGGGCCCCTGGGTGGCTGAGGGAGAAAGAGAGGGCCCCTGGGTGGCTGGGGGAGAAGGAGAGGGCCCCTTGGTGGCTGGGAGAGAAGGAGAGGGAACCTTGGTGGCTAGGGGAAAATAGAGGGCCCCTATGTGGCTGGGGGAGAAGGAGAGGGCCCCTGGGTGGCTGGGGGAGAAGGAGAGGGCTCCTGAGTGGCTGGGGGAGAAGGAGAGGGCTCCTGAGTGGCTGGGGGAGGAGAGGGCCCCTTGGTGGCTAGGGGAAAAGGAGAAGGCCCCTGGGTGGCTGGGCTAGAAGGAGAGGGCCCCTGGGTGGCTGGAGGAGAAGGAAAGGGCCTCTGGGTGGCTGGAGAAGGAGAGAGCCCTTGGGTGGCTGGGGGAGAGGGCCCCTGGGTGGCTGGGGGGGAGAGGGCCCCTGGGCTGGGGGAGAGGGAGAGGGCCCCTGGGTGGCTGGGGGAGAATGAGAAGGACCCTGGGTGGCTGGGGGAGAAGGACAGGGCCCCTGGGTGGCTGGAGGAGGAGAGGGCCCCTGGGTGGCTGGAGGAGAAGGAGAGGGACCCTGGGTGGCTGAAGGAGGAGAAGGAGAGGGACCCTGGGTGGCTGGAGGAGGAGAAGGAGAGGGACCCTGGGTGGCTGGAGGAGAAGAAGGAGAGGGCCCCTGGGTGGCTGGAGGAGGAGAAGGAGAGAGCCCCTGGGTGGCTGGAGGAAAAGTACAGAGGCCCCTGGGTGGCTGGGGAAGGAGAGGGCCCCTGTGTGGCTGGGGGAGAAGGAGAGGGCCCCTGGGTGGCTGGGGGAGGAGGAGAGGCCCCCCGTGACACCAGAGTCCGTTGCCAGGGAAGACAGTGGAGCTGAGCCAGTCCTGCATATCTGACATCAAAGCCAAACATGGTGGAGCTGGAGCCCTTTACCCTACACAATGACAGCACCCGAGGTGGAAGGTGAGGGGTAGCGGGGCTTTGACATTATATAGCATATGGACTCTGTACATTATTGGTAGTTTTGGTTGGAGTTGTCCTTTAGATGTTTAACTCTTTGTTTTTCCCCCCAGCTGTGAGGGACTGAGGAATGACAGCCCACTATGCTGGGACTTCTAGTGCCCTAGAATGTGGAGGACTGAGGAATGCTCAGTCCCTCACAGAGGGCAGTACAAGTTCCAGAATAGCAGGCTGTCATGCCTTAGTCCCCACAGAGGGCAGTACAAGTCCAAGCATAGCAGGCTTCCATTCCTCAGGGAGGAATGGAAGTGCACTATACTGGAATTGACAGTGCCCTCTGTGGGGACTCAGGTATGGCAGCCTTCTGCAGTGGGACTTGTCGTGCCCTAGACTGTGGTGGACTGAGGAAGGGAAGTGTAAGGGGGTCTCTGGAAACTCTGATGCAAGGGGAAGCTTTGGTGACCACAGAGTCCCCTTTTACACCAGAGTCCCCAGCTTTCCCCCTCAAATCAGGGTTCCCAGGACTCTCCTTACATCAGAGTCTCCAGCATTCCCCCTTAAATCGGGGTTCCCAGAACTCCACCTACTTCAGAGTCCCCAACATTCCCCCTAAAGCAGGGTTCCCAGAACTCCTCTTACATCAGAGTCTTCCGAGTTCCCTCTTACAGTTTAAGGGGGAAACTCCAGACACTCTGATGTAAAGGGGGCTCTGTGAAATTTGATTTAAAGGAAAACTCTTATGTAAGGGGGGACACTGAACTCTGAAGGAGGGAAATATTTCGAGTGGAGCTGATGTGAAAGATACAAGGAGCAGGCATAGAAGCTGCATGAATCCTGTGATCTAACACACAGGCTGGATACGATCCCTGTAATGGGGATCATCATAATGTGGTAAGGGGCCAATCTTATCTTTTGGTGGTGGTTTCTCTACACTTGGCTTTTGGAGCTTGGAGTTTCTGATATTTCCATCTTGGGATCACATTTTCGGAAGGACTTTGTTTATTTCAACTGTTTGATATTCATGAACATTTTTCTGGACTGTGCAGTTCACTTTATCGTTACAAGCGCTACACCATATCTATTATATATATATATATATATATATATATACATACCCGATGTTTAATGATCTTTGATTAAAGAAGAATTGGTTAGAGAAAATTCTAGAAACTGTGAATTCATAGTACAAAGGTTAAGGCTCTTAATATATGCAATTTATACAGTTAATTTTTATCGCTTGAATTATTTTTCCCATTATGGGCGTGAGTGGGGCCTCATGTGCAAGTTTTGCCTTAGGCTTCACAAAGCCTAGAGCCGCCTCTGTAATAACCCTATATTAATTTTCTTAAATATTATATTATATGTCTACTTTGGGTGTATTAAAAAACCGGAAGTATAATAAACTCCATATTGGTGATTCACATATATGCATTATGCATATTAACCCTTAAAATGCATATATATGTTTTTTCCTATGGTGTAAACCCATAATAATAAACAGGGGTTACCTAAATTATAATAAATCATAATGAATCACAATTAAATAAATGTATTAAATATTAAAATATAATTAATTTTAAAATTGATTTTAAAATATAACCGCACCAATCTGGGGTATATGTTGTAGTCTATAAATGCTGATAATATGTCAATAGGTATAGGATATATATATATTTAAAATATTAAGAACTTTATTACTAACTTTTATTTTAATTATTGGATAAATATAGATTGTGTATATATATATATATATATATATATATATATACACAGTGCCTTGCGAAAGTATTCGGCCCCCTTGAACTTTGTGACCTTTTGCCATATTTCAGGCTTCAAGCATAAAGATATAAAACTGTAATTTTTTGTGAAGAATCAACAACAAGTGGGACACAATCATGAAGTGGAACAAAATTTATTGGATATTTCAAACTTTGTTAACAAATAAAAAACTGAAAAATTGGGCGTGCAAAATTATTCAGCCCCTTTACTTTCAGTGCAGCAAACTCTCTCCAGAAGTTCAGTG
Organism: Pelophylax lessonae; assembly: GCF_965119305.1. Lineage (NCBI taxonomy): Eukaryota > Metazoa > Chordata > Amphibia > Anura > Ranidae > Pelophylax > Pelophylax lessonae. The sequence continues at coordinate 519,819,818 of NC_138768.1, forward strand.
AGGATCTCTGAATGATCCAATGTTGACCTAAATGACTAATGATGATAAATAGAATCCACCTGTGTGTAATCAAGTCTCCGTATAAATGCATATATGAAGAATATAAGAAGCACTTTTCTTGCACTGAGCACTTTTTTTCTATAAAAGACTGCTGATTATAGACTATAATTAATTGTGCTGGAGATTTATTTGAATTTTATTTGCGCAATGCTATATGGTTTATGAGTATCACTGTTTACCTATCATTTATGCACTTTATTATTATCACACGGTACACTATAAATATTTTTAATTTTAAGAGCAGTTTTCAAAAACTGTGATAGGTAGTGGAGTGAAATCAACAATTTACGCCCTTAGAAAGCCTGAAGGCGGTGATTGGTTTTCGGGGTCCTGTACGCGGCTAGACTGCCAAAAAGTCTCACACATGGGGTATCCCCATACTCAGGAGAAGCAGCAGAATGTAGTTTGGGGTGTCATTTCACATATACCAATGGCATGTGTGAGCAATATGTCATTTGGGGCCTAATTCACTATAAGTTGGGAGTAGAGCTGCTCACTTTTCCAGAAATAACTCCAACCTAAACTCATTAGCATCCTAATTAGGTAAGTGGCTGGAGTTAAACCTTCAACTAGGTGCTTTAGTGAATTCGGAGTTGGAGTTAACCAAGACTGAATTCAGGTTTGGAGTTAACCAAATTCCCTTTGTGTTTTTCATAAAAAGAAATTTGTCTATTCTGAATCACTATTACACAGCAATGTCATCTATTATGGTTTATTTTAATTTTAAGGTATAGTTATGTATCTTATGTGTTTTAACCTTTAGATTTACTAATAGCAGACTACACAGCTGTCTAATTAACAATCTTCATTCTTTATTCATCTGAAACTTTCAGGCATGTCTGATTGTATTCAGCACTTTGGTGTAGTGGTCTATGCTCATAGACAAAGATTGCTAGGTCATGAGTCCAAGGCCCAACTATGATAACACCCTGTGTGTGCTCACAGTTGTGTGTCATTATTATTTTTTGCCACATAGTAATACATTGGCTATATCACCTAAAATTGCATGTCAATGGCCATGCATATTCAAGAAACAGACATGCATATGTGCAGGGTGCAATTATGCATTTGCCAAGATTCAGTATTTATTTACAGTTGTCCAAAATTTAAGGAGGTGATGGCACACTTGGGATTTGAACTCATGCTCGCAGTGTTTATAGACAGGAACACTAACCACTGACTAAACCATTGAGCTGAGCATGATTACCCATGAAATATTTATTTCTATGTTTCAATAGTTAACTACTTCCTTACAGGGCAGTTACACCCCTTCCTGCCCAGGCCAATTTTCAGCTTTTTATGCTGTTGCATTTTGAATGACAATTGCGCGGTCATGCAACCCTGTACCTAACACAAATGTATGACATTATTTCACACAAATATTGCTTTCTTTTGGTGGTATTTGATCACTGCAAGGTTTTTTTTTTATTGGCAAAAAGAAGACCTAAATGTTTGACCTTTAAAAAAATGTGTTTTTGTTTATGTAATAAAATTTGGTAAATCAATATGTTTTTTGTTGAACTTACGAGCATTGATGAGGCTGCGCTGGCAGGCACTGATGAGACACTAATATGCAGAACTGATGGACACTGATAGGCGGCACTGATGGGCAATGATTGGCACTGGTGGGCAGCACTGATAGATGGTAATGATGGGCAGCACTGATGAGGGCACTAACAGGTTCCCTGAGCACTGATTGGCATCAATGGTGGCATGGGTGGGCATCCCTGGTGGCCATGGGTCAGCAATCCCTGGTGGCTCTAGTGGCATCCCCCAATGGTCTGCACTGGTAATCAATGCTCTGATTACAAGCACAGATCCCCCCCCCCCCACACACACACACACACACTTACTTTGCATATGAATGTCATTTCTTCACAGCTGAAAGTGGCCCTCACCATGATTAGCCAGTTGATTGTGACCATTTGCTGGAATGTATGCAAGCCAATTTGGTGTCATTTCTGGTCCAGGGCGAATGCCAATGTGCCATTTGCAATTTATTGTAAAGAGATTTTGCTTTATTTTAAAAATGGCGCACACAGACAACTAAAATGTATTGGAAATGTTTTACCTAGGCCAGTGATGGTAACCCTTAACCCTCCCCCCCCTAGATGTTTTTGCCCTACATTTCCCATAATGCTCATGTACTCTGCAGTGTAGGTGAGCATCATGGGAAATGTTACAAAACACCTGTGTTGCCAAGGTTCATCATCACTGACCTAGGCCAACTAAAAAGGTGAGTGAGCGCTGTAGCAATCTTTTATTTAGTAATCATTTTTAGTGATTTTTTATTAAATGTTTTGGTTACATTCATCCACAGAGGCTGAATTGAAATTTTGTATTATTCTTTAATTTATATATATTTTTAGCTAAATATATACATACACACTTTAATTATTTCTTACAATTTAGCCCCCCCCCACACACACTCCCCCTCCTCCTCCCCCCCCACACACCCCCCCCCCCCACAGAAAAAACACTCCTCCTCCCCACCACACACACACACTCCTCCTCCCCACCACACACTCCTCCCCCCCCACACACCCCATTCCCCCCACCACACACCCCATTCCCCCCACCACACACCCCATTCCCCCCACCATACACACTTCGCTGGAGTAAAGGGAGAAACCCTACCCATGTTCATACTGTACTGCCATTGCACACACACAAAAAATACAAGAAATGGATTACATTCAATAGACACAAAAGATATCTGAATTACATCCTGACAAATATGAAGAAAAGAAAACGAAAAAACAGGAACTGTGTACAAATGAATAAGCTTTATTGAACATATATAAAACATCAGTAATCACTGAAGCAGGCATGTGAAATGTAAAACGTCCCCCCCCCCCCCCAAAAACCCCAAAGTAATCTTTATTCAAATTACAGTGCAAAGATACAACATATGATGAATAGATAGAGCTTACAATATCCAACAGTCAAGCAAAATAAGTTATAGACACCTTAGTATTAAGTATAAAACATACCCCACATACTTTTATGGTTATTGTTTGCATTAACCTGCCTTTCCATTTAAATACCATCAAATCAGTAGAACATACAGCTACACAGAGGCATGAAAATAAAAAAACACATGTATAGAGTACATAAAGACACACTCTTTGCAAAAACTATAAAAAAACATTTAGAGCATGAAAATTATTCATCCAACAAAATACACTTACTGCAATATGGGTCCTTAGGCATGCCAGCAAACCCCCCCCCCCAAAACCAAATTCGGACATAAAGACATGTGGCCCTGCTGCCAGAGGCCAAATGAGCTGCTCTTAAACATCCCTTTATATAACCTTTGTTAAACTACACCCACCCAGTATAGGAAACGCCCAGCAAAGAAATTAATGTGGTCTGTTGGTTCCTAAACCAAAATCACCAGTTCACTAATGAATGAGTGTTTGGCTGGCCATCCATGATCCAATTTTCTGTCCAATTTTCTTGAAATTTACCTTCAAGTATGTAGTACGAAGGCCTGCCTAATTAGATACAAGTGAATGTGTTGTTTAGCTTTGACCTCACATTATGTGGTTTGTGGTAGATCTAACAGAAAATTGTACAACAAAAGTTGAACATGTATGGCCAGCCTAATGGGCCATACACACTATAAGATTTGCTGAAGACTTTTTCCTTTAGATTTTTAGATCCAATTAGGCAGGCCTTTGTACTACATTTCAAGAAAATTGGATCATGTATGACCAGCCTTAGTCTAAATTAAAAAGCCACTTTGTGCTCATGCTGAGATTATTGAAAGCATTTCTTATGTGTGTTGACTTGATGTAATAGTTTTGTTAAAAAAAAAGGGGCAATATAGCCAATGTTTGGAGCATGAACAGCTGAACCCAGAAATCTTTCAGAAACAAAAAAATATATAAATTATATTTTGGGGATATATATACATACATATCTATATCTATATATAGATATATACATATATATCTATATCTATATATATATATATATATATATATTTGGGGTTGTCATATAAACAACAGACAGTTGTAGGTAGTTCAGGGATTTGAACACCCAAATACACTGTTGCACAGATGTGTATGATTTGTGATTTCTTTAAATAAAAAAAAAAAAAAATATATATATATATATATATAAAGTAAGGACTATGCACTATATATATATATATATATATATATATATATATATATATGGCACTATAGTTAGTTTATATTTTGTCACACCACTGCCATCTAGTGGTCAGTTTATTTAATCAAGCTCCATTTCTAATAGTTGTTTTGGGTACATATTTGCAACATTTTGCAAAACACAATTTACACAAACATAATCACTTTGTTACATGTATTTCATAATATATGCCACTGATAGTTTCTTAGCCTATCAATTTATATTTAAAATACTAATTTTTCACAGAAATAAATGTTTTAAACACCTATATATAATTTCCAGCATGCAGGATTATTTTTATAAATTTGTTGATTTTATACAGTTTCACTAAAATAGGTTAATTATTTGGGAATTGTGGTCTCTGAGGATTTTTTTTTTTTTGTTATCTTTATACCAAACATACATGCACTGGCACCTTAAAAATTAATATAGTTTGATTCGATTAGTCCATCAAAAAATTAGAATAAATGAAATTATTTGAGCTTGAATTGGGTCTAAATAGAATATAAATAGAATATATATATATATATATATATATATATTTTTTTTTTTTTTTAATTTAAAGAAATCACAAATCACACATGCTTTGAATAAAATTTTAGCTCCAGGTAGGCAAGTGGTTAGCACATCTGCCGTGCAACAGTGTATTTGGGTGTTCAAATCCCTGAACTACTTACGACTGTCTGCTGTTTTATATGATAAGCAACACTAATATGGCTTCTCCCCAAAAATAAAACATTGTATGTGTGAAATTCATATATTTTTGGGTTGGTTAGATATAGGAAGTAACAATAATGTATTGTTTTTTGCATATTTAGCAGGGGAGAGTCCAGAGGGTGATGATTAATGGGGAGTACTCGGATTGGGCGGGTGTGGAAAGTGGGGTCCCCCAGGGTTCTGTCCTGGGACCAATCCTGTTTAATTTATTCATAAATGATCTAGGAGGGGATATCTAGTACAATCTCAGTATTTGCGGATGATACTAAACTAAGCTTGCCAATATCTTCTATGCAGGATGTGGAAACCCTACAAGCGGACCTGAACAAAATAACGGGGTGGGCAACTACATGGCAGATGAGGTTTAATGTTGAAAAATGTAAAGTAATGCACTTGGGGGCCAGAAAACAGAAAGCAAGCTACTCACTAGGGGGGAACCTCTGGGTGAGTCTAGGATGGAAAAAGACTTGGGGGTACTGGTAGACAACAGGCTTGGCAGTGGCATGCAATGCCAAGCCGCTGCAAGCAAAGCCAACAGAATACTGGGATGTATAAAAAAAAGGGGATTCACTCCAGAAATAAAGAGATTATACTCCCACTCTACAAGACTCTGGTCCGGCCACATCTGGAGTATGCTGTCCAGTTCTGGGCACCGGTCCTCAGGAAGGATGTGCTGGAACTGGAAAGAGTCCAGAGAAGGGCAACAAAAATAATTAGGGGAATGGAGGACTTCAGCTATGAGGAAAGACTACAAGCACTGAACTTATTCTCTCTGGAGAAGATACGCTTGAGAGGGGATATGATATCAATGTACAAATACTGTACTGGCGACCCTAGCATAAGGAACAAACTATTCAGTGAAAGGAGATACAATATGACACGTGGCCACTCACTAAAACTAGAGGAAAGGCGGTTTAACCTTAAAATGCGTAAGGGGTTCTTCACTGTAAGAGCAGTAAGGATGTGGAATTCTCTTCCACAAGCAGTCGTATCAGCAGGGAGCATTGATAGTTTCAAAAAACTATTAGATGGGCACCTTAAAGACCACAACATACAAGGGTATACAATGTACAGATAAAAGCAAACACACACACACATCATAGGTTGAACTGGATAGACTGATGTCTTTTTTCAACCTCACCAACTATGTAACTATGTAACTATGTATATATATATATATATATATATATGCGCATTAGGGCTGCCACGACTCCTCGACTACAAAAATTCGTCGACGTGCGGAAAATGCGTCGACGCGTGACGTCACACGCCCCCGGCCGGCCGCCGCTTGAAGCATTGCCGGCCGGGTGAAATTCCCCCGCCGGGCTCCGTCGGAGACGAGAGGTGAGCGCTGACCGTCTCCAGCACCCCTGTACTGCCACAGCTTCTGCCGCAACACACATTCGCCATCCTCCCCGATCACCCAGCTACTTAGACATGTCACATTTGCGGCGCTACACCGGCTTGTAATGGTCTGTACTAGGTGGGAGGGCTTACTGGGGGGGTCTGCACTGGAAGGGGGGCTTACTAAGTGGTCTGTACAGTACAGACCACTTAGTAAGCCCCCCTCCCAGTACAGACCCCCCAGTAAGCCCTCCCACCCAGTACAGACCCCTTAGTAAGCCCCCCTTCCAGTGCAGACCCCTCAGTAAGCCCTCCCACCTAGTACAGTCTGTACTAGGTGGGAGGGCTTACTGAGGGGTCTGCACTGGGAGGGGGGGCTTACTAAGGGGTCTGTACTAGGTTGGAGGGCTTACTGAGGGGTCTGTACTAGTGTACTGGGAGGGGGGCTTACTAAGTGGTCTGTACAGTACAGACCACTTAGTAAGCCCCCCTTCCAGTGCAGACCCCCCAGTAAGCCCTCCCACCTAGTACAGACCACTTAGTAAGCCCCCCCTCCCAGTACAGACCACTTAGTAAGCCCCCCCCTCCCAGTGCAGACCCCTCAGTAAGCCCTTCCACCCAGTACAGACCCCTTAGTAAGCCCCCCTCCCAGTGCAGACCCCTCAGTAAGCCCTGTACTAGGTGGGAGGGCTTACTGAGGGGTCTGCACTGGGAGGGGGCTTACTAAGGGGTCTGTACTGGGTGGGAGGGCTTTGTTGGGTGTCTGTACTGGGAGGGGGGGTTTACTAAGGGGTCTGTACTGGGAGGGGGGGCTTACTAAGGGGTCTGTACTAGGTTGGAGGGCTTACTGAGGGGTCTGTACTAGTGTACTGGGAGGGGGGCTTACTAAGTGGTCTGTACAGTACAGACCACTTAGTAAGCCCCCCTTCCAGTGCAGACCCCCCAGTAAGCCCTCCCACCTAGTACAGACCACTTAGTAAGCCCCCCCTCCCAGTACAGACCACTTAGTAAGCCCCCCCCCTCCCAGTGCAGACCCCTCAGTAAGCCCTTCCACCCAGTACAGACCCCTTAGTAAGCCCCCCTCCCAGTGCAGACCCCTCAGTAAGCCCTGTACTAGGTGGGAGGGCTTACTGAGGGGTCTGCACTGGGAGGGGGCTTACTAAGGGGTCTGTACTGGGTGGGAGGGCTTTGTTGGGTGTCTGTACTGGGAGGGGGGGTTTACTAAGGGGTCTGTACTGGGAGGGGGGGCTTACTAAGGGGTCTGTACTAGGTTGGAGGGCTTACTGAGGGGTCTGTACTAGTGTACTGGGAGGGGGGCTTACTAAGTGGTCTGTACAGTACAGACCACTTAGTAAGCCCCCCTTCCAGTACAGACCCCTCAGTAAGCCCTCCCACCTAGTACAGACCCCTTAGTAAGCCCTCCCACCCAGTACATACTGTACTAGGTGGGAGGGCTTACTGAGGGGTCTGCACTGGGAGGGGGGCTTACTAAGTGGTCTGTACTGGGTGGGAGGGCTTACTGAGGGGTCTGTACTGGGAGGGGGGTTTAGTAAGTGGTCTGTACTAGGTGGGAGGGCTTACTGAGGGGTCTGTACTGGGGGGGAGCTTAGTAAGTGGTATGTACTAGGTGGGAGGCCTTACTGAGGGGTCTGCACTGGGGGGGGGAGCTTAGTAAGTGGTATGTACTAGATGGGAGGGCTTACTGAGGGGTCTGTACTGGGGGGGGAGCTTAGTAAGTGGTATGTACTAGGTGGGAGGGCTTACTGAGGGGTCTGTACTGGGAGGGGGGGGCTTAGTAAGTGGTCTCTACTAGATGGGAGGGCTTACTGAGGGGTGTGTACTGGGAGGGGGGGCTTACTAAGTGGTCTGTACTGGGTGGGAGGGCTTACTGTGGGGGGCTGTACTGGGAGGGGGGCTTACTGAGGGGTCTGTAGTGGGAGGGGGGCTTACTGGGGGGTCTGTATTAATTACAGGATTAATTAGCTAATCAAAAAGACACTAAATTAAGCAAAAAAACAAAAAATTTAAATAATCGTTAGATTAGTCGACTAATCGTAAAAATAATCGATAGATTAGTCGACAGACAAATTAATCGTTAGTTGCAGCCCTAATGCGCATATGCAAAAAACAATATATTATTGTTACTTTCTATATCTAACCAACCCAAAAATATATTAATTTCACACACATACAATGTTTTATTTTTGGGGAGAAGCCATATTAGTGTTGCTTTTCATTATATATATATATATATATATACACACACACACACACACACATAGGCAAATCAAAAAAAAATATATATTATATATACACAAACACATAATTATTTTTTTGGCATCTATATATACCGTATTTATCGGCGTATAACACGCGCCGGCGTATAACACGCACCCAATATTTGGAGAGAAATTTCAGGAAAAAAGCTTAAATTTAACATAAACAGCTTTGAACTCAGAACATTTTTTTTGTTTTTTAAATCAAATGATATCTCACCACTGCCCATATATGCAGCCTCATCAGCAGTGTCCAACAATGCAGCCCATCAGCAGTGTCCATATATGCAGCCCACCAGCAGTGTCAATGAATGCAGCCCACCAAGTGTCCATAAATGCAGCCCACCAAGTGTCCATAAATGCAGCCCACCAAGTGTCCATAAATGCAGCCCACCAATTGTCCATACATGCAGCCCACCAATTGTCCATACATGCAGCCCACCAAGTGTCCATAAATGCAGCCCACCAAGTGTCCATAAATGCAGCCCACCAATTGTCCATACATGCAGCCCACCAAGTGTCCATAATTGCAGCCCACCAAGTGTCCATAATTGCAGCCCACCAAGTGTCGATACATGCAGCCCACCAAGTGTCCATAAATGCAGCCCACCAAGTGTCCATACATGCAGCCCACCAAGTGTCCATATATGCAGCCTCGCAAGCGCAATGTCCAAATATGCAACATCGCAAGCGCCATTGGAACTGACCTCATTTGTTTTTAAAAAGACCGGGAAGCAGCGCCGAGAGCAGAAGGGGCGGGCCGGGTCGAGAAGGAAGGACGAGCTGTCATAAGAGCAGAAGGGGCGGGCTGAGCCGAGGAGAAGTGAGAACGAGCGAGCGCAGTCATCGGAAGTCCCGCCTCCTCTGCCGAGACATGTGACGTCTGTCATAGGCGGGACTTCCGATGACTGCGCTCGCTCGTTCTCTCTTCTCCTCGGCTCGGCCCGCCTCTTCTGCTCTTATGACAGGCAGCTCGTCCTTCCTTCTCCTCGGCCCGGCCCGCCCCTTCTGCTCTCGGCGATGCTTCCTGGCCGTTTTTTTTTTTTTTTTAATATCGCCGTATAACACGCACTGCTGCTTTTTCCTCCATTTTTAGGAGGAAAAAGTGCGTGTCATACGCCGATAAATACGGTATATATATATATATATATATATATATATATGTGTGTGTGTGTGTATATATATATATATATATATATATATACACACACACACATATATTTTTTTGTGATTCACACACACACACACATACATATATATATATATATATATATATATATATATATATATATATATATATATAGACAAACATAGATATGTGCATTTCTCTCATTAGCGCCGGAATAGCGCCGTTTTACCGCAAGTTTGCGGCGGTATTTGTCGCAAATTCACTACAACTCCCACTAACGTTTTCAAAAACTTTATTTTTAGCCTACTTTTTGGTATGGAGCATGCGCACATGGGCTATCTGCCAGAAATAGACTCTGGAGCTATTTTTGCATTTTACACTTTTATTAAAATCTTTTTTTCTACTTAAGTTTTTCACACAGTTTGAAAGCAGTTTAGCTCAAAATCATATAACACATCTTTCTCACACATTTTTTTCCTGCCATATTTTGTGATTTTGAACAAAACAGTCCACCTTTTAGCTGGACTGTTTTGAAGTCCAGTCCTGACGTTTTTTGATCTTAGTGAATTTGACACTGCTCGTAATGTTTCTGATGGAGTTATAGTGAATTGCATTTGCACCTAAAAAGTCAAAATTGAGGTAAAATAGAACAAAATCAGCGTTGGAGATACAGTTAATTTTAGCCCTTGGTGACAACTTTGTGTAAAAAAACAAACAAAAAATAATAATTTTCCTGAAACTTGTGGCAAAATATAAAATATTCCATGGACTCACCATGGCTCTCAGCAAATAGCTTGGAGTGTATACTTTGCAAAATTGAGTCATTTGGGGGGGTTTTGTGCTATGTTAAAATTTCAGGGCCTCTGAAACTGTGACTGGCAGTAAGGAAGTAAAATAAGCAATTTACGCCATTAGAAAACCTGAAGGTGGTGATTGGTTTTCGGGGTCCTGTACAGTGGCAGCTGGTGCTCAAAATTTTTGGCCTAATTTTGGCCTAAAATGTTAAAAAGATTTTGATTTAAAAATTTTTTTTGGGAATGTCATATAGCAGAAAGTGAAAAATATTGTTTTTTTTTTTCAAAATTGTCGCTTTTTTTTTTGTCGAAATTAGGAAGATTTCAGCGAGAAAGTAACATGTGGCGTGCATAGTACACATATACCCATGGCATGTGTGAGCAATATATAATTTCAATGACAACTTTGTGTAAAAAAACAACCAAAAAAAAAGAAATAATAATTTTCCCGACACTTGTGGCAAAATATAAAATATTCCATGGACTCACCATGCCTCTCAGCAAATAGCTTGGAGTGTATACTTTGCAAAATGGGGTCATTTGGGGGGGTTTTGTGCTATCTTGAAATTTCAGGGTCTCTGAAACTGTGACAGGTAGTGCAGTGGTAAAATCAGCAATTTACGCCATTAGAAAACATGAAGATGGGGATTGGTTTTCGGGGTCGCGTACACAGCTAGGCTCCCAAAAAGTCTCACAGGTGTGGTATCCCTGTACTCAGGAGAAGCAACAGAATGTATTTTGGGGTGTCATTTCACATATTCCAATGGCATGCGTGAGCAATATATCATTTAGTGACAACTTTCTGTAAAAAAACAAAAAAAAAAAACAAATTGTCATCTTCCCGAAACTTAGGACAAAATATAAAATACTCCATGGACTCAATATGCCTATCAGCAAATAGCTTTGGGTGTCTACTTTTCAAAAAGGGGTCATTTGGGGGTTGTTTGAACAGTCCCGGCATTTTATGCTCAATCTTAGCCACACATCACCCACTCTTCTAACCACTTGAAAACCAAGCCTCTTGACTTTTTGTTTACATGAAAAAATATTTTTCCTGACAGACTCCATGGCAGCATACGTATCGGGTTCGGCCCCGCCTCCAAACCTACCCATAGGACCTCACTCCCATAAATCTTTGCTCCTGTTCAGCACACGTGTTCTTTTTTTGTCCTCCAAAGGATTACCTGATATCCTACCTGAAGATGGATTCCGGGTGATGGATGGCTCTACCTGTCGGGTATGGAGCTCTCCAATAAGCCCCAGCTGCTGCGGGGTATGGAGGAGGGGCGAAGATGTAGCAGCCTTGGCCAAAAAGCCCAGCTGCTGCGGGTGGCCGGTACCCTTGAAAGAGATAAGTCCGGTGTGCATCCATCCCTGGTGGTCTGCGGTTCGTGAGTACACTCCATGGCAGCTATGTTATATGCTTATATTTGCCTTTGTTTATATGTTTTTTCTCTTACCTGGTCTTTCCTGCCTTCCCTGGTGGCTAGTGGTCCGGGGCCGGTCAGCGGTTCACTTCCTGACCGGCCGCCGGTGCGGTGCGCTACTGCGCATGTGCGGCGCCTCCAGAACGAGGCTTGGTTCTCGCGCGTGCGCAGTAAGAGCGCGGCGCATGCGCAGTGAGTTGGCGTCGGCGGCGAGCGCTGATGACGTCACCAGGCGCCATATTTAAACCCCAGAACTGTCAGCAGTGTTGTGTTTATACACACTGCTGATACTGGGTGTTCCATACTCCGCATCTGATCGGTTTTTGGACGCCTGCTGTTCGTTGCCGCTCTGCCTGCTAACCTCTGGTTCTTGGTGAGTACTGGCCCCAGTTTGGGAGCCCCCCCCCTCCCCCCCCTCCTCTTTTGCTGGTTTTCTGACATTGCTGTCCGGCTCATTCTTGTAGGTCAGCATCAGAATGGAAGCTACTTTGCCCTCCGGTGGTCAGCCCGCCCCTAACAGGTATTTGGGGCTTCTTAGTGGGGCTGTGGGTTATAGGGGGTGGGGGTAGGAACTCAAGTGTTCCTAGCTTCCTGTCTGTTTTTTCTGTTTTTTCTCTTGTTCACAGCCCTCCTCGTTCAGAGACTAGGCACTCTTCTCAAAGAAGTGAAAGACGCTCAAGCTCTCGCCACCGGCACTCTACAGGAAAGTCCCGTTCGGGCTCACATCATCAAAAATCATCTACTTCAGCCAGCCACGCACGGAGACCTGACAAAGCAGGTTGCAGAGGCTGTGGCGCTAGTGTCCCGGAGAGGAAGCTTTTCTGTGATAGATGTTTCTCCCAGGCTGCGGGAGAAAGGGATACTTCCGATCAGCGCATTGAGGCTTTGGTCAAGAGAGTGGTTAAGGACTCTTTGGCAGAGTTGGGTGTCAGTCGTTCTCAAGACACTGCAACGGCTTCCCCAAGCCCCTCCCCTGTAGCACTACAGGTACAGGAAGATTTCGAGTCAGCCCACACAAGCCATCAGTCGATGCTCTTGTCAGGTAGCGACTCTGAAGATGAGGATCCCTGCTTGGGTTTTGAATATACCTTGGTGCCTTCCCTGGTTAAAGCGGTCAGAGAGACCTTAAATTGGGAGGAGTCAGCTGTTCCCCCTCCCAAGCAGAAGAAGTACTTTAAACAGCTCAATAAGGAGCGTGTTAATTTTCCCTTCCTGGGAGAGTTGGGTGAAATCATCTTGGAGGAGTGGAAAAAGGTGGAACGAAAGAATTCCTTAGTATCCAAGATGGCTAAACTTTACCCCTTCAAAGAGGATGATGTGAAACATCTTGAGTCCCCTCCCCTAGTTGACGCAGCAGTCATGAGACTGGTCAAGCACGTGACCCTTCCCTTAGAGGATACGGTCTCATTTAAAGACCCGTTGGACCGAAGGATGGACTCTGATTTGAAGAGAATCTACCTTACAGCAGGTATGGCCTGTAAGCCAGTCCTGGCTTTGGCTGCTCTATCCAAAGCCATGGAGTCTTGGGCTGATGTGGTAGACGAATCGGTCAGATCGGTTTCGGAGGAGGTGGCCAGAAGCGCTCCAATCCAGGAGCTTAGGCTGGGCGCGTCGTTCCTTGGGGAGGCTTCCATAGACTTGATCCGTCTATTGGCAAGAGTTATGCTGTCCTCGGTCACAGCTAAGAGAGCTCTTTGGCTCCGCCCTTGGGTGGCGGATCCGGCATCAAAGCAAGTTTGGTGCCGTATTCCCTTTGAGGGGTCCTCCCTTTTCGGGAATAAACTGGACGAGGCCATAACCCGGGCTACAGGCGGTAAGTCTGGGTTTCTTCCCCAGGATCGGCGCCAGTTCAACGTCAAGAAAGGACAGCCTACCAGAAAATTTGTGCCTGACCGGGCCAGGGAAGCTCGTTCTTATAGACCTGGTCGGGAGTTCAACCGGAACTGGAGATCCAGACAGTCTTCCAGGAAGACGACAAAGAATGTCTCCTCTGGGGACCGCGAGCCCACTAAGTCCTTTTGAAGGTGGGCCCGCTCAGACATGTCGGGTGGGTGCACGTCTACGCTCCTTCCGACATGTCTGGGCGGCTTCGATTCAGGACCCCTGGGCCGTCAGGACGGTGTCTTCAGGCCACAAGTGGGTCTTCAAGGAGAGGCCAGGCTCAAGGTTCCTGCCTACTGCCATACCATGTCTAGAAGAAAGGCGTCAGATTTTGTTTTCTTACGTCGAAGCTCTCATTGTTCAAGGGGCTGTCATCTCCGTTCCAGAGTCAGAGCGAGGCCAAGGAATATATTCTCCGCTCTTTCTGGTCCAAAAGAAGAACGGATCATGGAGACCAGTAATAGATTTGACCTTCTTGAACAAATTCATAAAAAAAGAAAGGTTCAAAATGGAGACCCTGTTGTCCATACAGCAGTCAGTCCAGCCGGCAGATTGGATGGTGTCCATCGACTTGAAAGACGCCTACTTTCATGTCCCTGTGGACGAAGATTTTCAAAGGTTTCTCCGGTTCGAAGTGGGAGGATTACATCTTCAGTTTATCTGTCTCCCATTCGGGCTCTCAACATCTCCACGGACCTTTTCAAAAATCTTATTGGCCGTGGTAGCCCTACTGAGATTGAAAGGTATCCGTCTTCACCACTATTTGGACGATCTACTCCTGTTGTCCCAAGACAGAGACCAACTATTAGTTCATCTGGAGCAGGTCGTGTCCACTCTCCAGAAGTTTGGTTGGTTACTCAACAAGGAGAAGAGTCACCTGATTCCAACTCAGTCCCTGATCTACTTGGGCGCTCTGTTCGACACAGAGAAGGCGACTATCTCTCTTCCAGAGGAAAAGATAGGGACTCTCCGAGACAGGATTTGCTTTGCCCTCTCATCCTCTCATCTTCAGGCACGTCAATGTCTGAAGGTGATCGGGACTATGGTCGCAGTAGTCCCCATGGTGAAGTGGGCCCTGTGGAGGATGAGACCCTTTCAGAAGGGATTCCTTCAGCAATGGGATACGTGGCATCTGGATCAACGCATCTTCCTAACCCCTTCAATGAGAGCGAGTCTTCCTTGGTGGCTATGCAGAGACCACCTGCTGAACTGCCACTCTCTGAAACCAGCTCCGTGGGTAGTGGTTACCTCGGACGCCAGCAACATAGGCTGGGGTGCCCACTGTCTGTCGGAGGTGGCACAGGGCAGGTGGGAGTTTTCCACTCGAGGAATAGTATCCAACATACTAGAACTCCGAGCAGCATTCCAAGCTCTTCGAGCATTTGCTCACCTGACAAAAGACCAACCTGTCATGCTGCGCCTGGACAACACCTCAGCAGTGGCATACATCAGGAAACAAGGGGGTACACGCAGCTGGTCCCTATTGAGGGAAGTGGAGCCGATTATGTCCTGGGCACAGAAAAATCTCTCGAATCTTTCAGCGGTTTATGTTCCAGGAGTCCAGAATGTCAAAGCAGACTTCTTGTCCAGAGTGGATCTGGACAACAACGAGTGGTCCCTTCACAAGGAAACGTTCGACTGGATCCTAACATTGGGGTTTTCTCCAGAGGTAGATCTCTTCGCCTCCCCCTGCAATCACAAACTGCCGAAGTACTACTCAAGATTCAGAGATCCACAAGCATCAGGGATAGATGCACTCTCGGATCAGTGGAGATTCCACAGGGCATACGCCTTCCCACCAATTCCGATTGTGTTGCAGTTCCTTCGGAGACTCAGGTCGGAGCCAGTGGAGGTAGTGGCGGTGATTCCCTTCTGGCCGAACAGGCCATGGTTTCCCCTTCTGACACTACTCAGTGTCCAAGATCCAATCCCGCTACCCTTCAGACCGGACCTGTTGTCCCAGGGGTCTGTACTCCATCCATGCCCAGACCGTTTACATCTCAAGGTCTGGATGTTGAGAGGAGGAGGTTACAGGCTTTAGGCTGTCCAGAAACGGCAATCTCGACATTACTTAGTGCTAGAAGAAGCTCAACGAACAGGGTGTATCAGAGAATCTGGGAAAAATTTTCTGCACAACTGAATACAAGGCCTGATCCTCAATCTTCAATTAAGATCCAGGATGTATTGAGCTTTCTCCAATCAGGACTGGATTTGCCTCTGTCAGTGAGTTCGCTCAGAGTCCAGGTCTCGGCTATTTCTGCTTTTACAGGGATCTCCTGGGCCACTCATGCCCTAATTCGTCAGTTCTTCCAAGGGGCAGTGAGAATCAGACCTCAGAGAAAACCCAGGTTTCCCAAGTGGGATCTGCCACTAGTTCTGGATTTCCTGGCGAGTCAAATTCAAGACATGTTTGATTCTTTGACCATAAGAGAGCTTACACTGATAACAGTGTTTCTGGTGGCTATAACCTCAGCAAAAAGAGTGTCGGAAATTGGGTCCTTTGGGACACAAGAGCCTTTCTTAACCTTTTTTCCTGACAGAGTGGTGCTCATCCCCATGCTGGATGCGAGACCAAAAAGGACCTCTGTCTTCCATGAAAACATAGAAACAGTATTACCAACCTTTAGACAGGAAGAGGAAGAATCTTCGGTTCATCCGCTGGATGTTGGAGAGTGTATTAAGAGATATTTAAATGCCACTTCCTCTTTCAGAAAATCAGAACATCTTTTCGTTACCTTTTATGGAAAAAACAAAGGTTCAAGAGCCTCGACGAGATCCATTTCCTCTTGGATCATCCAGACCATCCAGTGGGCTTATAGGGCTAAGGGCTTGACCCCTCCAGCAGTAGTTACAGCTCATTCGACGCGGAGCATCTCTACCTCCTGGGCAGTATCCAGACATGTGGCTCCTGAAGTCATTTGCAGAGCAGCATCGTGGTCCTCTATTAACACTTTCTTATCCCATTACTGTGTTGAGCCAGCGGCTCTTTCTTCTGTGAATTTTGGTTTGCAAGTCCTGTCTGTTTGACAAAATGCATTAAAACTTTTCTGTTCAGCACCTGCCCACCCTGTGTGTACGGCGAGTTATTTCCCGATACGTATGCTGCCATGGAGTCTGTCAGGAAAACGGAAAATTTATATCAAATACTTACCGTAATTTTCCTTTCCTGATGGACTCCATGGCAGCAGGAGTTCCCTCCCGGATTTCTGTGGAGGATAGTTACAGAACACGTGTGCTGAACAGGAGCAAAGATTTATGGGAGTGAGGTCCTATGGGTAGGTTTGGAGGCGGGGCCGAACCCGATACGTATGCTGCCATGGAGTCCATCAGGAAAGGAAAATTACGGTAAGTATTTGATATAAATTTTCCGTTTTTTTTTTACTAGAAAATTACTTTGAACCCCCAAACATTATATATTTCTTTACAGCAGAGGCCCTATAGAATAAAATGGTGGATGTTGCAAATTTTTTGTCACACGGTATTTGCGCACAGATTTTCCAAATGCAATTTCTGCGAAAAAAATAACTTTTTTTTTAATTTATTGCACAAATACACTATAATTCCAATTTGTTTGGTAAAATTTAAAAGATGATCTTATGCAGAGTACATAGATACCAAACATGACATGCTTTAAAAATTGCGCACGCCTGTGCAGCGGCAACAAAGTACGTACATTTTTAAAAGCCTTTAAAAAGTCTTAACAGGCTACCACTTTAGACTTACAAAGGAGGTCTACTGCAAGAATTACTGCACTCGACCTGGCGTTCACGGCGATACCTCACATGCATGCTGCAATTGCGTTTTACATATGACACTAGACCGCATGTGTGCGCCATTGTGCGCAAGCACGGGGGGGACGGGGGGGGGGGCTTGTTTTTTTTTTTTTTTTTTGCTTTTTTGTTATTTTAACACCTTTCCTTTCATTTTTTTTTATCTTTTTTATTGTTATCACAGTGAATTTAAATATCCTCTATGATAGCAATCTTTAGTGACAGGTACTCTAGATCTCTCCTCTGACGTTAACGCATCTGACTACATCAAAATTGGTGTGATAAAATACTTTCCCAATAGCCCTGTTTATTTCTGGCGAAACAGAAGTCGTGAAATGCTCGTAGCTTCCGGTATCTTAGGCCATAGAGATGATTGGAGCCATTCTCATCTCCAATTAGCTCTATGGTTAGATAATTGAACCAACGGCTGCACTCTCGGGTTAACCCGTGGGACAGGAGAGCCCGAGAAAAACCACGGAAGGTGGCGGTGGGTGGGATAATTGGCCGCTAGACTGCATGTAAAAGCAGTCTAGCGGCCAATTATCCGCTAGGATTGTTTTTACATGCAAGCCGACCACTGGCTGCAAAAAACGATACCAAGATGATGCCTAAATCTGCAGGCATCACCCTGGTATAACCACTCAAAGTCCAGCAACGTACCAGTACAGTGCTGGTCCTTGCTTGGCATATAGTGTGTTTTTTTTTTTTTTCATGCAGCCTGTGGGCTGAACGAAAAAAAAAAAAAAAAGAACCTATCAGAAATCAGCACAGGAATAATGTGTAGTATTACCCACCATTAACCGCCCAAGCATCCACCCACTTAATTTAATGATGGGTATACACGACACTATTCCACGTATACCAAAATAGGATTTTAACTGCAGTGCTGAAATCAGAAAATCACCACAGCTGCTGCCAGCAAAGGTATCCATATATGCTGAGCGCAAACGCTGCTTGTGTCAGAATATATAAAATCAATGTGGCAGCCGACGAGTACCTGCAAGAGAAACAGGTCACAAAAGAATGAAAGACAATCAAAGTACAGTAAAAGTACAGTAGGAAGAGTAGAAGAACATATAAAATGACTGACAACTGTTTTTGGATTCTTTTATTTTTCTAACTGTTGTTTCTCGATTTGCAAATGCGATTTTCCAGATTGGGTCTCTCAAAATGTCGATAGCCATCCAACATCTTTCGAGACCCTGTGTTTGTGTGCCCTACACTGTGTCGTGCTGTACCCTACACTAATACTCTACTAGTGTATGGTAGCGCTCAAAACATTCCCCGATGCAGAGACCAGGTTGGTCAGGACATCTGTGACAATAAAAGCGGGTGTCACGCCTAAATCCGCGCCTGCTACAGACACAACATCTTCTTTGGGGGCATCTTTGGGTAGGGGTACTCGGGAGGACATGTGAAAAATGCCTCTCATGCAGCCGGCTCACTGCATCTGGAAGGGGAAGTTGGGCAGGCATGCCTCCTGGGTACAAGTAGGCAAGGATGATCTCTTCCTGGAATTCCAGGAAGGATCCAGTTCATCCTGACACCCTGTATAGGACAAAGGCATTCAGCATAGCCAATTGGAATAAATAAACAGACACTTTTTTGTACCAGCGTCTGGCTTTACGGGCAACTAAATACGGCGCCAAAAGCTGGTCTGGTCGTTAAGGTCCACCCCTCCCATATTAAGGTTATATTCGTGGACACAGAGGGGTTTCTCCATAACGCCAGTTGCCGTAGGAATTTGGATCGTCGTGTCTGCGAGGACAGAACATACACAAAACCCGTGTATCCCTCCACTTCACCGCAAGCAATTTGTCAGTTTTCAAGCAGGCTCTCGCCCCCCGACTAAGACGGGAATCTACAAGCCGTTGGGGGAAGCCCCGGCGATTAGGTCGCACGGTGCCACATGTGCCAATTTGTAATTCGAGCAGGTGACTAAATAGTGGCACGCTTGTTTTAAAGTTGTCCACGTACAAATGGTACCCCTTTCCGGATAAGGGTGACACCAAGTCCCAAACAATCTTGCCGCTGCTCCCTATGTAGTCTGGGCAGTTGGGGGGCTCCACACAGCTATCTTTTCCTTCATAGACCCGGAAACTAACTGTATAACCTGTGGCCCTTTCACACAGTTTATACAGCTTGACCCTGTACTTGGCACGCTTGCTGGGGAGGTACTTTTTCATAGCAAGGCGGCCAGTAAATCTAATCAGGGACTCGTCAACGCAGACAACTTGTTCGGGGGTGAACAAGGCTGCAAACCGCTGATTGAAGTGGTCTATGAGGGGCTGAATTTTGTGGAGCCGATCATATGTAGGGCCCCCCCCCCCGAGGACGACAGATTTCATTGTCGCTGAAATGCATAAATCGCTGAATTTGCTCATATCTCCCCCTGGACGCAGAGTACATGCGCATATGGTGAAGTGGGCTAGTGGACCAATATAGCCGCAATTCACTCTGTTTGGTTATGCCTATGTTGAGGGAAAGGCCCAGAAAGATTTTAAATTTGGAAACCGTTATTGATTTCCAGCCGAATGGTCTGGCAAGGGGCGAGTTTGGGTTGGCGGCGATGAATTGTTGTGCATATAAATTTGATTGATCCACAATAGATCTGAAAAGATCTTCTGTGAAGAACAGCTCAAAAAAGTTCAGGGGCGTAAAACCAGCTGTCTCCACGTGGATTCCAGGTTGGGCAGTGAATGGGGGGGAAGTACTGGCGCTGTAGAATCAGTGGGTTGCCAATTGAGATATGCCAGCGCATCAGGGAGGGCACTATGGGCCTGTCTTCGAATACGCGGTGGCTGCGGGCCACTACTCGTGCTAGCCACCGCAACTGCACTTATGGGACTCGCCACGTCACCAAGTGATACTGCAGTGCTGGTTGTAGTAGGTTCAGGGTGTACTAGGCCGCTGGTGCTTGCCAGGTCACCAGAAGGATGAGCGGCACTAGTAACCACACTCTGCATCATACGAGCACCCTCCGTTTCCTGCATCTTAACAACTCCAGAATGGGGTTGGGTACGCCTGGGTCTAACAGGGACCCATCCGTCGTCATCACATCTAGACCAGGCAGCGGTCCGCACTGCAGGCGGACCCCGCCATACAGCTCCTTCGTGAGGGAACTCGCTATTATTGTCTTCACAACTGTAAGTGCAACCATTTGTTTTTAACCACTTAAGCCCCGGAAGATTTTACCCCCATTCCGACCAGGGGGTATTTTACGACTCGGCACTGCGTGACTTTAACTGACAATTGTGCGGTCATGCAATGTGGTACCCAAACGAAATTTACGTCCTTTTTTTCCCACAAACAGAGCTTTCTTTTGGTGGTATTTGATCACCTCTGCGCTTTTTATTTTTTGCGATATTAATAAAAAAAGAGCGAAAATTTTGCAAAAAAATGACATTTTCAACTTTGTCTTTTAAAAAATATCCAATATACTCAATTTATGTATTTTTTTTTGGCCAAAATATATTTAGCTACATGTCTTTGACAAAAAAAAATTCAATGAGCGTATTTTTATTGGTTTGCGCAAAAGTTATAGCGTCTACAAACTATGGTGTAAATACAGAAATTTACGCAGCTTTAATTTTTGACTGCCTATCTCATTTCATGAAGTGCTAAAATGGCAGGGCAGTACAAAACCCCCCCAAACTACCACTTTTTGGAAAGTAGACATCCTAAGGAATGTTCTGAGAGGCATGTTGAGCTCATTGAATATTTCATTTTTTTGTCACAGGTGTTTGAAAAATGACTAAAAATTTTTTTTTTTTTTTTTTTTACACAAAGTTGTCATTGAAATGATATATTGCTCACACATGCCATGGGTATATGTGTAATTACACCCCAAAATATATTCTGCTGCTTCTCCTGAGTACAGGGATACCACATATGTGGGACTTTTTGGGAGCCTAGCTGTGTACGGGACCACAAAAACAAATCCCCACCATCAGAATTTCAAAGGGCGTACATTTTTCATTGCATTTTCTCACTACCTCTAACGGTTTAGGAGGCCCTGAAATGTCAAGATACCACAAAACCCCCCCAAATGACCCCATTTTGGAAAGTAGACACCCCAAGCTGTTTGCTAAGAGGCATGGTGAGTCCATGGAATATTTTATATTTTACCACAAGTTTTGGGAATATTACTATTTTTTTTTTTTATTTTTTTTTTTTACACAACGTTGTCACTAAAAGATAAAATTCTCACACATGACATGGGTATATGTGGAATTACACCCCAAAATACATTCTGCCACTTCTCCTGAGTATGGGGATGCCCCATGTGTGAGACTTTTTGGGAGCCTAGCTGTGTACAGGACCGCGAAAACCAATCAACACTCCCAGGTTTTCTAATGGCGTAAATTGTGCATGTCACCTCTGCACTACCTGTCACAGTTTCGGAGGCCCTAAAATTCCAAGATAGCACAAACCCCCCCCAAATGACCCCATTTTGGAAAGTAGACACCCCAAGCTATTTGCTGAGAGGCATGGTGAGTCCATGGAATATTTTATATTCTGCCACAAGTTCCGGGAAATACATATATATATATATATTTTTTTTTTTTTTTCACAAAGTTGTCAGTAAATGAAATATTGCTCACACATGCCATGGGTATATGTGAAATGACACCCCAAAATACATTCTGCTGCTTCTCCTGAGTACAGGGATACCCCATGTGTGAGACTTTTTTGCAGTCTAGCCGAGTACAGGTCCCCGAAAACCAGTCCCCGCTTTCAGGCTTTCCAAGGGCGTAAATTGTTGATTTCACTCCTGACTACCTATCACAGTTTCGGAGGCCCTAAAATTCCAAGATAGCACAAAACCCCCCCAAATGACCCCATTTTGGAAAGTAGACACCCCAAGCTATTTGCTGAGAGGCATGGTGAGTCCATGGAATATTTTATATTTTGCCACAAGTTCCGGGAAATATATATATATATATATATATTTTTTTTTTTTTTCACAAAGTTGTCAGTAAATGAAATATTGCTCACACATGCCATGGGTATATGTGAAATGACACCCCAAAATACATTCTGCTGCTTCTCCTGAGTACAGGGATACCCCATGTGTGAGACTTTTTTGCAGTCTAGCCGAGTACAGGTCCCCGAAAACCAGTCCCCACTTTCAGGCTTTCCAAGGGCGTAAATTGTTGATTTCACTCCTGACTACCTATCACAGTTTCGGAGGCCCTAAAATTCCAAGATAGCACAAAACCCCCCCAAATGACCCCATTTTGGAAAGTAGACACCCCAAGCTATTTGCTGAGAGGCATGGTGAGTCCATGGAATATTTTATATTTTGCCACAAGTTCCGGGAAATATATATATATATATATATTTTTTTTTTTTTTACACAAAGTTGTCAGTAAATGATATATTGCTCACACATGCCATGGGTATATGTGAACTGACACCCCAAAATACATTCTGCTGCTTCTCCTGAGTATAGGGATACCCCATGTGTGAGACTTTTTTGCAGTCTAGCCGAGTACAGGACCCCGAAAACCAATCATCGCCTTCAGGCTTTCCAAGGGCGTAAATTGTTGATTTCACTCCTGACTACCTATCACAGTTTTGGAGGCCATGAAATGCCAAGACAGCACAACCCCCCCCCAAATGACCCCTTTTCGGAAAGTAGACACCCTGAGCTATTTGCAGAGAGGCATGTTGAGTGTTTTGCAGATCTCACTTTTTGTCACAAAGTTTTGGAAATTGAAAAAAGAGGAAAAAAAATGCATTTTCCTGTTTTTTCTTCATTTTCCAAAAAAAATTAGAGCTGCAAAATACTCACCATGCCTCTCAGCAAATAGATTGGAGTGTCTACTTTGCAAAATGGGGTCATTTGGGGGGGGTTTGTGCAATCTTGGCTTTTTATGGACTTCAAAACTGTGATAGGTAGTAAGGAGTGAGATCAACAATTTACGCCCTTAGAAAGCCTAAAGGTGCGCATTGGTTTTCCGGGTCCTGTACGCGGCTAGACTGGCAAAAAGTCTCACACATGGGGTATCATTGTACTCAGGAGAAGCAGCAGAATGTATTTTGGGGTGTCATTTCACATATACCCATGGCCTGTGTGAGCAATATATCATTTACTGACAACTTTGTGTAAAAAAATAAAAAAAAAATAAAAAAAATTTTTTTCCTCGAAACTTGTGGCAAAATATAAACTATTCCATGGACTCACCATACTTCTCAGCCAGTAGCTTGGAGTGTCTACTTTGCAAAATGGGGTCATTTGGGGGGGTTTTGTGCCATCTTGAAATTTCAGGGCCTCTGAAACTGTGACAGGTAGTCAGGGGTAAAATCAGCAATTTACGCCATTAGAAAACCTGAAGATGTGGATTGGTTTTCGGGGGCGCGTACACAGCTAGGCTCCCAAAAAGTCTCACACATGTGGTATCCCTGTACTCAGGAGAAGCAAAAGAATGTATTTTGGGGTGTCATTTCACATATTCCCATGGCATGCATGAGCAATATATCATTTAGTGACAACTTTCTGTAAAAAAACAAAAAAAAAAAAAAAAAATAATAATTTTCCCGAAACTTGTGGCAAAATATAAAATACTCCATGGACTCACCATGCCTCTCAGAAAAAAGCTTTGGGTGTCTACTTTTCAAAAAGGGGTCATTAGGGGGGTGTTTGAACAGTTCCGGCATTTTATACTCAATCTTATCCACACATCACCCACTCTTCTAACCACTTGAAAACCAAGCCTTTTCTGTGCCTTTTTGTTTACATGAAAAAATATTTTTTTTTTACTAGAAAATTACTTTGAACCCCCAAACATTATATATTTTTTTAAAGCAGAGGCCCTATAGAATAAAATGGTGGATGTTGCAAATTTTTTTGTCACACGGTATTTGCGCACAGATTTTCCAAACGCAATTTTTGCGAAAAAAATACATTTTTTTTTAATTTATTGCACAAATACACTATATAATTCCAATTTTTTTGGTAAAATTTAAAAGATGATCTTATGCCGAGTTCATAGACACCTAACATGACATGCTTTAAAAATTGCGCATGCCTGCGCAGCGACAAAAACGTATGTACATTTTTGAAAACCTTTAAAAGTCTCTACAGGTTACCACTTTAGACTTACAGAGGAGGTCTACTGCAAGAATTACTGCACTCGATCTGGCGATCGCGGCGATACCTCACATGCATGCTGCAATTGTGGTTTACATATGACACTAGACCACCGCTTGCGTGCGCCATTGCGCGCAAGCACCGGGGGTAAGGGGGGGGGCTCAATTTTTTTTTTTTTTTTTTCTTTTGCTTTTTTATGTTATTTTGACACCTTTCCTTTAATTTTTTTTTTTTTTAAATCATTTTTATTGTTATCATAGTGAATTTAAATATCCCCTATGATAGCAATCTGTAGTGACAGGTACTCTTTTTAAAAAAAATTGGGGTCTTTTAGACTCTAGATCTCTCCTCTGACCTTAACGCATCTGACCACACCAAAATTGGTGTGATAAAATACTTTCCCAATTTCCCAATGGCCCTGTTTATTTCTGGCGAAACAGAAGTCATAAAATGCTCGTAGCCTCCGGCATCTTAGGCCATAGAGATGATTGGAGCCATTCTCATCTCCAATTAGCTCTATGGTTAGATAATTGAACCACCGGCTGCACTCTCGGGTTAACCGGTGGGACAGGAGAGCCAGAGAAAAACCATGGAAGGCTGCGGAGGGGGGGGGGAGGCCCCTCCCACTGCATGTAAAAGCAGTCTAGCGGCCAATTACCTGCTAGAATTGCTTTTACATGTAAGCCGACCGCTGGCTGTAAAAAACGATACCAAGATGATGCCTAAATCTGCAGGCATCATCCTGGTATAACCACTCAAAGTCCAGCAACGTACCAGTACATTGCTGGTCCTTGTTTGGCATATAGGTTTTTTTTTTTTTCATGCAGCCTGTGGGCTGAACGGAAAAAAAGAGAACCTATCAGAAATCAGCACAGGAATAATGCGTAGTATTACTCATCATTAACCGCCCAAACAACCACCCACTGAATTTAATGATGGGTATACACGACACTATCCACGTATACCAAAATAGGATTTTAACTGCAGTGCTGAAATCAGAAAATCACCACAGCTGCTATCAGCAAAGGTATCCATATATGCTGAGCGCAAACGCTGTTTGTGTCAGAATATATAAAATCAATGCGTGGTAGCCGACGAGGGACCTGCAAGAGAAACAGGTCACAAAAGAATGAAAAAACAAACAAAGGACATTGAAAAAAAGTATAGTAGGAAGGAGTAGAAGGACATATAAAATGACTGACAACAACAGTTTTTGGATTTTCATCATTAACCGCCCAAACAACCACCCACTGAATTTAATGATGGGTATACACGGCGCTATCCACGTATACCAAAATAGGATTTTAACTGCAGTGCTGAAATCAGAAAATCACCACAGCTGCTATCAGCAAAGGTATCCATATATGCTGAGCGCAAACGCTGTTTGTGTCAGAATATATAAAATCAATGCGTGGTAGCCGACGAGGGACCTGCAAGAGAAACAGGTCACAAAAGAATGAAAAAACAAACAAAGGACATTGAAAAAAAGTATAGTAGGAAGGAGTAGAAGGACATATAAAATGACTGACAACAACAGTTTTTGGATTTTCATCATTAACCGCCCAAACAACCACCCACTGAATTTAATGATGGGTATACACGGCGCTATCCACGTATACCAAAATAGGATTTTAACTGCAGTGCTGAAATCAGAAAATCACCACAGCTGCTATCAGCAAAGGTATCCATATATGCTGAGCGCAAACGCTGTTTGTGTCAGAATATATAAAATCAATGCGTGGTAGCCGACGAGGGACCTGCAAGAGAAACAGGTCACAAAAGAATGAAAAAACAAACAAAGGACATTGAAAAAAAGTATAGTAGGAAGGAGTAGAAGGACATATAAAATTACTGACACCACAACAGTTTTTGGATCCTTTTATTTTTCTTTCTAACTGTTCCTTTACTTCTTGATTTGGGAGGGACTGCGATCATCTGCGATCTTCTCTTCCAGCTTGGGTCTCTCAAAATGTCGATGGACATCCAACATCCTTCGAGACTCTGTGTTTATGTGCCCTACACTGTGTCGTGCTGTACCCTACGCTAATAATCCACTAGTGTATGGTAGCGCTCGAAACATTCCCCGATGCAGAGACCAGGTTGGTCAGGACATTTGGGACAATAATAACGGGTGTCACGCCTAAATCCGCGCTTGCTACAGACACGACATCTTCTTTGGGGCCATCTTTGGGTAGGGGTACTCGGGAGGACATGTGAAAAATGCCTCTCATGCAGCCGGCTCACTGCATCTGGAAGGGGAAGTTGGGCAGGCATGCCTCCTGGGTACAGGTAGGCAAGGATGATCTCTTCCTGGAATTCCCGGAAAGATCCAGTTCGTCCTGACGCCCTGTATAGGACAAAGGCGTTCAGCATAGCCAATTGGTATAGGTAAACAGACACTTTTTTGTACCAGCGTCTGGCTTTACGGGCAACTAAATACGGCGCCAAAAGCTGGTCGTTAAGGTCCACCCCTCCCATGTTAAGGTTATATTCGTGGACACAGAGGGGTTTCTCCACAACGCCAGTTGCCGTAGGAATTTGGATCGTCGTGTCTGGGTGAAGGGAGGACAGAACATAAACATCCCGTGTATCCTTCCACTTCACCGCAAGTAATTTGTCCGTTTTCAAGCAGGCTCTCGCCCCCCGACTAAGACGGGAATCTACAAGCCGTTGGGGGAAGCCCCGGCGATTAGGTCGCACGGTGCCACATGCGCCAATTTGTAAATCAAGAAGGTGACTAAATAGTGGCACGCTTGTATAAAAGTTGTCCACGTACAAATGGTACCCCTTTCCGGATAAGGGTGACACCAAGTCCCAAACGATCTTACCGCTGCTCCCTATGTAGTCTGGGCAGTTGGGGGGCTCCACACAGCTATCTTTTCCCTCATAGACCCGGAAACTAACTGTATAGCCTGTGGCCCTGTCACACAATTTATACAGTTTGACCCCGTACTTGGCACGCTTGCTGGGGAGGTACTGTTTCATAGCAAGGCGGCCAGTAAATTTAATCAGGGACTCGTCAACGCAGACAACTTGTTCGGGGGTAAACAAGGCTGCAAACCGCTGATTGAAGTGGTCTATGAGGGGCCGAATTTTGTGGAGCCGATCGTATGCAGGGTCTCCCCGAGGACGACAGAGTTCATTGTCGCTGAAATGCATAAATCGCAGAATTTGCTCGTATCTCGTCCTGGACATAGAGGCAGAGTACATGCGCATATGGTGAATTGGGCTAGTGGACCAATATAGCCGCAATTCACTCTGTTTAGTTATGCCCATGTGGAGGGAAAGGCCCAGAAAGATCTTAAATTCGGAAACCGTTATAGGTTTCCAGCCGAATTGTCTGGCAAGGTGTGAATTTGGGTTGGCGGCGATGAACTGTTGTGCATACAAATTTGATTGATCCACAATAGATCTGTAAAGATCTTCCGTGAAGAACAGCTCAAAAAAGTTCAGGGGCGTAAAACCAGCTGTCTCCACGTGGATTCCAGGTTGGGCGGTGAATGGGGGAAGTACTGGCGCTGTAGTATCGGTGGGTTGCCAATTAGGAAATGCCAGCGCATCAGGGAGGGCACTATGGGCTCTACGGGCCTGTCTTCGAATACGCGGTGGCTGCGGGCCACTACTTGTGCTAGCCACCGCACCAGCTTCAACTGCACTTAGGGGACTCGCCACGTCACCAGGTCTTACTGCAGTGCTGGTTGTACTAGGTCCAGGTTGTACTAGGCCGCTGGCGCTTGCCAGGTCGCCAGAAGGATGAGCGGCACTAGTACCCACACTCTGCTCCATACGAGCACCCTGCGATTCCTGCATCACAACAACTTCAGAATGGGGTCGGGTACGCCTAGGTCTAACAGGGACCCATCTGTCGTCGGAGCTATCTGTCAGGGAGCCGCTGCCGTCATCAGGTTCATATACTGACACTAATTCGGTCATTGTAGCTTCCCCTTCGCTATCAGATGACTCGGTCAGCATATAACTGAGAAGCTCTTCATCCCTGTACGAACGTTTGGTCATTTTGGCAACTAAATTTACTCGTACAGTGATGCGACTCACAGGTAATAAAAGCACCTGGTTGTCGAAGACTATTTCAAGCGCTACAAAAAAAACTGCTAATGCTAGCAGGGATCAGGCCTGACTCTGCTAACACAGCGGTTTTGTGTCTTGTGTTTTTTTGCAAGTGACAGTAATCTATTGATTACTACACTTGCCTGGGTGAAAGGGTTAAACGCAGGTGCTGGCCGGAATCAGTACTGATCGTGCAAACACCGCGTTTTGGGAACCCTAAACTATGGGGGCGCTAGTATAGTTCTGATCAGATCAGATATTGATCTGTTCAAACACTATACTAGAAATGGAAGTGTAGGTGCGTGCGTGCGTGCGTGTGTGGCAATCAAGGGGTTACTTCTAAACTATGCGCTGGGGATCTGGGGGGGGTGGCGGGGACCCTAAACCTCCTTTGGGAAAGAAACTAGCTAGCTAGCGCAACCTCAAGTCACAATGACACCAATACAAAATACAGTAAAAACAGTATATTATGTGTGTATTAGTGCTAATGTGACAGAGGGTGTAGGGGTTAACGGGATGTGATCAGGGGGGGGATCAGGGGTTTAAATCTTTATTGGAAGGGACTGGCGGGTATCCTAAGGATAAAAGGAACGGTGGCAAGCGCTAAACCTGGTCACAAGTCACACTTATACGGGTATATAGAAAATGCTATATACTGTATACAGTGTGCGTTGTGGCAGGGGGTGTAGGGGTGATCAGGAGGGGATCAGGGGATTAAATCTTTATTGGGCGGGTGGGGGGGACCCTAAACCTGCTTGGGACACAAACTTAGTCGCCTGCGCTAATTCTGATCACAATGACACTAATACAAATATACAAAAACACAGTATATTACGTTTGTATTAGTGCTGATGTGACAGAGGGTGTAGGGGTTAACTAGCGGTGATCAGGGGGGGATCAGGTGGGATCAGGGGCTTAAATCTTTATTAGGGGGGGGTGGCGGGTAATTCAAGTGGAAAAAGGGGGGTCGCAAGCGCTAGACCTGACCACAAATCACACTTATACGGGTATATAGCAAAATGCTATATACTGTATACGGTGTGTGTTATGGCAGGGGGTGTAGGGGTGATCAGGGGGGGGTCAGGGGCTTAAATCTTTATTGGGCGGGTGGCGGGGACCCTAAACCTTCTTGGGACAGAAACTTAGTCGCCTGCGCTAATTCTGATCACAATGACACTAATACAAAAATACAATAACACCGTATATTGCGTTTGTATTAGTGCTGATGTGACAGAGGGTGTAGGGGTTAACGGCGGTGATCAGGGGGGGTTCAGGGGGGATCAGTGGGTTAAATCTTTATTAGGGGGGGGTGGGGGGTAATTTGAGTGGAAAAGGGGGGGTCGCAAGGGCTACACCTGTTCACAAATCACACTTATACAGGTATATAGGTATATGCTATATGCTGTATATAGTGTGTGTTGTGTCAGGTGCTGTAGGGGTTAATTGGGGGGGCGATCGGGGGTGAAATGTGCCTATCTAACTGTGTGTGGGTGTGCTTGGTGCAGTACTCACAGTAAGATGTGCTCTCCTCTCACGCTGGATCCGAAAAGACCGTTGTGGGGGGAGGGCACATCTCCTCTAAGCCTGTGTTTACATTTCACAGGCTTAGAGGATGATCTGATTGGGCAGGACCGATCAACAGGTCCAGACCAAAAATGATTGGCCTGGACCTGATGACTGATCGGTTCTGAACCCAATCGAGTCATCATCGGCGGCGGGGACGCGCGGGAGCGCGCACAGGGCCGGCAAATTGTGCTGACGTAGGCCTACGTCAGTTTGCCTGGCCGGGGCTGAGTGCCGACGTAGATCGTCGTGCGCCGGTCGTAAAGTGGTTAATAAATATCTACTGTTGGTAATGCACTATTGCGGTCCCCTCTGTTGTGTCCCCTATTATTGAGGTCAACCAGACTAAGGAGTTACAGCAGCCAATCAGAGTCTAGTCACCTTTGGCAGGATCTTCTTTCGTCAGGCTTTCTGACTGGGTCTGTTCCTCTTGGACACAAGCAACTACATCAGCCATCCTAGAGTCCAGTAACCCCCGGCAGGACCACTCATCATCATAGAACCAGGCTTCTTGTTTTGCTTTTGTCCGGTAAGAGTCTAGGGAGCATGAGTGTGTCAGAGTGCCTTCTGTATTTCTGGGAACTTTTCTACCTGGCTGTATGACCTTTGGAGCGGTCATATTCATATATGCCCTTAACGTTTAACTTCTGGTAAGAGGCCAAGCTGGTGGTGGGACTTTGCACCTTCCAATCACAGTTCACCTTTCCCCAAGCTGGAAGTTTGTCACCATTTTTTGCACTTTATTTATGGACTTATAACATGGACGTTTATTGCACATTGGTGTATCACTAGTCACCTTATGGACATTTTTTGTTTTACATGAATTGCATACGTTTTCATTTTTTGCATTATCATTGCATTTTTGGTTTATTTGTTTGCATCATTTTGTATGTTGCACATATGCACTAGGGTAGCGCACCTGATTTCTTTACATATTCTACAACATACACTCTAAGGTAGCAGCACACCCTATATTGAATCAGCGCACTTTACTACCCACCACGTTTACCTCGGACAGCTTCCGCCCTCCAGAACTGGCCCACCTCAGACTGCCGGCTTTGCAAAGATGAGAGTTGAAAGAGTGACAGCTGAGAAAAGAACAGGCTCCTAAATGGCACGACCGCTGCGGTCCAGGTGGGAGAATGATTAGGGCCGGACCTGGACTGCCATTTAGTGATGCCTGGCTTATACCTATGAGATTTAGTCCCTAGCTCAAGGACCTCCCTGGAAGAAGCTGCCTCACTAAGCTCCTCAAGGGAATCAGAGTCCTCTTCCACCACCCTCTGGGGCTGAAACTAGGGGGGCTTCTGCTGGCTGTTTGGGGGTCTGTATGTTAGAAAGCATGGACTTAATTGCAGGAGTCCAGAAGGCGATTAAGTCCTTACATGCCCCTGTTGACTCTTAGACCAATTTGCCTATGTAGGGTTTGCAGAGGGGTTACTCCAACCCTTTTTAAATTTAGAGGCACAGGCAGCGCATCTTTTCCTCCCTAACAGTTTCTCTGGGCTGAGCCTGAAGACAAGACGGAGGGAGAAAAAAGGTCAGACCCCAAAACAGAATGGGGGGATGGACCTACTTAACAGCCACCGCCTCCCTGCGCCAGAGAAGCTAAGCCAGAGTTCCTAAGCTCTTTAACCCCGACTCAGCTTGAGGGGAGAGACATACAAGCAAGCAGGCAGATCCACAGCACTCTGAGGAGCCCCTAGACTCCCATCCCCCCCTACCCCTGTGGCCACCTACGTGAGCTAGCGCCACCACCGCTGTGTCCTGCAGTCTCCACGAGGAGCCTCTTCCTGCAACACACAGCTGCGTCTTAAACAGGGAAGCCCAGCAGTTTAGAGCGGTTCAAATAAACTGCCATGGTTCCAGCGTCATCACCGATGTGAGCCGGAAGTCCCACCTTCATGCGCTCCAAAGGCCAGAACTCAGGGCCGACGCTCGCTGCCCCTGTATCCAGACCAGCGAGGAGTCCTTTTCCACTGCAGCAGGCAGACCTAGCCCTCCCCTGGCTCCAGAAGTGCCAGTCACAGCCTCGCCAATCACCTCCATGGTCCTCTAACCAAGATGGGTACCAGCCGAGCTCCACACCTGCCTCCCCTGGGAAGGAAACACAAAAGACTGGGAAGATTGTGCGTCTGCCCCTTTATTCATCTGATCCTTTGTTCTGTCTCCAGAGGCGGAGCCCATCTTCCTGTGCTGTCCTGGACAGACTACTGGAGAAAAAAAAAGTAGCCAGGACCAGAGATCCCAGCAAGAAACTAGGTCCCTACTCCTGACTAGGAAAAAAATAAATGCCTATAGCAAAGTGAGGGTGTATACTCCCTAGGACTGCCCGCAGCCATAGTCACTTTTTTCTGCCTAGTGTCCTACTTCTGTAGGGGCAATAACCCAATAGTAAGACTGTAGGGGCAATAACCCATGAGTAAAACTCAGCTGTGCCTGGCAATAAACAAAAGAGAAAGCATTTTTCTTATTAGGAGCCTTAAAAGCACTGCACCCACAATCAGTCAATCATGGGTGCAAACTCAGGCTCCTGCCTATAGTCAGTGTAGCCATCTGCCCATACCTTGTACAGGCAGTTAAGTGACAGAAAGAATCAATGACTACCTAGGAGTTCTATGCTGCACCCTGTTCATTCATTGACTACAAGCCATCAGACACAACAGCTGACTGACATTGTGGTCCCATTCACATAAACGAATGATGCTGCCAGGTGGGCAGAAGCCTTTGACAATTTCCAAATTGTGACAGCAGGTGCATGGAGACCCCTGGCCCTTCACCACAAATGGATGGCATTTTCGGCTGCTCATTTAGTGTGTAATGTAACAAGTTAAAAGACATGACCCCTACCCATCACCATGTGAATGTCTCAGCTGCAGCTAGTTCAGCACCTGAAACACCTGTTAAACCCCTTCAGCAAGTGAGTACTTTCAGTGCACACCAAATACAAGTCATGTCCACTGGGAATCATCTGGACTGCTTGTTTCCAACACTGATACAAAATCTTGGAAATTGAAATATGGCATTTTGCTTCATCTATGCATTATGGCTGCACTGAATCTAGCTGCACCAAATCTGGTGCCATGGACCCTGGAAGACGCTGTTGTCCAAGCCTGGCCTAAAGCTAGCCATACACCAAACTAGTATGACAACCTACCTCAAGCCACTCTGAAACTTAAAAAAATTGGGCTATATTAAGCCTATTCATCAGCTTTTACACCCATCTAAACTGGACCCAAGAATATAACTGCTACAATGGTCAAGCTTTGACACAAGCAGCAAAATGATCCTTATGCCATACACAAGAAAAATAGTCAAATTCAGTCATTTGGACAGTTAATGTTGCCTGAATTGGATGGGAAACACATTAACCTTGCAATCTATTGTTTTACCAGCAGAAAATTTCCAACATTTTTGGCTCAAAAACAACTAAACTGTTTGCACTAGGTATATGAAAAAATGATTTGTCCATTGAGCGATTTATCAGTCATCACATGGCATTATCGTTTGCTCTCATGGCCATGCATTTTTGACAAAGTGCAAATTATTTTTGTATGGTGTATGGCCAGCATTATGCACTGTGAAGCTCTTTGAGCTAGAGGCCTACCGGCACAACTCTAGGTACATATTTTGTTTCCAATATAAAAACACATTCTTAGAATGACACAGAACACTGCAAGTTTAATAAAAAAAGTTTTATTAAATTTAGATCAACTCCTTTACATCATATCTGTATATCTCCTCTTCATCACCTAGTGGAAAAAAGGAAAAAAAAAAAGTCAATGGAGGCGTTTGTATGAGAATGCTCCTGCAAAAATACTTTAAGAGGCCAAGGTTCTCTAGGACCCCAGCAGTAGTCAACTGCAATCCCTGGCTTAAAGTCCACTAGGCTATTATAGCAAGCTAAGAGTTTGGACACCCAGCCAACTTCTTTCAAGTGTTTGTAAGATTTCTTTATTCCTGCTGTAAGATTTCTTGCTGTACCAGTATGAAAAAGTATCCAGCTTGACTTCACCAAGCAGAACACACCATGGTCCGTTCCTCCCAAAGATCAAACTTGTCCTGACACCCCCACAGCACTGTACTATTGCTTCTCCTCCCCTAGTTTTAATGCAGCTGAGAACAGAGGGAATGATCACTTTCACAAAAGAAATGAGGCACAATATTTGTAAGAGGCCCGCAGGCCATGTAGAAAAATACAGGGGTTATTACAACCATCTTCTGCCATACCCCAGTACTTTTTCAGAGTACTGACAAATACATGGTGAGCAGTCCAGAAGTGGGGAAATATATTTATTTGGGTGATCCCAGCGGCAGAGAGGTACACCACCCCTTTCCCAGAGCTGTCCATAGCAGGGAAAATGACCAGTCCCAGGCAGAAAGTCGAGGGCAAGATGGCCCCCCCACTCAACTATGGCCTTAAAGACCGGAGCAACATCTGTCACTGCTGCCCGATGCCAGCTTAAAGGGTCTATTTTTTTCTCTTGGAGGAAAAAAATTTTTGGCTTTCAAGTGTAGACGTGAAATCTGAAGTCTTTTTGACCCCAGATCTCACATTAAAGAGGACTTGTCCTGCCTAAAAAGGGAGTAGGCAAACTAAAGGCAAAAAGAAATTCAAATGCCTTGTGCAGAAGTGAACGCATACGCAATTTGCGCCCACATAAGTAAACTGTTCAAACCACACATGTGAGGCATTTCATGTTTGGGGGCTGGAAGCAGAAATTTTAACTTGTAAGAAGTTAAAGTCAATAGGCCAGGTCCATAGGTGGTTATACTGAATGGGCCGTTTTACAAGGTGATTGTTTACAATCACTTTAAGTTGCAGACCGTTTATTTTTAAATGTCTGGTCTGTTGGGACCTTGCAGGGAATTAAAAGCTTCCTGTTGAATACCCATATGCCACATTGGCACAAGTAGAATCAGATCTTCGTTTCCATTTGCTGCATTTCTATAGGTTGCAGACCCATTGTTTATTTCCCTCAGTTCCCAGTAGAAACTGCTGCATATTTCCAGCAGGTGTGAATGAGAGTTGTCAGCATTACCCGTTAATGAGCACCCCACGTACATAAACGGCAGAGTGGCCCTTAAGTACGAAACAATGTACCTGTACGTGGTTCTTAGCCTTTAGGGTGGCAAAAACCAGGGATCGTTCAGAGGCAGAATGGTGGTCTACCTATGTAAACAAGGCGGATCGCCATTCTGCTAGTAAAGGTCTAAGCAGGCAATCTGGTTTCCAGTTAAACCATCCCACAGAAAATAAAGCACAAGGGACACAACACCTTTAACCCTTGGGCAGGGAGTGGGTTTACCATCTGAGCGATCAGTGTCACTTTTTAGCACGGTCAGTATGTGTCACTGGTCCCCAAAAAAGGGTCACTTGGTGTCAAGATTTGTCCACCACTACAGAAAGTGCTGATCGCCGTTACTAGACTACAAACTAGCATAGATTTAATAGACGCTTAAACTTCCGCAAACCAGACACTCAAGTGGGGGGGGGGGGTGTAGGGTTTACCAAAAACATGTAGCAGAACACATTTGGGCTTAAATTGATGAATTACTGTCTGCTAAAACATCCAATTAAAAAAAGCTCTTCAAAATGGTTGGTCTTGTTTATAGTGCAAAATAAAGTGATCAACCACCACCAAAAGAAAGCCATTTTTTGGGGGGTTTATCATTTGTGTACAGTCACACACAATTGTCAATTAAAACAGTGCAGTATCACAAAAATGGCCTGGTCAGGAAGGGAGGTGAACCTTCCTGGGCTGAAGTGGTTAAGATTCCATTCACACTGCCGCGACTTGTGTGCCCTCAAGTCACTTGACATAAAAGCAATGCAAATCAATGAGAGCCGTCTTAATTGGCACTACTGAAGTCGCTCCGACTTCAGAAAAGGGTCCTGTACTACTTTTGGATAGGGATCTGCTCCTTTCACACCTGTGTGTATACACACACCTATACAGAAGTTCAGATGTCATGCCTGCCTCCAAAGACACCTGAAACAAACGCCCAGGTGTGACAGGAGCGGAGCCCCATCCCTGCTCTAATAAAAATTCTAAGAATGATAAGAATGATCTTTTCTGGTTCTGGACATGCTACAGAGCTGAAACTTCACAGGTACACTTTTTAGACCCCCCAGACACTAAATCCAAAGAAATCTCATTTTTTTCCCAATAATTGTCTATCAAAAATGACAATTTAAGAACTTTTTTTGGTGGGCAATGAGGAAATGACAACACATTCTGATTGGCCAAATACAAAGTCGAGATGAAAGTTGCCCCTTATGAGGCAACTAGAGGTCGCGGTAGTGTGAACCGGCTCTTAAAAGCTCATCAAGTCCTAGTACTTTAATAGCAGCACCTGTGATGCAAAATACTCTCATCTTTTCTTCCCATCGGTTTGTAACATTACAGAAATGTTCAAACTTTTTTACACTGCCAAAGCTAAACCGTCACAAAACCCAATACTAGCAATGCTGTTTTGCACCCACTTA
Organism: Pelophylax lessonae; assembly: GCF_965119305.1. NCBI lineage: Eukaryota > Metazoa > Chordata > Amphibia > Anura > Ranidae > Pelophylax > Pelophylax lessonae. Next base: position 519,856,588 of record NC_138768.1, read on the forward strand.
CCTCTAAACGCTAGTTAGAGATTCTCATGTGAACTGCAGAGATTCTCATGTGAGCTGCAGATGACAATCTGCATATGACAGTGATCCAAACACCAGAACGTTTAGTTATGGTCACCCTGCAACAAGAAATACACAGGTTTAAAATGAAATCCCTTTATCCCTTCCAAAATGAAATAGAAAAAAAAAGCCTAAGGGTGGGGCCAAGTCTGGTTCAATGTTAGGTACCTTTTTTTAAAGAGGAATTGCAAACACATGAGTACTGGTAGAGGCCAAAAATACCCAACATGAAGAAAAATTCTGGGCATGTTCTAGATAGAACCAGACTAAAATATCCAAAAGGATGTCTGCCAATGATGTTGTGAAACCACAACAGTACCACGTTCAGTGAACAATCTTGATTTTATGTTTCACAGGCACAACATGAGCTTGAGGAAGAGGGATGTGGACATTAGCAAAAGAGTTACCTCATTACCGCACTAATTCCGCAAATGCTAGCCATGAGCAGCTTTCGGCAGGCTCCACAGGATGCACAACACTGGACTTCTCCAAGGAAACTGCAACTTCATACTTTAGTAGAGAATTCTCAGAAAGCAACAGTCTTGTCCTAACATACTTTGGCTAGCTTTATTAGAAATCTATGCTGTTTTAAAGAAGGCACAGCTATACTTTAATACAGACTGTTACAACAGAAGCTAGTGTACTTTAGCAGATTGGACATGACAAAGTTCAGAGGTCCGATTTGGTCATACCCAAACTGAGCTTGAAACCAGCTTAATGCATTAAAAAAGTTGTAATGGAATATATACCCAAGTGTCAAACATGTTGAATGCCCCAACCGCTATGGAGTGTTTTGGATAGAGTAGCAGATTGAATGAAGGTTTTTGGCTGCCAGTGCCTGAGATTTCCCTCCAATCTTTATGTGGAACTAACTTCTCCACACCAGGGATACAGCAAATAAGCCCTATACAGGGCACTTGTTTACCAGTCTATCCAAATTGAAAATTTGGTATAGGAGTTTTAAAACTTCAAGACTGCTGTAGGAAATCATGAGTAAACCCATACTGACTGGGCAAATTCAGTATTTGCTTACACACCATTCTTTCAGCAACATGCAAGACTGCTTAATAACAGGAGTAAAAAAGATAAACAGCTTGTGTGCTATTAAAACTCCTGGGGCAAAGCATCACAGAGGTTTAGCTTTGCTGCTCTAACCCCCCCCCCCGTATAGATGGCTCAAGGTAGGAAATTGCAATACAGATCAAACCAGTACTTGGTTTCATTGGCCTGCAAAGGGAATTCTAAATTCCCACTTTTGCAGCCAACTAGGATAAAACCTATGTTACATGTTCCCCATCCACATGCCACAATTTTGCAATTCGTTTGTTCTGGCAATTCCAAAAATGTAGTTTGCCCATACTCTGGGGAATGAGATTTGGAAATCTCATTAAAATTATTCATTTGTATGTACAAGATAGAATTTTTAAGAACGCCACTAAGGGGCTATCCCTCAGCCATTATCCTGAATCCCTGACTAACTAGTGATCGTGAGAGAGATAATCTTATTGTGTAAAAAAAAAAAAAAAAAAAGCCGAGACAAGGTCCCAGCAGAAGACCTAACCAGTACAAAACTGAGGTAATATCATATTGGATCCAGGATAATGGCTGAGGGATGGCCTCCTAGTGGTGTGCCGAGGTATAAAAGTTTGTATTAACCTGATAATTATCTGCCCAGCCTTGCTGCTGCAGAGGGCACCATTACCCATTAGTGAAGGCTAATACCATCAGGCTGTGACAGTCAAGAGGACGCAAGAGAAACAAGTCTTTACCTCCTTGCCACACTAGTTTGTAGAAGGCTGTCAAAATTTCAAACCAGAAAGGCAAGAAATATAAAGTATGCTGTGTGAATGGAATATAAATTGGGGTTTCAAAGACTTCTAAAATGCAAACCCTAGTAAGTAGTTATGACTCAGTACTTAAGCTTGTAAAAAAAGTGGCATTAAACCCAAAACGCAATATTCCAGCTTACAAATTAGATGGGGTGGCTGTATTAGTTTTATTTAGCACCCCTCCTTTCCACCTGGTGATCTGGCCAGTACCACCACCTGTATTAAGAGTACCCCCACTCTGAAGGAGCACAGGGGGCAACTTTGGACAGCAACATTGTCAGGGGGGATACAGCTGAGTGTTGGATGTACTAGCAGATTTAAATACACCAACACTTGAAATCTCCAGCTGATACTTTATATACAAGCACTTACAGTAAACATTTTCCTTTTGGGATAACATTTTTTACATTAAAGCTGACCATTTAACACACCCTTGTAGCAAATGGTCAGTGTTAAAAAGAAAACCAATGCAGCCATAACATCTAAGAATTTGTAAAGCTGCAAAATAAGACTGCCGCTTTCTAATACAGCTTTAAGCTTCCCATAAAGATTTTGGACACTTACCCATAAGGGGTAGAGACTGAATGGGCATTTTTTGCCGCTATGCACTTTTAAGGCTGATGCATTATTGCAGGACTATCTGCACATTAAAGTGAACATTCAAAAAGTTGGTGTCTGCACTTAGTATGCACGTTCTGATTTATTCAGACCCAACCACATAAGATCAGTATTGCTGTCCTAACACTATTGCCTATCCCAAAGATTGTCAAGACAATTAGGCAGTTGCCATGCAGTACCTTACAAAAACACAGGTCAGTTGACTAAATCTTCCCCCCGGCTATGTGAAGTCCCATTACAGTGTTGTGCAGAAGGCAATTTCAGGAGCACGTTTCTTTCAGACTGTCTTTTAATAGGCTTCGTGAAGCCAAAAAGAAAGTAAATACAATTCTGTAACCACTCAGTACAGTATTCAAATGAACTATTTTTATAAAAAAAGGACAATACAAACAAACATTTTAAAACTTCTTGTGACAGATCCATTTGTTCACTTTAGTTATATCAAGGTGGTACAGCTGTTTGCAGTGCACCCAAGCTCTGCACTACCTCACCACACTAATAGTATTTTCAAAATAATAAGAGCTTAAAATAAGCTCAGTTTCAACCCTATGACTATTTACATAACAGCAAGAGATCTAGTAAGACCACGCTGTAGTAGGAGGCATACCCATTTAGAGGGATGCAAATGCAGAAGCATCACTCCCATTTGCCAAGCCATTTCCCGCAGAATGAATCTGCTCATTTACAAACAAGAACGTCACATATCTGCAGCCTCAACAGAAGAACAGCAGTATGAAAAACATAAGTAAACGCAAGCGTGCCCCAAGGATAACACCCTCTGAACAGCTGTTCACATTCTACCAGTGAGGCTGTCAAGATTAACCAAGTTTATATAAAAAAAGTGAACACAAGTTGACATACTAAACATTATTGATTCAGCGAAGCTCCAAAAATCTTTATAAATACAGCCATTGGAAGGACGATCTTGAGTCAGGAAGGTATTTTACTCGTTGTGTGAGGCTGAGGACAAGAAGCAGGCACAGTTGTAAAGACACTTGAAGCAATTGTCAGATCCCAGCATTTACCCCTACACTAAAGCCCAACCCACATAGCCCCACTGCTTGAAGATTTTTTTTAAATCCTTGACAAAATATTTATAGACATGCATTTGTTGGGCTGCAAGTCTGATAAAGCAAGCCCCATCACAGATATCACTAGATTACAATTTAAGCCCCCCCCCCCTCCCAAACCCTCACATCACACCCCTCTGCCATGACTTACCATAGCTGTCATAACCATCTCTGTAGGAGCTTCCTCCTGAGCGATCACCATAACTTTGACTTCTGCCACTAAAAGCAAAATGATACAAGTCAAACTCAAGAGCATTTAACAAATTGGAATAATAAGCAACATTTAAACAAGGGACCTTACCTGCTGTAATAATCCCGGGATCCACCACCATAGCCTCCACTTCTGTTGTTATCAAACCGGCTGCTTCCATATCCTCCACCACCACCTTAACCACAGAACACATAAGTATATTAATCTTTATGTGATAGCAGATAAAAGTCAAACAAAAGCATGTGCCATGTTCAACCAAGCTACTTCAACTTAAAGGAGGAACTTAAAAAATGTAACCACTAAGGACCAGGCCTAATTCAGACACTTTGTAAACAAATTTTGAGAAATAGAACTAGTATATGCAGAGCAGGGTGAGAGTATTCATTGGATTATAAACTGTATAGGCACCTTTTTAATGTGTTGCATATCTATACGAATTATCAAGTCTGACAGATCTAGCAAGACTTTAGTTTTCTGAAGATTCATGTTAACCACCTTTGTACCTTGGTATTGTAACACTATGCCAAAGCCAACAGTATCTGAAATAGCCTAGTCTTAAATCAACCACTGATGGAAATTTAAATCGATTTCGTAACTCTGTATTAACTCCGTTTATTGGGATTCCGACCAAATGTTCGATACCAGACCCTAAGCAGAGAAGCATTATTTTCCTGCAGAAAATGGTGGTTCAACCACATGCGAGGTATCGCCAGAGCAATAATCCTAGAAAGACCTAACTCCAAACTGGTAAACGTTAATTTTTTCTGAAGCGTCACATGAAAGATTTAAAGTACCATATTTTGTCACCCTTCCACAATTGTGCGCAATTTTAAACCATAATGTTAGGCATCCATTTACCCCAGCATGACATCTTTCATAGGAAAAAAAATAAAGGCCCAACTTTACTGTAGCATTTTTTTTTAAGTGCAGTGAAATGTATTTTCTTTAAAAAAAATGTGACCAATATTTGGACAGCAAATACAGTGTGATAAAATACTGCAACAACTAAGATTGTATTCTCCAGTCTTTGCTAAAAAAAAAAAGAGTTCCAAGTAATTTTCTAGCAAAAATACTGATTTTAACTTGTACACAATCAGGTGTCAGAAATAGGCCTGGTCCTAAAGTGGTTAATTGAAACTTAGGCCAAATTGTGGGAGCCAATCAGCAGGGACCTGCCGATCGTTGGCCGAATGACAAAACAGAGGTCTGTAAACAAGGAGAGATCTTTTGTGTTTCAGCTAAGCAGAAAGATCAATTTTCCTCTAGTGCATTCACTATCCCTGCAGTTAGAAAGCACTCCATAGGAGCACCCTTGATTGCCCCTAGTGTCACACAGCAAGTGCATTTTTTTAAGCACTGATCACTGTATTGGTAGTCACTGGACCCCAAAAAGTGTCAGATTCATCAGCTGCAATGTTGTAGTCCTAAAAAAATTTCATGATACACTAGTAAAAAGCTGGCAACTGCTCTCAACCTTCTACACTACATAGCATAAATACATAAAAATGCCAGCATGTTTCGGCTATTACAGCCTTCCTCATAGCATGCAACTACTTTGCCTGCTTTTTCTATGGAGCATCGTATTGAATGGGGCAATGCACACACCAGCCTGTGCATCAATCTTGAGCATCTTTACTCAAGAAGGCACAGTTGAGTTAGGATATATTTTTTTGCTTTCACATTATACAGGCTAGGCCTCAGGTTGTTTACTGTAAACACTGAAGTGCAAGCTACGACCAAATACAGGTGCCAATAAGTATTGCTGACAAGCACTGCCAGTCCACATTCTTTGTGTCCTTAACTACTAAGGCAGGAAATTAGGAATTAGTGTTGGTCCCAGTAGGGTACACTGGGGTCAGGTTTACTTTTGGGGAGGGATGTGAACTAAAGCTTGCAACACATGCAATGGCCTGTAGATTTGAGCTCAAAATTTGGTACATTTAAAAGGAAGAGTGAAAAATCTACACACTTGGCAAAGTAAAGATTTAAGGTGAATATATATATATATTACACACACATACACTCAATTACATATAGGAAATACATTTGCTAGTATGCAGTTGAAGACCAAGGGCAAACACACACACACACACACACACACTTATCCCCCCCCCCCCCCATAGCTGCCTGAAAAGCATTACATCCACAATTAGTGGATCACAGATGCAATGTTGGGGTTATGCACACCCTCCAGCTTTCCGCTTGTACCTCTATACAGGCTTTCCATTAGAAAGTTGTAAGCGATGTCTGGGGATAAAAGCCATTAGGATCAGGTTACCTGCTCTGTGGTATTGAAGTGCCCCATACCCCCTTCCCCACAAACACTCCACTCATTCCCTCTAGGTGGCCCCACAGCAAGCCATATGCTAAGGGATTACCCATGTGGGCACACACCTATTCCAGATTGCATGCATCCATAGACAAGTATTAGACTACGCCCCCACCTCACAGGAGTTTTGACTGGCAGCAGAAAGCCTGTGGTAGCGAGGCCTTTACCTTAATGCATAGAATTCATTAAAGTAAAGAGTTTGGACTTTAGATCGAATAAAGCAATCTATATACAACTTTAACCATGTTAATTTTAAACACGCCACATATGCACACACACACTTCTGAACATACCACGGCCTCCTCTACCTCCACGGAAGAACCCTCTTCCTCCTCCAGATGAGCCACCTCTGTAGCCTCCTCTCCTGTCACCGGAAGACTTTCCAGCCTGATCAACTCGAATCTGACGTCCATCCACAGACTAAAACCAAATGAACCGGGTTTAGAAAATAGTAAAGAAACAAATGACATTGAACTTCTGTCTTGAGCATTCAGAAATGTGCAGGATTTAATTTGGTAACTCACCTTCCCATTCATCCCCTCCATGGCATCTTTTGCATCTTCAGCATTTTCAAATGTGACAAAACCAAAGCCGCGCGATCTCTTGGTCTCCCGATCCTTCACAACAACCACTATAAACAAAGAAACAAAAAGGTCATTAAATCCGTCCAGTGAAGAGAAATAAAAACTTTGTCACAATTTCATACAAACTCACCTTCAGCTATGTGTCCGTATTTACCGAACACATCTTCCAGACTCTGCTCATTGGTATCAAAGCTCAGACCTCCAACAAAAAGCTTTCCATCGTCAGAAGACATGATGAGTTCTGTGGAGACAAAATGGCGCCGACCGGCCGGTCAATCCAACGTGCTCACAAAATGGCCGCCGAACAGTTTACGTCATTCATCTGTACGACCCCTCCCCCATTCCAGTCACCGCCTGGTAGAAACCGGCGGGAAGAGGAGCCCAGGAAGGCGGTAGGGAGGGGCAGCTTGGATAGCGTGGCTTCGGAGACCAGTCACCCCCTCCCCCCCCCCGGGCGCCCCGCTCCCCGTCTACACAAAGAGGCGACACCTCATACTACCGCCATACAGCACAATGAGCCCAGGAAGGCGGTAGGGAGGGGCAGCTACGATAGCGTGGCTTCGGAGTCCAGTCACCCCCCTCCCCGTCTATACAAAGAGGCAACACCTCATACTACCGCCATACAGCACAATGAGGCTAGGAAGGCGGTAGGGAGGGGCAGCTGGGATAGCGTGGCTTCGGAGTCCAGTCACCAACTCCGGGCTCCCCGTCTACACCTCATACTACCGCCATACAGCACAAGGAGCCCAGGAAGGCGGTAGGAGAGGCAGCTACGATAGCGTGGCTTCGGAGTCCAGTCACCCCCTCCGTGCTCCCCGTCTACACAAAAAGGAGACACCTCATACTATCGCAATAAAGCACACGGTACAATAAAAGGTGACCGCTAACCGCATAAAACACACTCAGCCCAATATTGCCTAATAACCACCTCCTCTCCACCCCCTTATCAAACAAAGCCGTCCGCCATTATACATTACCTTATCTATGTACGGAGCACGAGCCAAAGAGAAACCAGCAATGCAGAGTGCGCAATCGTCATCGGACTTCTCGTTATATAGACCAGTTTTAGCCTCGCCCACTCTATGAATAATTCATCACACGGTGGACTGTACCATCTACTTCCTTCTTCACACTAGCCTCGCCGTTCTCTACATATGCTAATGTCAGGCATCCGGGTGGCGAAATCATTGCCTTCCTATATATTTTTTTCATAGCTTGCCGAATAAATGCCATTATCCGTTATAGTTTAAGTGATAAATACCACCCCCCGAAAATTAATGGTACCTGCTAGTATCGAGGCGCCATTGTAGCGCGGGCAAGAGGCATTCTATCATTGGCTGTACGGGGTTGGTGAGGGCGGGAAACAGTTACTGTACTGCCATTGGCTGTACATGAGTGGCGAGGGCGGGAGAAAAGATTGTATTGTGAATGGTTGTAGCCTGTGAGAAAATGGCGGCGGTCTCATAGAGAAGAAAGCTGCACGTGCTTTGGTGTAGGCGGAAGGCATTCATTTTACCCTGAAATTTTGAAGAGATGTCTTAAAATTAATTTCCCTCAGTAGTGTTTTTTTTCTTTTATTCACACCTTGTGATCCTTAACATACGGATTTGAAGTACAAACATCACCCTCTCAGCATTTCAAAAACAGGGTGGAGGTTTTTTTGGTTCTTGAAAGAAAAACAATTAGCTGATATCATTCAGTTACCAGCATAATGGATTTCTAGCTGTATCATTCAACACATAATAAATATATGTAATTGACGGTGCTATATATGTATCTATAATAAATAAATACATATTTTCCAAATCCTCCTCCGGGTTAGTCACTCGAGAGATAGCCTCCTCCACCTCACATGAAACACAAGCAGAGAGGTTTAAATGCTCCATTCTTGGTGCTATCCTGCATTTCTTTTGTCTCCTGGCCTCCTACAGGCATGTTGTGTAGTGTAGTTGCTTCCCCACCCCCCTTTACATTACCAAAGGGGGCTGGGAATACTTTTGCCTTATCATGGCTCCTGCACGGATGAGGTGGTCCTGTGGCCAAGGGAAAGGATTTGGGGAAGGATGTCAGGCTGGTCACTATCTTAGCTATGTCCTTCCTCCCTGACTTTGGCCTCCTTACCTTCCCCTTAAAGCCTCGTACACACGTACCGACCGTTCGGCCGTCTTTTGTCCAGTGTTGTTTTGTTGGTTGAAATGTGCTCTAGACTGCACACAAATTTTGTCGGCCAACAACAACCAACTGCAGAAGTGATGTCATGTTCTGGTCTACTTTCCGTGTGTTTTTTCTTCTCTGAGCATGCCCAGTCTTGCTCATCTGGCTTTTGTCAGCCAAAATCTGTACTGACTGACGAACAATCGGCCGTTCTTTGTTGGCCAACAAAAAATTTATAGCCTGCACACCAGATTTTGTTTGGCCGAAAAGTCGCAGTCGGTTGTCAAAAGCATCATACTAACAAGTCGACAATCGGCCGATCGGACGTTGGCAAAAATATTTACGGCCGACAATCGGTGCGTGTGTACGGGGCTTAACAATGGTGGCGCTCTGGTCGTTTTGTCTACATGGGTCACGCAGTGAGGTGTAGGGAGGAGGTCTTGCCAAGAATCTTTCCGCTATTTGGAGGAGTATCTTGGGGCAGAACTGATGGAGGGTAGAGGCACGCTTGTCTGTTGGTGACCCTGTGGTCTTCCAGGCTAAGTGGGGGGGATGTCACGTCCAGAGCCCACTAGGCCCTTTCATCCCCACACCAGAAGGGGGGGGGGGGGCTCAGGTGCCATTTTGCCTAAGCCCAGTTTCTGTTTATCTAACACTCCTCGGAAGTAGGCAGCCAGAGGTCATGTCATGGATCACCGTTTTGCTTACATTTAGAGCAGCACCAGCAATAATAAAGAGGCTTCCAATATATTACACACACCGCCAGCAGATGGTATAGAGCAGTGGTCCTCAACTCCGGTCCTCAGGGCCCACTAATAGGCCAGATTTTAGGTATTACCTTGGGGAGATGCAGACTAGAGTACTGCAATCACTGAGCAGCAAATTATATCACCTGGGATGTATTTCAGTTATCTTGCAAACCTGGCCTGTTAGTGGGCCCTGAGGACCAAGGGGAGTAGGGGCCTGCATCCCTTTTTTGGCTTAGCTGCAGTAGCAGGTCCATCCTGTAGGATAGCACAGGATGGAGGAGGACCCAGACAAAGCATCTGTCTGGACCTCTGCAGGGGTTTTCAGTGGTACTTCCTGTTGAGGGCATAGTGTTGTGGAGTCAGGAAGGTGTGGCTCTCTGGTTGGGCTAGCTGGTGTTCTTTCTGCTGCTGGTGGTGCACAGATTAATATTTTCAACAAGCCCAGTAAAGCCAGTCCCAGTATTGGGGGAAGGTTAGAGCTGGGTTCACACATATGCGACCACGGTTTCAGTGCGGCAGTCCAGTGTGGTTCTGTTCACTGGTTCAGGTACGATTAAGGTGCAATTTTTACCTAAACCACTCCTGAACCAGGCCCAAAAACGCACATGGTCCTTTTTAAATCTGCACAGCGGCTGCCCCCCACATGTGTGAACTGGCTCAATTGAAAACCAGTCCGATTCACAAATTATGCAAATTGGATGCAGTTAGAAACAAATCCAATTTACATATGTGTGAACCGAGCCTCAAGGAGAAGCTCTTTTGCCCATACTTCTCATATGAGTAACAGAAGTGCACTTAGTTCTGCACTCCTGTGACTCTGATTCAGCCGTCAGCAGGCTAAAACCCGCTGTTGGCTGGCATCACAGATCACGTCAAGGTTCAGCAGGGATCCCAAAAATACAGTGTTTCCCCGAAAATAAGATCAGGTCTTATATTAATTTTGGCTACAAAAAACACACTAGGGCTTATTTTCAGGGGGTGTCTTATTTATTTACGGTAAATATAATAATTTAAATTTATTCAAAAACAGTCATGTCATCAGCTCCTAAAGTGGTTGAAACCCTAACAAAAAGAAAAAAATCCTGATCCTTTAGGGCATGATAGACAGCACGGTGTACTGTGTCATTTACCCCTCTCTTTGTTCTAAAAAAAACCTGGAATAAAAAAAAATGTCCTGTGTCCCCTGTCAGCTCAGGAGTCAGCATTAGGACATTCTGTAATCCCAAAAATAAACCTTGGTCAAAATCAATTTTGTAAAAAGATTATAGAATGTGCAGTGTGTCTCCTTTTGTATTTTTATAGTGGAAAATACCCTATTTACAGCACCGTTGGGTGCTCACATGACCCACCGGAACTCTTCTTCCCAGCTTTGAGCACTGCAGAGTAAGGGGCCGCTGACGTCAACCGGGAGGAGAGCAGAAGATCTACGGCAGGTCATGTGAGCACCCAGCAGGACTGTAAATAAGGTATATTCCACAATAAAGTTACAAAAGGAGACACACTGCATATTATATAATCTTTTTACAAAATGGATTGCATGTTTTTACAACGACTTTAACTAGGGCATATTTTCGGGGTAGGGCTTATATTGCAGCCATCCCCAAAATTAAAGCTAGGTCTTATTTTCGGGGTAGGGCTTATTTTCAGGGAAACAGGGTAATGTCAGGATCCACCCAGATGCCTGACCGCAGCTGGCCCAGCTTCTCAGTGCACCGCTGAGAGGCTGAGCCAGGTGCTCCAACCTCCTCCACAGTCCAGCACTCCAGTGAGCGCTGGAGGGGAAGAGCAGAAAGACAGTGAGTACCAGTTCACTGAAGTCCAGGAACTATAGAGTGGTCTTTAATCCTTCTGTTCTTGGTGTACAATCGGCTGTGGAGAGTTGCAGCATCAGATCCATGTGTAGCCATCAAGATTGGTATACATGTTTGTTTCTTCAATCATCTTCCGGGACAGCTTACTTGAAAGATGATTGGCTCCGCTTCAATAGGAAACAAAAACCAAAAAGAGATTATCTACCGCCCCCTTACTTTCCCTCTTCAGTTGTTTTGTGTTTCTGAACCACCCAGGAGTACATTATGTCACGATTGTTGTTTTTCCTTTTTTTCTGGTGATTGTGGTTATCAGGCCCCCTCTCTGGTGGCCTAAGACTGGCTGTGCCTGTGTTCTAGGTCTGCCAGGAGGCAGTCTGTTTTGTTTTTTGCTTAGTGCAGGTCATGGCTCCTGTGGGTAAGGCATTTCCTGTGGTTTGGGCAGCTTGAGGGGCTTGTGCACGATGGTTAATGGGTTAACAGAGCACTTGTGGGTTCACAAGTCCCAGAGGTGTTCCAAGCTGGAGCTGGACCCTAAGTGTGATAATACACTTCATGTACATGATCTGTGCACTTCCTGTCTCACAGTTTTACCACTTGCCGACTGCCTAACATACTTTTACTGAGGCAAGTCAGCACTCCTGTGTGCAGGGGCTCCAGGGAACGTGCACGCCTCCGGAGGTGCGATTGCATGTTGATTGGCTAGAGGGGGAGCCAGTCAGCTGGTCCAGTGGACCCAAATTCAGCCAGCCACCCACAGTCGTTCCCGAGAGGCACAGAATGGCTGTCTACCTATGTAAACAATGCAGATCGCAGGTTCTGACAGGGAGGAAGATAAAGATCTTGTAATTGTGCTAAGCAGGAACACTGATATCTGTCTTCCCCCAGTCAGACCACCCCCCCCCCCAAAAGTTAGCAAGCACTCCAGGTAACACATTTAACCCTTTGAGCACCCCATGATGTTAATCCCTTCCCTGCCAGTGTCATTAGCACAGTAATCGTGCATATTTTTTTTAGCACTAATCACTGTAATAATGTCACTGCTCCCCCAAAAAATTGCCAGTTAGGTGTCCGATTTGTCCGCTGTGATGTCGCAGTCCTGCTATAAGTCGCTGATTGCCATCATTACTAGTAAAAAAAAAAATTCCATAAAAATATCCCATTGTTTGTAGAAGCTATAACTTTTGCACAAACCAATCAATATACGCTTATTGGAATTTTTTTTACTAAAAATAAGTAGCAGAATACATATTGGCCTACATTTATGAATACATTTGATTTTTTAAATTATTTTTTATTGGATATGTTTCATAGCAGAAAGTAAAAAATATAGTTTTTTTTTCTCAGGATTGTCACTCTTTTTTTTGTTTAGAGCACAAAAAATATAAACTGCAGATGTGATCAAATACAACCAAAAGAAAGCTCTATTTGTGGGAAAAAGGACAAATAATTTTATTTGGGTACAGTGTCGCACGACCACGCAATTATCAGTTAAAGTAACGCAGTGGCATATCGCAACCAAATAGCCTATTTATTAGAGGGGTAAAACCTTCTGGGGCTGAAGTGGTTATAGAAGCCCAGCGCCTGCTTCTGGTGCATGTATATTAAAGCAAGCTGAGGCTTGCTAACTGTGTTTGGCCCAGAGTGAGGGTTTTTTTTCCCTATGGTGGATCTGGAAAGCAGCTACACGGAGGGGGTTTCGACCTGCACTATGGATGTGAATAACACCCCAGATGGAGACAGAGCTGCTGCACTGAAAGGTGGAATCGTTTTACTCCCTAGGAATAGATCCAGCAGCTCTGGAATTGGATGTAGCAGCTTTGGGAATGGATGTATTAGCCTACCCCTGGCAGTTTGGGCTGGAGTATGCCTTCCCCCCCGTTTCCCTACTCCCACTGGTGATCAGGAAAATCATCAGGGAATGAGCAAATGTGATACTGATAGCCAGGGCTACTGATAGAAATCGCAGGGCCCTATACAGAATACCTGACAGAGCCCCCCACCCAAAAACCCAAGAAAACATTAAAGCTATATTTAGATAAAAGCACAATAAACTCATTACTAACAGACACAAATACAACATAACTCACAGAACTCCTGCTAAGGCTCCATTCATACTACCACGACTTGTCAGGCGACTTGTCAGCTACAGGACCCGTTCTAATAGGAGCGACACAAGTCGCTCCGACTTAGAAAAAGGGTCCTGTACTACTTCGGGCGACCTCGGAGCGACTTGCATTGACTTCAATTATGTGAAGTCCGTGCAAGTCGTGCCAAAGTCGTGGTGCACAGGACTTCACAGGTCGCCCCGAAGTCGTGCAGGAGTCGTGCCGCTTCAGTGTGAATGCGGTCTAAATCTAAAAGATGAAACTGAGTTGATAAATAAATCTCTGTGTGGGGGAGGTGTTGGGGCTCATGCACATGGGTGCTGTGGTCTGTACATTCTGAATCAGTGGTTAATTTATGTGGCTTGAACCACCAGGAGCTGTACGAACACAGCTGCAGGTCCTAAATTTTTCAGAACTGTCGCTGTTTTTTTGTTTATAGCGCAAAAAATAAAAATCGCAGAGGTGATCAAATATCACCAAAGAAAGCTCTATTTGTAGGGAAAAAAGGACATCAATTTTATTTGGGTACAGCTTTGCACAAAGTAACGCAGTGCCGAATCGTAAAAAATGGGCTAGTCATTAAGGGGGTAAAACCTTTTCAGTCCTTAAAGCGGAGTTCCAGCCAAAAGTGGAACTTCTGTTTAAATGCTTCCTCCCCCCCCTCCAGTGCCACATTTGGCACCTTTCAGGGGGGAGGGGGGAACGGGTATCTGTTTTTCATAGGTTCACAGTTTTTACATTTCTGTAAGTAGCAGCCCTCATTTTCAAGTGCACCAAACACCATTTTTCATTCGAAAAAGTGCATCCAATCACACATTTCCCAGTTTCTATTAAGTTTGAGTGCTAAGGCCCCCCCCTCTTTGCAGATCCTCTCTAAGTCATTAAAGTTTTGAGGCTGATGTTTGGTAACTCGAACCTTTAGCTCCCTCCACATATTTTCTATCGGAATAAGGTCTGGAGACGGGCTAGGCCACTCCAGGAACTTAAGGCGAGAGATAGAGAGGGAGATTGCTCCACATTTTCGCAGAGAGAGAGAGAGAGAAAAGGAGACAGCTCCACATTTTTTCAGAGAGAGAGAGAGACCGCTCCACATTGTCCCAGAGAGAGAGAGAGACTGCTCCACTTTGCCTGCACAAAGAGAGAGAGACCGATTGACTCTGCCTTCATAGAGAGAGAGAGAGACTGCTTCACATTGCCTGCACAGAGAGAGAGACCACTTCACACTGCCTGCGCAGAGAGAGAGAGACTGCTTCACACTGCCTTCGCACAGAGAGAGACCGTTTCACACTGCCTGCAAAGAGAGAGAGAGAGAGACCACTTCACGCTGCCTGTACAGAGAGAGAGGCCACTTCACACTGCCTGCACAGAGAGAGAGAGACCACTTCACACTGCCTGCACAGAGATAGAGAGATAGAGACCACTTCACACTGCCTGCACAGAGAGAGAGACCACCTCACACTGCCTGCACAGAGAGAAAAAGAGAGAGAGACCACTTCACACTGCTTGCACAGAGAGAGAGAGAGACCACTTCACACTGCTTGCACAGAGAGAGAGAGACCACTTCACACTGCCTGCGCAGAGAGAGAGACCGCTTCACGCTGCCTTCGCACAGAGAGAGACCACTTCACACTGCACAGAGAGAAAGAGAGAGAGACCACTTCACACTGCCTGCACAGAGAGAGAGACCACTTCACACTGCCTGCACAGAGAGAGAGAGAGAGACTACTTCACACTGCCTGCGCAGAGAGAGAGACCGCTTCACACTGCCTTCGCACAGAGAGAGACCGCTTCACACTGCCTGCACAGAGAGAGAGAGAGAGACCACCTCACACTGCCTGTACAGAGAGAGAGAGAGAGACCAATTCACACTGCCTGCATAGAGAGAGAGACCACTTCACACTGCCTGCACAGAGAGAGAGAGACCACTTCACACTGCCTGCACAGAGAGAGAGAGAGACCACTTCACACTGCCTGCACAGAGAGAGAGACCACTTCACACTGCCTGCACAGAGAGAGAGAGACCACTTCACACTGCCTGCACAGAGAGAGAGACTACTTCCCACTTCCTGCACAGAGAGGAAGACCACGTCATACTGCCTGCACAGAGAGACCGCTTCACATTGCCTGCACAGAAAGAAAGAGGAAGACCATGTCACACTGCCTGCACAGAGAGAGAGACTACTTCACACTTCCTGCACAGAGAGGAAGACCACGTCATACTGCCTGCACAGAGAGACCGCTTCACATTGCCTGCACAGAAAGAAAGAGGAAGACCACGTCACACTGCCTGCACAGAGAGAGAGAGAGACCGCCTCACATTGCCTGCACAGAGAGAGACCACTTCACACTGCCTGCACAGAGAGAGAAATAGAACGCTTTACACTGCCTGCACACAGAGAGACCACTTCACACTGCCTGCATAGAAAGAGAGACCACTTTACACTGCCTGCACAGAGAGAGAGAGAGAACGATTCACACTGCCTGCACAGAGAAGAGGTCACTTCCCACTGCCTGCACAGAGAGAAACCACTTTACACTGCCTGCATAGATAGAGAGACCACTTCACACTGCCTGAACAGAGAGCGGGAAAGACCGCTTGACACTGCCTGCACAGAAAGAGAGAGACCACTTGACACTGCCGGCAATCATATGGAGCACTCTCTCAGAGACTGCTCTGCATGATTGTCCCCAGAGAGACTGCGATAAAAAGCCTGCCTCTTCCCCTCACCCAGTACACAGACCAAAGAGACTGCAGGAAGATGAAGACTAAAGACTGTGCTGTCACTGCCACCACACAAAGTGCTATCTCTGGAGTCTGTACCTTCTCTGGTGAGTGAGCACCACCCCACTGGGCAAGCCAAGCAAGAAGAGTAGCCGACAGTCACAGTGAGTGCAGCAGGCAAAACACGCAAGTCCTGCTGTCTTCCTGGGCATAACCACCAGATTCCTCAGGCTGCATGCTCCTCTTGTGTCAACTGCAGGTAGTGAAAAAAGCACATTCAGGCACACGCAGATGCACTGACCCCCAGGGCCAGATTAAGGGCATAATGGGCCTGGTGCTGCAGTTTAGCAGGTTTAGAAGTGACAGGGATATGATGTATAGTAGGTAATGTCATATCCCAGCTCTCCTCTTACTGGCAACCCTCCTGTGTTTCCAGAAGCCTGTGCTGGCTTGTGCCCAGACTTGGTTGCACCCACACAGGTGTAATGCTAGGGAAGCCCGGCATTTGATTTATCAAGATTCCGTAAGAGCTGTGTGTCGGTGTGTGCTCTGAGGTGAAAGTTTCCCAGCCATCAGAATATAGAAATATGAAAAAGCAGAAGCAGCGGGACTTTATATAGGTATTGACCTCTCCCTTCAGTGCTACTATAAACACACAAACATTTATTAAAATCATTTCTTTATTGAATTACAAACATTGATAATTAAAAATTCCAGTCATTGAAAAATAAAATTTCCTAAAATCAAAGGATGATAGGCATTTTATACAAGGTAAAACATAATAACACCCTCAAAGCTATGGATTCCTCCCCTTCCAAATCAGCTAT
This sequence comes from Pelophylax lessonae, assembly GCF_965119305.1. Taxonomy (NCBI): domain Eukaryota; kingdom Metazoa; phylum Chordata; class Amphibia; order Anura; family Ranidae; genus Pelophylax; species Pelophylax lessonae. The sequence goes on from NC_138768.1 coordinate 519,873,654, forward strand.
ATAACACAGTAAAGCCAAGATGTGAAGAGGACGGGACTCCTCCCGATGCGTTTCGCCTTATGGCTTCTTCAGGGGTGTTTAGATAGAGGGTTCAGATGAGTTACTAAAAATATAAAGGAAAAAGAAAACTAAACAAAGTATATTTCATTTGAATCGTTTACATAATTTACACTCTAATTTATACCAACTTACATTTGTGAGGATAACAGCAATTTCGGATAGAGTCACAGGTACTCCTATCAGTCGGGTCAGATAGCTGCTAATAGCCAGGAATATAAAGAATTAACTAAAAAAAAAAAGAACCCGATAAAGGGAAGGACCCATCCTCCAGGCATCCAAACAAGGGCAGGAAAGGAGGGGAAAACAAACGGCTCCACTTCCACTAAAACACAATTCAAATAGTCCTAATGAGAAAAACAAAAGAGAAATGGAAATGATCCCACAAATTTCTTTACCCTGGATTAGCAGCAGCTAACGGATGTTGGTTTTATCTTGAAGTAATTGTTTAGTATAGGTTTCATGGGCACAATTAACACTCAAGGACCATTTTTTTCCACACCCGTTTGACAGATGCATATACATTTTTTACAGCAAGGCCAATTCTTGCTTTCATCAGGAGTACCTCTATAGGGTTACATTGTGAAGGCACTACCAACACCCAAAGCCCAATTTTTCCGCACATGTTACTTCTATTTAGAGTCTGGGAAAAGACACCATCTAAAAAAAATAGTTAATTTAATCTTGGCCTGAGTGTACTATAATTTGGCCACTTCTATAATTAAGGCTTGCTCACTATGGTGCAAAACTTTGTTATTTCCATTCAAAGTCTGCCAAAGAGACACCAGAATTTACCCAAAAAATCTCTAATCATGTTCCAAATGCACTAAGTTGTGACCTTATCATACAGGCTGGCTCCCCAAGCTGTTGTTTACAAAATAAAGAAAGCTTGCAGGGAAAATCAATTTAAATGTAATTTTTGTTTTCTTGTCAGTTTTGCTGCAGCAGGTTCTATACATGGACCAGATGCCCCACTTTACAGGCAGACTTAGGGGACCCTCTAGGCACTGTATTTAAAGGTAATGGTCATTTTTGTTGTTTAAGTTTAAGCATTATTAAAATCACTGCTCCTTTAAAAACAATCTTTTTTTTTTTTTACAAAATATTTTTGCATCTGTACCTCCAGGGCAGTACCCAGGCCCCCATACCCTTTTTATGGCCAATAACTTGCATAAAAGCTTTCAAAATGGGGACTTTTGATTTTTCAAGTTCAGGTCCCATAGACTTTAATTGGGACTGTGGTTCGGGTCCGGCCTTTCTGCCTCCAAAAGTTCCACCACTAGGTGGATTAGAGACACGATCTGTCTAGCCTACAAGCATTCGGGTCAGTTGCCGAAAGCTAAGATAAGGACACACTACACAAGATGATTAGCCACATCCTGTGCTGAAAGAGCAGGTGCTTCATGAGAAGACATTGCAAGAGCGGCAGTTTGGTCTTTATCCCATACTTTCATAAAGAACTACTGATTGGAGATGTTATCCATCCAGGATCTATTTTTTGGAATGAGAGTTTTGTAGGCTGTGGTCCCTCCCCTCCAAGATAGGATTTCTTGTTGATTCTCTCAAGTGAGCTGTCCTGGAAGATGATTGGGGAAAAATCTTACCAGTTATGGTATTTCCAGGAATCTTCCAGGACAGCGGATATATTTCCACCCAGTTCGTTTGTATTATTTACTGGGAGTTTTTGGTTTGTTTGGATTAGTGTTTTTCCTTTGTGCATGTTAGTGGAGGTTTTTTACTTCTTACAACTGAAGAAGCAAGGTAGAAGGGGGGGGGGGGCGCTATTTAATCTCTTTTTGGTTTGTGTTTCCTGTTTAAGGCAGAGCCAATCTCTTAAGTGAGCTGTCCTGGAAGATTCCTGGAAATACCGTTATCGGTAAGACTTTCCAAGTTTTTTTTTTTTTTTTATATATTTCCACACTTCTCTTTTAAAGGGGTTCTTATCCCAGTGGTTGGAAGCCTGCTGAAACCCCTTTATCCTACAACTCATCAGATTGGGCTTCAAACTGGAGTGTTAATCAAGACTCCCCCCTATAAATTTCTAGTTACTGTACCACTGGGAGATGGGGAAAAAAAACAAGTCTATGTCAATGCCTATTTTGGATCTGCTCGACCAAGAAATTATTACCTCCAAACCTCTCTTCTCAGAGGGGTTAGGGTTTTATCCACATGTATTCCTCCTGAGGGCAAAACCTTCAGGGAAACATTGTTTCAAATTGAACCTGAAATCCCTGAATAAGAGATCAAGTACAGGACGTTCAAAATAGATGGCATATTTTCCATTTAAAAAGAAAAAATCTCCTTTCTTCAGTGTTCCTTGTAACACTAGACATCAAAGATGCATACCTTCATGTACTGGTAGACCAAGAGTATCAAACATTCCTCAGGTTTGCCATTAGGGGGACAAAAAGCACACACAATTTTTAGTACCTATCCCTACCTTTCGGTCTTGCATCAGCTCCTCACATATTCACAAAGGTCATTACCGATATTACGAAAATTTCTAGAATCCAAGGAGTTTACCTTACTGATTTTTGCCAAAACGAGACCTGGTCATGGAATATCTTGAAAAAATGACAAACTTTCATTATCACCTGGGGTGGACATTGAATTTAGAAAAATGTAATCTTACATCAATTCAATCCACAACTTTCTAGGCTATACCATAAATACAGTCCAGCAGCAGATTTTTCTAACAGATGAGAAATGGGAAAAGTTGCTAAGGGCAGTGGAATTTCTTTCACTAACAAGACCGATATCATTAAAAGAAACTATGTATGTATTAGGGTTTATGATGACATGCATTCCAGCTGTACAGTGGGCTCAGTTCCACACAAGGGCTCTACAAACATAACTTTTGTCATAATAGAACAAATGTTAGAATCTAGTCAGAATCTAGACTCACATCAGGACATCCCTATTTGGAAAAAAAAAAAAAGTAGCCTCTGCCTCGAACATTCATAAGCTCACAGCTCTCTCTTCAGAGCAGTTCTGGGTTTTCAAAAGCAGATATAGGGGCTTCGTCTGCTAATCATCACAGCCAACATCATGATGGTAACTTATATAAATCATCAGGGTGGAACGAAATCCTAGAGACTGCTAAAGATCGCTACTCACTAGCTAGCTTGGTTAAAGAAGAATCTTGCATTCAAGTCCACAATTCAAATAAAAGGAAAGAAGAATCAACTGGTGTACTGCCTCAGCAGAGTTCAGTTACAACATCGGGAATGGGAACTACACCAAAAGGGGTTTGACATATCACACAACGTTGGGTGGTACCAGATGAAGACCCGTTTCCTTCAAAAGCAAAGCAGATGAAAGATGTGTTTTTCACTCTAAGACAGGAAGAGCATATGGTATATGAATGTTCTGTTTCCCTTGGACCTCTCATATGCATTCCCAAGTAGACAAAGCACGAGTGATAGGCCTCTTCTGGCTGAAGAGTGTATGATTCTCTCTCTCCTACAGGCCTTGGCAGAAGAACTGCTTTTTTGTCTGAGTTAAGGAATAGTTTGCTGTGGAAGCACCACATGTTGCACCTCAGATTGAACACTAGAAACTGGCAGTGTGGATCCTGAACAGGAAGCAGTACTAGCCAAATGTCTGTTGGCAAAGGTAGTAGTGAATAAGAAGGAAGTAACCAGGATGATCTACTTACAGTAAAAACATATAGAGGATGAGCCTTTGCAAATGCAGATTATAAAGCCCTTCTGGCCATTCTGAAGTTTCTTCCAAAGGGATCAGATATGGGCCTGTCAGCCAGTACCCTTCAGAAGCTCTCTCTGAATATTTGGAGCAATCCTTAGTCACCCATTCACTTGTTAAATGTTTTTTTTTTTCTTGCATTGTCTAGAAGTTGTCCCTGTCCAAACCTGGTTCTAACAGCTCTTGCATGGGGGGTGTGCTGAAGACCTAAAGCCTGTTGTGCCACATCCCTGATAGAAATGCAGAAATTGGAGATTCCCCTGAATTGGGACTTTATAGGCACATAAGATTAAAAGGATAGATGAATAGTTTGAATGAAAAAATGATAAATTTTATTAAATATAAATACAAATCATAAATTAAAAAACAATGTGCAAGCAGAAAACAAACAGAAGGAAATAACTCATAGCGCTAGAACATATCCCGACATGTTTCGGAGCTACAGATGCTTGCTCCTTCTTCAGGGGAGGTTTAAAGCGGTACTCTGGTGGTATAAACATATGGGCGTGTAAAAAAACCAACATTTGTAAAGATTTTTTCATTATACGTGGTGACTAATACAGTTCACATAGTATGTGACATGTATAATGAGTACTTACAGAGTTAAATCATAGCTGAGTTTAGATGGCCTGCACAAGGGTTAAAAACAACTGGTGATGTGGATCAATCTGGCAGACACGTGCAGCAGTATAATTTGTAAAATGGTGTTAGTATTGAGAAGGAAATTACAGCTGTTAGATCACGGAGGTGACCCACAATCAAACTGGGCATCTGAAGTCCTCAGAAAAAGGGGGAAGCCAGGTGCAGTCACCTAGATGCAATAAGTATCCAGTGTAAGTACTGCCGGTCTGAAAGATAGGCAGACAACAACTGATAGGTACTGATAACTAATCAGTTGTTGTCTGCCTATCTTTCAGACCGGCAGTACTTACACTGGATACTTATTCCATCTAGGAGACTGCACCTGGCTTCCCCCTTTTTCTGAGGACTTCAGATGCCCATTTTGATTGTGGGTCACCTCCGTGATCTAACAGCTGTGATTTCCTTCTCAATACTAACACCATTTTACAAATTATACTGCTGCACGTGTCTGCCAGATTGATCCACATCCTCAGTTGTTTTTAACCCTTGTGCAGGCCATCTAAACTCAGCTATGATTTAACTCTGTAAGTACTCATTATACATGTCATATACTATGTGAACTGTATTAGTCACCACGTATTATGAAAAAATCTTTACAAATGTTGGTTTTTTTACACGCCCATATGTTTATACCACCAGAGTACCGCTTTAAACCTCCCCTGAAGAAGGAGCAAGCATCTATAGCTCCGAAACATGTCGGGATATGTTCTAGCGCTATGAGTTATTTCCTTCTGTTTGTTTTCTGCTTGCACATTGTTTTTTAATATATGATTTGTATTTATATTTAATAAAATTTATCATTTTTTCATTCAAACTATTCATCTATCCTTTTAATCTTATGTGCCTATAAAGTCCCAATTCAGGGGAATCTCCAATTTCTAACAGCTCTTGCAAAGCCTCCTTTCAAGCCACTGAAATGAATTTCATCGAAGTACAATACTTTCAAGCCAGCTTTTTTGGTGGCTATCACTTCGGCCATTAAGGTCAGTGAGCTGTAGGTATTGTCCGTAAAAGAACTGTATTTAAATTGGTTCTTAAGTCTAACATTTTTTTTTTTGCCCCAAAGATGGGCTTGTGTCATTTTTCAACCAGACTAACTAGGTAACTGGTCCCCCACCCCATGAGTCCTGTCAGCAATCCAGCACTGTTCCAGCTGCAGACTTTCCCTTCAATTCCTGGTTTCACAGGAGACACAGGCAGCAGTTAGAACCAATGGTTTCTGCTGCTGTCAGTCAAATTCAGCGATGAGAGAGCTTAGGTGTGGCCGAGCCCCATAGTGTGTGTCTTTCTATGCACACAGCACGGCTCAGGAGCACATCCGCACAGATACTGCCGTAGAACACGGTTTACTATGGGAGCCCCTGCAGGAAGAAAAAGCAGAGAGCACAAATGTTGGACCCCAGAAGAGGTGGTAAGAGACCTCTCTATGCAATACTTTTGCACACAGAAAGTAATTATAACCTCTTTTTTATTTAAATTTTAAAAAAATGAAAGCTTTGATATAATTTATCTATCTCTCTCATCAGAGATGGGCTTAGAATTAAATGGAAGAAAACGAATAGCAGGGCACTGAGGTCAGTATCAAATAAAAAACACTTTATTAAAAGCAGCACGCTTACATAGAAGTTAGCATGAAACAGCATGGATAGGGAACACCTGGGACCATGCAGCTGTAATCAGCGTGATGCTGTAGGCATCACTGGGTAAACAGAGACTGAGGATGACAGGGAGTCAGCCAGCTTAAAGTATAGATATTAGCGGCGGTGTTCTAGGCTGCACACGAGGATAACAGCTGTCAAAATGCCTGGTGGATGTCAGGAGAGGGGGTGTGCATGATGCGTTTCCAGGGACTTGCCCTCTTCTTCAAATGCAGCTATGGCCCTGTGGCCTAGTCTCTGAAGGGAGGGGATCATGCTCTGCTTCAGTATGTCACCGGACATGTTGGCATTCATGGTTCCCTCAATGAATTGTAGCTCCCCAATGCCGGCAGCACTCATGCAGCCCCAGACCTTGACACTCCAACCTCCATGCTTGAGTCTAGGCAAGACACACTTGTCTTTGTACTCCTCGCCTGGTTGCCACCACACTCGCTTGACACCATCTGGACCAAATAAGTTTATCTTGGTCTCATTAGACCACAGGACATGGTTCCAGTAATCCATTTCCTTAGTCTGCTTGTCTTCAGCAAACTGTTTGTGGGCCTTCTTGTGCATCATCTTTAGAAGAGGCTTCCTTCTGGGACGACAACCATGAAGACCAATTTGATGCAGTGTGCGGCATATGTTCTGAGCACTGACAAGCTGACCTCCCACCCCTTCAACCTCTGCAGCAATGCTGGCAGCACTCATACATCTATTTCCCAAAGACAACCTCTGGATATGACCCTGAGCACATGCACTCTTTGGTCGACCATGGCGAGGCCTGTTCTGAGTGGAACCTGTCCTGTTAAGCCACTGTATGGTCTTGACCACTGTGCTGCAGTTCAGTTTTAGTTTCTTGGCAATCTTCTTATAGCCTACCCCTAGGCCATCTTTATGTAGAGCAACAATTCTTTTTTTCAGATCCTCAGAGAGTTCTTTGTCATGAGGTGCCATGTTGAACTTCTAGTGACCAGTATGAAAGAGTGAGAGCAATAACACCAAATTTAACACACCTGCTCCCCATTCACACCTGAGAACTTTAACACTAACGAGTCACATGGCACCGGGGAGGGAATATGGCTAATTGGGCCCAATTTGGACATTTTCACGTAGGGGTGTACTTACTTTTGTTGCCAGCAGTTTAGACATTAATGGTTGTGTTGACTTATTTTGAGAGGACAGCAAATTTACACTGTTATACAAGCTGTACACTCACTACTTTACATTGTAGCAAAGTGTAATTTATTCAGTGTTGTCACATGAAAATATATAATAAAATATTTACAAAAATGTTAGGGGTGTACTCACTTTTGTGAGATACTGTAGATACGCCATCAAAGCGAATAGGCAAATCTGCCAGATGCGCCAGATCGGTGATCGAGAGGCGGCAGGGTCTGGCGTCTCTTTCGCAATGCAACCTGCCTCTTCTCCAATCAGAAGGATCATGGCGGCTGTGTATGCTCTATGTGGCCACCTGTATCCAAGCAACAGTAAACACTGGCAGGCCGGGCCACCGACTTAATTGAAACACGTAACATCAGGACGCCCGGTCCGAGCCAGATGTAAATACAGGTGCTGTCAGATGGGAGGGGATGGAGTGGTAGGGGTGACCTAAAGCTGGTCAGTGAAGACCCAATAAAGGTACCAGGCCAGGTGCCTCTCAAGGGGCCCCCTACTTTCAAAGCTTTTATCACCAGATGCATCAGGGCCACCATTAGACTTGCCTACACCTTCAGGGACAATAATTATCCCTCTGATATTGAGTATTTTTTGCACTTGAAGGAACTTATGTAGCCTGAAAAAAAAACAAATGCAACCACCACCTCTAAGAGCTGGTAAACTACAATTTATTATACTTTGTAATAAAAGAGAGTGAGGGTTCCCCAGACTTTTGTCCTTTATTTGTTCCTCGCTCCAGACCACCCCTCCTTTTTTTATTTTTTTGTGAAACTGGATATCCCTACTTGCAAACTGCCCTATCTAAATTTAGCCTTTCCTGGATTGGTTGATCCTGTTGTTAGAGGTAAATCCTTCTAAATTATGGTACCCTTTAGTGCCAGAGTGTGGGCTGATACAGCTTATATAGTTGCTGTGTTGGTTTCTGGTGGCTCTGTTTACTTCTCTGTTATCTCTTCGTCCATCTGGCTGTTCCATTCTAGCACTGTATATTGTGGGGTGGGCCGCAGTCTTCTGACCCCTACACTGTGTGTTACACACCCCTGACTCCTGCACTTTTTGTTTTGTACTGCTGACTCCTACTATCCATTACACACACCTGTCCCCTGCATTATATTCATTACATACTCATGGACCTTGCTCTCTGTGTGTCATGTACTCCTAAACTCTGTGTAGACAATAATTCTTGCACCAGCAGGAAGGGGGCCTGCTGTAAACTTGTGAAAGGGTCCTGCTAGGATGGAAGTATGGGGCCCCAGGATCAGTGGGAAGGTCAATGGGATCAAAAGGAAAGGCCCCAGCTAGAGGTCCTGAGTGTGCTGGGGTTAACTCTTCCCTCTCCTGGATCATGCCTATGTGCATTGGTTGGCGGCACCAGGATGTGGTGGTTGCTAGTTGCCTAGTGATTTTGCTAGGATGAGCCAGGCCCTATCTCTGTGCTGCTTTTCCCAGCGTCAGTTAGATGCACTGTGGCTGCCTGCTTGGCAGTGCTGTGCCTGGGATTCCTGTAGGTCTTCTTCCTCTGGGTTCTAAATTCCCCCACCCCCCTCTAAAGATAGCCATACATTAGTACAATTTCGAAGGAACATTCCTATGGAAATTTTCAGTACATTCGACAACTTGACAAACATCATTCAAAAGTACTTAAAAGTTTAGTTTGCTATTAACATGTCGACTTTACTAAATGAAAACACATCTGTGCACTTTCAGAAATTCGTTCAATTGAGAAAAATTCTTCTGCTCCTTTGAATTTTCTTTTCACTGCAGTCAAAAACGATCATATCATAAATCTGACCCCACTAACAACTAGAAAATCCAACAACAGTTCTTAAAATGAAAATTTGGAACAAAATGTTACTAGTGTATGGCCAGCTTAAAGTGGTTGTAAACTCTTACATATACCCAGTGAAGGAACTATCTTTAGGTGATACACAGAGATGACACAAATTCATCTGCATAAGTTGTAGCTGTCTATCTGCAGTGCTTTCTTCTCTACATCTGTTTAAAGTGCTGAATTTTAAACCTTGTCTGAGCGTTCCGAAAAAAGGGGGCAGAGAGCTGAAAATACACTTTAAAGGGCTCAATGAGGAGAGCTCTGAGAGCTGATTGGAGGGAAGGGATACCACCCCCCCCCCCCCTCCACACAGGAACAGAGCTGAGGCTGTTAAACTCCCTCCCCTGTGATAATTTTTCAGTCGGTGTCAGGAATACTTGTCAGAAGTTATTTATGCTGATAGCAGAGGAAAGAAGCAGCAGACAGAAATGACACATAGTGCTCTTAATTGAGATACGTACACACTATAGAGGGATACTCTTTGTTCATATTTCATGTCTGAGGTTTACAACCACTTTAAGAGTTTTCTCTCTAAGCTGTTACACTCTGGGAGTCTTCTCTCTTTGCAGGGTGTTTTTCTCTATGTTGTTTTTTTTTCTTTGAGAGTTTTTCCTCTTTATGCTGTTTTCTCTCTGAGAGTTTCGCTACTGAAGACTTTTCCTGCAGGGGCTATGGTTTTTATTATTTTACCTATCCCTTCTGCTGGGGTCTTTATTTGTCTTCTGTGCTTAGTTTCAGATATAAGCTCACTACATCCTGTGCTGGAGACACTAAGGATGGGTTCACACTTGTGCAATGAGGGAAACTCTGCGAATCCTGTGCGGGTTCCTGCATCATACCTGAATCACAGACGGTTCACGCTGACATCTGCAAACTGTGAAAATGGTACAGGTATCAGATCGCATGGATGTGAACACCAATGTGATCTGATTCCAGTGTGGACCAAAAAAGGGCCCTGTACCATTTTGGTGTTAATGCGATGTTAACTCAGCCATACATACTGTATGGCTGAATTTGCATTGCACAGACATCGCATCCTGCAGTAATCTGGTTAATGTGAGAACAAGTTTTCCTGCAGGCGGAACAGGAACCTTTATCTTGCCTGGCCCAGGAACTCTGTTGGGCCTGTTTGTCTAGTATCTTTTTTTGGCAAGCTCGTCTGTGCAGAGAGGCTTTCATGGAAAATCAGGCAGAGGCAGTTAAGGTGAAGGCATATATTCAGCAAGCTATAAGTGAGAGTATGCATCAATGTGGGTAACTATCAGCACTGACAGCAGAAGCAAATAGGCGTTAGGTCATTCCTGATTCTATGCTGGAACCCTCTACCCCTGACATGAAAGATTCTGCTCATTCGTTAGAGTCCAAGGAAGCTGGGCCACGTGCATTTGTTTCTGGGCTTATACTTATCACTGCTGCAAAGGAAAATATTAATTGGGAGGGTGAGGTAGAAACCCTTCAGAAGGTAAAGGGTAACTCCACTTTCGTGTGGAAAAAAATAGAAAATAAAGGAAAAACAATATAGCGTATAGAATTGCGACACAAATCATATTGTCATTGAATGTTTTTAAAAATGACCTTTCCTTTTCAATCTTCAGCTGTTGTAATTTTCTGAAAATGCAATGCAATATGGCTACCTGGAGCTGTTCTGTGCACAGAATGTATACTGACCACACCCCAGAAACATCATTTCCTGCTTGTGTGATTGGCTCAATTTTCCCAGAAGTCTGCACTAAGATAAAAGTCAGATTTCTGATATCCCCTGCAAGAAAAATATCATTTTTGGTGAGATACTCCCAATAGGAACACATCTAAAGGGATGGAGGCCCAGCATCTTCCCTCATTAGAGCCCTGCAGCTGCCACAGCTGACAGATAATTATGATACCACTCCCATTTGACCCACTCAGCACAGAGGCACAGAGGAACAAACAGTGATTTCTTCAGAATAGCAAATGGTAGGAATCTGCAACAACGTTTGGTAAAATCCTTGTAATGTACAGAGGTCACCCAGAGGGGAATGTTTTTTTCTCAACAAAAGTGGAGTTGCGCTTTAAGCAAATGTTTTCCAAGTCTTAAAAGCCAGGGTCCTATTCTTATCTTAATGCTAAAATGAAAAAGCTTATTGAATTTAAATGGGAAAGGCCAGATAAGAAGGCTAATTTACCATTATTATTATTCAGGATTTATATAGCGCCAACAGTTTGAGGAGCGTTTTACATTATAAAGGGAGACAGTACAGTTACAATTCAATTCAATATAAGAGGGTTGGGGGGGGTCTGTTCCTAAGAGCTAACAATCTAATAGGGAGGGGCAAGTGGAACAAAAGGTAACAACTGTGAGGGATGAGCCGATGAAAAGATTAAAAGATTCAGTTGTTAGGTGAATGTGGGATAGGCTTCCCTGAAGTGATGAATTTTCAGAGATCACTTTAAAGTAAACAAAGTAGGAGAGGCTAGCCAGACTGACTGGGGTAAAGAGTTCCATAGGATAGAAGAGGCACTGGAGAAGTCCTAGAGATTAGGATGGGAGGAGGATACAAGGGAGCTAGAGAGCAGGAGGTCTTGGGAGGAGCAGAGAAGACAGTTTTTTGTGATATATTGAGACAAGATTATTGGTGTAGCTTGGGGCAGAGTTGTAAATGGCTTTGTATGTTGTTACTATTTTGAATTTTATTTATTGGGCAATCAGAAGCCAGTGGGTGGATTGGCATAGAGGGGTTGCAGACAATAGATGGTTTGCAAAGTGGATGAGTCTGGCAGCAGCATTCATGGTAGAATGAAGGGGGGATAGCCTGTGCAGAGGTATGTCTATGAGGAGGGAGATGAAATAATCAATAAGGGAGATAAATGAGTTGTTTCATTGGTTAAAAAGGGGCTTATTTTGGTTACAAATGGGCATAGTTTGCAAAACTGTACTTGCCGAGGGCATCAGATTCTGTCATATGGAACTCTCCTCTGGCGGTGAATGTGGCATTTCAGCATTTGGCCCCTCATGTATTCCTGCCCTTAGAAAGTTCTGTCACATTTAGGGATCCAATAGATTAAGCATTGGATAAGGAGTTATAAAAATCTATACTGCATCTAGATTTGCTCGCTGTCTGGCTATTGTCTTCACATCAATATCTCAGGCAGTTAAGACTAAGGCCCCTTTCACACTAGCGAACCGTTCAGATCCGCCTGTAAGTTTTTCTGAATGGATGCCCCATGTATATCTATGGGGCATCGGATGTCAGCGGAGACATGTCCGCTGACATCCGATCCAGTCAGTCAAATCTGGATGGATGGAAACCCTATTTTCCATCCGTCCAGCAGACCGGATGGGATGGGATGGGATGAGAACGGACAGGCGGTCCGTTCTCATCTGATTCCCCCATAGAGAACAGCGGGGACATGACAGCTCTGTCTCCGCACACAGCATGGAGACAGAGCTGCCATCCGCCTGCTCAGCGGGGGATCGGCGGATCGTTCCCCACTGAGAAAAACGGAGTCCGCCGATGGACTCCCATGTGTGAAAGGGGCCTTAGATGCTGTGAACAAGGCTGTATGCCGAAACGCATTGTTGTTTTTAATCTTGACCTTTATGTAGCTAATTAAGATTTTCATGGTTGTCGGCTACATCTTTCTTGGAGTTAAGACTTAGATGTGAAATATTGAAACAGCCTTAACCACTTGCCGACTGCCCAACGACTATTTACGTTGGCAGTCAGCCCCTCACAGGCAAAGCGACGTAGTACTACGTCGCTAGCCTGTGAGGCTCTAGGGAGCGAGCGTGCGCCGCCGGAGGCGCACTCCCGCTCGCTCACGGACCCCCCCGCACGTGTGCGTTCCGCCGGGCACTCGCGATTGTGCGTTACAGCGGGAAAAAGGCAGGCGGCTAATGTAAACAAAGCCGTCTGTCATTCTCCCCTATGTAAGAATAGTGATCATACAGTTCTGCTATGTAGGACCGTTGATCACTGTTCTTACACCTCAAGCCACAACCAATCACAGTTAGAAGCACGCCCCTAGGGATACACTTAACCCCTCCCTCTCAAAAAAAAGTTAACCCCTTCACTGCCAGTCAGTAACAGTGCATATGTATAGCACTGATTACTGTAGTAATGTCACTGGTAACCCAAAAAGTGTCAAAAATGTCAGTCAAGGGTCCGATCTGTCCGCCGCAATGTCGCAGTCCCGCAAAAAAAATCGCAGATCGCCGCCATTACTCGTTAAAAAACAAAACAATAAAAATGACAAAAATCTTTCCCTTAGTTAGTAAACGCAATAACTTTTGCGCAAACCAATCAAAATACGCTTTTTGTGATTTTTTTTACCAAACATATGTAGCATAAAACAAATTGGCCTAAAGTGTTAAAATATTTTGATTTTTAAATTTTTTTTGGGGAATTTCATATAAAAAAATGTGAAAAATATTGTTATTTTTGCAAAATTGACGCTCTTTTTTTGTTTATAGCGCATGATCAAAAAATCGCACAGGTGATCAAATACCACCAAAAGAATTTAGGTACAGTGTCGCACGACCGCGCAATTGTCCGTTAAAGTCATGCAGTGCCGAATCGTAAAATAGGCCCTGGTCAGGAAGGGGGTAAAATCTTCCAGGGCTTAAGTGGTTAAAGTCAGGAGTAGACCCTAGCCAAATTGTTATAGCATGAGATAGGGTGCATGTAGCCACAGAGTTTATTAGAGAATCTTCTGTTGACTAACTTGGTTCGTTTGTCAGCACATTTGATGGCGCACTCACAACCAAGCGAGCCTTATAGCTGAGACACTTGGTGGCCAATTTAGCTTTAAAATAGGCATATGTGCCATTCTTTTTAATGGGAATAGGTTGTTTGGGAAGACACTCAATGAAGCTATCAAGTCCAGGTGATTAACCAGTCAGGCCCTCTTTCCGCCAACTGTTAAAAAAAAATCTTCCTCAATGTATTACAGTTAACTCCTTGGTTAACTGTAATAATCCTTGACTCGACACTCTGTCTAGCTCAAAAGTCCTGTGTGTGACTCACTCCAGCCCTTCACTGACTGAGGTAGTTACTTGTGACCAGTGATGGTAATAACGGCGTTATAAGTAAACGCTGTTACTAACGGAGTCACTTTTTACAGTAACTAGTAATCTAACTAATTACTGTTTACCCCATAGTATCGCCGTTACCGTTACTGACCATAAAATGCTGGCGTTACTATAGTGGCCAGCAGTGTAACATCCATCCGCATCCAGTGATGATTGGTGGGCAAGCAGGGGGCGGCCACAATCAGTGAGTGGAGCTGTCAAAATCAAGCATTGATGTCGGGGTGGGCGGGGCTGATATACGGGGCTCCGCCCCCTTGTTCCATACACAGACTAACAGCAGCTGCCGGGGAGAAAGATGGCAGGGGGCGGTCAGAGCTGTCAAAATCAAGCATTGATGTCGGGGTGGGCGGGGCCGGTATGCGGGGCTCCGCCCCCTTGTTCTGTACACAGACACACAGCAGCTATCAGGGAGGAAGGTGGCAGGGGGCGGGACAATTTGTAACTACTCTATCTGCACACATAGTGGTGTATAATAAATCTGAATTATACACTGCTGTGGGTGCATATACAATAGTTACAATTGGTCCTACCCCCTGCCACCTTCCTCCCCAGCCAGTATGTCTTCTAGAAAATGTCAGCACCGTACTAACACAGACATCTCAAGTCTCCCGCAAGTCGCGGGAGACTCCCGCTTTCCGCCCTGAGCTCACGGACACCCGCGAGCTCAGGGCAATATCCCGGCTCTGTGTGTGAGTCACAGTGAGTCGGATGACTCATCGATGCAGGCAGAAGAGTGTGTCAGCAAGCCTGCACGGAGCCAAAGTAGATCCGGCTCACAGGCGGAGTGATATGAGTCATGCACTCCGCCTGTGGGAGGAGCTGCAGAGAGCAAGCAGAGGCTTTGCTCTCTACTACAGCCACATCTTATACTCCAGGAGGCATTTTGGCGCGCAGGGGGACCAATCATCGTGACACCCCACTCTGTGACAGACACAGTGACCTAACCTGAGAGCAGCACCAGAGAGCCAGCACCTGAGACCAGTACCAGCAAATGACCAGCACCTATGACCAGCGCCAGTACCAGCACCAGTGACCAGCACCAGTGACCAGCACCAGTGACCAGGCCAGTACCAGCACCAGTACCAGCACCAGTGACCAGCACCAGTGACCAGCACCTATGACCAGCGCCAGTACCAGCACCAGTGACCAGCACCAGTGACCAGCACCAGTGACCAGGCCAGTACCAGCACCAGTGACCAGCACCAGTACCAGCACCATTGACCAGCACCAGTGACCAGCACCAGTGACCAGCACCAGTACCAGCACCAGTGACCAGCACCAGTGACCAGCACCAGTACCAGCACCAGTGACCAGCACCAGTGACCAGGCCAGTACCAGCACCAGTGACCAGCACCAGTGACCAGGCCAGTACCAGCACCAGTGACCAGCACCAGTGACCAGCACCAGTACCAGCACCAGTGACCAGGCCAGTACCAGCACCAGTACCAGCACCAGTGACCAGCACCAGTACCAGCACCAGTGACCAGGCCAGTACCAGCACCAGTACCAGCACCAGTGACCAGCACCAGCACCAGTGACCAGCACCAGTACCAGCACCAGTGACCAGCACCAGTGACCAGGCCAGTACCAGCACCAGTGACCAGCACCAGTGACCAGGCCAGTACCAGCACCAGTGACCAGGCCACTACCAGCACCAGTGACCAGCACCAGTACCAGCACCAGTGACCAGGCCAGTACCAGCACCAGTGACCAGCACCAGTACCAGCACCAGTGACCAGCACCAGTACCAGCACCAGTGACCAGGCCAGTACCAGCACCAGTGACCAGCACCAGTACCAGCACCAGTGACCAGTACCAGCACCAGTGGCCAGGCCAGTACCAGCACCAGTGACCAGCACCAGTACCAGCACCAGTGACCAGTACCAGCACCAGTGACCAGGCCAGTACCAGCACCAGTACCAGTACCAGTGACCAGGCCAGTACCAGCACCAGTGACCAGGCCAGTACCAGCACCAGTGACTAGCACCAGAACCAGCACCAGTGACCAGGCCAATACCAGTACCAGTGACCAGGCCAGCACCAGTGACCAGGCCAGTACCAGCACCAGTACCAGCACCAGTGAACAGCACCAGTGACCAGGCCAGTACCAGCACCAGTACCAGCACCAGTGACCAGGCCAGTACCAGCACCAGTGACCAGCACCAGTACCAGAACCAGTGACCAGCACCAGTACCAGCACCAGTGACCAGGCCAGTACCAGCACCAGTGACCAGCACCAGTACCAGTGACCAGTACCAGCACCAGTGACCAGGCCAGTACCAGTACCAGCACCAGTGACCAGTACCAGCACCAGTGACCAGGCCAGTACCAGCACCAGTGACCAGGCCAGTACCAGTGACCAGGCCAGTACCAGCACCAGTGACCAGCACCAGTACCAGCACCAGTGACCAGGCCAGTACCAGTACCAGTGACCAGGCCAGCACCAGTGACCAGGCCAGTACCAGCACCAGTACCAGCACCAGTGACCAGCACCAGTGACCAGGCCAGTACCAGCACCAGTGACCAGGCCAGTACCAGCACCAGTGACCAGGCCAGTACCAGCACCAGTACCAGCACCAGTGACCAGCACCAGTGACCAGCACCAGTACCAGCACCAGTGACCAGTACCAGCACCAGTGACCAGTACCAGCACCAGTGACCAGCACCAGTACCAGCACCAGTGACCAGTACCAGCACCAGTGACCAACACTAGCACCAGTGAGCAGCACCAGTGACCAAGCCAGCACCAGTGACCAGGCCAGCACCAGCACCAGTGACCAGGGCCAGCACCAGTGACCAGCACCAGTACCAGCACCAGTGACCAGGGCCAGCACCAGTGACCAGTACCAGCACCAGTGACCAGGCCAGCACCAGTGACCAGGCCAGTACCAGAGACCAGTACGAGCACCAGTACCAGTACCAGTGACCAGCACCAGTGACCAGTACCAGCACCAGTGACCATTACCAGCACCAGTGACCAGGTATACTGATTACATTTCATTTCATTATTCTCTGGTAGTGTTAAATTGGAAAGGGGGGGTGGTGTGGCGCGTGCGTGTGGGGGGGGGGGGGGGGCTCACCTCCCTGAAATGAGTTTTTGCAGTTTGGGATGTCTGCTAACACATCATTTGAAGGGAAAAGCAGGAACTTTATGTTCAGTGACAAAGTACACTGGGGACCGTTTTGGAGAGTGCACCAATACACATCATATGCAGGAAATGCTGGTGTTGCTGGTACTTGTTACCTGGCAGATGGAAGTAATGAATGCTGTGTAATTTCAGGGGGGGTCTGAATATTCTTTCCTCTAGACAGGTGAGTCAGATAGGATGGTGACCTGAGCCTGACTTTCCATCCCTGGGCATCACTGATGATATGTGTATAGTGCACCACTACTAGGGTCAGCCATGTGTGTTTCCAGTAGGTAGTGCATCCCCCTCTATCACTCAGATATAAGCACTTCTTTTCTTTTTTTCTTTAGGCTCCTTTCACACGGTCCGCTGTCCGGTGCGGACCGTTCTCTGCTCAGCGGGGGATCGATCCGCTGATCCCTGCTGAGAAGGCAGATGAGAGCTCCGTCTCCGCTCTGTGTGCAGAGAGGGAGGTGTCAGATTCCCCGCTGTCCTCTATGGGGGAATCGGAAGAGAACGGACCGCCTGTCCGTTCTCATCCGATCCGCTGGATGGATGGAAAATAGGGTCTCCATCCGTCCGGATTTCACGGACAGGATCCGATGCGGATGGCAGCGGGTGTCAGCGGACATGTCTGCACTGACATCCGCTGCCCCATCCGATCAGGTCCGCCTAAAAAACTGACAGGCGGATCTGATCAGGTCGTTCGTGTGAAAGGGGCCTTATGCTTATTGAAGTGGTGGGGTCCCACCAGAAGTTTTTACTGGGATTCTTCATCAGAGCATTTCTTTATTTTAGAGCTGCCTATATTATTCTGATTAGTATTAAATGAGTATGCCTGTGTCTGTTTCTTTCTTGTTTTATTTGGTTTGTGTATAAGATGTGCAGTGGTTTCCCTAATGTGGTACTAAACCCCAAAACAAAAAATAATATATCAGTTTACTAATTCTTAAAGCAGAAATAAAGTTCCATTGTAAGTCAGTGTGAGCAGGCAGGCATCCATTGCAGAAAAGACATGCAAAGTGTTTTCTGCAATAAATGTCACCTACCTACCTGATCACAGCAATCCCTGAAATGTAAGCTGAGCTGCGCAAGCCTACAGCGACTGGCCTGATCTTGTGTGTCAGGATGACTAGCTCCCACGCATGCGCAGTAGTGATGTGACTCCATGACCGCTAAAGAGGCCTGAAAACTGCCACAGAGGAGCTTATGCCAGCACCAGAGGGACTGTTGGAAATGTGAGTATCTTTGCTTCCATCCTAGGGAGGACATGGATTAGTGTGCCAGCGCTATATACTTGTCATAACTACACACATGAAGCGTCACACCGGGAAACAACTCTCATTTTGCATTGTTGCTTCGGTGGTGGGTGGGGTGGGACAAGACACATAATTTACATTGTTTGCCAACCAACCAGAGGCAGAGTAGTACAACATTAAAATAGTGTAGATTAGTGTACAATGTTTTCAAATAGGAATTGATTCTATTTAGTGTCCATTTCATTCATTTAACATTTATTATTGGGGGCATACAAGTTATTTGACATATCTGATTATTTCTTTTTAAAGTAACGCATTAGTTACTTTCCCTGGTAATTAGTTACTTTTTAAATGATGTAACTCAGGCACTAACTCAGTTACATTTTGTGAGAAGTATCTAGTAACTATAACTAATTACTTTTTTTAAAGTACATGACCAACACTGCTTGTGACTGCTTGTGCTGCTGAAACTCTTAACACTGTACACTTGACTCTTCAGGGCCCAACCTCTAGCACCCCTCTACACTTCCAAAGTCCTCTCACTAGGCAACCCCCTTGAAACTTCAGGGTCCTCCCACTAGGCAACCCCCTTGACACTTGCAGGCTCCGGGATCCCTGGGACCTTCACCGGAGTGGTCCCCTCTACACTAGGCAGACCCCAGGGGCAGTTCACAGTACTCGCGACCTTGGAAGGATTTTCTGGAACTGAACCCCTCTTCTTCCGCTGGTCCTCGGCACACCGGATCCTCTCTGCAGCTCAGCTCAGCTTTCCCTCTTGGATTCTAAGGCACCCACCCGAGACACCGAGCCTTCTGACAGGAGGAGGGAGCCCCGTACTCCCCCTCCCGGGACTCTGCTTCCCGCCAAAGACGCAGCGTCATGCGTTCCCTTCAAACTTATACCCACTCCCAGAATCTTCTGCGGCAGAAGCTGCCTTCTGGGGTAGATACAGGCCTGAATGGGCCACTGATTGGGTTTTCTCCACTGCCCAATGAGAATCCTCTCATGGAGCCAGTGGGGAGACTCCTCTCAACAGCCACACATGACAGCCCAGCTGAAAATCATGGCCCTGCTGTTAGGCAGCCAAAGCCCATTATGCTTTTACCTAGCACCTACCTTGTAGGGTGCTACATCTACATCAGGGGTACTAAATTAAACTTCACAGAGGAAATCAGAATAACAATGCAGAAATTTACGGAGGTAGAGATCCCATTGGATCCTGCCTTCTTCCTGTTACAATTATCGACAATGTCAACTAAAAAATACAAAAGTTCAATTATAAGTCATTTAGCAAATGCAGCAAGATTATGTATCCCCTTGGGGTGGAAAAAAATATTCCACTTTCTATGAGGGATTGGATAGAGAAAGTGAAGGAAATAAACAAGATTGAAGACTTGACTTTACCAGCAAACCATAATAGAGAGAGATACAGAAAGATATGGGGGGGGGGGGGTGGAATGTATTCATCCTCTCTGAGGAGTGGAAGGTTCTTAGGGAATAAAGAATCAGAGAAGTTCGAATTGGTTTTGGAGAAGAGAGGGGTGGGGAAGGAGGGTGAGGTTTTTTTTTTTTTTGGGTAGAGGGGGGTAGGTATAAGGGGAAATGGGGGGGGGGGAGAAAAGGGGGGGGGAGAAGTTTGGAGGATGGAATGGGATGGATTATAAAAAATGAGACTCCCTAAGGAAAGGGAGATAACATATTACCATACTTAGGAAGTGGAAGGGGAAAGGAATTATTTCTCCTCTTAATATGTATTTATGTTTGTATAACAGTTTTCCTGACTGATATTTTGTGAAATGTAATCCCATTTTGCCTCTAATAAAAATTAAAAAAAAATTGAAAAAAAAAAAAAAAATAATAAAATTGACAGAGGTTCAGTCAGTAACATTTTCTTTCTGCAGAGGTCTGAATCTAATTTTTGTTCTATGACTCGGGTCCTTCACATCACAGGCAGTGGGGATGCCAATCCACGGGACATCCGCAATCGCTCCCCGCTGAGAGAGAACTACGGTCAGCTGTTGTAAACACTGCTAACCGTTGTTCTCTCTGAAATGATCACAGAGTACCTGTGATCCTTCTATATAGGAACACAGGTCTCTGTGATCATTTCACAAGTCCCTACCTCACAGTTAGAAAACACTCCCCTAGGCTCACATTTAACCCTCTGATCACCCCTAGGTTAACTCCTTCCCTGCCAGTGTGATTATTACAGTAAAAGTGCATATTTTTAGCACTGATTACTGTAGTGATTTCACTGGTCCCCCCAAAAGTGTCAAAAATGTCAGTTAGGGGTCTGATCTGTCTGCCGCAATGTCGCAGTCCTGCTAAAAATCGCAGATCGCCACCATTACTAGTAAAAAAAAAAAGTAAATAAATAAAAATAACCTAAATATTGTAGACGTGATAGCTTTTGCACAAACAAATCAAAATACGCTTATTGGGATTTTTTTTTTACCAGAATACAAAGTGGTCTAAAAGAATGAAAAAAAAATTGATTTTTAATTTCTTTTTGTGGGGGAATGTATTAAAGCAGAAAGTGAAAAATATATATATTTTTTTTTTTCAGAGTTGTCGCTCTTTTTGTTTATAGCGCAAAAAATAAAAATCGCACAGGTGCTCAAATACCACCAAAAGAAAGTGCTATTTGAGGGAAAAAAAAGGACATCAATTTTATTTAGGTACAGCATCGCACGACCGCCTAAGTGTCCATTAAAATAATGCAGTGCCGAATCACAAAAAATGGCCTGGTCATTAAGGGCGCAAATCCTTCCAGTCCAGAACTGGTTAACATCACAGACCCCCCCTTTTTCACATAATAGCCTCCTCTTCTCACATCACAGACCACCTTTCACATCAGTGCCCCCTCTCATCACAGCCCCCCCTGTAACATCACAGTCCCCCTTTGACATCAGAGCCCCCTGTAGTCACAAGCCCTCCTTACATCACAGTCCCCCCCTTTGACATCAGAGTCCCCCACCCCCTCACGTCACAGCCCCCTTTGCAATCACAGCCCTCCTCTTCACATCACTGCTCCCCCCTTTCACATCAAAGCCATCGCTCATCCCAGCCCCCCCCCCCCCATATCAATGCTCTCCTTAAAGACAGTCCTCCCTTAAGTGGGGTACACACTAGTAGAAAATCCGCCGAAAATTCCCGTCCGAGGTAAAATCGTCCGATTTTCGCCTAGTGTGTACACAACTTTCAGCAGCCGATGCCGACATTTTCAACAAAAAAAAACGGAGGGACAAACACCAAAATTTTTTTCGTCCGTCCCCAGACGACCAATTTTAGTTTAATGTGTATGCAGTACGTCCGTGAAAAATCGGATACGAAAGACCGTGCATGAGAAATTTCGTGAACATTTATGCACTGTCAACTAAAAACTATTATGAACGCTGAGAAGACAGAGAAAAATCTGAGGATATTTTGTCCAATTTCCGTCAAGTGTGTACGGCCCTTTACAATCACAGCCCACCCCCCCCTCCCCCCTCATACCATAGTCTCCACTGCAGTTACAGCTCTTCCCCTTCACAGTCCTACCTTAACACAGAGCGGCAGGGGGGGAAGCACAGCAGGGTGGATTCCTCTTCTGTATGTGTATTCGCCTGCCTGCCGCCACCCGCTCCTGTTAAACTCACAGTAGGGAAGAGGGCGGGAGATAAGACTTCTGTTTTATGCGGTATTTACCAAGTGTTTTTGCTTTATGTGGTAAATACTGCATAATACAATAGTGAATTGACATTTTCAGGATTGCATTTGGGAAAACACCTAAATAATGCATGTGATCTACTTTGGTGAATGGAGCCCACTGTACTGCTCTGGGGGGGTTGATCAGGTTTTTTTCTTTTCTTTTCTCTGGCTCCCAGACTATGGCTTTTCATATAAAGTTTTTTGCCCTTGGCACAGAATCCACAGGGGGGCTCTAGCCACCCCATGTTATTCTTAAAACACCCTCTGGCCTTTTAGACAAGAAAATGGACATTTTGAAATTCAAATGTTCAGCTGCCATTGTCATCCAAAATTATTTGTAGTTAGCCCAACAACACTCAAAACAAACACATGCCTCTTTTGCTCATCCCTAGTAGCCAACATTTGGGCAACAACAACTTTTTAACCATATACCTAAAAATGTATATTCTTCTCCAGGCATCGCTGCAGTGGGCTGGTGCTGTCCTCCTCTTCCTCCTGATGTGTAGTGAATGAGAAATTAGCATTTGAGAATATGTTTTTCTGGTGTAATATCAGCTTTTTACATATTTTGTTACAAAATAAAATTCTTCCCTTATCAGTAGGGAACCCAGGTTTATCATTAGTATGTCTATGTCAACTACAGCATTTAATAGACGCTATGCTTGCTTCTACGCTCTCCACTGTGGACCAAATCCTGTCTACCACCCACATTGTACTTGCCCCCAATCAGAGAGCCTAATGCTGGCCATACACGCACAGAATTTTCGGCCATTTGCAGACCGAACGATTATTCGTGAGTTGGCCACTAACTTACAGAATAAACTCTTTTACATAATTGTTTTCATGATCATAATGATCGTTCAATAACATGCACAATATGAGTCAGAATATTATTTTCGTTTCAATTTTACCATACACATAAAAACTTTTGTAGAAACGATAAAAGTTTTCGCTATGGATCCATCGACATTAGCCGGGCACATGATCGAAATCGTCGGTAAACTTGTGTTTACTAACGGCCCGATTTTCGAACGATCTTTCCTAAAACAACCATTTTCGGCCGAAATTCTGTGCGTGTATGGCCAGCATAAGTTTCAGAAGGTTTTGAAGCTCTACGTTTTGCAAAACCAAATAAGCTTTTTTTCCTGACATTTGGCCTCATTCAAAAAATATGGAACATGACTAGGTACTTACATTGGGTTACAGACTATATGAAATACATCCCAATATGGCATAATGATAACTGAGGAGTTAGCTAAAATACAATATGATGCCCGATGGACAGCATATGGGATACAGTACATGTCATAGATTTTCAAAGTATGTGTATGTGTGCCACACACCAACAGGAGAAGACTTCTCTACCATGAAGCCATCAGGAGCTGTGGACAACTTAGGGCAGGCTAAAGAAGAGACTGTAACATTTGTTAATGCTAGACAAATTAATACATTCATCTTCTATTGACCAGGAAGTAATATTATATTTGATCATGACAAGGGTGACAACACAAAATAATACAAAGGATACAAGTTGCCATGTGTGTTTTCCTTACTAGGCTGCCAATCATCGGTATCATCCTGGACACCCACTCCACCAATGGCATCTGGGCCAATGATTGGCAACAGCAGCCATTGGTATTCTCTGAGTTGCCCAAGGAGTGTAAACTCCCCTCCTGACAGCCTCCTTACCAATTTGCTCCTTTATGTGGTGCAATAGATCAAACATATATTTTGTAACCTGTGTGATGATGTGTCGATGGTGGTCCACTTCAAAAAATCTTTCTTTGACCTCCTTCCAGACCCTCTTCTTTTGGGCAATAGAGGTCTTTAGTCCCCAGTAGGAAGAAATAGTTTGCACATATGCCTCAGCAAGGACCAGGTTCTGCTTTTAGGAGAATCTTTGGCTCCACTGTGGGCCCCTATGATGTTCCTCCCCTGGTTTTGGGGAGGAACATCAGGGCTGCTTGGAAGGCCCAGAGCAGATTGTGCATTAGTCTGTACCCCAGGTGTTGTGATAGGTGCAAAGTACACACACAGAATAGCACAATTATGACTAAATGGGAAGACAGTGTAGTATTTATCCATGGTCATATAAGGTCCATCTACCTGAGACCCCACAGGTTCATACGGCTCATCCCTTTTCTACTGTCCATTTCGGACTTATGGATGTTCTAACCCGTCATCTGTGGTGATATTCCAGTGACCAGAGCTCTGTCACATGTGACCCCCTGTGAATTGGAGACTGTCAGAAGAGTTTTCTGTTCCTCTTTTTCCCCGTATTCAATGCTGCTATGAAAAAGTATAAGAAGTTTCTTAATTTCAATACATAATTATGTTTATCGGGATACCATCTTTATCTCTAGATCAGTTCTACTATCTCAGTGACTGAGTACTCTGGTTGCGTACACCCTCAAATAGAGGATCTGACCCGATGTGTATCGGTTGGAAACCGTAGTGAGTCAGTAACTTCACATGACTTTGCAACCTATTGATACAAATGTATAAGATATCCTAGAGTGTTGGTTCCCTGTGAGTCGGTATATACCTTCAATTCAGCAGCTCTCTGTGGCATGCCGGCACTACTTCAGCGTTTGCGGCAGTATTACACGGTCTGATTGGACCATATACTGCTAATCACTGAATTTGTGCCCGAGATACCATGTTCCCCCCGTGGGGTGGTGTGGCCTGTAGCGTGTGGTTGTTTGTCTTTGTGTTGTTTTTAAAGTCGTCATTCACACAGTTTTTTAATGTATCTGATCTTCCAGTGTGTGTCACTATCCCATGCATTGGAAAATGCACCATTTGGTATTTTTGTGCCATTTTCCTATAATAAAGATTGTTATTTGATATTTATCAGTTGTGAGCATCCCTTTTTGCAACCTTTCTAAAGGTCACAGTCTCTCTGTTTCCTTTTAATTGTTCAAGACATGCACCACATGCCTTTGCAATTCCTAGTGTGAACTGGCCCTAAAGTCAGTTCTGTTGGGGAAGGAGGGACAGGGGACTGCCAAAAAAGAAGACCTTCTCTTTGCCATTGATGGACATATGCAAAGATATACTAAAAAAAAAAAAATCCTTAAGCGAGCATAATTTGTTCCAGAAATGTGCTTGTAATCCAAAGCACTCGTATATCAAAGCAAATTTCCCCATAAGAAATAGAAACTCAGATGATTTGTTCCACAACCATTTATTCATAAGTCCATTAGTCTATAGTCCATATAAAAAAATGATTATAGCAATGTGACTTTAAGGCAAATTCGAGGCAACTTCAGGGAATGCCTGGGTAATCTTCCTTTAATATCAGATCCAAATTACATCCCGCTTAGGGCTCCTGCACACTGCAGCTCAAAAAAAGCTGCTTTTACAGACATTAAAGCTTTTATTTCAGCTTAAAGAAGCGTGTGCTTTTTTCTGCTCTGTATATTTTTATCGAGCTTCTTCAAGCTTCTTTGAGCTCCTTTTGAGCTTTTTTTAACATAAGTGTTTTTTTGTTTTTCTCACAAACCCTCCTTAGGGCTCATGCACACTGCAGCTCAAAAAAGCTGCTCCTACAGGCTTTTGAGCTTTTTTGAGCTCTTATCTTTCTGCCTGGAAACTCCCCTCTATGTTAGCCAATGTGCCCATGCACACTATGGGTTTTTTAGGAGTTTACAGGCAGAAAAAAATTCCCACCAAACTTTTTTTTGAGAGGAGCTTTCGAGCAGAAAAGATGCCTAAGTGCCCAAAAATGCGCAAAAAAAGTGCGAAAGAGCAAAAAGAAGCTCAAAGAACCTTGTAAACACACATAAAAGCACAAGCTCCTCCAAGCTGAAATAAAAGCTCAAATGCCCGTAAAAGCAGCTTTTTTTTTTTTTTTGAGTTGCAGTGTGCATAAGCCCTTGAAGTCTATGGGCACAAGTTAGATAGAAGTTGCCTTAAAATAGTAACTTTTCTAAAGTCAATGCGACTTTAGTAGTGCTAATTAACCACTTCAGCCCCGGAGAGTTTTGCCCCCTTAATGACCAGGCCATTTTTTGCTATTCAGCACTGCCTTACTTTAACGGACAATTGTGCGGTCGTGCAACACTGTACCCAAATAAAATTGATGTCCTTTTTTCCCACAAATAGAGCTTTCTTTTGTTGGTATTAGATTACATGCGCAATTTTCATTTTTTGCTCTATAAACAAAAAAATAGTGACAATTCTGGGAAAAAAAAAACAATATTTTTCACTTTCTGCTATATACTGTAATGGCGCTTTTCCACTGCATGGAACCGAACGGTTCGGCTCGCTTTTGTGCTTTTCCACTGCTGGTACCGCATGGTATGGTATAGGAACAGTTCGGTACGGTACGGTACGGCGGCACTTTTCCACTGCATGGAACCGAATGGTACGGCTCTCAAAAACAGTACCTACTCGATTGTGGTTCCAACAGGTACCATACCCGGTACCATATCCCACAATCCTTTGCATGCAGTCACTACTAGCCACTGATTGGTCAGAGAATCCCACCCACCCCGTTGTTATCCCACCCACTTAACTTTAGTACTACTTTAGTGGAAAAGCAAACCATACCGTACCATACCGAACCGTTCCAACACCGTACCATGAGGTACCAGCAGTGGAAAAGCAAACCGGGCCAAGCAGGGCCGAGTAGAGCCGAGCCGGTACTTGCAGTGGAAAAGTGCCATAACATTCTAAAAAAAAAAATTTAAAAATCTAATTTTTTCATCATTTTAGGCTAATTTGTATTCTGCTACATATTTTTGATAAACAAAATCCCAATTAAGTGTATTTTGATTGGTTTGCACAAAAGTTATCACTTCTACAAACTAGGGGAAAGATGTCATTTTTTTTTTTTACTAGCAATGGCGGCGATCTGCGATTTTTATCAGGACTGCGACATTGCAGCGGACAGGTCGGACCCCTAACTGACATTTTTGACACTTTTGGGGGGACCAGTGACATGACTACAGTAATCAGTGCTAAAAATATGCTCTGTTACTGTAATAATGACACTGGGAGGGAAGGGGTTAACCCAGGGTTGATCAAAGGGTTAAGTATGAGTGCTTTATAACTGTATGGGGGAGGGACTTGTGGAATCAACACAGAGACCTGTGATCCTAAAAAGGGGATCACAGGCGCTCTGTGTTCATTTCAGAGAAAACAACGGTCTGCTGTGTTTACAACAGCAGACCGTCGTTCTCTCTGGACGGGGAATGATCGTGGGTACCCAGCAGCTTCCCCGCTGCCTAATGGGGCCGGGAGTGTTCCCGCTAACCAACGTACCTACATTTGTGCTCATAAGTTTACATACCCAGGCAGAATTTATGATTTCTTGGCCATTTTTCAGAGAATATGAATGATAACGCAAAAACTTTTCTTTTACTTATGGTTAGTGTTTGGCTGAAACCATTTATTATCAATCAACTGTGTTTACTCTTTTTAAATCCTAATGACAACAGAAACTACCCAAATGGCCCTGATCAAAAGTTTACATACCCTGGTGATTTTGGCCTGATAACATGCACACATGTTGACACAAAGGGGTTTGAATGGCTATTAAAGGTAACCATCCTCACCTGCGATCTGTTTGCTTGTAATTAGTGTGTGTGTATGTAGCACTACTCCTTTGGGAGTTGCTGGTAACGGGTTCCCCTGGGTTACCCATAGCAACCGTACAATAGTTCAGCGACTTCAAAGTGCCTGGCTCAGTCAAGAAACAATCTAGGAGTTTTGTTTTTTTGTGGTTTTATTGAGAACTTGGATAGGAGAAGGGAATGAGTGGGATACTCCAACATGAATAAACTATTCACAATTTGCTGGGACGTCTAGAAGTAACTGAGTGCGGCAAGGCTGCTGCTTCACCTTGTCACTAGCGATGAAGTAGTAATTAATGAACCGCTGTGGATAAGCTGTACTGTACTGTAGAACACTCTTCAGGGCCCTTCCTGGTACCCCTTTTGTTCCTATTCTTCAGGGCATTCTACATGGCACCCCCTTTACTGTAATACTCTCCGTGTGAGCTAGCTCCTTGATCCCCTGACTTCACTGGAGTGGTCCCCCTTCCTGGGCCAGACCGTTTGGCAGGTCCCTCAGTACTCACGGACACTGTTTTTCCCAAGAGACTCTGCCAGCAGCTCCACCGTCAGTTTCACCGGATCCTCTGCAGCTCAGCTCCACACCTGGTTCACTAGGCAGACCGCCTAAGACCACCTTCCTCACACTCTGCAGGAGGAGAGACAGCCGCCCACCTCCTACTGGGACTCTGCTTCCCACCAAAGACCCCCTGTCAGATGTCCCCTCCGCTTTTATGAGCAATCCCAGGATGCATTGCAAGAATGCCCTCCCACTGGGACTCCCATAAAAGCTAATGTGTCACTGGCTGGGTTTCCTCCACTGTCCAACAAGCTCCCTCATTGGATACAGTGGGGACACTCCCTCAGACCCAGTGAATCACACCTGGAAACGTGTAACAGGCAACCTTATAGATCAGGCTCCCCTGATAAGCAGAAGGAGCATAGATGCATTTACCTATCACCTACCTAACTAGGAGGGTGCTACATGTATAAAAGATCAATGAGTTTCTGGACTCCTGACAGACCCTTGCATCTTTTTATCCAGTGCTGCACTGACGTTTCTGGATACTGAGTCATGGGGAAAGCAAAAGAATTGTTGAAGGATCTGCGGGAAAAGGTAGTAGAACTGTATAAAACAGGAAAGGGATATAAAAAGATATCCAATGAATTAAGAATGCCAATCAGCAGTGTTCAAACTCTAATCAAGAAGTGGAAAATGAGGGGTTCTTTTGAAAACAAACTACGGT
Source organism: Pelophylax lessonae (assembly GCF_965119305.1). Classification (NCBI taxonomy): domain Eukaryota; kingdom Metazoa; phylum Chordata; class Amphibia; order Anura; family Ranidae; genus Pelophylax; species Pelophylax lessonae. The sequence goes on from NC_138768.1 coordinate 519,902,658, forward strand.
CAGGTAGACCAACTAAAATTTCAGCCACAACTGCCAGGAAAATTGTTCGGGATGCAAAGAAAAATCCACAAATAACTTAAGGTGAAATTTAGAACTCTCTGAAAACATGTGGTGTGGCTGTTTCAAGATGCACAATAATAGCCGGTTCACACTGAGGCGATCCGACTTGCCGGGGCGACCTGTGAAGTCGCGGTGCACAGCGCGCACCGCGACCTCGGAGCGACATGCACGGACTTCATATCATTGAAGTCAATGCAGGTCGCTCCAGGTCGCCCCAAAGTAGTACAGGACCCTTTTTCTAAGTCGGAGCGACTTGTGTCGCTCCTGTTAGAACGGGTCCTGTGCTAATCTATGGCAGGCGACCGACGGCGACTTGTCAGGCGACCAAGTCGCCTGACAAGTCGCCCCAGTGTGAACCGGCTCTTAGGTGGCACTGGAAGAAAGATGGGCTGCATGGTCAAGTCGCCAGAAGAAAGCCATTACTACACAAATGCCACAAAGTGTCCCGCTTACAATACGCCAAACAACACAGAGACAAGCCTCAAACCTTCTGGCACAAAGTCATTTGGAGTGATGAGACCAAAATTGAGCTTTTTGGCCACAGCCTTAAACGCTACATTTGGAGAGGAGTCAACATGGCCTATGATGAAAGGTACACCATTTCTACTGTGAAACACGGAGGTGGATCGCTGATATTTTGGGGATGTGTGAGCTACAAAGGCACAGGATATTTGGTCAGAATTGATGGCAAGATGAATGCAGTATGTTATCAAAAAATACTGATAAAAAAATTATGTAATGATATACAGTATAATGGCTGCGCTCAACCAATCTCATACACTTTAGTGTTGTGTACAGAAAAAATAGATATACTCTCAAAACATAAATTAAACAATACCAATTAGTTGCCAAGTGCACTAGTGTTGAGTGCAAGTTCAAAAAATAGCTCTAAATAAATAACAAATAGGGACATGTGATAAATCAATATAAACCAATTGCCAAGTGCACATGTGAATGTGTAATACACTTGGAAATATGTGCAATAAATCAAACTCGAAAAATATATATATATGAAATGACACAATAAGACTAATCTAATCAAGTGCAATAAATAAATAGTTGATTAAATAATTCAGTCAATAAAGGCATATGGTCCTGAGGTGCAAAGTGAAAAACCAAAGTACAATGTGCAGATGAGTTCCAATCAGATAATAGCAAATAGGACCAAAGAAAACGTAATCAGTCCAATACCACCCGGTGTGCACAAAAATGCTTACCGGAATGAAAAGACCCTTTGGGGGTCGGTTCAGGCTGTAATTTACAAGTTGTAGACAGGGTGATTAGGCGGCGAGAACCGGTTATTCAATTTCCAGTAAGTAGCTCCAACCAATTTGCACCATCCACCTTAGAATATCCTCAAAGCCAGGAAATAGATCTAGCCCCTCAGACTGTGGGACTGTGCACACCGGGTGGTCCTGTGTCTTGGTGGAGGTGTTGGAGACCTAGGAAGTGCTATTACAGGATGTTTTAGAGACTCTATTTAATTGTAGGACGGTGTTATTGGACTGATTACGTTTTCTTTGGTCCTATTTACTATTATCTAATTGGAACTCATCTGCACATTGCACTTTGGTTTTTCACTTCGCACCTCAGGACCATATGCCTTTATTGACTGAATTATTTAATCAACTATTTATTTATTGCACTTGATTAGATTAGTCTTATTGTGTCATTTCATATGTATATATATTTTTCGAGTTTGATTTATTGCACATATTTCCAAGTGTATTACACATTCACATGTGCACTTGGCAATTAGTTTATATTGATTTATCACATGTTCCTATTTGCTATTTATTTAGAGCTATTTTTTGCATTTGCACTCAACACTAGTGCACTTGGCAACTAATTGGTATTGTTTAATTTATGTTTTGAGAGTATATGTATTTTTTCTGTACACAACACTAAAGTGTATGAGATTGGTTGAGCGCAGCCATTATATATCATTACATATTTTTTTTATTATCCTTTACGTTTTTACGTTTATGTTGCAGCTCCCAACCAGGATTTTTTTCCTTACACTTTACACTTTTGGATTTACTTAATTGTATTTAATTTTATACTGTTTTCCACTGCGCGGGTACTGTTGGTGCTTAACGCCAATTTACTTTCTATCAAAAAATACTGGAGGCAAATTTGCATTCATCAGCCCGGAAACTGCGCATGGGACGTACTTGGACATTGCAACCAGTGCTGTATTTTGGCCTAGGCCAACAAGGCCCAGGCCTAGGGCGGCACTTTGCAGGGGGGCAGCAAAAAGCCACCCCCCTCCACCTGAGACTCTATTGGCCACTGGTTGCTAGAGCCACCTCTCTCACCCCCCTCTCTCTCTCTTTCTCTCTCTCTCTCACCCCCCCTTCCCTCTCTCTCCCCCTTTCTACCTCTCTCTTTCTCTCTCATTCCCCTCTCTCTCATCCCTCTCTCATCCCCCCCTCTTTCTCTCCCCCTCCCTCTCTCCCCATCTCTCTCTCACCCCTCCTCTATCTCTCTCTCTCATCCCCCCTCTCTCTCTCACCCCCCTCTCTTATCCCCCCCCCATTCTCATCCCCCCTCTCTCCCTCCCCTCTCACCCCCCTCTCTCCTTCATCCCTCCCTCTCTCCCTCACCCACCCCCCTCTCTCTCTCCCACCCCCTCTCACCCCCCTTGTGAGATCTCAGGGGTTCATGCTGGGACTTGTAGTCCTTCAATTTTGGAGGGAGTCACATCCGTTAAAAAAGAAGTGGGGCAAATTTACATGGGGGGGGGGGGGGCACCCAATTTTAGTCTTGCCTAGGGCAGCACAAAACCAAAATACACCTCTGATTGCAACATGACAATGGTCCTAAACACAGTGCCAAGTTGACCTGGCATTGGCTACAGCAGAATAAAACGAAGGTTCTGGAGTGGCTATTGCAGACTCCTGACCTCAATTTCATTGTGCCACTCTGGGGAGATCTCAAACATGCAGTTCATGCAAGACAGCCCAAGAATTGACAGGAACTGGAGGCTTTTTGCCAGGAAGAATGGGCAGCTTTACCATCTGAGAAGATAAAGAGTCTCATCCACAAATACCACAAAAGACTTCAAGATGTCATTGATGTTAAAGGGGGCAATACACGGTATTAAGAACTGGGGTATGTAAACTTTTGATCAGGGTCATTTGGGTAGTTTCTGTTGTCATAATGATTTAAAAAGAGTAAACACAGTTGATTAATAATAAATGGCTTCAGCCAAACACTAACCATGAGTGAAAGAAAAGTTTTTGTGTTATCGTTCATATTCTTTGAAAAATGGCCAAGAAATCATCAATTCTGCCAGGGCATGTAAACTTATGAGCACAACTGTATATGTTGGTTCGCGCAGCTGAGCCAGCCTGCCGCAATATATCTGCGGCAAGTGGTCGGCAAGTGGTTAAGACAGCTCTCATGGACTAAAATGAGACGTGACTCTATGCGTTTTGCAAGACCTCGCTCTTTTATCAAGTTAAAGTTTATTTTAAAAAAAATGCTCCTCTTGTAAAACACTTGCAGACCAAGTTACTCGCAATAAAAGTTTTTACTGTATGTAGATATATATATATATATACAGTATCTCACAAAAGTGAATACACCCCTCACATTTTTGTAAATATTTTATTCTATCTTTTCATGTGACAACACTGAAGAAATTACAATTTGCTACAATGTACAGTAGTGAGTGTACAGCTTGTATAACAGTGTATATTTGCTGTCCCCTCAAAATAACTCAACACACAGCCATTAATGTCTAAACCGCTGGCAACTAATGTGAGTACACCCCTAAGTGAAAATTTCATAATTGGGCCCAATTAGCCATTTTCCCTCCCCGGTGTCATGTGAATTGTTAGTGTTACAAGGTCTCAGGTGTGCATGGGGAGCAGGTGTGTTAAATTTGGTGTTATCGCTCTCACTCTCTCATACTGGTCACTGGAAGTTCAACATGGCATCTCATGGCAAAGAACTCTTCAAGGATCTGAAAAAAAGAATTGTTGCTCTACATAAAGACGGCCTAAGCTATAAGGAGATTGCCAAGACCCTGAAACTGAGCTGCAGCACAGTGGCCAAGACCATACAGCGGTTTAACAGGACAGGTTCCACTCAGAACAGGCATCACCATGGTCAACCAAAGAAGTTGAGTGCACGTGCTCAGCGTCATATCCAGCGGTTGTCTTTAGAAAATAGATGTATGAGTGCTGCCAGCATTGCTGCAGAGGTTAATGGGGTGGGGGGTCAGCCTGTCAGTGCTCGGACTATATGCTGCATACTGCATCAAATTGGTCTGCATTGCTGTCATCCCAGAAGAAGCCTCTTCTAAAGATGATGCACAAGAAAACCTGCAAACAGTTTGCTGAAGACAAGCAGACTAAGGACATGGATTACTGGAACCATGTCCTGTGGTCTCATGAGACCAAGATAAACGTATTTAGTTCAGATGGTGTCAAGCATGTGTGGCGGCAACCAGGTGAGGAGTACAAAGACAAGTGTGTCTTGCCTACAGTCAAGTATGGTGGTGGGAGTGTCATTATCTGGGGCTGCATGAATGCTGCCAGCACTGGGGAGCTACAGTTCATTGAGGGAACCATGGATGCCAACATGTACTGTGACATACTGAAGCAGAGCATGATCCCTTCCCTTTGGAGACTGGGCCGCAGGGCAGTATTCCAACATGATAACGACCCCAAACACACCTCCTTGCTAAAGAACTGAGGGTATAGGTAATGGACTGGCCAAGCATGTCTCCAGACCTAAGCCCTACTGAGCACCTGTGGGGCATCCTCAAACAGAAGGTGGAGGAGCACAAGGTCTCTAACATCCACCAGCTCTGTGATCTCCTCATGGAGGAGTGGAAGAGGACTCCAGTGGCAACCTGTGAAGCTCAGGTGAACTCCATGCCCAAGAGGGCTAAGGCAGTGTTGGAAAATAATGGTGGCCACACAAAATATTGATACTTTTGGACATTTTCACTTAGGGATGTACTCACTTTTGTTGCCAGCGATTTAGGCATGGCTGTATGTTGAGGTATTTTGAGGGGACAACAAATTTACACTGTTATACAAGCTGTACACTCACGACTTTACATTGTAGCAAAGTGTCATTTCTTCAGTGTTGTCATATGAAAAGATAGAATAAAATATTTACAAAAATGTGAGGGGTGTACTCACTTTTGTGAGATACTGTATATCTATTTAATCTATTCTAATCCATCTATCTAATCTATCTATCCGTGTGTTTGAGCTTTGGGGTGCACACCCTAATGTAATAGGATGCACACACCTTTGGCCCTTATGGTGACTGGAATGTTTTGCAGCTGCCGAAAAAGAATCTACCTGCATGTGAATTTATCAAATTAGTTTTACAGTTATCAGAGATTATAGGTTTCAGTAAACCTATGCAGCTCTAGGCATAGCAGCCCACAATCCCATAGATATTTAAAAATTACATGAATTTTCACTGCCTGAATTTAATGTTGTTTCTGGCCATTGTTAGCTTGTGCACCTTTTTAGTTGACTTATTTCCAGATCAGATTACTTTTTTCTTATTTGGACATCTTCTGCCATCTAGAGGTTGAGTGAGCATAATGTATTGTTTGCAATTGTAGTACAAAATGGATGACTTGGTAAAATATTTTAAATTCCTATACTTTCAGTTAAAGGGAACTAGCCGCAAAGCAAAATACCAGTAGTAGAAGCTTTAAATGGGAACTTGAATTTGACTCAAATGGCGCTTTTCCACTGCATGGAACCGAACCGTTCGGCTCGCTTTTGTGCTTTTCCACTGCTGGTACCGCATGGTATGGTGTTGGAATGGTTCGGTACGGTACGGCGGCACTTTTCCACTGCATGGAACCGAACGGTACGGCTCTCAAAAACAGTACCACCTCGATTGTGGTTCGTACCATACCGGTACCATATCCCACAATCCTTTGCATGCAGCTGACTGTTTGTGACTACTAGCCACTGATTGGTCAGAGAATCGTTGTTATCCCACCCACTATCCCACCCACTTAATTTAGTACTACTTTAGTGGAAAAGCAAACCATACCAAACCGTACCGAACCGTTCCAACACCGTACCATGCGTTACCATGCAGTGGAAAACCAAACAGGGCCAAGCAAGGCCAAGTAGAGCCGAGCCGGTACTTGCAGTGGAAAAGTGCCAAAAGCTGCATAGTATCAAAGCTCCCAGCTGTCCCTGATTTTGAGTGACTGTCCCTGATTTGGAACAAAGTCCCTCTTTCCTCCTCATTTGTCCCTCGTTTTGGTCTGATCTAAATACTTGTATATACAATGCACTACTTATCTATCAAAGTGTTTCCCAGTGCTAAACCTTTCATCCAATTTCTAAATTGCTGCATTTGTACATTTCAAAAGCCAATATAAAGGAATAGTAGTGGTAAAAAAAAAAAAAAAAGCACTTGCGGGTTTGAATAATCTTTTTTTGTATAATCCTCCTGCGTGGCAGGCGGGTGTCCTATGCCTGTATACTTTTGCTACTAGGTGTCCCTCATTCCCATCTCAAAAAGTTGGGAGGTATAAAGTGGTGATTGGCCAGTGAAGATAAATATATCCACCATACCTCCCAACTGTCCCTGATTTTGAGGGACTGTTGCTGATTTGGATCAAGGTCCCTCTGTCCCTCTTTCCTCCTCAGTTGTCATTCATTTTGGTTGTATATAAAATGCACTCTTTATCTGGGAAAAAGTGTTTCCCAGTGCTAAACCTTTCATCCAATTTTAAATTGCTGCATTTGTAAATTTCAAAAGCCAATATGAAGAAATAATAGTGGTAAAAAAAAAAAGTTGTGGGTTTTACCAATATTTTTATTTGTATAATTTTCATTCAAGGGGGTATGGCAGGGTGTGTCTCCTATGCCTACATACTTTTTCTAATAGGTTTTCCTCGTTCCCATCTCAAAAAATTGGGAGGTATGTGTCCACGTATACAGCAAATGATGTAATTGCCCTGGAAATCATATCTAGTCTATAAGTTGAGGAGTAGCAGCTTGCAACTGAAGCTTCTTCACAGGTATTTTGTGTTTTTCCTTTCCTGCTTACATTGTGTAATTTTGTATCTCTATACCAGCCTTCCTTAGTGCCGGTTCACACTTCTGCGATGCGGGAACGCTGCAAATATGCAGCGTGTTCCCGCAACGCATCCGCACATCTGGCAGTTCACACTGCCATATGCGATACGCACGGGGTGTCAATTAAAAGTTAACGGCACCCCCAGTTGCGATCGCATATCGCAGTGCGATCTGCAAGTACGCACAGAATCCGATCGCACAAGTGTGAACCACTATGCGATCCCATTCTACCGTGGCTCAAAAAAAGCCTCATGTGCGTGTTTGGTGCGGATACAGTGCGAATTCAGCCATATTAAGTGTATGGCTGAACTCGCATCCGCACATCAGATCGCATGTAATTAGGAGCAGTGCGCTCCGAATTACATGCGATCTCCGCAAACGCGGAAGTGTGAACCGGCACTTAGCCTACTTACCATGAAGAAACCCTAAGGAAGCTCCTGTATTCCACACCGCCGCTCCACTTGCTGGCGTGCATTCCAAATGCCTACATGTTTCGCTAATACAGCGTCCTAAGGAGCTTCCTGAAGACACTGTATTGTCAAAACATATGTAAGTTGTAACACATTCGTCATATACAGTCTACACTGTGACGTCAACTTTGGTTCCGGCATTTGGAACGCATGCTGGCTCCAGCAAATGGAGCGGCGGCATGGAATACAGGCTGTGTATATTGGTGCCGAGAGACTGGGCACCTTAACCTTCTTAGCGGTATTCCCGAGTGTAGCTCGGGGTTACATTTCAGAGCCAAAAGCGGTAACCCCGAGCCACACTCGGGGTACCGCCAGAAGCATCGATGGATCCTGTAAAAGAGGTTTCTTACCTTGTCACCGGGATCCAGCGATGTGTCCCGGCGGTGTCTCGCGGCGGATCTTCCTCCCGATCGTCTCCGTGCCCCGGCTTCCGTCTCCTGCGACGTGACGTTCGCAGGGGGGTGGAACCGGCGGCAAATTCAAATGTAAAAACACACCAAACACACTGATACCATTCAAAATAAAAAAAAATCACATTAGTTTGCCCCCCAGTGCCCTTTCCTTCAGTTTTAGCCCCCGTTCACACTAAGGCGACCTGTGAGGCGACCTGGTCGCCTCACAGGTCGCCGTAGGTCGCCTTCCATAGGGAAGCTGCGGACCCGTTCTAATAGGAGCGACACAAGTCGCTCCGACTTAGAAAAAGGGTCCGGAGCTTCTTTGGGGCGACCAGGAGGCGACCGCCATAGACTTCAATGTTATGAAGTCCGTGGCGGCCGCTCCGAGGTCGCGGCGCGCTGCTCGCACCGCGACCTCGGAGGTCGCGGTGCGAAGTAGCGTTGCGTGTATGTGAACGGGGGCTTACTGTACTTTTTATGTAAATATATATATATATATATATAAATACAGTATATATATATATATATATATATACGTAATTCTTGTGAATGAGCAGCCCAAACCAACTGTAAACATTGTATATATACAGGGCTTTTTTTCTCCGAGAATAGGTGCAGGTACTCGCCTCTTCTGAGTCACCCCTTGACTCTGCCCCCTACCCACCTCCGAGCGCTGTCCTTTGGTTCCATCCTCTACCTACCTCCCAGTACCTCCCCTTTTAGAGAATACAGAACCAAGTATAATGTTGTGGCTCTAGGTAATTTGTATAGAATTTGTTAATGATAACTAAAAAAGCAGTAAATAAGATCCCCTGGAATCAACAATAGACCCCCCAACAAAAGATCCCCCCCAGCAACAATAAATCTTCCCCTGCAACAATAGAAAAAACATTAAAATAGATCCCCTGCAATCAGCAACCATAGACCCCCCCCCCAACAATAGATCCCCCAGCAACAATAAATCTTCCCCCTGCAATAATAGAAAAAAATGTAAAATAGATCCCCCAGCAACAATAGATCTTACCCTGCAACAATAGAAAAAACAGTAAAATAGATCCCCTGCAATTAGCAACAATAGACCCCCAACAACAATAGCCCCCAAACAACAATAAATCCCCGGCAACAATCGCCCCCCAATAAATCCTCCACTGCAACAATAGACCCCCCAACAATAGCCCCCCAGCAACAATTCCCCAAGCAGCAATAAATCCTCCACTGCAACAATATCCTCCCCCCCCCCCACAGCAAAATGCCCTCCAGCAACCATAGGATCACCGCAGCAACAATAGATCCCCCAGCAGCCAGCATCAATAGGTCATTCAGCTCACCCCTCTGACCCCCAGCACCCTTTGCCTTTGCATACATTCAGACTGGAAGTGCCGGAACTGCGTTCCCCCGCGTTCCCGCTGAAAAAAAGCCCTATATATATATATACGTATATATATATATATACATTTATAATATATGTATACATAATATATGTATACATACATATTATATATATAATATATATAATAAATGTATACAGTTGGTTTGGGCTGCTCATTCACAAGAATTACATGCAAAATAATGGTACCGTTTTCAGCACCTAAAATCCAAAAGAATCATACCGCCAGGGAGGTTAATTTGTGAGTGTATATAGTTTTAAACTTTATGGGCACTTTTCTAATATTACAAAAATACTACACAATGATAGAATTTATTTGTGATAGGAGCATCTTTTTCACACTGCGGAGTGGCTCTTTCATTGCTTAACCACTTTCTGCCGGCGCTGTAGCCGAAAGACAGCTACAGCACGGGTTTACTTTGCCAGGAGGGCGTACATGGACGTGCCGAGACCGCATAACATGTGTGTACACCCCGGCCCCAGGGGTTGTGAGCCTGGACGCCGACACTTTCCTACCACTACTGCTTCCTTTCTACTACCTATTTCCTACTGTTCTTCCCCTGTCTTTCATCCTCTCCTTTTCTCTCCTTCTCTCGCTTTCTTTTCTTATGTTTGAACTGTTTGACATAATGCTATGGGTGTTAACGGACCATACAGTTAGCATCTCTGTGGAATCACAGATGGTGGACCCCTCCCCAGTTAGTCGTGGTGTAATGGGTTGGGGGGCCAGGGGCAGCTCTCCCCCTCGGGGCGCAGTAAATTCCCATGGGGGCGCCGGAGGGGGTGGCGGGGTCTGGGCCAGCCAATGCTGATTTATTTGGCATGGGGGGCTACACTTTTTTATTTGCTGATGTTTATACTACTGTTCAACTATTTTCACATGTCGGCTGTTTTGACTGGCTCCTTTTTGTTCTTTGTTTTAGACCCGGTTCACACTTCTGCGTGTGCCGGGTTCGCATGTCATGTCGGAGCGCACTGCTCCGACATGACATGCGATCAGCTGTGCGGTGCGAGTATAGCCATACAGTTTGTATGGCTAAATTCGCACCGCACCCGCAGCAAAGACGCACAGGAGGCATTTTTGCTGCCGCATCAGGATCGGATCGCACAGCGGTTCACACTTGTGCGATCCGATCCTGTGCGAACTGCACGATCGCACTGCGATATGCGATCAAACTGGGGGTGTCGTTAAGATTACATTGACACCCCCAGCGGATCGCATATGGCAGTGTGAACTGCCGGGGGTGCGTGTGCGATGCGGGAACAGGCTGCGAATTCGCAGCCTTCCCGCATCGCAATAGTGTGAACCGAGCCTTATGGTCATGGACTGATTGTATCTTTTTACCTTTGTGAAAATCAATAAAAAAAACATTGAAATCTAAAATCTACTTAAGTGCCAGTTCTCATTTGTGCGATCACAGAAATTCCTAAAGTTACATGCAATCTCTGTGCGGTGCAAATTCAGCCATACAGTTTTTATGGCTGAATTCGCACTGCAATCGCACTAAAACACGCACAGGACCCTTTTTTGGTCCGCAGCAGAATCGGATCGCATGGTGGTTCACACTAGTGTGAGCCGATTCTGTGCAAACTTTCAAATCGCACTGCGATATGCGATCTGATCTGGGGGTGTTGTTAACTTTTAATTGACACCCCCAGCATATCGCGTATGGCAGTGTGAACTGCAAGGGGTGCGGATGCGATCCGGGAACACGCTGTATATTCAGGGCCATCTTACCGAATGGGCGCGCTGGGCAGTTGCCCGGGGGCCCCACATGCCCGGCAGGCCCCACCTGCCCAGCCCCAGCCAAGCATCAGTCCCGATTCCCGTGTGCATCCTGCCACCGAACTTAGCAGGTGGCAAGCACCTGTAGGCCCTGCGCTGCTGTCGAGTCTGAATCCCGTCCGTGTGTGTGTTCACCGGACCCAGCTGCCAAACTTGAAAGCTGTCATTAGCCTGGCACTGCTGTACCAATAAATATAGACTTATCGATTATTTGCATTTTTATTCTCGTGGGTGATTGTGTAGGCAGGGCCCCAGTGCACTGCATTGCCCAGGGCCCTGATGGCACTGTGTATATTCGCAGCGTTCCCGCATCGCACAAATGTGAACCGGCACTAGTAGGTGATAAATCATTTTTTCTTTTTATTTACATATTTATATATTGTTTATGATTGGCTGTGTATGGAGTTTTTCATTCATCAGCCTTTCTTATTTATACTGTTGCAGTATGATGTTCGATACTCATGGCCTCCCTATATGTTTTGGAAACATGTTTTCTACCCTCTGAGTAGTACATATTCATCCCCTCTCATCTTCCACTCTTTTCCCATTGGGTGACTGCTCCCTCTAGTGGATGATCCTGGTTATATGGTCAGTATTGACATGTGCTTGCATATATGCTTTAATATAGTGTATGTCATAGTATACACAGATGTTATATCCAATTATTCATTTTAGGTCACCTTATACTGAGGTTGCCTCTCCTTCCTTTGTCCTTCTATGTGGTGATGTCACTCCATTTTCTCTTTGTCCATTGATGGATATTACTTATTGAACTGGACTCTGGTATGTTTTCATTATTCCTAATTCCCCTATATGCATAGATATGAACTTATATACTTTTCTGCCCTTTTTATACTGTGTCTACTTTTTGGTGATGATGTGCATGGGCGCACCTATTGGTGCGCTACGTGTTCACTCAATCTTCTATTGCACCCCATACTCGCCTGTGAGGCATTCCATCTAATACCGGTGTGCCATGGGAGAGTTTATTCAGGATGGTTGTGCTTTTTTCTTCCACTTGTACATAAACTTTTATTACACCACTCTCTGCATATTTAATATGTGCAAAAAATGTGACAATTTTTATATTAACAGATTGATAGCATTGCTACCAAAAATATACTTTTTATGTGCATGTGTACATGTATAACTGGTGTCTGATTGTATATTATTTATTTTTATTTTTTTTTTTCATTTTTATTTAAAGGTATGCAATAATACAGAGTGATAAAACAATCAGCAGTAACAATAGTTTCCAAGCAACAGGTTCAATACAATAGGTAGTGAGGTACTTTCAACACATTATGAATGTTAACTAAGTAGATCAGGAGCAATAAGGCAACGAGATTGTATCTCTGCAGAAGTTTCCTGCACCTAAAACAATACATAATACAGTATGGAGAACCTAGGTTAGAGCTATCAACGTACATCAATCTGGTGGGAAAAGAGTGAACGAGAATGGGCATTATATAACTCTGCAATGTCAAACAAAATATGGGAGTAAATCAAAAGATAATAAGGCGCAGAACATATAACTGTTCTCTGCATCATTCGTGCCCACTTGTCATAGCATACCAAATAACATTTTCAGGTTTTTTTGTAAGTTGAGGAAAGGATAGAAGTTGAAAAAGGTTAAGAAAAGGCCAAAGTTGAGAAAGGAAATGAATAGGAGAAGTGCAGCAGAAAAAGGGAGAAAAGAAAAAAAAAAAGGGAGGGGGAAGAGAGAGGAAGGGGAGGGGGAAGGTAAGGGGAGCCCTGACACCGTCGACATCCCAGAACTGGTAGTTTCCCCCTTAGGAATAGTGTCATTAAAAATAGGTCAGATATTCACCCGAGAACAGGAACAGGTCCCACTGAAGCCACTGATCCCTGTGGACCTCCACCCTGTCCCAGAGGGAAGACACCAAACTCTCCATTCGCTGAATATCATTCACCCTGACAAACCATTGAGAAACTGTAGGTGGAGATTGTTGCTTCCATGTAATGCGGATGCATACCCTAGCAGCGTTAAGAAGGTGCTTCAATAACAATTTACTGTATTTCCTGCTAGACATAGGTTAAATTAAGGAGCACTGCTGCTGGATCATCTATAAGAGATATGTCAGTTAGTTTATGAATGATACCTGCAGTCAGAAAGGGGGCATCCGAGGGCATTCCCAAAAAATGTGCAGAAGTGTTCCCGGTTGTGTGTCGTAGTGCCAACACGATGGACTGTGGCCGGGGAAACATTGATGCCAAGACAGAAGGGGATCGATACCAGCGCATAAGAATTTTATAAGTAATCTCTTTTGTATTTGCTACATAAGGAAGATTTGTGGGTGAAGAAAAGAATCCTGTTCTTTTGAGCTTCTGAAAACATAACATTAAGATCCCTTTCCCATTTTTTCAGGAAAGGGGGATTAGCACGTGATGAGATTGTCACAAGGATGCTGTAAGAGCATGAAAGGGATTTCCTTAAGGGGCCATCACCCACACAATTGTCTTCAAATGAGGTAAGGTGTCGATGGAAATTGTTATGGTCCAGCAGGGAACGGAGGAAGTGGGATAATTGCCTGATCTTCCATCAACCCAGAATCGAAGAGGCAAATGCACTATATAATGCTGAGGGATGGTGCCACTCCGATGGGCCCAAGAAATCAAAGGTTCTGGCCAAACTCCGCTCAGGATGCAATTGGAACGTCTTATCCGTGAGACCCGGAGCAAAGTCCGGGTGACCAATGATCGGGGTCATCGGTGAAGGGAACCCGTTCATCCCAGCCCATCTGAAATATTTATGGATCTCCACCAGTGTAGGCTCAATCAAAGAGTGCAGAGGGAGAGATCGGAAGTAACGTTGCTCAACCCACGGGAGACCAGCTAGCGGAACTGGCACTGATTCCTGTTTCAATGCCACCCACAGTTTATGGGAAGAGTGTCTACACCGGTCCACTATTATGGGAAGAGTGTCTACACCGGTCCACTATTCTATTCAAATGGGTACACACCTCCCCTGAGCTTTGAGCGTTGCAGGAGTGTCCGCCTAATACTGGAAGGTTTGTTCTGCCAAATGTAACGAATGAACAGCGTCCTGAGTTTGCGAAATAAATCTGAAGGTATTTTAATCAGTAGAGCTTGCAGAAGATAAAGGAGACGTGGCATGACGTTCATTTTTAGGACGTCGCACCTACCAACCCACAAGATGGCCAGGGTTCTCCATTTGTTCAAATCCCCGGAGAATGTGTTAAGTAAGAAGAAAAGTAGAAAGTTGAGTTTGTAAGTAAGTTGTAGAATGGCGGGAATCTTTGTCACCAGGTATTGGATATAATGAGAGGCCCAACGGAACGGAAAGTTACTACTAAGGCTATGTAAGAGCCGTGGAGAAAGGGAAACGTTGAGGGCTTCCGATTTTTGTAGGTTGACTTTGAAGTTGGAAAGGTCCCCGTATTTGCGAATCTCAGATAGCAAGACCGGTAGTCAGATAAGTGGGTCTGTTATGTAAAACAATAAGTCGTCTGCGTAGGCAGCACTTTTATGATGGTGTAAGCTGGTCACGAATTCTCTAATGTCGGTATTATGTCTGATGTGCTGAAGAAGAGGTTCCAACGAGAGAATGAAAAGGAGCGGAGAAAGAGGGCATCCCTGCCTCATGCCATTGCTAATATTGAATGGGTCAGAGGTAACTCCATTCACCCTTACAGAGGCAGTCGGATTTGAGTAAATAGCGGAAATCCATGACAGCACAGGCGCCGGCATACCAATGTTGCATAGGTTGGTTAGCAGGAAGGCCCAACTCACCCTATTAAATGCTTTTTCAGCGTCAGTCGATAGCAGCATGAGGGGAGATTTGAGTATATTATTTTATTATTCACAGAAATCTATAAATATATACCCTCCTTGTTTAACCCCTGAAGAAGCGGTATCCCCGCGAAACATGTCGGGTGGTTGCAATAGACACCACTAACCCTGGCGTGGGTCCCTTTACCTCCAGTGGTGACCCATATTCAACTAAGAGGAGTAGCAGGATATACTTGGTTCAATCAACCCATCTGAACCATTTACAGTTTTTTTCATGATGCACAGTCTGTTGTTTTTGACTATTTCTTTTTTTTATTTTCTATTTTTGTCCTATGTTGCTTTTCATTTGAGCACAAATTGTATGTGTAATTTTTTTAGATGTATTTAATAAACTTTATATTTTTTTATATACATGGATAAACATTCTACGGAGTACCATGAAAGTCCCATTTTGCCTCAACACCATTCCAGTCCATTTGATTGTTCGGGATGTAGGTGCTGTTAACGTTTGTCATATGCCTGTAGCATACTCTATCTGCAAACTATGAAACATGTTTATATTTAGTTTTTTTAAGGGCAGAATATAGAATATTTGACACAGTCCTGACCTCAGTATCTGAGGAAAGGGATTTAGGAGTAATTATTTCAGAAGACTTAAAGGTGGGAAGACAATGTAATAGAGCAGCACGAAATGCCAGCAGAATGCTTGGATGTATAGGGAGAGGTATAAGCAGTAGAAAGAGAGAAGTGCTTATGCCGCTGTACAGAACACTGGTGAGACCTCACTTGGAGTATTGTGCGCAGTACTGGAGGCCATATCTCCAGAAGGATATAGATACTCTAGAGAGAGTTCAGAGAAGAGCTACTAAACTAGTACATGGATTGCAGGAAAAAACTTACCAGGAAAGGATAAAGGACCTTAACATGTATAGCTTGGAAGAAAGAAGAGACAGAGGGGATATGATAGAAACATTTAAATACATAAAGGGAATCAACTCGGTAAAGGAGGAGAGCATATTTAAAAGAAGAAAAACTACCACAAGAGGACACAGTTTTAAATTAGAGGGGCAAAGGTTTAAAAGTAATATGAGGAAGTATTACTTTACTGAGAGAGTAGTGGATGCATGGAATAACCTTCCTGCAGAAGTGGTAGCTGCAAATACAGTGAAGGAGTTTAAGCATGCATGGGATAGGCATAAGGCTATCCTTCATACAAGATAGGGCCAGGGACTATTCATAGGATTCAGATATATTGGGCAGACTAGATGGGCCAAATGGTTCTTATCTGCCGACACATTCTATGTTTCTATGTTTCTATGTTTCTATTTGTGTGGAAAGAAAATGCTAAAAATGTTATATGGGTACAGTGTTGCATGATTATTAATAATTATTATTCAAAGTTGCGTCAGCGCTGAAAGCTGAAAATTTGCCTGGGCAGGAAGGGGGTAAAAGTGCCCAGGAGGCAGGTGGTTAAAAGAAATACGTTTTCAGTCACTAATTATTTATTCATTATTTATTTGGATTTCAATATGGTTGTATGAATTTAGCATTGTATCGCCGGACCTTATTTTGATCCTTATGAGCGCTGAGACACTGTGACTCCTAATGTTAGGGATTGCTGAGGAGGATTAGTTCAGCCTCGCAGGAACAAGCTACTATTGTTGGAGGAGACATGCTGTGCGACTGAGGCCTACACTGTGAGCTGAGCCTGTCAGAGGGAAGGGAGGGGCCCAGACACCACTATCTCTAGTCCCTATCCAGAGCTCCAAGCTTTCTCTCTTTCTTGGTGAAGAACCTTTATTAGGTTCATTGAAACCAGTGAGGAGAAGTAACATCAGTTGACATATTTAATGATATCCCTTAAAGGGACAGACACATATGACCTAAACTTGGGGTAAACTGGGAAGTGAGCTGCTAATGGTGGAGGGGAGTGGGGCACATGGTGATCTATTGTTCACGAAGAATCATTAGAAGGTGATTAAAGAGGTTCACTGTAGGACATGCAGACTTTCTAGTTTTAATTTTCATTTTTTGTTTATTGATGTTAAAACTGGACTGTAATAAGACTGAAGATATATTTTTCATATACAAACCCAATTCCGAAAAAGTTGGGACACTGTACAAATTGTGAGTAAAAAAGGAATGGACTAATTTACAAATCTCATAAATGTAAATTTTATTTACAATATAATATAGATAAAATATCAAATGTTGAAAGTGAGACGTTTTGAAATGTCATGCCAAATATTGGCTCATTTTGGATTTCATGAGAGCTA
The DNA here is from genome assembly GCF_965119305.1 of Pelophylax lessonae. NCBI lineage: Eukaryota > Metazoa > Chordata > Amphibia > Anura > Ranidae > Pelophylax > Pelophylax lessonae. The sequence continues at coordinate 519,919,885 of NC_138768.1, forward strand.
CACATTCCAAAAAAGTTGGGACAGGTAGCAATAAGAGGCCGGAAAAGTTAAATGTACATATAAGGAACAGCTGGAGGACCAATTTGCAACTTATTCGGTCAATTGGCAACATGATTGGGTATAAAAAGAGCCTCTCAGAGTGGCAGTGTCCCTCAGAATTCAAGATGTGCAGAGGATCACCAATTCCCCCAATGCTGCGGCTAAAAATAGTGGAGCAATATCAGAAAGGAGATTCTCAGAGAAAAATTGCAAAGAGTTTGAAGTTATCATCATCTACAGTGCATAATATCATCCAAAGATTCAGAGAATCTGGAACAATGTCTGTGCGTAAGGGTCAAGGCCAGAAAACCATACTGGATGCCCGTGATCTTCGGGCCCTTAGACGGCACTGCATCACATACAGGAATGCTACTGTAATGGAAATCACAACATGGGCTCAGGAATACTTCCAGAAAACATTATCAGTGAACACAATCCACCGTGCCATTCGCCGTTGCCTGCTAAAACTCTATAGGCCAAAAAAGAAGCCATATCTAAACATGATCCAGAAGCGCAGGCATTTTCTCTGGGCCAAGGCTCATTTAAAATGGACTGTGGCAAAGTGGAAAACTGTTCTGTGGTCAGACAAATCAAAATTTGAAGTTCTTTGTGGAAAACTGGGACGCAATGTCATCCGGACTAAAGAGGACAAGGACAACCTGAGTTGTTATCAGCACTCAGTCCAGAAGCCTGCATCTCTGATGGTATGGGGTTGCATGAGTGCGTGTGGCATGGGCAGCTTACACATCTGGAAAGGCACCATCAATGCTGAAAGGAATATCCAAGTTCTAGAACAACATATGCTCCCATCCAGACGTCGTCTCTTTCAGGGAAGACCTTGCATTTTCCAACATGACAATGCCAGACCACATATTGCATCAATTACAACAACATGACTGCGTAGAAGAAGGAACCGGGTACTGAAATGGCCAGCCTGCAGTCCAGATCTTTCACCCATAGAAAAATTTGGCGCATCATAAAGAGGAAGATGCAACAAAGAAGTCCTAAAACAGTTGAGCAACTAAAAACCTGTATTAGACAAGAATGGGACAACATTCCTATTCCTAAACTTGAGCAACTTGTCTCCTCAGTCCCCAGACATTTGCAGACTGTTATAAAATGAAGAGGGGATGCCACACAGTGGTAAACATGGCCATGTCCCAACTTTTTTGAGATGTGTTGATGCCATAAAATTTAAAATCAATTTATTTTTCCCTTAAAATTATACATTTTCTCAGTTTAACATTTGATATGTCACCTATGTTGTATTCTGAATAAAATATTGAAATTTGAAACTTCCACATCATTGCATTCTGTTTTTATTCACAATTTGTACAGTGTCCCAACTTTTTTGGAATCGGGTTTGTATTATTTTACACTACTGTATATATTGATATTTTGATTTGATTCACATTGGAATGTATATAGAGATTTCACAGCATGTAGTTATAAGTACAGTAGTGCAGCGCTGGATCATTTTGGTTTACATAAACCACTTAAGCCCTGTACGTTTTTTTTACCCCTTTCATGACCGGGCATTTTTTGCTATTCAGCACTGTGCTAATTTAACTGGCAATTGAACGGTCATGCAATACTGTATGCAAATTACATTTTATCATTTTTTTTCACACAAATAGAGCATTTCTAATTATTTGCCAAATAAAAAAAAAAAAAAATTTTAAAAAATAATGATATTTTCTACTTCCTTTTTTTCTTTTTATGTCAAATGGTTTTTATTTGAAGTTTCTAATTTTTACAAAAACAAGAGTAAAGATATATTAAAGATGACACTCAAGACCAAAGTCAGGCATGGGTTAGTCTTCCTTTTTTTCTACTTCCTGTCATAAAACATATGTAATAAAATCTAATTTTGTCATAAATTTAGGACAAAATGTATTCTGCTACATGTCTTTGATAAATAAAAATCCTGATAAGTGTATGTTAATTGGTTTGTGTGAAAGGTATAGTGTCTACAAGCTATGATATTCGTATATCTGAAAATTGATCAATTCTGATTAATTCCCCCCAAATAACACCTTTTCCTGGTGCCTCCATGGCAGCATACTTACCAATGAGCTCTATCATTGGTATGCTGCCATGGATAGGCACCAGGAAAGGAAAATTACGGTAAGTATGATACACTTTTCGGTTTTCCTGCTGCCTCTGTCATGGCAGCATACCAATGATAGTGCTCATTGGTATGCTGCCATGAATAGGCACCAGGAAAGGAAAATTACGGTAAGTATGATACACTTTTCCATTTTCCTGGTGCCTCTGTCATGGCAGCATACCAATGATAGTGCTCATTGGTATGCTGCCATGAATAGGCACCAGGAAAGGAAAATTACGGTAAGTATGATACAATTTTCCGTTTTCCTGGTGCCTCTGTCATGGCAGCATACCAATGATAGTGCTCATTGGTATGCTGCCATGAATAGGCACCAGGAAAGGGAAATTACAGTAAGTATGATACAATTTTCCGTTTTTGGAAAGTTGACAGTCTAAGGCATTTAGTAAAAGGCGCGGTGAGCTTTTTCAAGTTGTAGTTTTCTTGTCAGCTTCTACAGCCACACCCAAGCCACAATTCTTGTAACATAGGGGCCAGTGATTTGAAAGCATTAATCCTTCCTGCTCCAACAGGGCCTTGTGAGGACCCTTGTGGGCCACAAGGATGCAGAGGCAATGTGCCTAGCCAACTTGTGATCCACTAATGCCAAGGTGCCAGGGGAGGAAGGGGGAGGGGGGTCCTGCAGCGCTCCCTCAACAGGACCTCACACTGATAACCAGGATCACTGTCTGAGTCACAACACCCTGAGTCTTCCTTAACGCTTACTGAGGTTGATCCATCCTCAGCATTGTCTAGGGAGGAATTTTCAGTGTTTGAGTTTATTGGCAAAATAGCAGCCATGATAGCTGACTCAGAATGCAGGAGTTGCAAGCATGCTTCTACACACTCTTCTTTAGACTGTTTCTCTGAATTCCCTGAGGCTGCAGTTTATAATGCACAGTCTGCCAAGGACTAGTACGATTGTACCTTTTCCCTGTTTAAGAACCTGAGTCACCGTCTAAACTGGGTTCTCTAAAGATCCCTCTATCTGTTAGGGCCTTTGCCATTAATTCCCTATTGCATCTTATCCTGTAAAGTGTTTGGCCTATTCTGGAATTCTAAGAATGTTGCCAGCAATACCCAATGGAGGAGGGGTTCCTATTGGGATGTTCCTTCCTTTAAGTATTCTGTTTATAGGCATTTGAAGGTCTTATTTGCTCTTGCAGGTTCAGCCTTACTGTCAGCAATTGCTGCAATGTCTGTTTGGTCAAGAAACATGGACATAGAACAGGAACCTGTCTTTAAAGACCCCGCTCTTTTAGAACAATTAACCAGTTCTGGACCGGAAGGATTTGTCCCCATAATGACCAGGCCATTTTTTGCGATTCAGCACTGCGTTATTTGAAAGGACAATGGCGCGGTTGTGCAAAACTGTACCAAAATAAAATTGAAATCCCTTTTTCCCCACAAAAAGAGCTTTCTTTTGGTGGTATTTGATCACCTGTGCGATTTTTATTTTTTGCGCTATAAACAAATAAAGAGCGACAATTCTGTAAAAAAAATACCAATATTCTTCACATTCTGCTATATACCATCCCCCCCCTCCCCCAAAATGTAAAAATCAAAGAATGTCATCCTTTTAGGCCAATTTGTACTCTGCTACATATTTTTAGTAAAAAAAAAAAAAGAAAAAATCGCAATAAGTGATTGGTTTGCGCAAAAAAGTGATTGTGTCTATAAACTAGGGGAAAGATTTATGTAATTTTTATTTATTTTTTTTACTAGTAATGGTGGCGATCTGCAATTTTTAGCAGGACTGCAACATTGCGGTGGACAGATCGGACCCCTAACTGACATTTTTGACACTTTTGGGGGGACCAGTGACATTACTTCAGTAATCAGTGCTAAAAATATGCACTGTTACTGTAATAATGACATTGGCAGGGAAGGGGTTACAGTGGTAATCAAAGGGTTAAGTGTGAGCCTAGGGGAGTGTTTCCTAACTGTATGGGGATGGGCTTGTGAAATGATTATAGAGACCTGTGATCCTATATAGGAGGATCACAGGCGCTCTGTGATCATTTCAGAGAGAACAGCGGTCAGTTGTTTTTTCAACAGCTGACTGTCCTTCACTCTCAGCGGGGAGCGATCGTGGGTGCCCTGGGGTGCGCGCTCGCCCCCCAGCACCACTCCCGCGAACCAATGTACCCATACGTCGATTCGCACAGCCTAGCCAGCCTGCCACAGTATATTTGTGGCAGGTGGTCGGCAAGTGGTTAAAACTGATACCTTCAGCTTTATTGTTTTGTGGTCATACTCTTGAGAATGTCATTCAACGAGTCTCAAGAATGTATTCTATCTCTGTGTTCATCTGCAGGATTTTGAGGCTAAAAGCTTGGTCTGCTGAATACACTTAAAAGAAACATCTTCTACGCATGCCATTTTATGGTGAATGCCTCTTTCGACAACTTTATCAAGCAAGTAAAAGCCTAAACCTCCTGCTCCTATGGCTTCTACCTCTGCTCAGGAAAAGGGAATAAAAGATGTCTACCTCACTTTTCCCATCACACCAATGCTACCTGTGTTTTTCTGTCGGATTTCAGCACTTCCAGTTTGTGGCACTGCCATTTTGGCTCTCTTCTGCACCCTGAAAGTTCAAAAATAAGCTTGCCCTGCTTTTGGCTCTTCTATGAACCCGGTGCATTCATGTCGCAGGTTACCTGGTCTACCTTCTGCTGAAGGATTCATCAGTCAGAACCTTATCTACCGACATCCACAGGATTATCTTTCATACCTTTGGGTTGATATAAACTTTGCAAAATCTGCTCTCCAGCCCTCACACCTGGACACCACCCAAGCCAGAATTTTCCTCCTTTAGAAGAAGATTTCATCCCTAAGGCCCAGTTCTCAGACCCTCAGATCACAATGACCCTCCTCAATTCACTTCTGCATGAGGGTTCTGGGCCTTATGATGGCCTTCTTTGAGGCAGTTCTCTTTGTCCAGTTTCATTCCTGACCCCTCAGTCCAACATCATTAGGAAATTAAATAAGCAGATTCAATCCTTGGATCTGTCCATGCAAGCAAAGGTCTTCCTGTGATGGTGGATCTCCAGCCCTGCCCTGGAATTGGGAACATCATTCCATCAGAGAGCATGGAACCAATGATTTACCATTGCACATGGAAAGCCATCTTTGTACAATGTAAGGACAGAAGGCTTAACCCTAGGTAATACTTTCATCACTCATATTTTGGCCTTCTCTCAGTCTGGTCTTGACTAGTGTTTGGCCCTAAGGACAGTCTGGCCCTAAGTAGCCTCAAAGGACGAGTTTCTGCATTATCCACTCTCTTAAAAAAAAACTCTTACCTCTTTATCAGGACTTTTCTACAGGATATTGCTCATATGATTGTGCCATTTCGACCTCCTGTGACACCTTGGGATCTCAACCTGGTGTTCACTGTTCTTCTGAGATCCCTCTTTAAACCATTTGAGACATTTTTTTTAAGACCTCACCTTTAAGTCTGCCTTCTTGGCTGGCATCGCACAAGGGCAAGGTGATTTTGAGACAGAAACGTTCTATTTTACCTAAAGTGGTCTCCCCTTTCCATCTCATTGAGAACATTGTCCTCCCTTCCCCCCATCCTGCCCCAAAACATTACAAGGTAATTGCCTTAAGTTGTTTGTATGCGAGTGGGGCTGTAAGAGTCTACTTGCCAGCCACGACCTCTTTTCACAAGATATAGTCCCTTTTTGTTATACTTTGAGGTCCTCATGATGGACACCGTACTTCCCACTCCACCATCACCAGGTGGATCAGACAATTCATCTACAAGGTCATAGCCCTTAAAGAAAATAACCACCCCCCCCCCCCCCCCCTCCCATCAGAGCCATTCCACCAGGGCTGTTGGTGTCTCCTGGTCTTTTGGAAATCAAGCATCCTAGAGGATTCCAAATTTGCAAGGCTCCCACCTGGTCTTCTGTTCACACCTTTTTCAAGTTCTACCAGATGGATGTTAGGGCCTCAGCTGATGTGAGCTTTGGCCACAAGGTACTTCAAGTTATTATCTGAATAGTTTGTTTGGGTTCTTTTAACCATTGTGTTTTTTGTGGCCCTGTTATCAGTTCCTGGATGCTATGTTGTTGCCCACCACTCAGTTTTATTAATTGGCCTCTCAAGCAGTGGGCAGGATTATATGGGTATACTTTAGGGGTGACCCTAGCAAATGTTTTTGTCAATGTCCAGTCACCGTAAGGTGCAAATAAACCATGGTCTATAAATACTGGTCCTGTGTCCTGCACTTTACCAAAAGATAAGGAGGTTGATTTACTAAAATTGGAGAGTGCAATATCTGGTGCAGCTCTGTATAGAAACCAATTAGCTTCCAGGTTTTATTGACAAAGCTTAACTGAACAAGTTAACGTTAGAAGCCAATTGGCTACCATGCACAGCTGCACCTGATTTTGCACTCTCCAGTTTTAGTAAATCAACCCCAGTGTAAGTCAGTTTCCTATTTTCTAAAATTTTTCTTGGAGTACATTAAAGTGGAAGAAAAGCCTAACACTAACTATTCTTAAAAATGTTCCCTTTCCCCCTCCTCCAACCTATTCCACATACCCTATGTAAAAAAGAACTGAGTACTTACCTTTTTTTATTCCAGTCCGGTCTTGTGATCCTGTGTAAGGGAGTGCTCAACAACCGCTGTGCAATCAAGGAGCTGTCAGCTGTGATATCACCCGTAGGCTCTCATAGCCCAGCCATTCTCGGCACCCCTTCCTCTTCCTTGCAACAGCTGCTTACTGTTACAGGAGAGCTGGAGCTGCAGGAACATGTTTTGGTGTCCCTAAAAAAAGAAGGGGAAAAAGGCCTCAAATTGAAAATCTTCAAACCCTTACACTCTCTGCATGGGCAATAAAGAAATTTAAAGAGGAAGTAAAGCCTCCTCTATAACTTGTACCTATAGATAAGCCTATAATAAGGGTTACCTATAGGTACTGTAAATATTTCCTAAATATGCACAGTTTAGGAAATATATACTTTGCATGCAGCCAGTGACATCACTGGCGCATGCGTTCTGAAGGAATGGCCAACTGTGTCATTCCTTCAGAGCCCTGTGCCGTGAATAGCGGCTTCCATGTGCATGCGCGGGAGTGACATAATCGCGCCTCCAGCCAATCAGATGGCTGGAGGACGCAAACCCAGAAGGAAGACAGGTTAACATGTCAGCCATGTAAGTGTTGTGCGGGCAGCGCTGCGGGGCTTCGTTTCAGGTAAGTAGTTCGTAATGAGCTAGTATGCGATGCATACTAGCTCATTGTGCCTTTGCCTTTCAGGTTTTTATTTTTTTATTTTTTTTTGGGGGAGGTTTACAACCTCTTTAAGCATCCACAGAGGTAAGTGCAGCAGTGACTGGGAGGGGGGTGGATAGGGTGTACAGTTTTTAGTTCACCTTTTTATTTTTTACACTTGAAACCCTGAAGAAGGGAGAGACCACGTCTCTCGAACTTTGTTGGCTGTATGCTACATTCCAAAATAATAAAGACAATAAAACCGATAACATATGACCATTTGTATCAGGAGCTCTTACCAAAAGGACCGTAAATCAATATCTAATGAAGGGCAGGCCCACGTTATAGCAGCCTAGGATCTAAACACAGTCCCCACCCCCACTTTTTTTTTTTTGTTGTTGTTGTTAAAGCGGCGTTCCAGCCAAAAAATACATTTTTAAGATAAAAATACCCCCCTAATCCTAACATATCGCCAATTACACTAACACTATTCCCACATTACAGTACAGTACAGTATTTTAATGTAGATCATTTCTTACCTTTAAAATTGATTGCAGAGCGCGGCCATCTCCGGTGTGGGCGCCTGAAGCCGCTGTGTCCCCCCACTGTGTCTCTCTTCCTGGTTTTTGGCTACCCAGAATGGCGATCGCAATCTCGCGCATGTGCTGTGGATTGCGATCGGCAATCAGAGGAGTGGCTGGCCATGCCCATTACCTCCTGGGATTGATGACGCACATCTCCCAGGATGCAATGCAAAACCAGAAGTGACGTCCAGGGCTGTGACCGCAGAAGGAGGAAGTTGGACAAAGATTCCCCTAAAATAAGGTAAGTGACCCAAAAAAAAAAAATATTGCCCAATTCTTTTTTAACCTGCTTATCCCTATAGGAATCCGTAAAGAAGAAAATGAGGGTGGAACTGCGGTTTAAGTATAGAAAATGTGAAGTCTTTGGCAACATTTTGAATTTGTGCACTTTAAGTAAACGGAGTAAGAAAATAACTTTACATTCAATAATAAAGCCACCGGGTGGCAGCATGTACATTCACAATTTCATAATCCCGGTTTGCGCAATACCAGTTGAAGGTATGCAAGCCATGGATCACTATTTCCGTACCATTTCGATTACTTTGACAAAGACTTATAAAGCAGTAAATCTGATATCACCATACATTAATTGTAGATAAATCATCTAGGTGCATCGGTTTTAAATTAAACATGAATTCACTAATGCTAGTAAAAGACACATTAACTGTTTAATAAATATTCTCCAACTTTACGCAAACTTTGTTGCATAGTTCACTTGCTGTAGGTGAAAAATGTTTTAAAACAGGAGCAATATCAGGCCCCTGCACTATCTAGAATTTGCATTCAAAACTGGGTGGTGAATGTTTCCAAGGATGTTAGATGCAGGGTTTAAAGGGCAAACTTTTTATGTGAGCGACCTCTTTAGATTTAGTAAAGCTACTGAAAAACATGATTCCAAGCTGAAAGTCATGCATGAAAGATCCAAGGAAAAGGAGTTTAAATGAGTGCATTAAAATGCATATGGTGTATTAGGCAGGACCTGGGATTCTAGTCTGTCTCAGCAGTGCTGAAAGCACCTCCTGAAAGTCTTTGATCTGCGCATACCATCAGTTCTGGCATCCTCACAGGTGTCATTTAAATATATGTATTTTATGTTTATGTGTAGATCAGATTTTTTCGCTCAAGTTTAACCCGTTATTAGCACTAAGTAACACCTTTAATCCCTTTAGTCATTTTCCCTATTTTTTTATTTTTATTTTACCATTCATTTGTAATCCTGTTTCATTTCATTTCATTTGATAATATATAATGATAATTTGGTAAATGCTACGCTGCAACATGCATTTGACACACTGCCCTATGCACCCTGATTCACTAAGCACATAAAACCCAATACATACAGCACCATGCACCCCAAAAGAATACAGTACCATACACTCAGCACCATGCACCCCAATAAATACAGTACCATACACTCAGCACCATGGACCCCAATAAATACAGTATCATACACTCAGCACCATGCACCTCAATAAATACAGTACCATATAATCAGCACCATGCACCACAATAAATACAGTACCATACACTCAGCACTCAGCACCATGCACCCCAATAAATACAGTGCCATACACTCAGCACCATGCACCACAATAAATACAGTACCATACACTCAGCACTCAGCACCATGCACCCCAATAAATACAGTACCATACACTCAGCACCATGCACCCCGATAAATACAGTACCATACACTTAGCACTCAGCACCATGCACCCCAATAAATACAGTACCATACACTCAGCACCATGCACCCCAATAAATACAGTACCATACACTCAGCACTCAGCACCATGCACCCAAATAAATACAGTACCATACACTCAGCACCATGCACCCCAAAAAAATACAGTACCATACACTCAGCGCCATGCACCCCAATAAATACAGTACCATACACTCAGCAACATGCATCCCAATAAATACAGTACCATACACTCAGCAACATGCATCCCAATAAATACAGTACCATACACTCAGCAACATGCATCCCAATAAATACAGTACCATACACTCAGCACCATGCACCCCAATAAATACAGTACCATACACTCAGCACCATGCACCCCAAAAAAATACACTACCATACACTCAGCACCATGCACCCCAATAAATACAGTACCATACACTCAGCACCATGCACCCCAATAAATACAGTACCATACACTCAGCACCATGCACCCCAATAAATACAGTATCATACACTCAGCACTCAGCACCATGCACCCCAATAAATACAGTACCATACACTCAGCACTTAGCACCATGCACCCCAATAAATACAGTACCATACACTCAGCACCATGCATCCCAATAAATACAGTACCATGCACTCAGCACCATGCGCCCCAATAAATACAGTACCATACACTCAGCACCATGCATCCCCAAAAAAATACAGTGCCATACACTCAGCACCATGCACCCCAATAAATACACTACCATACACTCAGCACTCAGCATCATGCATCCCAATAAATACAGTACCATACACTCAGCACTCAGCACCATGCATCCCAATAAATACAGCACCATACACTCAGCACCATGCACCCCAATAAATACAGTACCATACACTCAGCACCATGCACCCCAATAAATACAGTACCATACACTCAGCACTCAGCACCATGCATCCCAATACACACCTCAGACTGCAGGGAGATCCTCAGCTCAGTAGGCTTCATTTCTCACAGGCACACAGCACCATGCCCCCTTATACACACAGCACATGCACCCCATTTTAGGTGTCATTAAAATTAATGGCATTGGAAATTTGATTTGCCAATTTAGCAGAGCATTTTGAAATTGTGGGCAGCATCACAGCGATTCTGCCCATGATTCAAAACGCCCAGGTGTGAATGCAGCCTAAACGCTTTCTCTCTCAAGTCCTCTCTCTTTTTGCTGAATGGATGATGTTGACAGGTACACAGGAGATGGCATCTACGGACAAACAGGCTGAAAGGTTCAGGAAACGAAAAAACACTTTTAGACCCTGTTCACACCTGAGCGTTTTTCAGCTCATCCCAAAACGCCCAACAAGCAAAATCCCATTCATTTCAATGGCCCCATGTTCACTTCTGAGCGTTTTGTCGCTTGAAGCAAAACGCCTGAAGCTCAAAAAAGTACATGAGCTTATTTTTTGGCAGATTACAAGCGTTTTTGTTAGATGTCAATGCCTGCCTCCAAACACCTGCAAAATACGCCTGATAAACGCCCGAAGAAATGCCTGAAAATGATACGCTCAGGTGTGAATGGAACCTTAAAGCGGTCGTATCCTCAAAAAAAAAAAAAAAAGGACAAAGGCATAATGAGCTAGTATGCATCCCATACTAGCTCATTATGAAATACTTACCTTAGAATGAAGCCCCGACACGGTCGCCCAGACACCACTGAGGCAGCCGACATCTTCGCTCGGCGTCTCTTCCGGGTTCGGCGGATCCGGCGCTGTGAGTGGCCGGAGCCGTGATGACGTTCACTTTCCGGCAAGGAGCTCCGAAGGTCCGCCGGACCTTCAGAGCGCATGCGCCACTGGTGTCAGCGGCTGCATGCAGGGCGAAAATCTACTAAACCGTGCAGGATTAGGAGATATTAATTTTATATTATAATAAGGCTTACCTGTAGGTAAAAGTTAAAAAGTGGAGTATACTACCGCTTTAAGTCTAGTTGAAGGATTTGGGATAGAGAAAAAAACACTGGTTAGGATCAACATGACTACTGCACTTGTTGCAAGACACTTAAAAAAAACTATGGTCAAAATGAAACAATCAATATGTGATGTAACTATATAGCCTGTTAACCACATAACGACCGCCCACCGCAGATATACTGCAGCAGGCTGCTGGGCAAAGTGACGTGCCGACCACTTGCGATCTCCCGCTGCAGAGGGAGAAAGACAAACGGCTGATGTAAACACAGCCGTCTGTCATTCTCCCTGATGTAAGCACAGAGGCTATGCGATCCTGCTATGTAGGATCGTATGTCTCTTTGGTTACTTCACAAGCCACGCCCCCCCACAGTTAGAATCACGCTCCTAGGGACACACTTAACCCCTTGATCACCAACAAAGTTAACCCCTTCCCTGCCAGTGTCATTTTGACAGTATCAGTGCATATTTATAGCACTGATTACTGTAGTAATGTCACTGGTACCCCCAAAAGTGTCAAAAATGTCAGTCAGGGGTCCGATCTGTCCGCCGCAATGGCGCAGTCCCTCAAAAAAAAAATCGCAGATCGCCGCCATTACTAGTAAAAAAATAATAATAAAAATGACAGAAATCTTTCCCGTAGTTAGTAAACTCAATAACTTTTGTGCAAACCAATCAAAATACGCTTTTTGCGATTTTTTTTAATCAAACATATGTAGCAGAAAACAAATTGGCCTAAAATGTTTAAAAATGTTGATTTTTACATTTTTTGGGGGGGAATTTCATATAAATAAATGTGAAAAATATTGTTATTTTTGCAAAATTGGCACTCTTTTTTTGTTTATAGCGCATGATCAAAAAATCGCACAGGTGATCAAATACCACCAAAAGAAAGCTCTGTTTGGGGGAAAAAAAGGACGTCAATTTCATTTGGGTACAGCGTCGCACGACCGCGCAATTGTCCGTTAAAGTCATGCAGTCCCGAATCGCAAAATAGGCCCTGGTCAGGAAGGGGGTAAAATCTTCCGGGGCTTAAGTGGTTAAGTGGTTAAACCTGTTCATGTATGCAGAACTGTCCCTGTCCAGTTAGTTTAGGTTGTTCCATGCATGCAATTATTTGCAATCAATCACTGCATATACACATACCTCCCAATTTTTTGAGATGGGAATGAGGAACACCTATTAGCAAAAGTGTCAGGGATACCACATGCAGGCATCCAGCAAGGGTGATCAGATCAGTTGGCTGCACTGAGGAAACAGGACCCAGACGAATAAGGTGTAAATGCATTTATTATGCTAAATGACACACTCAAATAGCAACACCAGCGGACAATAAACAAGTAAACAAAATGTAAATGTTACAGTGCCAAACCCCAATAGAAACCTAAATAACTATATACAAAAGGATGGAGCAAACAATAGCAGGACAGGACAGAGACAGGAGACAAGGAAAGCAGGGAGCCAGGGACAGGAAGCAGGGTACAGGGAACAGGACTCAGGATCAGAATACAGGTTTCAGGATCAAGGCCCAGACAGGGACATGGCTAGCAGAGAAAATACAGAAGCACTGAACCTCAGTGAAGGGGGGGCCAATGCCTCGTACACACACATCGATAGTTGGCCGTGAATTTTTGGCCAACGTCCGATCGGCCGATTTTCGGCTTGTTATGCCTCGTACACACGCAACGATTATCGGCTGACCGATCGGCCGTCTTTTGTCCAGTGTTGTTGTGTTGGTTAAAATGTGCTCTAGACTGCACACAAATTTTCTCGGCCAACAAAAACCAACTTCAGAAGTGATGTCATGTGATGGTTTACTTTCCGTGTGTTTTTTCTTCTCTGAGCATGCACAGTCTTGCTCATCAGATTTTTGTCTGCCGAAATCTGTACTGACTGACGGAAAATCGGCCGTTCTGTTCACGGCCAACAAAAATTTTATAGCCTGCACACCAGATTTTGTTCGGCCGAAAAGTCGGAGTCGGTTGTCGAAAGCATCATACTAACAAGCCGAAAATCGGCCGATTCACGGCCAACTATCGATGCGTGTGTACGGGGCTTTAGTATGATGCTTTCGACAACCGACTTTTCGGCCGAACAAAATCTGGTGTGCAGGCTATAAAATTTTTGTTGGCCATCAACAGAACGGCCGATTTTCCGTCAGTCAGTACAGATTTCGGCAGACAAAAATCTGATGAGCAAGACTGGGCATGCTCAGAGAAGAAAAAACACACGGAAAGTAAACCAGCACATGACATCACTTCTGAAGTTGGTTTTTGTTGGCCGAGAAAATTTGTGTGCAGTCTAGAGCACATTTCAACCAACACAACAACACTGGACAAAAGACAGCCGATCGGTCGGCCGATAATCGTTGCGTGTGTATGAGGCATTATATTCCCTCAGCAGTCCTCCTCAGGTGCAGCCTAATTAACCACTTAGTGACCGCCCACCATAGTTTTACTGCAGCAGGCAGCCGCTCCTGGGCAAAGCGATGTAGTACTACGTCGCTCACTCAGGAGCAGGGGCGGACTGATAACCCATGGGGCCCCCGGGCAATATGAGATCATGGGGCCCCCCTGTGTCCATGTCCATGAGTACACATGTTGCAGCAGGAGTTAAACCCCCTGTTGCTTTTGGTGGGTTATCGTGACCCATTCAAGTGAATGAGGCCCATTCGGCAAACACCCTGCAACCCTGTGCAATGCACATAGTTTCAGCATGCTAGTGTGTGATCCAAGGAGTTGAAGCAGGTGATGAGGAGGCACTACAACGCCTTCTCATTGCCTACTTTAACCCTTTTTTTTTTTGCTGTACTGCAGAAGGTTGCACAGCCTTTGCAATGCAGCCCCATTCACTTGAATGAGTTATGCTTGGCAGGTGCTACACCTGCCAAGCGTGACAGGACATATAATTCCTGATGCAGCTGCAACATGTGTACACCCCTGGCCCTTGCAGTTAAAGGGGGTGTGGTGGGGGTGAGTAAATACAGGGCTCGATTCTGAGGTTTTCCTACCCCAAACTGCAAATTTAAACAGGCCCTTGCTGTCCTGAACACCCTATCACAGTTGGTGTTTAGGGGACCCCTTGGATGAGGACAGAGAGGGACCCCTGAGATAAAGACAGAGAGTGACCCTTGGGATAATGACAGAGAGTAGCCCCTGGGATAAGAACAGAGAGGGACCCCTGGGATAAGGACAGAGAGGGGCCCCAGGGATGAGAGCAGAGAGGGGGGCCCTAGGATGAGAGCAGAGAGGGTCCTGGAATGAGAACAGAGAGAGGGTCCAGGGATGAGAGCAGAGAGGGGGGCCAGGGATGAGAGCAGAGAGGGGGTCCTGAGATGAGAGCATAGAGGGGGCCCTGGGATGAGAGCAGAGAGGGGGCCCTGGGATGAGAGCAGAGAGGGGGTCCGGGGATGAGAGTGGAGAGGGGGTCCTCAGATGAGAGCGGGGGGGGGCCTGGGATGAAGGCAGAGAGGGGGTCCTGGGATGAGAGCATTGCGAGACCCATAGGATAAGAGCAGAGAGGGGGTCCTGGGATGAGAGCAGAGAGGGGCCCTAGGATAAGAGCAGAGAAGGGGCCCTGTGACGAGAGCAGAGAGGGGGTCCTGGGATGAGAGCAGAGAGGGGGTCCTGGGATGAGAGCAGAGAGGGGGTCCTGGGATGAGAGCAGAGAGGGGGTCCTGGGATGAAGGCAGAGAGGGGGTCCTGGGATAAAGGCAGAGAGGGGGTCCTGGGATGAGAGCATTGCGAGACCCATAGGATAAGAGAAGAGAGGGATCCTGGGATGAGAGCAGAGAGGGGGTCCTGGGATGAGAACAGAGAGAGACCCCTGGGATGAGAGCAGAGAGGGGGCCCTGGGATGAAGGCAGAGAGGGGGTCCTGGGATGAGAACAGAGAGAGACCCCTGGGATGAGAGCAGAGAGGGGGCCCTGGGATGAAGGCAGAGAGGGGGTCCTGGGATGAGAGCATTGCGAGACCCATAAGAGAAGTGAGGGATCCTGGGATGAGAGCAGAGAGGGGGTCCTGGGATGAGAGCAGAGAGGGGACCCTTGGATGCGAGCAGAGAGGGGGTCCTCAGATGAGAGCAGAGGGGGGGGGACCCTGTGATGACAGCAAAGAGGGGTCCTGGCATGAGAGCAGAGAGTGGGTCCTATGATGAGAGCAGAGAGAGGGCCCTGAGATGAGAGAAGAGAGAGGGCCCTGAGATGAGAGCAGAGAGAGGGCCCTGAGATGAGAGCAGAGAGAGGGCCCTGAGATGAGAGCAGAGAGAGACCCCTGGGATGAGAGCAGAGAGGGCACCCGGGATGAGAGCAGAGAGAGACCCCTGGGATGAAAGGAGAGAGGGGGGTGCAGGGATGAGAGCAGAGAGGGGGTCCTGGGATGAGGAGAGAGGGGGTCCTGGGATGACAGCAGAGAGGGGTCCTGGGATGAGGAGAGAGGGGGTCCTGGGATGACAGCAGAGAGGGGTCCTGGGATGAGGATAGAGGGGGTCCTGGGATGAGGAGAGAGGGGGTCCTGGGATGAGGAGAGAGGGGGTCCTGGGATGACAGCAGAGAGGGGTCCTGGGATGAGGAGAGAGGAGGTCCTGGGATGAGGAGAGAGGGGGTCCTGGGATGACAGCAGAGAGGGGTCCTGGGATGAGGAGAGAGGGGGTCCTGGGATGACAGCAGAGAGGGGTCCCTGGGATGAGGAGAGAGGGGGTCCTGGGATGAGGAGAGAGGGGGTCCTGGGATGAGGAGAGAGGGGGCCCTGGGATGAGGAGAGAGGGGGTCCTGGGATGAGGAGAGAGGGGGTCCTGGGATGAGGAGAGAGGGGGTCCTGGGATGAGGAGAGAGGGGGCCCTGGGATGAGGAGAGAGGGGGTCCTGGGATGAGGAGAGAGGGGTCCTGGGATGAGGAGAGAGGGGGTCCTGGGATGACAGCAGAGAGGGGTCCTGGGATGAGGAGAGAGGGGGTCCTGGGATGAGGAGAGAGGGGGCCCTCCGATGAGGAGAGAGGGGGTCCTGGGATGAGGAAAGAGGGGTCCTGGGATGAGGAGAGAGGGGGTCTTGGGATGAGGAGAGAGGGGGTCCTGGGATGAGGAGAGAGGGGGTCCTGGGATGAGGAGAGAGGGGGCCCTGCGATGAGGAGAGAGGGGGTCCTGGGATGAGGAGAGAGGGGTCCTGGGATGAGGAGAGAGGGGGTCCTGGGATGATAGCAGAGAGGGGTCCTGGGATGATAGCAGAAAGGGGGTCTTGGGATGAGGAGAGAGGGGGCCCTGGGATGAGGAGAGAGGGGGTCCTGGGATGAGGAGAGAGGGGTCCTGGGATGAGGAGAGAGGGGTCCTGGGATGAGGAGAGAGGGGGTCCTGGGATGATAGCAGAGAGGGGTCCTGGGATGAGGAGAGAGGGGGTCTTGGGATGAGGAGAGAGGGGGTCCTGGGATGAGGAGAGAGGGGGTCCTGCGATGAGGAGAGAGGGGGTCTTGGGATGAGGAAAGAGGGGTCCCTGGGATGAGGAGAGAGGGGGCCCTGCGATGAGGAGAGAGGGGGTCCTGGGATGAGGAGAGAGGGGTCCTGGGATGAGGAGAGAGGGGGCCCTGCGATGAGGAGAGAGGGGGTCCTGGGATGAGGAGAGAGGGGTCCTGGGATGAGGAGAGAGGGGGTCCTGGGATGATAGCAGAGAGGGGTCCTGGGATGATAGCAGAAAGGGGGTCCTGGGATGATAGCAGAGAGGGGTCCTGGGATGAGAAGAGAGGGGGTCTTGGGATGAGGAGAGAGGGGGTCCTGGGATGAGGAGAGAGGGGGTCCTGCGATGAGGAGAGAGGGGGTCTTGGGATGAGGAAAGAGGGGTCCCTGGGATGAGGAGAGAGGGGGCCCTGCGATGAGGAGAGAGGGGGTCCTGGGATGAGGAGAGAGGGGTCCCTGGGATGAGGAGAGAGGGGGTCCTGGGATGAGGAGAGAGGGGGTCCTGGGATGAGGAGAGAGGGGGTCCCTGGGATGAGGAGAGAGGGGGTCCCTGGGATGAGGAGAGAGGGGGTCCTGGGATGAGGAGAGAGGGGGTCTTGGGATGAGGAGAGAGGGGGCCCTGGGATGAGGAGAGAGGGGTCCTGGGATGAGGAGAGAGGGGGTCTTGGGATGAGGAGAGAGGGGGCCCTGGGATGAGGAGAGAGGGGTCCTGGGATGAGGAGAGAGGGGGTCCTGGGATGACAGCAGATAGGGGTCCTGGGATGAGTGGCAATCTGCACCTCTTTGATTTGGGGAGAAGGGGCAGTAAGAGAACATGTGCTGGGGGTGCATTTGGAGGGGAGAGGTCAGAGTTGAAATCCCCTCACACCACCTCCTCACCTTCTAGCACAAGTCATCCCCCCTCCAAAAGCATCCCCCTAGCATATGCCCCCGCCCCCATCACTTCTCCATATGTGCATCCTTGTTATCTGTCCCCCTTCCGTATCCATAAACTATGTACAGTACATACCTCAGATAATCAGTGCAGCTCTTGAAGTTAATGTCCCTCCTCCCCGGCTACTCCTCCCCCTGTCTGTGTACTTCAGAGCCGTACAGGAGGATCCTTGGTGAGCTCTGTGTGTACTGTGCAGGCATCAGTTGGGGGAGAGATGCAAGTGTCGGCTGCTGCAGAAGGACGATCGCTGCATGAGGGAGCCCAGGCACCCTGAAAGAGATGCAGGGAATGTGCCCTGAGTGCCCACGCTAGTGTGTCTCTGTCAGGCCAGTTACCGGAGCTCAGTGCTGGAACTTGTTCTGGCAATGGGGTCCGGGATCATCACAGATGCTTTGGAAGGTAGGTGCCAGGAGCCTTTCATGGGGCCCCCTACTAGCCCCGGGCCCTCGGGCAGTGCCCGAGTGCCCTAATGGTCAGTCCGCCCCTGCTCAGGAGACTCTAGGGGGCGAGCGCGTGCCGCCGGCGGCACGATCCTGCCCCCGCTCGTCAGCTGGGGAGCCAGTGTGTGTGACCGGGAAGGACGGACGGCTGATGTAAACACAGCCGTCTGTCATTCTCCCTTAGATGATCACAGAGGCTGTGCGATCCTGCTATATAGGATCGCATGTCTCTGTGATTACTTCACAAGCCACGCCCCTCTACAGTTAGATCCATGCCCCTAGGGTCACATTTAACCCCTTGATCACCAGTACAGTTAACACCTGCCCTGCCAGTGTCATTATTACAGTAACAGTGCATATTTTTAGCACTGATTACTGTATTAATGTCACTGGTCCCCCCAAAAGTGTCAAAAATGTCAGTTAGGGGTCTGATCTGTCCGCCGCAATGTCGCAGTCCAAACAATAAAAATGACATAAATCTTTCCCGTAGTTAGTAAACGCAATAACTTTTGCGCAAACCAATCAAAATACGATTATTGCGATTTTTTTTTACCAAAAATATTTAGCAGAAAACAAATTGGCCTGAAATGTTAAAAAATGTTGAATTTCACATTGTTTTGGAAAATTATATATAAAAGAATGTGAAAAATATTGTGTTTTTTTCAAAATTGTCACTTTTTTGTTTATAGCGCAAAAAAAAATTGCACAGGTGATCAAATACCACCAAAAGAAAGCTATATTTGTGGGGAAAAAGGGACGTCAATTTCGTTTGGGTACAGCATCGCATGACCGTGCAATTGTCCATTAAATTAACATAGTGCTGAATCGCAAAATAGGGCCTGGTCATTGAGCAGCCAAATCCTCTGGTCTTAAAGTGGTTAAAAGTACAGTCCAGCTGCTGGGAGACACCCGCTGGTGGGCCCTGGAACTGCACCCCTCAGTTCCAGGAACAACAGTGCCACCAAGAGGTGACCCACGTAATGACACTGATCCTGACAAAAAGTATGTAGGCATAGGACATGCACTCTTAACCAGTTATGGACCGCCCCACGCAGATAAATTGCGGCAGGATAGCCCTCCTGCACCAAAATCACTTACCTGTACAGGGACGTCCTCCCAGAATTGTGCTCCAGCGCACCCACTGGGGCACGCACATGGAGCTGTCCGGGCTCCCCGGGTCCCAGGGACCCGGCACATCACGGATTGCAGTAAAGGGTCAATGACAGGGGCCCTTTACAATGCAATCGCTCCGTCCAATGACAGAGCGATCACTTGTTAACAAACGCATGTCCGGTTCATTTCTTTCCTCCCCTCGCACCCTGTACACAATGATCAGTACAGTGTGCGAGGAGAGGAGAGAAACTGCAGCTGCACTCTTTCTCTGCCTCCTCCATACCTCAACTGTGCCTCATCCATGCCTCATCCATGCCTCATCCATGCCACATCCATGCCACATCCATGCCTCATCCATGCCACATCCATGCCACATCCATGCCTCATCCATGTCTCATCCGTGCCTCATCCGTGCCACATCTGTGCCACATCAGTGCATCATCCATGCCACATCTGTGCCCACCCATGCCACCTCAGTGCTCATCCATGCCACATCCGTGCTCATCTGTACCACATCCATGCGTCATCCGAGCCACATCCATGCCACATCCGCGCCACATCCATGCCTCATCCATTTCACATCCATGCCTCATCAGTGCCAAATCTGTGCCCACCCATGCCACATCAGTGCTAATCCGTGCCACATCCATGCCATGTCAGTGCTCATCTGTGACACATCAGTGCTCATCTGTGCCACATCCATGCCACGTCAGTGCTCATCAGTGCCATATCCATGCCATGTCAGCGCTCATCCGTGCCACATCCATGCCACGTCAGTGCTCATCCATGCCACATCCATGCATGTCAGTGCTCATCCGTGCCACATCAGTGCTCATCCGTGCCACATCCATGCCAAGTCAGTGCGCAAACCAATCAAAATACGCTTATTACGATTTTCTTTTACCAAAAATATTTAGCAGAAAACAAATTGGCCTAAAATGTTAAAAAATTTTGATTTTCACATTTTTTTGGAGAATTATATATAAAAGAATGTGAAAAATATTGTGTTTTTTTCAAAATTGTCGCTTTTTTGTTTATAGCGCAAAAAATAAAAATCACACAGGTGATCAAATACCACCAAAAGAAAGCTATATTTGTGGGGAAAAAGGGACGTCAATTTCGTTTGGGTACAGCATTGCATGACCGCGCAATTGTCCATTAAATTAACATAGTGCTGAATCGCAAAATAGGGCCTGGTCATTGAGCAGCCAAATCCTCTGATCTTAAAGTGGTTAAAAGTACAGTCCAGGTGCTGGGAGACACCCGCTGGTGGGCCCTGGAACTGCACCCCTCAGTTCCAGGAACAACAGTGCCACCAAGAGGTGACCCACGTAATGACACTGATCCTGACAAAAAGTATGTAGGCATAGGACATGCACCCTTAACCAGTTATGGACCGCCCCACGCAGATAAACTGCGGCAGGACAGCCCTCCTGCACCAAAATCACGTACCTGTACAGGGACGTCCTCCCAGAATCGTGCGCACCCACTGGGGCACGCACATGGAGCTGTCCGTGCCCCCCGGGTCCCAGGGACCCGGCACATCACGGATTGCGGTAAAGGGTCAATGCCAGGGGCCCTTTACAATGCAATCGCTCCGTCCAATGACAGAGCGATCACTTGTTAACAAACGCATGTCCGGTTCATTTCTTTCCTCTCCTCGCACCCTGTACACAATGATCAGTACAGTGTGCGAGGAGAGGAGAGAAACTGCAGCTGCACTCCTTCTCTGCCTCCTCCATACCTCAACTGTGCCTCATCCATGCCACATCCATGCCTCATCCATGCCACATCCATGCCTCATCCATGTCTCATCCGTGCCTCATCCATGCCTCATCCGTGCCACATCTGTGCCACATCAGTGCATCATCCATGCCACATCTGTGCCCACCCATGCCACCTCAGTGCTCATCCATGCCAAAACCATACTCATCTGTACCACATCCATGCCTCATCCGAGCCACATCCATGCCACATCCGTGCCACATCCATGCCTCATCCATTTCACATCCATGCCTTATCAGTGCCAAATCTGTGCCCACCCATGCCACCTCAGTGCTCATCCATGCCACCTCAGTGCTCATCCATGCCACATCTGTGCTCATAAATGCCACATCAGTGCTCATACATGCCACGCCAGTGCTCATCCATGCCACGTCAGTGCTTATCAATGCCACCTCAGTGCTCATCCGTGCCACAGTGGTAATCCATGCCATGTCAGTGATGATCCATGCCATATTCATGCCACGTCAGTGCTCATCCGTGCCACATCCATGCCACATCAGTGCTCATCTTTGCCACATCAATGCCACATCCATGCCACATCAGTGCTCATCCGTGCCACATCTATGCCATGTCAGTGCTCATCCGTGCCACATCCATGCCATGTCAATGCTCATCCGTGCCACATCCATGCCACGTCAGTGCTTATCAGTGCCACATCCATGCCACATCAGTGCTCATCCATGCCACATCAGTGCTCATCTGTGCCACATCCATGCCACATCAGTGCTCATCTGTGCCACATCCATGCCATGTCAGTGCTCATCTGTGCCACATCCATGCCATGTCAGTGCTCATCCATGCCACATCCATGCCACGTCAGTGCTCATCCGTGCCACATCAGTGCTCATCCATGCCACATCCATGCCACGTCAGTACTTATCCGTGCCACATCCATGCCACATCAGTGCTCATCCATGCCACATCAGTGCTCATCTGTGCCACATCCATGCCACATCAGTGCTAATCCATGCCACATCCATGCCATGTCAGTGCTCATCTGTGACACATCAGTGCTCATCAGTGCCACATCCATGCCACGTCAGTGCTCATCAGGGCCATATCCATGCCATGTCAGCGCTCATCCGCGCCACATCCATGCCACGTCAGTGCTCATCCATGCCACATCCATGCAACGTCAGTGCTCATCCGTGCCACATCAGTGCTCATCCGTGCCACATCCATGCCACGTCAGTGCGCAAACCAATCAAAATACGCTTATTGCGATTTTTTTTTACCAAAAATATTTAGCAGAAAACAAATTGGCCTAAAATGTTAAAAAATTTAGATTTTCACATTTTTTTGGAGAATTATATATAAAAGAATGCGAAAAATATTGTGTTTTTTTCAAAATTGTCGCTTTTTGTTTATAGCGCAAAAAATAAAAATCGCACAGGTGATCAAATACCACCAAAAGAAAGCTATATTTGTGGGGAAAAAGGGACATCAATTTCGTTTGGGTACAGCATCGCATGACCGCGCAATTGTCCATTAAATTAACATAGTGCTGAATCGCAAAATAGGGCCTGGTCATTGAGCAGCCAAATCCTCTGGTCTTAAAGTGGTTAAAAGTACAGTCCAGCTGCTGGGAGACACCCGCTGGTGGGCCCTGGAACTGCACCCCTCAGTTCCAGGAACAACAGTGCCACCAAGAGGTGACCCACGTAATGACACTGATCCTGACAAAAAGTATGTAGGCATAGGACATGCACCCTTAACCAGTTATGGACCGCCCCACGCAGATAAACTGCGGCAGGACAGCCCTCCTGCACCAAAATCACGTACCTGTACAGGGACGTCCTCCCAGAATCGTGCTCCAGCGCACCCACTGGGGCACGCACATGGAGCTGTCTGTGCTCCCCGGGTTCCAGGGACCCGACACATCACGGATTGCGGTAAAGGGTCAATGACAGGGGCCCTTTACAATGCAATCGCTCCGTCCAATGACAGAGCGATCACTTGTTAACAAACGCATGTCCGGTTCATTTCTTTCCTCTCCTCGCACCCTGTACACAATGATCAGTACAGTGTGTGAGGAGAGGAGAGAAACTGCAGCTGCACTCCTTCTCTGCCTCCTCCATACCTCAACTGTGCCTCATCCATGCCACATCCATGCCACATCCATGCCTCATCCATGCCACATTCATGCCACATCCATGCCTCATCCATGTCTCATCCATGCCTCATCCGTGCCACATCAGTGCATCATCCATGCCACATCTGTGCCCACCCATGCCACCTCAGTGCTCATCCATGCCACATCCGTGCTCATCTGTACCACATCCATGCCTCATCCGAGCCACATCCATGCCACATCCGTGCCACATCTATGCCTCATCCATTTCACATCCATGCCTCATCAGTGCCAAATCTGTGCCCACCCATGCCACCTCAGTGCTCATCCATGCCACCTCAGTGCTCATCCATGCCACATCTGTGCTCATAAATGCCACATCAGTGCTCATACATGCCACGCCAGTGCTCATCCATGCCACATTGCTCATCCATGCCATGTCAGTGCTTATCAATGCCACCTCAGTGCTCATCCGTGCCACAGTGGTAATCCATGCCATGTCAGTGATGATCCATGCCATATTCATGCCACGTCAGTGCTCATCCATGCCACATCCATGCCACATCAGTGCTCATCTTTGCCACATCAATGCCACATCCATGCCACATCAGTGCTCATCCGTGCCACATCTATGCCATGTCAGTGCTCATCCGTGCCACATCCATGCCATGTCAATGCTCATCCGTGCCACATCCATGCCACGTCAATGCCTATCAGTGCCACAACCATGCCACATCAGTGCTCATCCATGCCACATCAGTGCTCATCCGTGCCAAATCCATGCCATGTCAGTGCCCATCTGTGCCACATCCATGCCATGTCAGTGCTCATCCATGCCACATCCATGCCACGTCAGTGCTCATCCGTGCCACGTCAGTGCTCATCCGTGCCACATCCATGCCACGTCAGTACTTATCCGTGCCTCATCCATGCCACATCAGTGCTCATCCATGCCACATCAGTGCTCATCTGTGCCACATCCATGCCACATCAGTGCTAATCCGTGCCACATCCATGCCATGTCAGTGCTCATCCGTGACACATCAGTGCTCATTTGTGCCACATCCATGCCACGTCAGTGCTCATCAGTGCCATATCCATGCCATTTCAGCGCTCATCCGTGCCACATCCATGCCACGTCAGTGCGCATCCTTGCTACATCCATGCCACGTCAGTGCTTGTCCGTGCCACATCAGTGCCACTACAGTGCTTATCAGTGGCTCACAAAATTGTAATCAGTAGTTAAGAAATGACGATGCTCCCTGCATGTTGGGGCTCTGTATGTGGCGAGGCTGTGTAAAAGTGTAACATATGTGGTATCGTCATACTCAGGAGGAGTAGCAGAATATATTTTAGGGTGTAATTTTTGCTATGTACGTGCTACGTGTTAAAAATATCTTATAAATGGAAAACTTTGTGTAAAAAAAAAATGCGTTTTCATTTTCTTTCCACATTTTCCAAAAACTTGTGGAAAAAAATTACTTGTTCAAAACACTCATTATGGCTCCTAGATTATGTGTTGGGGTGTTTGCTTTCCAAAATGGGGTCATTCTGGGGGCGTTACCATTGTCCTGGTGCTCCAGGACCTTCAAAAGTGTGATAGGTTGTCAGGAAATTATATGTGTAATTTTTGCTTCTAGAAAGCTTGAGGGTGCTACTTGGATGTTGGAACTCTGTATGTGGTCAGGCTGTGGAAAAGTCCCACACATGTGGTATTGCCATACTCAGGAGGAGTAGCAGAATGTATTTTGGGGTGTAGTTGCAAGTATGCCTATTGCCTATACAGTGTTTGGGAAATAACTTGGTAATATGACCATTTTGTTAAAAAAAATCTTCATTTTGCAAAGAATTGTGGAAAAAAATTACAACTTCAAAAAACTCACCATGCCTTTTACTAAATTCCTTGGAATGTTTACTTTCCAAAAAGGGGTAATTTGGGGGGTATTTGTACTTTACTGGCTTGTTAGGCCCCTTTCACAAAGGCGGACCGTTCAGATCCGCCTGTCCATTTTTTTGGCAGATCTGAACGGATGCCCCATGCATCTCTATGGGGCATCGGATGTCAGCGGAAACATGTTTCCACTGACATCCGATCCGATCCGTCAAATCTGGATGGATAGAAACCCTATTTTCCATCTGTCCAGCGGATGGGATTGGATGAGCATGGACAGACGGTCTGTTCTCATCCAATTCCCCCATAGAGAACAGCGGGGACCTGACAGCTCTGTCTCTGCACACAGCCCAGAGACAGAGCTGCCATCCGCCTGCTCAGCGGGGGATTGGCCAATCGATTCCCCACTGAGATAAACAGAGTCCGAAGACGGACTCTACAGTGTGAAAGGGGCCTTAGGCCCCTTTCACACAGGCGGACCGTTCAGATCCGCCTGTCCGTTTTTTTGGCGGATCTGAACGGTCCCCCCATGCATTCCTATGGGGCATCGGATGTCAGCGGAGACATGTCCGCTGACATCCGACCCGATCCGATCCGTCAAATCTGGACGGATGGAAACCCTATTTTCCATCCGTCCAGCGGATCGGATCGGATCGGGTGAGAACGGACTGACGGTCCGTTGACATCCGATTTCCCCCATAGAGATGCATGGGGAACTGTCAGCTGTGTCTCCGCACACAGCGCGGAGACACAGCTGTCCTCCTGCTGCTCAGCGGGGGATTGGCAGCTCGATCCCCCGCTGAGAAAAACGGACTCCGTCCAACAGACGGAGTGTGTGAAAGGAGCCTAAGGCTGGCCATACACTATACAATTTTCTTATTCAATTTCCTTTAGATTTACCTTAAACTATGTAGTGCAAGGGCCTGCCTGACTGCATACAAATTGAAAGTGTTTAGGTTTGACCCTATATTACATGGTTTTGGTAAATCTAAAGGAAAGTTGAACAAGAAAATTGTATAGTGTATGGCCAGCCTAAGGGTCTCAAGAAATTAGATAGGCCGTCAGTACATCAGGTGTGATCAATTTTCAATGATTGGCACCATAGCCTGTAGACTCTCTAACCTTCACAAAGACCAAAAAATGTATACTTATTTGGGTTATTTTACTAAAGATATGTAGCAGTATAAATTTTGGCCAAAATTTATGAAGATAAATGACTACATTTACAAAATTTTAAAACAGAAACAAAGAAAAATACTTTTCTTTTACACAATTTGCGGTCTTTTTTCATTTATAGCGCAAAAAATAAAAAACTCAATTATGATTAAATACCACCAAAAGAAAGCTCTGTTTGTGTGAAAAAAAAGGACGCACATTTCATATGGGTAAAGTGTTGCATAATTGAGTAATTTTCATTCAAATTGTGAGAGAACTGAAAGCTGAAAATTGGTCTGGTTAGGAAGGGGGTTTAAGTGCCCAGTGGGTAAGTGGTTAAAGGTGAAATAAACAAAAACAAAAAAATATAAGTTTAACCCACAAGTGCTTTTTTTTTTAGCCACTATTATTCCTTTAGGGCTCTTTCACACGGGCGTTCCGATCAGATCCGCCTGTCAGTTTTTTAGGCAGATCTGATGCCCCATTCAGCCCTATGGAGCAGCGGATGTCAGCGGTGACATGTCCGCTGACACCCGCTGCCATCCGCATCCGATCTTGTCCGTGAAATCCGGACGGATGGAAACCCTATTTTCCATCCGTCCTGGGAATCGGATCAGATGGGATCAAATGAGAGCGGACAGGCGGTCCGCTCTCATCCGATTCCCTATAGAGAGCAGCGGGGCTCTGACACCTCCCTCTCTGCACACATTGCGGAGACGGAGCTGTCATCCGCCGGCTCAGCGGGGATCCGCAGATCGATCCCCGCTGAGCAGAGCACGGTCCGCAACGGAATACGGACCGTGTGAAAGGGGCCTTATACTGGCTTTTGAAATTTACAAATGCAGCAATTTAGAAATTGGATAAGAAGTTTAGCACTGGGAAACACTTTTTGAAAGGTAAATAGTGCTTTTGTTTCTAG
Organism: Pelophylax lessonae; assembly: GCF_965119305.1. Classification (NCBI taxonomy): domain Eukaryota; kingdom Metazoa; phylum Chordata; class Amphibia; order Anura; family Ranidae; genus Pelophylax; species Pelophylax lessonae. The sequence goes on from NC_138768.1 coordinate 519,947,235, forward strand.
AACTATATAGATCAATCAAAATGAGGGACAATTGAGGAGGAAAGAGGGACAGAGGGACTTTGTTTAAAATCAGGGACAGTCACTCGAAATCAGGGACAGCTGGGACTGGGAGCTATATATTCATCAATCACTGATATACTGTACATGGATGCTGCACATTTTTATAACAAAGTCAACAGTCCCTTGTCCCATGCCTGATTTAATCCCAAAATGACTTAGGTCATGCAACACATTTAGCACATGTATGGCGAGCTTCAGCCTTTTAATTGGATGTGACTATGGTTCGGTTTCTGTGTCAGTACTAACTAGGCACAGAAGGTGGCAGTCGGAGGCTTTGCATAGCAAGAGCTGTAATAGTAATAGTAATAATAATAATACAACAGTAAAATAAGGGCACAGACATTGAGGGGGATGCAGGGAAGCACAGACTGTTAAAGACACTAAGTACAGCTGAAGTTAGAAATATAACAAAGCAAACTGGCAGTAATGTACAAATCTATAAATTATATTTGAAATCTTAAGTAGATAACTAAAATCAATGCAAAATATATACAGAAAGGACAGATTTCTTCTTTTATAATTTCATTTTTGCCCCATGTACTGCCAAGGTGTCCATAGTGCAACTTCTCGGAAAATCACAAATGTTGGCTTTTATTTTTCATATATATTTTACTCGGTGGCCCAGAAATCTTCACCCCACCCTCTTGCAAAAAGCTAGCTCAAGTACACAACGCCCTTTCATAACATACAAAGCAAGAATAGCAACTGTCATTCCTACTGGTACAAGAATGGAAGTTTACGATTGGACCACAAACCAAAAATCATTATAGGTCCTTCTTATTCTGCAACCTATAGCTGCAAAAGTATGCCCATCAATGAAACCTGTACTATTTTTTCCAAAGCATCATTAGCACTGCAAGCTGCAAAAGTTTTTTTAGATGTACATGTGAATGTTATTCACTTGGGTCTACCTGCCAAAAACTGATATTTTAATCCTTAGTAGATGCTGGCACATTAAACAACCTAATTAGTATTTTTTATAGACTAAGGTGCCCTGTTCACCTACAGGGGGCATGATTAAGCAAGTTGCACATTGTGTCGGTGACCTTGTTTGTCCTGCCATGATTCATAAGTTGTGTGCACTCACCTGAGTTTCCAAACTACATGTTTGCTCTTTAGTTTGGTTTTGATGGTGACTCTGGTTACCTCAGCTACTAACTTTGGGTTCACACATGTCTGGCTGCAATTTGCAGTCCAGGGCGTTACTGTTCACCGGTTCAGGTGCGATTCTGGTGCAAATGTTTGCCTAAATTTGCATATGAAGTGGACCCAAAACACACAGGACCCTTTTCAAAACATCACTGTGGTTGTCCCGGACATGTGTGAACCGGCTCCATAGAGAGACAGTCCCAGTCGCATGTTGTGTGAATTGGATGCGGTTAAAAACGCATCCAATTTGCATATATGTGAACCCAGCCTCAGACATATAAGAAAAAAGAACATGGTTGATGCCATACTCAAAATGCCTATAGACCAAGGGGACTTTCACATCCCTGATATACAGTATATGGAAATTAAAAGAAAAAATGGGTGTTTCCAGAACGACGGACTCTATATTGGCCCCATAAGGTCCGTGTATGTGCTTGGAATACACCAAAATGTGGGACTTTTAAGGTGAAGTTCACTTGGCATACATAGATAAATAATAATACAAAGCAATAGATAAAATGCAAAAAGTTTTATTGATACAGAATTATAATAAAATTAAATCAGCAAGTGATACTAAACATCAGTGCAAATATACAAATAGTACAATTAAAGAACCATATCTTATGGTAACGGGGTCACAAGGGTTCGACATGTTTCGCCGCCATTGTATGGGCTTCCTATGGGACCATAAAGATTGGTGACCTCCAAATAGGTTCTAAATATAAACAACATGTTATAAATCTTTAAACATATTCTTTTATTGAATAGTATGGGAAAATTACACATTGATCATGGATATCAGGATTGCTCACCAATTATTGCATCCGGGGCATAATACAAACATCTGTACCCAAAGGCATGAACTGTGCATCCATCCGGGGAGTGTTTGTACTCCTGGACACGATCCAGCTGGATATGTCCTCCCTATATGACCAGTGTTGGGGGTAACTAGTTACAAAGTAACTGATTACAGTAACTACATTACTTTTTTTGGTAACTAAGTAAAGTAACTAGTTACAATACTAATATTGGTAACTACATTACTTTACTAGGTTATAGGAAGTAACTACACTACTTTACTAGGCTATAGGAAAGGGCTTTCCTGCGTTACCCAAGCCGTGTGATACAATCGTTATTTCGAAGAATAGAGAGGGATGAAGTTTATGACTTTTTGTTGCACTTTAGGTTTTATTCTGTTTTTTCGGGTTTTGTTCTCATGTTTCCCAAAGCCTGTGTTTATACAATAAACTCTATGCAGAAAGAGTGTCATGTATCTTCTTCTACACGGTCAATTAAGAAAGAGGAAGGTAAAGTAATAAGTAGTGAAGTTACTTTTCAAATGCAGTAACTAGTAAAGTAATCTCATTACAATTTAAAGAAGTAACTAGTAACTAGTAACTAGTTACATTTTTTGAGTAACTACCCCAACACTGTATATGACAGAGACTGAACCGAATAGTGCCAGACAACGGGAGTTTCCAATAGTAGGGCCAGCAATGAAGGAAATTTAAATTGCTGCCTCCTTCAAGTCAAGAAGAGAGAAATCAGATTGGCACACAATATATAGCTGTGTGATTATCACAGCCAATTGGTGAAATGGACTTGGATTGTAGCAAAATGTGATATGAAAGGAAAGATATAAGTGCTTAAGTTAGCTACTGCCCACTCTAAGTAATATGAGGACCAAGAGGTATAGAAGATAGTAGTGTGGTACAGTGAGATATAGCGATGCATCAACCATATTGAGGGTGTGCAGCTATAACAAATTCGCACATATATATGTACTGTTAAGGAGGCATACTATTTTGTGCTCCCAAAGAAGTGAGGGAATAGCATGATTGAATACGTGCACATAGAAAAGTCCAGGAAATGTACCAAGAAGATGGTGCCAGAAGTGCAATAGAGAGATCCAGAGAGTGCTCCAGGAAATAGATGATGCCAAAGGTTGAATAGGAACCATAAATACAGTGCATGAGATAAGCATCCATAATGTCCATTACACCAGTAAGTCCTCCATAAACACATACTTACAGAAACGTCAGGGCACAATCGATATCGGTACAGCAGGTAACGCCACCGTAGTCGTGGCCTGCTTGTACTGCGCCGTGCCTCGCAATAAATATCCGGTCCCACCGGAAGTGATGCGGTCCTAACTGACCTCTAACAATCACTTCCGGCGCGGGCGCCATTTTGCAATCCTATCCTATACTTGTCACTCTTGACATTGAGGCTCTATATTCCAGCATCCCGCATAGTAGAGGCATAGAGGTAATTTCTCCATTTCTTAGGGAGCAGACACAAATGGGCATTGGCTGATTTCACATTGCAACTATTGGATCATATTCTGAGATCGAATGTTTTTACATTCAGCGATACCACTTACCTCCAGGTACAGGGGGTGGCGATGGGGCCTTCGTGTGCCCCATCGTACGCCAACCTGTACCTGGGGGGGTGGGAAAGGGAGCTATTTGCCAATGATGCCGCCTCGATGTATCTGCGCCACCTAGCGTTGTGGCGCAGATACATTGATGATGTCATCATTGTTTGGACTGGTACAGTGCAAAAATAATTACAATTTATTGAGTTTATCTCCAATAATAACTACAACCTTAAATTTACAGTCCAATATGACACTGAAAAAATAGCCTTCCTCGATACGATGGTCTTTTTAAACTTGGATGGTACATTACATACCTCGCTGTACGGCAAGGATACAGCGGGAAATACAATTTTACATTACACTAGTGATCACCCTCTGTCACTGGTGCGCAGTATTCCCTACTCTCAGTACCTGAGGGTGCGGCGTAACTGCGCACTAGACTCAGATTACCAAAAAGAGGCTAAGGCCCTGCAAGGTAGACTTTTAGCCAGAGGCTATAGCAGAAAACTTTTAAAAAAGGCCTTTAATAGGGCTAATCTACAACCTCGAGATAAATTAATATTCGGTTCTCGTCAGAAACCACCAATGAACACCACCAAATTAATTACCAAATTTAACTCGCAGCACCTTATGGTACGAAATATCTTGGCTAACAACTGGCACTTCCTCGCTGAAGATGCCATAATTTCTAAATACGTCAAACCCTACCCTGAGGTGGTTTACTGTAAAACAGCATCCCTTAGGGACAAACTTGTTCACAGCCATTATAAATCTATAGATGAGGGGGCCTCTGGAGCGGTAGGGGGCCTTGGTACTTACAGATGTGGACAATGCCCCGAATGCCCATGGGTGAGGGAGGGCTATCTATTTCCATTACCACGCGGAGGTACCTTCAGACCCTAGTTTCGTGCCACTTGCCTCACAGAGGGTGTGGTATATCTGGCCACATGCCTCTGTGGGGCTTTCTATGTGGGCAAAACTATAAGACCCTTTGCCCGACGGGTCCATGACCATCTTTACTACATAGATACCGGCCTCATGTATACACCAATATGTAAACATGTGGGCTTACACCACAACTTTGACCCTTACACAATACAATTTATAGTCTTGGAAGCTGTCAAACGGAACCCACGGGGGGGGAAACTATGACAATGCCATCCTTAGGGCTGAAGTCAAATGGATCTACAAATTACAGGCTACAAAGCCTCCAGGTTTGAATACAGCTCTATCCTTCAAACCGTTTTTGGAATAATACCAATATAAGAAATATTCTATATGCCTCTTCTGATCATTTGAATCATTTGATGGTCCTCTTCCACCTATATTTGGTTTTTCCCTTTTTCCCTTTTTTCTCCTTTTTATGTCCCTCTTATGATTCATGCGACAGTATTTACAATGTATGTCTGTTGCTATTGAACAAATGTACATATATATACTGGCTATTGATGAACTACCCCTGACACGAGCCCTCTGGAACACATGGCATATTCTTATGCCATTGAAAGATAATTATGATAAAACATTTGATATCTTTATATACTTTTTGTTTGTAATGCAGATAATCTGACTCAAGGTTATATTTCTTGAAAATGTTAAATTTATCTCTTTTTCTATATGCTTTTTTCTTCTGTTCTCATAATGGCATTTTGAACTGTGCTGGACCCACTGGGCTGAGGTATGATCCCCTACTTCATTGACAGAGATTCGGGCGCCAAGCCGGGGTTGGTGAGTCGAGGACAATGTTTTCCACACTTTTGCCTCCTCCCATGTTGGTCCCCGAGTCCGCCCCTTCCAGGGCGGATGTAAGGCGATCCGTTCCTACTGCCCTGCCCCTTCCCCTCGGCGGTTTGCGCGGGATAGGATTGCAAAATGGCGCCCGCACCGGAAGTGATTGTTAGAGGTCAGTTAGGACCGCATCACTTCCGGTGGGACCGGATATTTATTGTGAGGCACGGCGCAGTACAAGCAGGTCACGACTACGGTGGCGTTACCTGCTGTACCGATATCGATTGTGCCCTGACGCTTCTGTAAGTATGTGTTTATGGAGGGCTCACTGGTGTAATGGACATTATGGATGCTTTTCTCATGCACTGTATTTATGGTTCCTATTCAACCTTTGGCATCAACTATTTCCTGGGGCACTCTCTGGATCTCTCTATTGCACTTCTGGCACCATCTTCTTGGTACATTTCCTGGACTTTTCTATGTGCACGTACTCAATCATGCTATTCCCTCACTTCTTTGGAAGCACAAAATAGTATGCCTCCTTAACAGTACATATATATGTGCGAATTTGTTATAGCTGCACACCCTCAATATGGTTGATGCATCGCTATATCTCACTGTAGCACACTACTATCTTCTATACCTCTTGGTCCTCATATTACTTAGAGTGGGCAGTAGCTAACTTAAGCACTTATATCTTTCCTTTCATATCACGTTTTGCTACAATTCAAGTCCATTTCACCGATTGGCTGTGATAATCACACAGCTATATATTGTGTGCCAATCTGATTTCTCTCTTCTTGACTTGAAGGAGGCAGCAATTTCAATTTCCTTCATTGCTGGCCCTACTATTGGAAACTCCCGTTGTCTGGCACTATTCGGTTCACTCTCTGTCATATAGGGAGGACATATCCAGCTTGATCGTGTCCAGGAGTACAAACACTCCGCGGATGGATGCACAGTTCATGCCTTTGGGTACAGATGTTTGTATTATGCCCCGGATGCAATAATTGGTGAGCAATCCTGATATCCATGATCAATGTGTAATTTCCCATACTATTCAATAAAAGAATATGTTTAAAGATTTATAACATGTTGTTTATATTTAGAACCTATTTGGAGGTCACCAATCTTTATGGTCCCTGAGGAAGCCCATACAATGGCGGCGAAACATGTCGAACCCTTGTGACCCCGTTACCATAAGATATGGTTCTTTAATTGTACTATTTGTATATTTGCACTGATGTTTAGTATCACTTGCTGATTTAATTTTATTATAATTCTGTATCAATAAAACTTTTTGCATTTTATCTATTGCTTTGTATTATTATTTATCTATGTATGCCAAGTGAACTTCACCTTAAAAGTCCCACATTTTGGTGTATTCCAAGCACATACACGGACCTTATGGGGCCAATATAGAGTCCGTCATTCTGGAAACACCCATTTTTTCTTTTAATTTCCATATAAGAAAAAAGGTTTTTGGATTGGAAGTTATGCTATCACAATAAAAAACTGGCATTCTATTTGGTTCTGTGGTTGTGTTCTACCAGTGAAGATATACTGTACAGGTGCATCTCATAAAATTTAAATATCATCAAAAAGTTCATTTATTTCAGTTATTCAATTCAAAAAGTGAAACTCCTATATTTTATACAGATGCGTTACACACAGAGTAATATATTTCAAGCATTTCTTTCTTTTAATGCTGTTGATTATGGCTTACAGCTAGTGAAAACCCAAAGTTTAGTATCTCAGAAAATTTGAATATTACATAAATAAAATATTTTACAATAAAAAAAAAGATTTTTTAATACAGAAGTGTTGATTTACTGAAAAGTATGTCCATGTATAGTATAGTATGCACTCAATTCTTGGTCAGGGCTCCTTTTGCATGAATTACTGCATCAATGCAGGATGGCATGGGGAGATGATCAGCCTGTGGCACTGTTGAGGTGTTATAGAATCCCAGGTTGCTTTGATAGCGGCCTTCAGCTCGTCTGCATTGTTGGGTCTGGTGTCTCTCATCTTCCTCTTGACAATACCCCACAGATTCTATATGGGGTTTAGGTCAGGCGCATTTGCTGGCCAGTCAAGCACAGTCATACCATAATCATTGAACCGGGCATTGGTACTTTTGGCAGTGTGGGCAGGTGCCAAGTCCTGCTGGAAAATGAAGTCAGCATCTCCATAAAGCTGGTCAGCAGAGGGAAGCATGAAGTGCTCTAGACATAATTTCCTGGTAGAGGGCTGCATTGACTTTGGACTTGATAAAACACAGTGTACCAACACCAGCAGATGACATGGTTCCCCAAATCATCACTGACTGGAATGGAACAGAATCCAAGTTGCATGAAGTCCAGTGTGAAATTTCTACACTCTTCCTCCAGACTCTGGGACCCTTATTTCCAAATGAAATGCAAAATTTTCCTCAGTCCGTGATAAGTCATAATCATGAAAATTAAAAGAAAGAAATGCTTGAAATGTATCACTCTGTGTGTAAAATATGAGTTTCACTTTTTGAATTGAATTACTAAAAAAATGCACTTTTTGATGATATTCTAATTTCATGAGATGCACCCGTAAATAAGAAATCCATTCAAGATCAGTAATAATTCATTGCTGGCTGGAAGATAGTAACCCCAAAATGACTAAAATTCTTTATGTAACCCACACTGAGATAAGGTGCACAGCCCTGAAGTACAAGTACACTGCAAAACTTTTTTTTTCTTTTAAGTCCTTCAGCCAGGAGCAATGATTTTCTAAATGCTTAAAGTGGAACAATAACAATGTCCAATTCCTTTAAATAATATGCCTGGTGGATGTTTTGCCTGTGAAGAGGCAAATCTCTGTGATGTACAGAAAGAAGTGGTGTAGAAGCACTAACATTTACAATGGTAAAATAGGGTTTAACATTGCTGGCTAATGACATTTTTTCTGCTTTTTTAAAAAAGAAAAAAGAAGAAGAAGAAAAAAATGACTTGTATTTTGAGGAAGCTTTGGAAGGGTCTGTAAGGGCAGGCGAGTGACACTCCCTCCATGTTCCCCTCCTCGTTGGGCACCAAGCAAGGGTTTACATGAGAGGCCTACCCGGGGGCTATGCTAGGCACTTTTTTTTTGAAAAATTATTTTTATTGATTTTGCAGCAAGAAAAATACAAACAACAACAGTCACCAGTCCCTAACACGTCGGGACGGCACAACAACCCCACCCGACCCACCCCTCCCACCCCCCCAACCCCTTGGGCAGCTTAACCAACAGAACAGAGTAGTGAGGCCCGGGGGCGGCTGGAGCAGCACAGCCTATCCTGGCCGCCCCCCCCCCCCCCAGCCCCAGAGGTGCAGGATATAAACATAGTACACGACAACTGAATCAGAACATAAAATCAAAAGTTTAAATTAAGAGAGACGGTCCCCGACTGAAAGAAAAGGACTAGTGGAAGAGCGGGCCGGAATAGACAACCATGGTGGAGTCGTTACCTAAACACAATTATCCCACTGTCTCTGTAGATTCCACCCATGCCTTCCATACCTTTTCAAATTTTCGGAGACAACCCCGGGACACGTACGTGGCCTTATACAAAGGTAAAACAGCGTTTACCAGCCCCTTCCAGAATTCCAACGAAGGAGGGGACACCTTTTTCCAGTGCAATAGGATAGCTTTCTTGGCATAGAATAACAGGATTATCAATAGCGTCCTATGGGCTACTGAGGGGACCACCTCCTCCACCAGGCCCAGGAGACAGACGCTCTGGGTCAGCGGAACCGGGGTCACAAGTACCCTCCCAAGACAAGAGACAACCTCCGACCAGTAGCGCCGAACCAGAGCACAGTCCCAGAATATATGACGAGCATCCGCCGGTGCAGCCGAGCTCCGCCAGCACTCAGCGGATGCCGATGGAAAGATCTTGGCCAACCGGGCAGGCATATAATACACTCTGTGGAGAAATTTAAATTGGATGAACTTATCCCTAGCCGCCACCAGGTGTTTAAAAGGATCAGTCCACAGGTCATCCCAGTCGTCCCCCTGCAGGTCAGGAATATCCTCTGTCCACCGCTGTCTACAGCGCACGATCCCCGGGGGGGTCAGGCGGAACAGTTCTTTGTATATAGTAGACAGTGTTTTACTAAGGTCAGGGTTAGTCAGCATTAACTCCAAATCTGACGGCACCGGCTCAATCTGAAGATCCGCAAACTGACTCTGAAAAGAGTGCCCTAGCTGTAAGAAGCGAAAGAAATAAGTCGTGGGCAGGTCGTGTCGAGAACGTAAAGTATCAAAAGTAACCAAGTCACCCTCAGTGGTAATGTCCCCCAGCGTCTTTATTCCAACAGCAGCCCACACCCCTGGGTCCCTAAGGTGGTTGAAATGAGGAAGTCTGGGATTCATCCATAGGGGGGTAGAGGGGGAAAACCCAAGGTAACTGGGGCACGCCAGCTTCACCGTCTGACCCCACGCCCTAATCGTAGCCTTCATAGAATCAGTCAATGGCAGGTCCGTGCCCACCCCTCGAAATAATGCCAGGAGCAAACTCTCATAGGACCCCAAGTGCGCAGCCTCCAGAACCGTAGCCGAATCCTCCGCATCCGCCCGTAACCAACGCCTCGCAAATACCATCTGCCCCGCCAGGTAGTATTTATGCCAGTCAGGGAGGGCGAGTCCACCACTAGCCTTGGGCTCCTGGAGGGCCCTCGGGCCTATCCTAGGGGCCCCTGGTGACCACAAAAAAAGAACCAATGATGCCATCCAACTTGCGGAAAAAAGCTCTGGGAACCCAAGTGGGGGAGTGCCGCAGAAAATACAGCACCACGGGTAGAAACTTCATTTTTAGTAGGGCAATATGGCCAAGCAATGAGAGCTGGAGCCTCTTCCACACCTGCACCAGCTGTTGTAGTCTAGGCACAAGCGGGAGGAGATTCAGGGTGTAATAGTCCCCAGGGCACCGCGTAACTTTCACCCCCAGGTAGGTGAAGGAGTCCACCCAACATAGAGGAGGATCAGTAGGGGAGACCGACATCGGGGCCCCGGCAAGAGAAAGGATGGAAGATTTCCCCCAGTTCACCCGGAGCCCTGAGTAGGTACCGAACGTGTCCAATATGTGCAAAACCGCCCGCAGGGAGGGAACCGAGTCCTTAAGGAAAAGCAGCATATTGTCTGCATAAAGTGCTACCCACTCCCTAATGGATCCCACGCGAATGGCATCAAAGGCCTCAGAGGTTCTGAGAGCAGTGGCAACCGGTTCAATTGTGAGGGCAAACAAAAAGGGAGAGAGGGGGCAACCCTGTCGGGTACCCCTCCCCACCCCAAAGTACTCAGATTTGGCTAGACCCAGCCGAATGGCCGTACGAGGAGAGGAATACAGTAGCTTAACCCACATTCGGAACGTAGGGCAGAAACCCATCAGCTCCAGCACCTTATGCATGTACGACCAGTCGACTGAGTCAAAAGCCTTCTCAATATCAATAGAAACCACAATCCTCTGCAGATAGTCTGTTTTAGGCAACTGAAGATGGGTAAAGAGGCGTCTAATATTGGTGTCCACCGACTTACCCGGCATAAAACCCGTCTGGTCCGGATCAACCAAGGTATGGATGACCCCCGCCAGCCGGGACGCCAAGACCTTGGAAAGGACCTTCAGATTGGCATTTAAGAGGGCTATGGGCCTGTAGGAGGAGCAATCTAAGGGATCCTTACCTGGCTTCGGCAACAACACCATGTAGGCGTCTAGCATGGAAGGAGGGAGAGCCTCCTCCTCAAGACAGCATTGAAAGAGGCTACTAAGGCATGGGGCCAGCTGCTCAGCAAACGATTTGTAAAAATCAGTGGGGAACCCATCCGGACCCGGGGCCTTGTGCGGAGGAAACACGGCTATAGCCTTTTCCACCTCTAGAGGGGTGATAGGGGCGTCAAGGAGGGCACTGTCATCTGCAGCAAAGTAGGGAGGTCAAGATCCCAAAGGAGCAGTTCCATAGCAGCATGGTCATAGTCAGGGGTAGGGGCGTTTAAGGCCTCAAAGTACCGTCTGAACTCAGCCAGTATGTCCGTGGGGTCTGTCAATAGGTCACCCCCCGAACTCCTGAGAAGCGGAATATTAATCAGAGCCCTTTGATCTGCCACCAGCCTCGCCAAGAGCTTGCCATTTTTATCTCCCTGCGCAAACACCTAGGCTCGCACATGAGAAGCCTCAGTGTGGGCGAGGTCTGAGAAGTGGAGAGAAAGAGTGCGTCGTGCCCCCATTAAGGAAGCATAGCTGGTATCAGAAGGTGACTCCGCATGCGCCCTCGTCCTCTCCCTCTCCTCCTCCTGTAGGGACACGATGGTACTGTTGTGATCTTTTCTAGCAGACTTAATGCCGGCAATACACTCCCCTCTGGCCACCGCCTTAAATGCCTCCCACACCACTCCCAGCCCGGCAGAACTGGGAGGTAATCTGCTCATGTTGGAGCCATCCAGAGGACAGCCGCCAGCCCCGCTCTCCAGCCTCCACACGGAGGTGCACTGTCAAGAGAAGCGGGTTATGATCAGACACCCCCCCAGCCAGATAGCCAGCAGTTGAGAGGAGGGATTGGAGATGAGCATTACCAAAAGCCAGGTCAATGCGAGCCGCAGAACGGTGCGTGGCAGAAAGATGGGAATAACAACGATCATCAGGATGCTTCCAACGCCAGAGTTCCACCAGGCCCATAGCAGACGCCCAAGCCAAAAGGTTGAGCGAGGCCGGCCGACTGGAGTTGGAAGTATCCAGCCCACTGTCCAGAATGGCATTAAAATCCCCCATCATAAGCACCAGTAATGAGACATGATCAGAAAGCTTATCCATGAGGTCATACAGTAGTTGCACCTTGAAGGGCGGAGGCACATAAACATTAACCAAAAGCATTTTGAGAGAATATAGAGTAATGACTAAAGCCACAAAGCGCCCCTCCGGATCAGAGATCACTTGGTGGATGGAACAGGGAATAGCTTTACTAATCAGGACCGAGACACCTCGGGCATAAGTGGAATAAGTGGCATGAAACGCCTTTTGTATCCACGGTTTTCTAAGGGCTTGGACCATACTGCCATCCAGGTGGGTCTCCTGAAGGAGGAACACATGTGGCTTGTATTGCTTAAGATATCGAAATACAGCAGCCTGCTTATACTTGCTATTGAGCCCCCTCACATTCCATGAGAGGAATCTATAAACATCAGCCATGGGGGACATGCAAAAGAATAAAAGGAGGATGGAAAAAACAGTCAGACGGGACCAGGAAGTTCACAATCCAGTTGTCCGAGACACCGTTAGAGCACCACTGGAGCCAGCAGGCCCCAAGGATTCACATAGTCAGAAAAAGGGAGAGCTGCCCAAAAAACTGTCCAAATGCCCTTGTACCAGCAACTTCAAACAAGCCAGGGAAACCTGGCAAAACCCAACTGGTACGGGCCTGAAACCCCAAACTTCCCAACATTAGAGTCAGTGAAAGCTGTGCAGAGCAAACAAAGTTCGACAGGTACCTAGCAGGTGCTATAGAGACTCCAGCGGAGCCCCCGGGGCAAACAGGATCATATAAAACCAAGAAAACAAAATGGGGGGAAAAAGTTTTGCACAAAATAGTCACCAACACTCCAAGAAGTAGGGGACAGATCCGTAGAGAAGAGCAGCCCACACCAGGTCATCAACGAAGACTGTCCAGCCACTCCGAGACCTCCTGGGGAGATTCGTAGAATTTCACGGAGCCATTATATTGAACCCTGAGTCTGCTGGGGTACAGCATGCTATATTTGATTTCTTTATCCCGGAGACGTTTACGGACCTCTGTAAACGACCGGCGCTTCCTTTGGGTTTCAGCTGAGAAATCCGGAAAGAGCATGATCCTTGCATTTTCAAATTGTAGATCCTGATGCTTCCGAGCCTCGGCCAGGAGCATGTCACGATCCCGATAGTTCAGGAATTGACCAGAAAGGGTCTTGGCGGGGCCCCTGGCGGCCTAGCACCCATGGGAACACGATGGGCTCGCTCCACAACATAGGTGGGGGGCAGGTCAGTGAGGTGAGCAATTGCTTAAAGAATTGTTCCGCAAATATGGCTGGTTTAGACCCCTCCACCCCTTCAGGGAGCCCCACCACTCTTACATTGTTTCGTCGATGACGGTCTTCCGCATCATCAGCGCGGTGCTGTAGGGACTTGACCAGGCCTTGGAGTTCTGCTAGTTGAGAGGCATGTGTGGTCGTGCTGTCCTCCACATCAGAGATGCGACCCTCCGCAGTAGTGATGCGGCCCCTCATTTTATCTAAGTCATGGCGGATCAGGGTACACTCGGAGGCCAGGTGATCGATCCGCACCATGAGGGCGGCCTTGCAGCCGTCAATGGCCGCCAGGATAGGAGCTGTGATGGCCCGCTGGTCGGCCTCATGTTGCGAGGTAGAGGGCTGGGGTGGTGTAGCCGGCTGTACCTGTGAGGAACCGTCTCCACGCTGCTCCTGCTCCATGGCCGCACATGCTCTCAAGGCGCGCTGAGGTGCTGGTGACGGCACCAAGATGGCGGAGGCGGAGCTCTGGGCCTGGCCGCGAGCGGAGCGGGTCTGGCGTTGATCCATCCGGGCCTTCCCGGGAGTGTTGGAGGCAGATGAAGGCATCCCCAGGACAGGAAGAGGTTCCCCCACCGATCAGGAGCGGGCACGGGTCCGGGAAAACACTCGGTAAGGATAAACGGCAGGATGATCCAGGAGCTCCGCCGAGACACGTCCTGTCTTGCTCACATCCGGACACGCCCCCCGGCTATGCTAGGCACTTAAAGTGGAGTTCCAGCCTGTATTAAAAAAAAAAATGTAAAAGTCAGCAGCTACAAATACTGCTAACTTTTAATATAAGGACACTTACCTGTCCAGGGTTCCCCCGATGTCCGCACCCCAAGCCATGTACAGGCGCCGGCATTGCTAGTAAGGGAAACCGGCAATGAAGCCTTCAGACTTCACAGCCAGTTTCTTACTGCCCATGCGCGAGTCACGCTGCGCCTTCTGAATGGCCCCTTCTTCTTCTAGGACACACACAGGTCCCAGAAGGCAGCGGGTTAAGGAGGAGGGCCTGATGAAACTGCGGATGCGACATACAGGTAGGACGGAAGTCTACCTGAATACCTGAAAAATGCCAGAAGAGGTACCAAAATTAATTATTAGGGGTACTACTGTTTTCTTCCTCATAGACCAGTGGTCTCCAAACTGCAGCTCCGGGGCCGGATGCAGCCCTTTTCTTGCTTTTATCTGACCCTTGGGGCACTTTTCCTCCCACTGATGCAAGACACTATTCCTCCCACTGACACTAATAATCAGGCATAGTTCCTGTTACTGACATCAACAATGGGGCACTATTTCTTCCATTGACACCATGGATGGGGCATTATTCCTCCTACTCACACCAACGATGGGGCATTATTCCTCCTACTCACACCAACGATGGGGCATTATTCCTCCTACTGACACCAACGATGGGGCATTATTCCTCCCACTGACACCAATGGTGAGGCACTATTCCTCCCATTGTCACCAACAACAGAGCACTATTCCTCCCACTGCACCAGCAATAGGGCACAATTCCTCCAACTGACACCAATGATAGTGCACTATTCCTCTCACAGATGCCAAAGATGCACTGTCTACTCCCACTGATGCCAGAGCAAGTTCTACTCCCAATGCTCACAGTCTAACCCCCTAAAGTCTGAAGGACAGTAAACTGGCCCTTTGTTTAGAAGGTTTGGAGACCCCTATCATAGACCAATAAACATGTGGATGCAAAATAGGGTGCAAGTCTCAGCAACTTAGGTCTGAAGGACAGTAAAATGGCTATTTGTTTAGAAGGTTTGGAGACCCCTGTCATAGACCAGTAAACATGTGGACGCAAAATAGGGTGCATGTCTCAACACCAGAAAAATTCCCTGCCGAACCTTCTAGTCAGTGCCCTGCATTGTTTGCATCTAAGTAATTAATCTCTAATACCGGCTTTTAATTCTGGTCTATAGGTGTTTTATATTTACCTAACTAACTGCAGGCCTCTAGCCTAGGCTGGAGGTAATTTATCTATTAGTGCAAAAATATACATAAAAGATTTCAGGCAGATATGATATGATCTCTGGAAATACATTTGTAGGCTAAAAATCTCCATAGTATGTAATGAAATTAATAGAAATCAGACAAAGTACTAAAGAAAAATCTTTCAAACTATTTTTTATATTAGCATTAAACAGATCTGTAGGCTATCCCTGCCCAGTAACTCTGAGGTTTAGGAGAAGCCCATAGTTGCCTGCCAAGATGAGTTTCTCTTGAACTACAAGTTCCTTGCCATTAAAAAGTGTGGTTTTTGGTCAGAAGGAGAAGAGAAGCTATTTATTAAATGAACAAACCCAGAATTCAAAGGAAAGGAAAAGGCAACTTCATGCAAGTGAACAACTTCATTGAAGATGGCCTAATCCACTGTGGGCATTTTACTGCTGTATCTGAATCCAAGGGAGCTCCCCTTCCCATCCTACCCTGTCTGAAAAAGGCCTGGGTTTGGCTGTTCACTCTATTTACCCGTGTGACCAGCCTAAGTTCACCATATATTCCTTAAAAGAATACACTAGAAGGCATGTGACACAGTATTTTTGTGTCCTGCACTCTCTTGTGGATTTTCATTATGACCATGGGGGGGGGGGGGAATCTGCTGGGGTGCCAAACATCAGTGAATACAAGACTGAGGTAAGCTACTAGAATCCACCAAAAATGGTAAACCCAAACTAGTTAGATTTACCTTTTAAGCCCCCGTTCACATCGGGCTGATTTCACATGTGATTTGACATGTCAAATCTCATGCCAAATCGTAACCCTTTTGCCGGCAACGGCACTGTCCGAATCGGTGCGACGGTGACTTTGCGGCACCGCACCGATTCCCAAAAGTAGTTTCTGCACTATTTTTGGTGACTTCAGTGGCGATTTCAATAGACATCTGTGCATGAACCTACACAGATGTCTCTCAAATCGCCCCCGAAGTCGGACTGAAATTCCAGTTGGAAATCAAGCGAGTTCAGCTTTATCCATTTTGCTCCAATCCTAATCCTCAAATATCCCTCCCAGCTTCCAATAAAATTAAGTTAATTAAACTATCTCAAACCCCACAAAAAATCTCTAACCTGCTGGTTTCATACTTCCTGACCCTTTTCAATTACCAAAGAGAAGGTAACCATCTCAATCCAGAGGAAAATACGCTTATATTAACATATTACCTATACCTGATAAGACCATACTGAGGTAACTAAATATAGGCCTATTTAATTGATTAGTTGTGATCTTAAGACATTAACAAAGACATTAGTGAAACAGTTAAATACTGTTCTGGAACACTGTATCCATTTGAACCAAAGAGGCTCTGTATGCAACTGACAAGCTCCGGATCAAACCCACAGAACTTTAGCACTATTGTTGGCAGTACATTCATATCAGAACTCCAATAAACACAGTGAAGCTTTGCTCCTCTTCATAAATCTGCAAAAATCTTTTGAAAGCTTATTACTTTTTCTTTACTTTGGATGTCCCTGGATTTGTCTCTCACTTTACATAAACCCGTAGGACTTTATGTGACATTTCTATGGTACAAATATCTCTAAAAGATCTCAAATCTTTTTTCATTAGAAAAGAGCCAGACAGAGGCTCCCTCCCTCACCTTTGTTATTTGAAGTGATGTAGCCTCTCCCAATAGCTTTTCTTTCAAGCTATATCAAAGGTGTACTGTATGAAATAGTAGACCATAAATGTCCATCATAACTTCCCCCTCTAACAACTACCGTATTTTCCGGCGTATAAGACGACTGGGCGTATAAGACGACCCCCCAACTTTTCCAGTTAAAATATAGAATATGCATAAAACAGTGTAAGTGGATTAAACTTTTCCAAATTCACTCTAAAGCTGAAAGGAAGTATAAAACAATAAATCCATGGGAGCTGCCATGCTCCACAACCCCCCTCCTTGCATCCCAGTCCCCTCCACAGTCACCCTCCTTGTATCCCAGTCTCTTCTACAGTTGTCCCCCTTACTTGCACATTACTCACAGTCCCCTTTACAGCCCCCCCCCCCCCTTACCTTACACAGCAGATAGAGGATGCAGCATGTCCGAGCATAAGGCAGGAAGTGTCCATCTTTCCATTTAACAGGCAGATTGGTTGCTAGGACCGCCCCTAGCTACAACAAATCACAGGCTTTTTAACTTGGACAGCGGTGGAGGTAGGGGCGGGGGAGCCTGGATGGGTGTTCTGTCAGCTTAGGCAGTCCGTGTGGCAGCATAGCTGAAGTGCTCTCACTCCCCCACCGCATATTCTCCAGTTCGGCTCCAGCATCCGCCGTATAAGACGATACCCGGCGTATAAGACGACCCCCGACTTTTGAGATTATTTTCCTGAGTTAAAAAGTCGTCTTATACGCCGGAAAATACGGTATTCCTAACTTACTTTAAACTTCTCCAATCTTTTGTCCACATATCTGACCTAACAGTAAACAAAAATAAACCACTGGCCTGTAACATCAACCTACCTGCAGAGATGGTTAAACTTTTCAGTCTACCCTCCCCTTATTTATTAAAAAAAATTCTGCTGGCCTGGATAGGTGGTCCTTAACTCCTCTGTCTCCCGTGGTTTTGGTGAATATAAACATTGCCGCCTGCCTTTCTCCCTCTCCAGCGGGAGATCGGGAGTGACCGGCAGACATCGGAGCCGCCGGTCACTCGTGCCTGGATGTTAGTGAACGAGCGGGGGCGGGAGCGCGCCTCCGGCGGCGCGCACTCGCCCCCTAGAGGCTCGTAGCCCTACGTCGGTTTGCCTGTACGGGGCTGACTGCCGCAGTAAATAGTTGTGCGGTGGCCGGCAAACGGTTAAGAAGTAATGGTATCGCACACGCCTCCCGCGATTTGGAATCGCTGGCAGAATCACAGCAATTCCGCCCGTAATTTAAATTGCACAGGTGTGAACGAAGCCTTATACTGTGCTACTCCCAAAAAGCTATTACAGGCATACCCCGCTTTAAGCACACTCACTTTACATACACTCGCGAGTAAGGACACAGCTTGTTCAGCTTGGCATGACACTACTCCCGGTTTTTAACATTGGCGTCTATAGGAAATCTTGGTCAGCTTGACATGGCACTGCTCCCAAACCATAAGTGACAGGGATACCAAACTTAGGGAGCACCGAGAGGGGACCCAGGACTGCAACATATCCTTTTTGTGGCTGGCCAGCTTGCCTAGGTAATCTACCATGTCATAGTCCTGGATCCCCTTAACATGCTCCCCAAGCTTGGTGTCCATATTACATGGTTTGGGAGCAATGCCATGTCAAGCTGACCAAGATTTCCTATGGAGCTAGTGTATTTACATGCATTGAGAAATGAAAAAGGTATTGCTTCACTATAAGTACATTTTCGTTTTACATACATGCTCTGGTCCCATTGTGTACTTAAAAGTGGGGTATGCCTGTATATCTTGGACCCTTACTGCTTCTTCTGTTTTTTTTTTAATATATATTTTCTTTATTCAGAAAGGTTCACCATTACAATGGATAACATAAGGATGCAAAAAACAAGTCATATGCTGTCACAACATATCATCAACATGACAAAATATCATACAATAAAAATATAGATTCTTATCATGTGTATCAGGTGTTTTTGTATACAGGTCTTACAAGTAAAAGTAGAATAAGCAACACTGAACCTCTGCTGAAACTCTTCAGGTATTTCAAAATGAATTACAACATAGAGTGTGCCCCCATCTCAATGGGGGAGAATAAAAGAGATTAGAATTGGAGGGGAAAGAAAGAAAAAGAAAAAGGGAGAAGGCTACAACCCGAGGAGAAAAAAAGGGTGAAACAAGAAAGGGGGGGTGCATTCATCTCTTTTAATTGCAACTTTTGTACTGGGATGAGCATTTAAACTCTTCCCATTAAAAACATTTCTTAGTCTGGACTTCAGCATTGTCTCTGAGGGCCATTTACCCTGCCGAACCACTGCTTGAGAGTTGGGAAGGTTGATTTTTTTACAGTTACTCAAAATGCAGGCCTTGGTTGCATTTGGGAGATGAATAGTAAATACTTTTTATACTGTATCTCTTTGCAAACATAGGCATGAGATGAAGAAGGTAGATAGGTGGTTTATGAAGCAAGGCAAAGCCTGAGACTTGCCCAATGGTTGCACAAACCTATTTCTAAAAAGGCAGAGTACAGGACAGCCCCAAAAGATATAGAGGATGGAGCCTGGGTGGGTGCTGCAACGCCAACAGTTAGGATTCAGTTGTGGGATAATTCTTGCCAATGTAAGCAGAGTCCTTTACCACTGCGCGACAACCTTTTAGGATATTTCTTGATATTTGTTACAAATAGAAGCTTTATAAGAGAGTAAAGGAAAGCTGTGGATCGTTTTCCCACGACAGTAGAGAATTTTGGATCGCTACCCAAGGTTACATTTGTAACCAGTCGGTAGGAAAAGGGCAATAAATGCCTCATAGCGCCCTCCTCAAGGCAGAGTTCCTCAAAGGGTGTCAAATCCCTTGAGAAAGTGTAAAAGTTGACATTGACACCAGCCATCCAGTGCAGAACTCCGTATGTTGAGGAGATTGCAGAAAAAGCCCTCCGCTGTCATGCAGCTATAGACAGTGATTTGTGCACTACCCCTGCTCAATCCAGGTACAAAATCTGGGTTATTCTGGCCTGTAAGAAGTTCTGGGTGACTGATGATGGGTGTCATAAGGGAGGGGAAAATTCTTATGTCAAGTAACAAAAAGAACCAATCAAGTTCACAGAGCATCGGGCCTGTGGGAGTCCTGAAAGAGGGACAGAAGAGTAATCTTGTTTAAATGGGTCCCCCAATTTGTAGTCAGCAATCAATAACTCTGTTCATATGGATTGCAGTATAGTAATAGTTTGGATCTGGTAACACCACTCTTCCCCTTAATTTTGGCCTTGTCAGAATGTCTCTGCCTACCCAGGATGCTCTGCCCCACCAGGCAAATTGAATGAAAGTCGAACGCAATGATCCGAAAAAGCATGTGGAACATGCACTGACAGTGTTTGCAGTAGGTAGAACAATTTTAACAAAACGTTCATTTTTAAGATATTGTTCCTCTCAAACAAGGAGAATGTATTGTATTGTTGGTTCGAAAAGTCTAGATCTGTCCTTAAAGAGTGAGCAAGCTAGAGGTAGTTCAATCTAAAAATCAAGGAGGGGTCCGCAGGTATATACGTGCCAAGGACAGTGAAACAGTTTTCCAAGCTGTTGACCGTTTACAGTATACTAATTGGAAAATGTTATATAATATATCATTTTGAAATTTAGCTACAAGATATTGGCCTGTTGGTTCACTTTCAAATATACTTCCTCTTATTTGGATATTACGTCTAAAAATGATGAAGGATATTTTTTTTTTTTTTGTTACCATTATATTTTTTATAAGCCTACATACCGAGACCAACCAAAGCCCTGCCTTGGTCTTTGTCCCTCTCCCCTTCCAACCCTCCCTTTCTCATTTCAACCATTCTTTCTTATTATACTCTTCTCATGATTTCTTTCTCCCCCTTTATGATACATAGCTTTACAGATCACTGTAGGTTGATAATTCATGTTCAATTTGAGTTCAAATAGGGGGATTCCACATGTCTACTTGCATCTGTTCGCTTCTAATCATTTCTATGCCGAGGTCTACAAAGAGTCTGATACATCACTATAGTCCCTACTTTTCATTCATTGTATGTCTGTTTATACGTGTAGCACCATCACCGTAGGAGTTGCTGAAGTCAGGGTTCCCCACTGCTACACGGCCAGTCACACAGCATTTCCTTCTTTAATCTGGACACAGAAATGAGTCTTGTTTTTGTTATTTTATTAGGGGATGAATACTTGGATGGAGTAGGGGATTATGGCACGTCCAGTGTGACAATAACAGTAATTCTGGGACAACTTCCTACCTATTTGCAGGTTCCTCTTCTTCCTTCCTCCTGCACAAACTTGGTTCCCTTTTTGTACAGCTTCTGCTGGCTCACTCCTGGAGGAGCTAAGAGTCTCTTGTTAGCTCAGCAACAGCCCATTACAGGCTAGGAACCCTCAGTTGCTTAATAAAGTAGCACATAAGGAGTCTCGCACCACCTTATGCTTCCCCGAGGACATTGCTCCCAGTTCCACCGCTTGCAGAAAATGCTAGCCCACCTGGCTGCTTTCTCTTTCCAGTCCTCCTGACTGACACACACATGGAGACTCCCCAGGGCAAGGTTGGATGAAGACACGGCACACCGCTGTCTTCAAGACAGCACTGCTACAGCTGGTAGTCTCTCCCCTTGTCTGTCCCTACATGGTGCTGATCTACTCACTGTCTCCCCTTGCTCTCTTTGCTGCAGTCTCCGGTTAGGGTCCCTCCAAATGCCTCCTGTGGTGGGATTCTTCCAGGCCAGCATCCCAAGCTACAGCCAGAGGCAAAACTCCTCCTCAGCAGGGGTCCCTCAAGGGCCAGGACAGCTTCTCCTCAGCACTGCTTCTCCATCTTTCACCCGACTGACCTGCTGGTATGACTCATGTCTATTTAAGGGGTCCTTAGTTCCCTGCCAGGCCCCCAACCTGGGGATTGGCTAAAAGGCCCCTAAATATTCAAGACAATCACTCCTAGCCTCTGCCCACTATTCTCTAGAACGTTCTCCAACTTTCTACAAACAGGGGGAGGCACCAGAGAGCTACCAGGATGAGTCATCCAGCCCTGGCCTCTAAAAACCTTGACCCAGATTCAGTGACTCAGGTTCATCCCTGGGCCAGATTATAGTTTACCTACTCTCACTTCTAATAGTGCACACTAGAGGGTGCTATATATGTATGCCATTTTGATGTACGTGACATCGTTCTTTTAACATGCGATACCCTTTTGTAAAACAGGTATTTCGGTTTTGTAAACTACATTATATTTATTTCAATAAACATGTATGAAACAAAAATTTACGTACCAAGGTATTTGATGGATTGTGACGCCCAGTGAAATAGGAAACTAGAACGAAGGGTCTTTACAGGGGCGTAACTACAGAGGTTGCAGGGGTTGCAATTGCAACCAGGCCCCATGCTCCAGGGAGCCTGTGCGGCTCCACTGTACACCTGGATAGGAGGAACGGCGAAATCACTGTCCTCCTTTTTCCTCCTGTAGCTGCAGGAAGAAAATGGAGGAGATAGGTTCCTCTGTCTGCTGCCTCCGCCACTCCTCCTATCCAGTTTGCTTGTGTTCTGCTATCTTTGGACCCCTGTGTGCTCCCCTGGTCCCCCCCCCCTACTGTGCTGCCCCCCCCCCCCCCCACACTGTGCTCCCTTCCCTCTCCTGCCAGCTGCTGCAGGGGATGTGTCACAATAGAGAACCAGGAAGGGGTCGGCAATTTACCAGCTCCTTCCTTTTCTGAATGGACATAGTCATAGTCAGTGACATTGTAAAAAAATGAAATAAAATGATAAAAAAATAATACAATTAAAATACCAAAAAATAAAAACTACTGACACCAGTGGGGGAACTTCCAGGATCGCAAAGGTCACACTTGCGACAGGGCCCTGGCATTCCACCACCGTGGGGAGGCCCAAGGATGGCAGGAAAGGGGTCCACTGCAGAACTTGTGAAAGGGTCCCGCTGCAGGACCGTAATAAAGGGCCCCGCAATGAGAGTAAAGGGCCCCGGGATCAGTGGGAGGAGCGCCAGGCTTGAAGGGAAGGGTCCCGGTCAGGCGTCCGGTGGGCCCTTCATGGTTTCTTGCACCGGGGCCCTGAAGGTTCTAGTTACACCTTTGGGTCTTTATGATGTTCTTCTCTAGTTAAATGTTCAAAGCTTCAGATTTTTGTAAATTTACATTTAAATTGGATAAGGTACCATATGTGCAGAGTTCTAGTCACAGCAAAGGGAGGGATATCGTCAGCCTTGTAATATAAAAAAGAAATACCTATGAGCTTCTAATGGTTCCACTCATAGAAATAATACATACAATTCCCCTTAATCCCTGCTAAAGTAATAGAATGTAAAGTGCATTAAGTGCTGGTTCACATTTGTGCGATTGCGGAGATCGCATGTAATTCAGAGCGCACTGCTCCTTAATTACAAGTGATCTTGTGTGCGGTGTGAATTTCAGCCATACACTTTGTATGGCTGAATTCGCACCGCATCCGCAATAAACACGCACATGAGGCTTTTTTTCATCCGCAGCAGAATCGGATCGCATAGTGGTTCACACTAGTGCGATCCGATTCTGTGCGAACTTGCAGATCGCACTGCGATATGCGATCGCAGCTGGGGGTGTCGTTAACTTTTAATTGACACCCCCTGCGTATCGCATATGGCAGTGTGAACTGCCAGAGGTGCGGATGCGATGCGGGATCACGCTGCATATTCGCAGCGTTCCTGCATCGCACAAATGTGAACCGGGACTTAGTGCCGGTTCACACTGAAGCAGCACAACTTTCACACTGAAGCAGCACGGACTTCATAAAATGAATGTCTATGCCAGTCCCTCCAGGTCGCCCCGAAGTAGTACAGACCCTTTTTCTAAGTCGGAGCGACTTGTGTCGCTCCTATTAGAACCATTCCTGTACCACACTATGGGACGCGACGGTGCGTGACTTGTCAGCCTGACCAACTCGCCTGACAAGTCGTACTAATGTGAATGGACACTCAGAGCCCGTTCACACTGGGGCGACCTGTCAGGCGACCTGGTCGCCTGACAGGTCGCCGTAGGTCGCCTGCCATAGAGAAGCTGTGGACCCGTTCTAATAGGAGCGACACAAGTTGTTCCGACTTAGAAAAAGGGTCCGGAGCTTCTTTGGGGCGACCCGGAGCGACCTGCTTTGACTTCAATGTTATGGACCTCCTGTGAGGTCGCCTCGGCAAGTAGCGTCGCCCCAGTGTGAACGGGCTCTCAAAGCCAAATGTATATATGTATGTATTTATTTATTTATTTGTTTGCTTCTTTTGGAAAACAAAGGCTAGCAGACCTGGCAGGTTTTTATTGCTGTCTGTACTCCCACTTGTTAGATTCCCTCTCTGCGTATTTTGGTAACTATTGTCACCAGAACCGAAAGTGAGGGAAATCCATATTTTTGATTTATGCAGAACAGGAATAGAGGGGAAATATTTCAAAGGGGACCCCATTGTGGTGACAGAAGGGGATTTCCCTCTTTAAGACATTTCCTCTCACTACCTGTTTTGTCTACAGGATAAAAAAAAAATGAAGGGTAATCTTCCCAGTGGGATGCAGATGGCAAAAAAAGAAAAAAAAAAAAAAACGCACAGGCACTTTAACCAACTCTATCCAAACACTGGATTTATATATATTTTAACCGGTTGCCGACCGCCGCAAGTACATATACTGCGGCGGTCAGCCCCGGCCAGGCAAAGTGACGTACCGGTATGTCACTTGCCTGTCACTGGCTTGTGAGCCAATAGCGGCCGAGCGCGCGCCCGCCGAGACGTGTGCGCCCGCCCCGGCTCGTTCCCTAACAAGTCAGTGCGTGTGACTGGCGGACCCGATGTCCGCCGGTCACTCGCGATCGTTCTCCGTGAAGGGAGAAGGGAACAAAGCCGCCTGTCATTCTCCCCTGTGTAAAAATGGAGATCACACGGTTCTACTATGTAGGACAGTTGATCTCTGTTCTTACACCAGTAGCCATGTCCAATCACAGTTAGAAACACGCCCCTAGGGACATACGTAACCCCTCCTTCCCCAATAAAGTTAACCCCTTCCCTGCCAGTGTCATTTTTACAGTAACAGTGTGTATTTATAGCACTGATTACTGTAGTAATGTCACTGGTACCCCCAAAAGTGTCAAAAATGTCAGTCAAGGGTCTGATCTGTCCGCCGCAATGTCGCAGTCCCGCAAAAAAAATCGCAGATCGCCGCCATTACTCAAAAAAAAAAAAAACAACAAAAATGACAAAAATCTTTCCCTTAGTTAGTAGATGCAATAACTTTTGCGCAAACCAATCAAAATACGCTTATTGTGATTTTTTTTTACCAAACATAGGTAGCAGAAAACAAATTGGCCAAAAATGTAAAAAAATTTTGATTTTTACATTTTTTTGGGGGGGAATTTCATATAAAAAAATGTGAAAAATATTGTTATTTTTGCAAAATTGTCGCTCTTTCTTTGATTATAGCGCATGATCAAAAAATCGCACAGGTGATCAAATACCACCAAAAGAAAGCTCTATTTGTGGGGAAAAAAAAGACGTCAAATTTGTTTAGGTACAGTGTCGCACGACCGCGCAATTGTCCGTTAAAGTCACGCAGTGCCGAATCGCAAAATACCCCCTGGTCAGGAAGGGGGTAAAATCTTCTGGGACTTAAGTGGTTAAAGCAATAAACTGAAGACAAGTTTCACTTTCCATATATATAAAGGGAAACTGGGTAAAGTGTTAGTGTACCTTCCATGTAAAACATTATATAGAGCATTATTCTACAGCATGAACATAGTTTGCTTTGTGTTTGCAATATCTCACTTCTTTGTAATTTCCCGAAAAAATGTCCATACCCTTAAAATATACCTAATGAAGGCAAAACTTTTCTTTTGATATTTGAAAAGAGTGGAGAGGGATTAGAACACCTGTCAGTCAAAAAAATGGGAAATGGAGTAAGGGATGCATCTGACGGAATAGCAAGTAAATAAGGTTATAAAAGCAGTGTATGAGACAGCAATGGATGCGAACACAATAGAAACTAACTATAAATGCCTGGCGAGGTGGTATATAACACCAGATAACGCGCATAAATATCAAGTGAATAAATCCCCCCGGTGTTGAAGGGGATGCTCCCAAAACGGTAATATGGCTCACCTTTGGTGGAACTGTGTGAAAATTAAGGATTATTGGAAAGGTGCGGTTAAAAATAATAACAGGGAGGGATATACTGAATGACCCATGGTATTGCCATAAAACAGAAATGCCCAAAAAACAATACAAACGTACAGTAATACCTTACTTATTATATGCAGCAAAGGGAGTAATACCAAAGAAATGGTTAGACCAGGGGTGGGCAATTTTGACTCGAGGGCCGCAATGGGTTCATATATTGGACCATTAGACCCACAAAGACCAAAAATTAAGGACTGGTTTGAAAGGATCGAGTATATATATAAAATAGAGTTCCTAAGTAGTAGAGTTGAAGATCAAGTAGAAAACTTTGCAAAGGTATGGGGTAAATGGATTGAATTCAAGAAATCGAAGGAATACATTGAAATAATGATGGAGGAGGGGAAAAGAGACAGGGGACCGACAGGAAATAGATAAGTAGCGCAACTGGAGGGGGTGGATTGGGAGGAAAAGTATCTAGAAGGGATAGGATAATGATGTCTTTTGTGGTATTTTTATTATGTGTATTGTAATTTATATATGAAAAATAGTAAAAGTCGAAATAAAATAAAAAAAGAACACCTATTAGGTTTTTATTGCTGTCCGTGCCCCTGTTAGGGAGAATAACCCTCTCTCTCTATTTATCCTGTGTATCATTATCACTGAAAGTGAAAGGAAAGGAAAATCCCAAATTGTGTGTTGTCACCAGAACAGAAATAGAGAGGGAAACTTCCAATGGTGATATTAGTTCTGGTGACACCCCATCTCCCCCCACCCGGGACAGGACATTGCATTCTGACAGCATGATCTGCCGCAGTCAGAATACACTAATTGTCAGCTGAAATCAGGCATCTGTCCTGAACCTGCTGAATTTCGATCACTGTATGGCCAGCCTTAGTTTTTGTTTTAAAGTGTTACTAAACCGTGGACCCTGCATTCACTATATCTGGTCTCCCACAGTACACAGAACATGGAGATGCTATAATTTTAGTAAATATAAACTGATAAATACCTTTTTCCATCAGCAGTATACAGCAGTGTTGTGACTTCTATGAGTGTCTGTTAAAGCTTGTAGGAGGAGTTTTAATTCTCCCACAATAGTCCTATGAGAATGTAGGACCCCTGACCCTCTGTCTGAAGAGTGCTGATTGGCCCTGTGTTGATCACATGTACCCTCCCAAGAAAAAAAAAAAACATTCTAGCAATACTCACTAAACTGACCATGTGCAGCCTGTCCCCTGGCTCTGTAAATATCAGGAGATATATTGGAATCAGTGGAAGGAGATGATCAGAGGAGACAGGATCGAACAGCCTTTTTACACAATGCAGAGGCTTAACCTTCTAAGTTCCACAGTAAGTATAACAAGCATGCTTTACTACATGTTTGCATGTTATCCCTGTGCCTTCGTGGGTTTCCTCCGGCTATTCTGGTTTCCCCCCCACAATCCAAAGACATGCTGGTAGGTTAATTGACTCCTGTCTAAATTGGCCTTAGTATGTGTATGTATGAATGTGAGTTAGGGACCTTAGATTGTAAGCTCCTTGAGGGCAGGGACTGATGTGAATGTGCAATGTATATGTAAAAGCGCTGCGTAAATTGACGGCGCTATACAAGTACCTGAAATAAAAAAATGAATAAATATATAGACTGATTTTACTGTTGTGGGTTTAGTAAAACACTCATATTGTAAAGCGCTGCCAAACTGTTGGCGCTATTTAAATCCTGTATAATATAATAATAATAATAGTAATACTTTAAGGGTGGTCCTGCCACCTTGTGGGATTTCCTGGAGACACAGTGTAGCTACCATTATGCACATGTTCTCATCAAGAACTACATTTTGTGCACACAGACAGCAGTGGTTACTCTAATAGGACAGGCATGCATGTTCTTTAACCACTTGCTGCCCGTCCACCGTCATATGACGGCGGAGCGGTGCAGCTCTCGTTCTGGGACGACATCATATGATGGCGCCCCAGAACGGCCCGCTCTCGCGCTCCTGTGGGGGCGTGCAGTGCGGCGATCGTGGCTGCGCCGTGTTCCTAGAACACAGCGCAACCCCGATCTTGGTAAAGAGCCAATGACTTGGCTCTTTACCCATGTGATCGGCTGTGTTCAATCACATCCGGTCACATGTAAATGAGTAAGAGCCGTTTACCGGCTCTCCTCGCCTCACACTGTCAGAGCGTGTGGTGAGGAGAGCCAATCAGTGGCTCCTCTTTAAAGGGGAGTCTAGGACAGGTAATCAGGGCACTGATCATCAGTGCCCTGATTACAGTAAAGTAAAAAAACTGTGCTCATCAGTGCCCACAATCAGTGCTCCATCATCAGTGCCCACAATCAGTGCCCATAGTACTGTCAGTCAGTGCCTATCAGTGCTTGCTCATCTGTGCTGCCCATTAGTGTCCATCAGTGCCTCCCATCAGTGCTCATCAGTGCTGCCCGTCAGTGCCCATCAGTGCCACCCTTCAGTACCACCTATCAGTGCCCATCAGCGCCACCTCTCAGTGCCACCCATCAGTACCGCCAGGGGCGGGCTGGGCCGGGGGGCAGGGTGGCAATTTCCCCCCGGGCTGATCTGATCCCCCCCAGAAAAGGCCGGTCAGTCAGACTCAGTATGGTATGCTGCGTATGCATTATTTTCATTGTACATCAGTGAGGAGTGACTCACACTGGCTGGCCGGAATGCTCCAGAGACCGGGTTGCTAGATCACCAGCCGCCTGGCGTCTAGCAACCAGTGACGTCACGGTCTCTCTCTCTCTCTCCTCTCCAGGAGGACGTAAGCGAGGCTGAGTGGAGAAGACCTATGCGAGGCGAAGGAGGATCTATTCTTCCTTGTCCTCCGCGCCGCCGCCGAATACTGGCCCCACCCACCTCCGGACCGGCTCCTCCCTCCATCTATCTTCTATTGTGGGGCCGCTGCACAACTTTGTCCCCGCGCCGCCGCCGATTACTGGCCCCACCCACCTCCGGACCGGCTCCTCCCTCCATCCGTCTTCTATTGTGGGGCCGCTGCACAACTTTGTCCTCCACCGAATCCGATTACTGGCCCCACCCACCTCCGGACCGGCTCCTCCCTCCATCCATCTTTTACTGTGGGGCCCCTGCACAAGAGAAGAGAGGAACTGGTAAATTGCCTGGGAAATTCAATTCAGAATTGAGGACAGCCAACAGGTGCAGCCGCAGAACAGATCCACGGCTCCACCATCCAAAGCAGTGCACCTCTCAAGCTGCTGCGGTGAGGAAGTGGTCTGGACTCGGGAGAAGAGAACAGTGAGTAAAAAAATAAAATAAAAGTCATGTTTGTATGGAGCATAATTTTCCTGTACTCTGCTACCCCTGGCACTATATACATATGGATGCAGGGCCAGCCCTACCATGGGTCCCGGTGGGACCATGGGACCAAGGCGGCACTTAGAGAGGGGCCGCCACTTCTCTTCTTTGGCTTTTGCGCAAAAAAAAAGGTCCGCGGCCGGCCTGACATGCACACTGTGCATGTGCCACCGCCGCTCCGCTCGGGAAAGCCCGTAAACGTTCGGCTATTTCCGGGAATAGCCGAACATGTACGGGCTTTCCCGAGCAGCGGCGGCACATGCGCAGTGTGCTTGTCAGGCTGGCCGCGGACGTGTTGGCGCCGGGCGGCGCCATTTTTAAATCCTAAGGCGTCTTAGAAAGAGGTAAGTGAGACTGCTCCACACAGCCACACTACCATATCTCCAGCCTACCCATCACTGCACCTACTGTTCTGTGTGCCTCTGACTTCCTAAACTCATGGTCTTTCTGACCTGCCAGTTGTACCCCCCTTTCACCATCACTGCACCTACTTCCAACTGTACCCCAGATGTTCCTCAATAATGTGCCTACTGCTAATTGTACCTACCTTTTAGCTTCAATGCATATACTGCCAACTGCACCTCCTGCCAGCTGTTCCCAGGCTACTCCATTACACTTGCTGCCAGCTGCCCCTGACATACACTTCTCTAGTCACTTACCCATCACTAATTCCTGGCTCTTTACTCAAATGCAAGAAATTATTTCCTTATTGTTTTTTGCATGTCTCACTTTCTATATTTTCTAAACTTTTTTTTTTTTTTTTTTAGGAAAAATATTATTTTACAAACAATATTAAATGATGGAGAATGTAGCTATTTATATTACTTCTGCCTTGCGGCACTGGAATCCATAGTTCGATACTTGGTCAGGACACTGTCTGCATGGCGTTTGCATGTCC
This sequence comes from Pelophylax lessonae, assembly GCF_965119305.1. Taxonomy (NCBI): domain Eukaryota; kingdom Metazoa; phylum Chordata; class Amphibia; order Anura; family Ranidae; genus Pelophylax; species Pelophylax lessonae. Next base: position 519,977,622 of record NC_138768.1, read on the forward strand.
TTCCTGTGCTTGTGGGGGGATTATTAATGGGCGCTGGGCGGGCAGTGTTAGGCCTGTACGGCTGTGCCCTTCTAAGTCACCTCTGGGAGCCCCACGCACGCCAATGCAGGTTGGGCATCAGGTCCAAAAGTAAAATTTTTCCACACCTAAAGGTCACCTAGATTTTTTTTTTTTGTTTTTTTACATTTTATGTGGCAAGTAGCAAAAGTGTATTTGTTCCAGAATTATCAAGGTTGGGGTAGTGAAAGTATCAGTGTGTGTGGTTGGGAAGGGTGGTGGAGGGGGAATTTGCAGGAACAGTTGTGAGAGCAGGCGGAAGGTAATGTTGCAGGGCATTGTGTCTCAAAGGGGGGCAAAAGTTGGGGGACATGGAGATATAGAGTGAGAGCAGAGGAAAGCATGGACAGTCTTGGTGAGAGAAGGGGAACAGAAATGGTGGCAAAGGGGTGGCCCAGCTGTGGTGGTAAGGTAAAAGAGCGGTGATATGTGCAGTGCAGGTTTGAGGGGAGCTGCAGGCTTGGTGGGCGCTAAGGGAAGAAGGGCGCAGACATGGTAGATGGTGAGGGAAGGTGCAGGCTTGGTGGGTGGTAAGTAAAGGGGGCTGCAGCCATGGTAGGTGGTGAGGGAAGGTGGGACTAGGAATGGTCTATAGTGTGGGATGAGGAGTCCAGGCATGGTGAGTGGTGATGGAAGAAGGCTGCAGCTGCCATTATGCGGGGCTGCAGGCATACTACAGAAGATTCAGTGCTGCGGGCATGGTATATGCCCACAGCACTGCATCACTGTAGTATGCCCGCATCCCCACATTCTCTTGTACCATGCCCGCAGCACTGCATTCTCCTGTACCATGCCCGCAGACCCGCATTCTACTGTACCATGCCCACTGCCCCGCATTCTCCTGTACCATGCCCGCAACCCCGCATTCTCCTGTACCATGCCCGCAGCCTTGCATTCTCCTGTACCATGCCCGCAGCCCTGCATTCTCCTGTACTATGCCCGCAGTCCCACATTCTTCTGTACCATGCCCGCAGCCCCGCATTCTTCTGTACCATGCCCACAGCCCTGCATTCTTCTGTACCATGCCCACAGCCCTGCATTCTCCAGTACCATGCCCGCAGCACTGCATTCTCCTGTACCATGCCTACAGCCCTGCATTCTTCTGTACCATGCCCACAGCCCTGCAATCCCCTGTACCATGCCCGCAGCACTGCATTCTCCTGTACCATGCCCACAGCCCTGCATTCTCCTGTACCATGCCCACAGCCCTGCATTCTCCTGTACCATGCCCGCAGCACTGCATTCTCCTGTACCATGCCCACAGCACTGCATTCTCCTGTACCATGCCAGCAGCCCTGCATTCTCCTGTACCATGCCCGCAAAACACTGCATTCTCCTGTACCATGCCCGCAGCACTGCATTCTCCTGTACCATGCCCGCAGCCTTGCATTCTCCTGTACCATGCCCGCAGCCTTGCATTCTCCTGTACCATGCCCGCAGCCCTGCATTCTCCTGTACCATGCCCGCAGCCCCGCATTCTTCTGTACCATGCCTGCAGCCCTGCATTCTCCTGTACCATGCCTACAGCCCTGCATTCTTCTGTACCATGCCCACAGCCCTGCATTCTCCAGTACCATGCCCGCAGCACTGCATTCTCCTGTACCATGCCTTCAGCCCTGCATTCTTCTGTACCATGCCCACAGCCCTGCATTCTCCTGTACCATGCCCGCAGCACTGCATTCTCCTGTACCATGCCCACAGCCCTGCATTCTCCTGTACCATGCCCACAGCCCTGCATTCTCCTGTACAATGCCCGCAGCACTGCATTCTCCTGTACCATGCCCACAGCACTGCATTCTCCTGTACCATGCCAGCAGCCCTGCATTCTCCTGTACCATGCCCGCAACACTGCATTCTCCTGTACCATGCCAGCAGCCCTGCAGGGCACTGTGGCACTATAGACAGTAGAAAGCCTGGTGCATGTCTTTTCTTACATGTCTTTTCTTACCCTAGTTGTCCCTCATTTTCAAGTCACAAAGTTGGGATGGATGCCCTTGTACAACCTTGTTTAGCTAATTTGAATGTTTACATTCTATACCAGCTTGAGGCATCTGTCCCAGACATCCCAAGTCTCCTGCGATTTGCGGGAGTCTCCCGCCTTTGGCCAGCGGCTCATGGACACCTGCAAGTGCCGTGCAATCTCTGCATGACCAGCATTACCCGCCAGCAGTGCCAGCACTACCCACCAGCACTACCCACCAGCATTACCCGCCAGCAGTGCCAGCACTACCCACCAGCACTACCCACCAGCATTACCCGCCAGATGTACCCGCCAGCATTACCCATCAACACTACCCGCCAGCAGTAACAACCAGCATTACCCACCAGCATTACCCGCCAACACTACCCGCCAGCAGTAACTACAAGCATTACCCACCCACATTACCAGCCAGCAGTAACTGCCAGGATTACCCACCAACACTGCCCACCAGCAGTAACTGCCATCATTACCCACCAACACTACCCGCCAGCAGTATCCAAACAACAGCATTACCCGCCAGCAGTAATCGCCAGCATTACACGGAGTGCCACCTCCCTGAAATGAGTTTTTTGAGGTTGGGATGCCTGCTGTCCTTGTTGCTATTAAAATTTAATTATGATACCACATTGTATTAAATTTGTCTTGCTATATAAGATGAATATCCCTTTTAAAACCAGGTGGGCATGGATGGTGAGTTGATTCGGTGGTTCAATGGGCCACTTGACTGGACTTGCCCCCCAGACCTAAGGCTGCCAGCCCTCCCCTGAGTACCGCCTTTCAGTGCCCATCAGTGCTGCCTTTCAGTGCTCATCGGTGCCACCTATCAGCGCTCATCAGTGTGGCATATTAGTACCTCCTCATCAGTGCCACCTCATCAGTGCCCATAAGTGCCACCTCATCAGTGCCCATAAGTTCCACCACATCAGTGCCTATCAGTGCAGCCTATTAGTGCCCATCAGTGCCGCCTCATCAGCAGTGTTGGTAGTAATTGCGTTTAAGTAAACTGCGTTACTTAACGCAGTTACTTTTCAGGGTAACGAGTAATCTATCAGATTACTCGATCTTTCCCTGTAACGCCGTTGCCGCTACTTTCGGCTGCGTTACCGCAATTACATCTACCGCCACTAGATGGCAGTAGATGTAATTGTATTCCCTCTCTCCTCTATGACCGCTGTCCGCGGTCATGGAGAGAGAGAAGAGGAGGAGACTCAGTCAAGTGAGTCACGCCATGACTCCGTCCGCACTGAGTCTTCGCATCGTAGGAGATTGTCAGAGCAGCTTGGTCCAGTCTGAGCGGATAGAGTCAAAAACAAATAATGGTCTACACCAAGCAAGCCAGCAACACTGTTGAACGTACCTGTACCTGAGTGGTCAGTCTTGTCTTGCCTTGCGGTGTGCTGGGGAGGCTGGCTGACTTCCTCCATGTGTAGGGCGCCGGTTTGCTGGGGTCTGGTGGGCTATAGGGGGCGATCTCAGGCGTATGTGGAACATCTGGTTGCCCTGTCCCTGTAGATCCATGGGTTCTCCATCAGGCAAGGGAGGTAGGCGCAGACCACTGTACCAATCGGGGAGATACAAAAGGGAAATTTCCATCTATATGCCATGTTACAGCAAGCAGAGGACGGAGGTCTTTTCCTGTGTTGCAGATTTATGTGTGAAAGATCCTGAAAGAGTTTTATCTCAGATCCCTGAAATAAAATACGGCTTCTGTTTCTGGCACTTCAAAGAATGTCCTCTTTTATGCGATAATTGCCAATGCAACATATAACATCCCTAGGAGGACCAGATGGTGTTGGCGACAAGGGCAAGCTTGGGCAGCCTGAGGCCTGCAGGAGGACGGAGCCAGAGGGACCCGGACAACAGTGTGCCAGCCAGTGCTTGCCAGGCCACACCACCAGCAAGCCCAGCACAGCAGGTACCAAAAAAAAAAAAAAAAACTCACAGTCAGTCACAGACAGTCAGGACAGGAGTCAGGACTCAGACCCCCACCATCCACCAGCCACCACACCACCACCAGTGTTCCACACCGCCACCACCAGTGTTCCACACCACCACCACCAGTGTTCCACACCGCCACCACCAGTGTGCCACACCACCACCAGTGTTCCACACCACCACCAAAAGTGTGCCACACCGCCATACCACCACCAGCGTTCCACACCGCCACCACCAGTGTGCCACACCACCACCAGTGTTCCACATCGCCACCACCAGTGTGCCACACCACCACCAGTGTTCCACACCGCCACCACCAGTGTGCCACACCGCCACACCACCACCAGTGTTCCACACTGCCACCACCAGTGCTCCACACCGCCACCACCAGTGTTCCACACCGCCACCACCAGTGTGCTACACCGCCACCACCAGTGTGCCACACCGCCACCACCACCAGTGTTCCACACCACCAGCACCAGTGTTTCACACTGCCACCACCAGTGTGCCACACCGCCACCACCATCAGTGTGCCACACTGCCACCACCAGTGTGCCACACTGCCACCACTCGTGTGCCACACTGCCAACAGCCAGCCACTCCAGGCAGCAGGTACCAAAAAACAAAACAAAATACAGTTACTCACAGTCAGGAGGACTCAGGACTCAGACCCCCACAGTGTGCCACACCGCCACCACTATTAAAGATCTTCTAGAACATAATTGCATTACAGAATAGTGAAAAAAGTCGCAGTTACTTTTCTGAGTAACTAATTACTTTTTCAATGTGGTAACTGAGTCAGTAACTCAATTACTTTTTGGGAGAAGTAATTTGTAACTGTAACTAATTACTTTTTTAAAGTAAGATGACCAACACTGCTCATCAGTGCACATCAGTGAAGGAGAAAAATTACTTATTTTCAAAACTTACAGACAGAAAATAAGAAAAACGTATTTTTTGTTCAAAATTTTCTGACTTTTTTCTTTTTTTTTTTAGTAAGAAATAAAAAACCCAGCGGTGATTAAATACCACCAAAATAAAGCTCTACTTGTGTGAAAAAATTGATAAAAATATCATATGGGTACAGTGTTGCATGACCACGCAATTGTCATTCAAAGTGTGACAGCACTGAAAGCTGAAAATTGGTATGGGCAGGAAGAGGGTGAAAGAGCCCTGTATTGAAGAGGTTAAACTACAGCTGGCTGGGGCAGGACAGACCAGCACTATTAGGATGGGCATGCATGTGCTTTGTTATGACATCTCTTGGTATAAAGGGTCGTGTGACATTTATTTTATGGTACTGATTTACTTAACTGGAAGTTCAGGAAAGGGGCGCTGAGAATGAAGATGCAAGCAGCCTTTATAATGAAGCATTGTAAGTGTTTATTACATGTAGCCCCCTCCTAGGTAGGTGCTAGGCAAAATATATATTGGCCCTGTCTGCTTATCAGGGGGGCCTGATCATTCAGTTAGGCTGTCATATGTTTCCAGGTGTGGTCTGTTGAGTTTGGGGAGTCTCCCCACTGTATCCAATGAGGGCTCTTTTTGGACAGTGGAGGAAACCTGGCCAATAGCGCACCAGGGCTTATAGCTGTCTCAATGGGTGGAGTTTGCCACAATGCACCCTGGGATCGGATATAAGTCTAAGGGGAGTATGTGACAGGGGGTCTTTGGTGGGAAGCAGAGTCCAAGGAGGAGGCTGATGGCTGTCTCTCCTCCTGTCAGAAAAAAAGAGGGTGTCCAGGGCGGTCGGCCTAGAGGACCAGAAGTTGAGCTGGGCTGCAGGAAGAGGATCCAGAGTGTTGCTGACCGAGGGGAGCTGCTGTGCAGAAGTTTCCAGGAAAAACAGTGTTGTGAGTACTCAAAACTGCCCAGGGGTCTGCCTAGGAGAGGAGGCCACTCCAGAAGGTCAAAGGGATCTGGGAGCCAGCTAACCAGTAGAGGAGGCTTAGAGAAAGGAGGTGCCAGTGTCTAAGCCCTGAAGATAATTGAGAGAAAGGGGGCATCGGTGTGGGCCCTGAAGTGTTCAGCAGTGCAGCGGTATACAAGTAGCTACCTCAGCAAGAGTGCTTAAGGGAGCTCAAAGAGGACTTATTTAGTCAGAAAGCAGTCACAAGTCAGTTCAGTGTTAACAGGCATCCGGCCAGCAATAACCAGCGTCAAGCCAGCGTTGATAGGCATTCAGCCAGCGCCAAGTCAGCACCAAATAGCGTTTTTCAAGTGTTCCCGCCAAATTGTGCGTAGTTCAGTTCAAGGAGTATTCCACTCATCCCTTCTCCTATCCAAGTTACAAAATAAATACAAAAACCCAAAGAAACTGGACTGGTCATTGTCTCTTTGCTCACACTTGGAGAACATGCTTAAATGTGCTGTTGTTGCAAGCTGGAACCCAGGGGGACCCATATCCAGCAAAACGGCTAGGAATTGTGCTACATACATATTTTGTAATGAAAGCTTTATCTGCAATTTTACCTTGGAGAAAGTCTAAAAAAAACAAGAGGTTTTATTACTACTTAATTATAGTTTAATGTGTTTGGGACAGGCGGGTTTGAGGACTCCTAGGGCATTAGCAATCGTCAAACAAAAGTGTAGATCCTCTATTTCTACTGTGATAAGTGTGTTTTACCCTATGGAGTCTATGGAGTGACTGTGCTTTACTAGGGATCACTGCAAGGAGAAATGGGTATCATAACATGGCACTGCCATGACACATTGGTGACATTTCACCAAAGCAAAATACCAAATAGTAAGACAACGGCATGTAGGCGGGACTTAGTGCACCCAAGTGGGGACACTGTGGAATTGCACTTGCTAATGTCTGAATCACAGGAAGGAGCTGCGGTCAAGTGAAATCTGCATTAACCACTTGTCGACCGCTTACTAAATATATATGGCAGCAGGGTGGCTTGTACAGGCAAAACAATGTATGGATACGTTGCTTGCCTGGTGGCGGCTAGGGGGCGAGCGTGGGCCGCCGGCGGCGTGCTCCTGCTCCTGATCGCCAGCAGGGAAGCCCATGCGTATGTCAGGCAGCTCCGATTGCCGCCTGACACCTGCGATCGCTCCCCGCTGAGAGAGAAGGACGGTCGGCTGTTGTAAACACAGCCGACCGTTCTTCTCCCTGGAATGGTCATAGAGCCCATGTGACCCTTCTATATAGGATCACATGTCTCTATGGTCATTTCAGAAGCCCCCCCCCCCCACAGTTAGAATCACTCCCTTAGGCTCACATTTAACCTCTTGATCACCCACAGGGTTAACCCCTTCCCTGCCAGTGTCATTATTACGGTAACAGTGCATATTTTTAGCATTGATTACTGTTTAAATGTCACTGGTACCCCCAAAAGTGTCAAAAATGTCAGTTCGGGGTCCGATCTGTCTGCCGCAATGTCGCAGTCCCGCAAAAAATCGCAGATCACCACCATTACTAGTAAAAAAAAAAATTACATAAATATTTCCCGTAGTTAGTAGACGCAATAACCTTTGCGAAAAACCAATCAAAATACGCTTATTGTGATTTTTTTTTTACCAAAAATATGTAGCAGAAAACAATGTGAGCAATTTTTAACAAATGTTAAAAAATTTCGATTTTTAAATTTTTTTTTGAGAATGTCATATAGCAGAATGTGAAAAATATTGTTTTTTTTTTTTTCAAAATTGTCGCTCTTTTTTTGTTTATAGCGCAAAAAATAAAAATCCCACAGGTGATCAAATACCACCAAAAGAAAGCTCTGTGGGAAAAAAAAGGCGTCAATTTATTTGGGTACAGCGTCGCAGGGCCACGCAATTCTCCGTTAAAGTAACGCAGTGCCAAATCGCGAAATAGGGCCTGGTCATTAAGGGGGCAAATCCTTCTGGTCTTAAAGTGGTTAAGGCAGGTCTCCAGACTTGGAAGTGACTGGAAGTGAACAGCAACTTGCGCAGTTAACTCCTTGTAATCTGTGGCCATATTTCCCACACTAAGCACTTTGAACGCACTTCTGTTAGAGAACACCACTCCCCAGGTGTGCAGCATTTCTGAGACGGTACCACAGAGCATGTACTGGTCTTCACCAACTCAGCAATCTTGTCACCTCACTGGCTGTTACTCTTCCCACTGTTGCTACTAAATACAGGAAACGCACTTCTCCATAACTCCATGCTTGTTCTCCTTCCAAGGACTCCCCTCTACATCTCTTTACCTTGACTCCAGGCTAGGTCCCTAGGAACAAAGAAATGGCCCCTGCCCCCATATACAACTGGCCTTCACAGCAAGGAGCACATGGAAGAACAAACGCATGAAAGACAAAACCAGAGAAAATTCCCAGCTCAACTCACCAACCAGTCTGCTTACCAAGCGAATTAACCTGTCCAGCAGTATGCGTTAAAAACGGGAGTTCGTAATCTGCAAGGCCCCTTCACGGCACCCTGTATTTCAGTCCTAACCCTTCTAAATTTATGAGAGTCTACACAGTGGAAGCACATGCATTCTAATATGTAGATAAGGGGCAGGTGGGCCTGGAGGTCGCTTAGTCCTCCTTAAAGGCGCAGGGGCACCACAGACACCCAGCACAATTGCAGCAAAAGTGTCCATTTTGTCCCCTCACTAATATTCACACTAGTAACAAAGAAATGGCACCTGCCCCATCTATAACTGGCCTTCACAGAAAGGAGCTAGGTATTCTGTGCCACGGGATCGGTCCCAGTATATGGAGAACTGGCCGCTAGTGAAGGAGCCAAGCATACCACCCATTCACTACCAGAATAACCATCACCTTTGCCATGTCACCTGTTTCCTCGTTGGGTGGTTGCTTTAGCAAGTAACACAAGTACAGTAGTTCTTAGCAACGGCAGCATAGTATACTCTGAACAGCCTTCTGCTTGTTAGATCTCTGTACTGTATCGTTTCTAACTTCAGTACCCTAGTCGTAAGCCCTGTTTTTTTAATATGTAGCACTTCCCCCATAAGGGCCACTGGATTCCCTTACGCACACAGCCAGGCAACAGGAATTTTTCAGCTTTCATACAGACTCATAAATAATTCAGGGTATTTTTTTTTTTAATTTAGGAAATTTAAACTTGGATGGGGAATGGGGAGAAGTATGGGATGCCCAGAACTGGAACTTGAATGAAAGCTTGAGGGATTGCTAATCTCTCTGGCTGCTAGGTATTAACATAAAAAATTCTATCCTCATCTGGGATTGATGGCACAGCTAAACTGATACCAAAAAGTTCCAAATGATGAACATAGGTGCTACACCTTAGAGAACTGCAGATGCACATAGCTGCTTTGAACCCAAGCTAGAGGTGTAAAATGGCTTTGATAGCTATGATCTAGCATTAGGAAGTCCCTTGGCATGGGGTGTGATGAAAAGAAGTTACTTATTCTGTCCCTCTTTGGTGAATCCTGAGGTCCAAGAGGCTGCTGCACAGGCTTCCTGCTATACAGGACCAGATATTGACTTTCAGGATGGCTTCAGCTAAGCCTAGCTGAGGCTGGAAAGGGTGTCAGACTTCGGCTGCTCCTTCTCTCTTCTACTGGGTCTCTCCTGTCCTTCCTATGCCCAATGGCAGAGCCCCCCAGCACAGGGTTCCCCTTCAGGCAATAGGGCCCTGGAATCTGCTCTCTCACTGCCAGGCTCCTGAACATTCATTGCCTATTCCTGCACCTTCGGGCCTCGCCTACCCAGGGGTTGTTGGAGACTTCATAAATATTCAGGCTTTAGCCTCTGTTCCTCCACCCTCTAAGTTCCAGATTCATCCAGCAAATTCTGGAAGCCAGGGGAAGGTAACATAGGCCCAGTCCCTGGAGCTCTGCACAGCTAGCACAAACAAAATAACCCTGGCTCCTCTGCTTACAGAGGAGCCAAACTAAATTAATCTTAGCTTATCTTCTATTTATCTTGTACACTTGAATGTGCTATAGATATGCCATGCATGCACCATTTTAGAGAGTTCAGACCAGGCAATTCAGATGAACAAAAAATTAACTTTTACCAATGTTTTTGCTGTTAATAGGTAACATCAGGCAAGGGAGGTAGGCGCAGACCACTGTACCAATCGGGGAGATACAAAAGGGAAATTTCCATCTATATGCCATGTTACAGCAAGCAGAGGACGGAGGTCTTTTCCTGTGTTGCAGATTTATGTGTGAAAGATCCTGAAAGAGTTTTATCTCAGATCCCTGAAATAAAATACGGCTTCTGTTTCTGGCACTTCAAAGAATGTCCTCTTTTATGCGATAATTGCCAATGCAACATATAACATCCCTAGGAGGACCAGATGGTGTTGGCGACAAGGGCAAGCTTGGGCAGCCTGAGGCCTGCAGGAGGACGGAGCCAGAGGGACCCGGACAACAGTGTGCCAGCCAGTGCTTGCCAGGCCACACCACCAGCAAGCCCAGCACAGCAGGTACCAAAAAAAAAAAAAAAAACTCACAGTCAGTCACAGACAGTCAGGACAGGAGTCAGGACTCAGACCCCCACCATCCACCAGCCACCACACCACCACCAGTGTTCCACACCGCCACCACCAGTGTTCCACACCACCACCACCAGTGTTCCACACCGCCACCACCAGTGTGCCACACCACCACCAGTGTTCCACACCACCACCAAAAGTGTGCCACACCGCCATACCACCACCAGCGTTCCACACCGCCACCACCAGTGTGCCACACCACCACCAGTGTTCCACATCGCCACCACCAGTGTGCCACACCACCACCAGTGTTCCACACCGCCACCACCAGTGTGCCACACCGCCACACCACCACCAGTGTTCCACACTGCCACCACCAGTGCTCCACACCGCCACCACCAGTGTTCCACACCGCCACCACCAGTGTGCTACACCGCCACCACCAGTGTGCCACACCGCCACCACCACCAGTGTTCCACACCACCAGCACCAGTGTTTCACACTGCCACCACCAGTGTGCCACACCGCCACCACCATCAGTGTGCCACACTGCCACCACCAGTGTGCCACACTGCCACCACTCGTGTGCCACACTGCCAACAGCCAGCCACTCCAGGCAGCAGGTACCAAAAAACAAAACAAAATACAGTTACTCACAGTCAGGAGGACTCAGGACTCAGACCCCCACAGTGTGCCACACCGCCACCACTATTAAAGATCTTCTAGAACATAATTGCATTACAGAATAGTGAAAAAAGTCGCAGTTACTTTTCTGAGTAACTAATTACTTTTTCAATGTGGTAACTGAGTCAGTAACTCAATTACTTTTTGGGAGAAGTAATTTGTAACTGTAACTAATTACTTTTTTAAAGTAAGATGACCAACACTGCTCATCAGTGCACATCAGTGAAGGAGAAAAATTACTTATTTTCAAAACTTACAGACAGAAAATAAGAAAAACGTATTTTTTGTTCAAAATTTTCTGACTTTTTTCTTTTTTTTTTTAGTAAGAAATAAAAAACCCAGCGGTGATTAAATACCACCAAAATAAAGCTCTACTTGTGTGAAAAAATTGATAAAAATATCATATGGGTACAGTGTTGCATGACCACGCAATTGTCATTCAAAGTGTGACAGCACTGAAAGCTGAAAATTGGTCTGGGCAGGAAGAGGGTGAAAGAGCCCTGTATTGAAGAGGTTAAACTACAGCTGGCTGGGGCAGGACAGACCAGCACTATTAGGATGGGCATGCATGTGCTTTGTTATGACATCTCTTGGTATAAAGGGTCATGTGACATTTATTTTATGGTACTGACTTACTTAACTGGAAGTTCAGGAAAGGGGCGCTGAGAATGAAGATGCAAGCAGCCTTTATAATGAAGCATTGTAAGTGTTTATTACATGTAGCCCCCTCCTAGGTAGGTGCTAGGCAAAATATATATTGGCCCTGTCTGCTTATCAGGGGGGCCTGATCATTCAGTTAGGCTGTCATATGTTTCCAGGTGTGGTCTGTTGAGTTTGGGGAGTCTCCCCACTGTATCCAATGAGGGCTCTTTTTGGACAGTGGAGGAAACCTGGCCAATAGCGCACCAGGGCTTATAGCTGTCTCAATGGGTGGAGTTTGCCACAATGCACCCTGGGATCGGATATAAGTCTAAGGGGAGTATGTGACAGGGGGTCTTTGGTGGGAAGCAGAGTCCAAGGAGGAGGCTGATGGCTGTCTCTCCTCCTGTCAGAAAAAAAGAGGGTGTCCAGGGCGGTCGGCCTAGAGGACCAGAAGTTGAGCTGGGCTGCAGGAAGAGGATCCAGAGTGTTGCTGACCGAGGGGAGCTGCTGTGCAGAAGTTTCCAGGAAAAACAGTGTTGTGAGTACTCAAAACTGCCCAGGGGTCTGCCTAGGAGAGGAGGCCACTCCAGAAGGTCAAAGGGATCTGGGAGCCAGCTAACCAGTAGAGGAGGCTTAGAGAAAGGAGGTGCCAGTGTCTAAGCCCTGAAGATAATTGAGAGAAAGGGGGCATCGGTGTGGGCCCTGAAGTGTTCAGCAGTGCAGCGGTATACAAGTAGCTACCTCAGCAAGAGTGCTTAAGGGAGCTCAAAGAGGACTTATTTAGTCAGAAAGCAGTCACAAGTCAGTTCAGTGTTAACAGGCATCCGGCCAGCAATAACCAGCGTCAAGCCAGCGTTGATAGGCATTCAGCCAGCGCCAAGTCAGCACCAAATAGCGTTTTTCAAGTGTTCCCGCCAAATTGTGCGTAGTTCAGTTCAAGGAGTATTCCACTCATCCCTTCTCCTATCCAAGTTACAAAATAAATACAAAAACCCAAAGAAACTGGACTGGTCATTGTCTCTTTGCTCACACTTGGAGAACATGCTTAAATGTGCTGTTGTTGCAAGCTGGAACCCAGGGGGACCCATATCCAGCAAAACGGCTAGGAATTGTGCTACATACATATTTTGTAATGAAAGCTTTATCTGCAATTTTACCTTGGAGAAAGTCTAAAAAAAACAAGAGGTTTTATTACTACTTAATTATAGTTTAATGTGTTTGGGACAGGCGGGTTTGAGGACTCCTAGGGCATTAGCAATCGTCAAACAAAAGTGTAGATCCTCTATTTCTACTGTGATAAGTGTGTTTTACCCTATGGAGTCTATGGAGTGACTGTGCTTTACTAGGGATCACTGCAAGGAGAAATGGGTATCATAACATGGCACTGCCATGACACATTGGTGACATTTCACCAAAGCAAAATACCAAATAGTAAGACAACGGCATGTAGGCGGGACTTAGTGCACCCAAGTGGGGACACTGTGGAATTGCACTTGCTAATGTCTGAATCACAGGAAGGAGCTGCGGTCAAGTGAAATCTGCATTAACCACTTGTCGACCGCTTACTAAATATATATGGCAGCAGGGTGGCTTGTACAGGCAAAACAATGTATGGATACGTTGCTTGCCTGGTGGCGGCTAGGGGGCGAGCGTGGGCCGCCGGCGGCGTGCTCCTGCTCCTGATCGCCAGCAGGGAAGCCCATGCGTATGTCAGGCAGCTCCGATTGCCGCCTGACACCTGCGATCGCTCCCCGCTGAGAGAGAAGGACGGTCGGCTGTTGTAAACACAGCCGACCGTTCTTCTCCCTGGAATGGTCATAGAGCCCATGTGACCCTTCTATATAGGATCACATGTCTCTATGGTCATTTCAGAAGCCCCCCCCCCCCCCCACAGTTAGAATCACTCCCTTAGGCTCACATTTAACCTCTTGATCACCCACAGGGTTAACCCCTTCCCTGCCAGTGTCATTATTACGGTAACAGTGCATATTTTTAGCATTGATTACTGTTTAAATGTCACTGGTACCCCCAAAAGTGTCAAAAATGTCAGTTCGGGGTCCGATCTGTCTGCCGCAATGTCGCAGTCCCGCAAAAAATCGCAGATCACCACCATTACTAGTAAAAAAAAAAATTACATAAATATTTCCCGTAGTTAGTAGACGCAATAACCTTTGCGAAAAACCAATCAAAATACGCTTATTGTGATTTTTTTTTTACCAAAAATATGTAGCAGAAAACAATGTGAGCAATTTTTAACAAATGTTAAAAAATTTCGATTTTTAAATTTTTTTTTGAGAATGTCATATAGCAGAATGTGAAAAATATTGTTTTTTTTTTTTTCAAAATTGTCGCTCTTTTTTTGTTTATAGCGCAAAAAATAAAAATCCCACAGGTGATCAAATACCACCAAAAGAAAGCTCTGTGGGAAAAAAAAGGCGTCAATTTATTTGGGTACAGCGTCGCAGGGCCACGCAATTCTCCGTTAAAGTAACGCAGTGCCAAATCGCGAAATAGGGCCTGGTCATTAAGGGGGCAAATCCTTCTGGTCTTAAAGTGGTTAAGGCAGGTCTCCAGACTTGGAAGTGACTGGAAGTGAACAGCAACTTGCGCAGTTAACTCCTTGTAATCTGTGGCCATATTTCCCACACTAAGCACTTTGAACGCACTTCTGTTAGAGAACACCACTCCCCAGGTGTGCAGCATTTCTGAGACGGTACCACAGAGCATGTACTGGTCTTCACCAACTCAGCAATCTTGTCACCTCACTGGCTGTTACTCTTCCCACTGTTGCTACTAAATACAGGAAACGCACTTCTCCATAACTCCATGCTTGTTCTCCTTCCAAGGACTCCCCTCTACATCTCTTTACCTTGACTCCAGGCTAGGTCCCTAGGAACAAAAAAATGGCCCCTGCCCCCATATACAACTGGCCTTCACAGCAAGGAGCACATGGAAGAACAAACGCATGAAAGACAAAACCAGAGAAAATTCCCAGCTCAACTCACCAACCAGTCTGCTTACCAAGCGAATTAACCTGTCCAGCAGTATGCGTTAAAAACGGGAGTTCGTAATCTGCAAGGCCCCTTCACGGCACCCTGTATTTCAGTCCTAACCCTTCTAAATTTATGAGAGTCTACACAGTGGAAGCACATGCATTCTAATATGTAGATAAGGGGCAGGTGGGCCTGGAGGTCGCTTAGTCCTCCTTAAAGGCGCAGGGGCACCACAGACACCCAGCACAATTGCAGCAAAAGTGTCCATTTTGTCCCCTCACTAATATTCACACTAGTAACAAAGAAATGGCACCTGCCCCATCTATAACTGGCCTTCACAGAAAGGAGCTAGGTATTCTGTGCCACGGGATCGGTCCCAGTATATGGAGAACTGGCCGCTAGTGAAGGAGCCAAGCATACCACCCATTCACTACCAGAATAACCATCACCTTTGCCATGTCACCTGTTTCCTCGTTGGGTGGTTGCTTTAGCAAGTAACACAAGTACAGTAGTTCTTAGCAACGGCAGCATAGTATACTCTGAACAGCCTTCTGCTTGTTAGATCTCTGTACTGTATCGTTTCTAACTTCAGTACCCTAGTCGTAAGCCCTGTTTTTTTAATATGTAGCACTTCCCCCATAAGGGCCACTGGATTCCCTTACGCACACAGCCAGGCAACAGGAATTTTTCAGCTTTCATACAGACTCATAAATAATTCAGGGTATTTTTTTTTTTAATTTAGGAAATTTAAACTTGGATGGGGAATGGGGAGAAGTATGGGATGCCCAGAACTGGAACTTGAATGAAAGCTTGAGGGATTGCTAATCTCTCTGGCTGCTAGGTATTAACATAAAAAATTCTATCCTCATCTGGGATTGATGGCACAGCTAAACTGATACCAAAAAGTTCCAAATGATGAACATAGGTGCTACACCTTAGAGAACTGCAGATGCACATAGCTGCTTTGAACCCAAGCTAGAGGTGTAAAATGGCTTTGATAGCTATGATCTAGCATTAGGAAGTCCCTTGGCATGGGGTGTGATGAAAAGAAGTTACTTATTCTGTCCCTCTTTGGTGAATCCTGAGGTCCAAGAGGCTGCTGCACAGGCTTCCTGCTATACAGGACCAGATATTGACTTTCAGGATGGCTTCAGCTAAGCCTAGCTGAGGCTGGAAAGGGTGTCAGACTTCGGCTGCTCCTTCTCTCTTCTACTGGGTCTCTCCTGTCCTTCCTATGCCCAATGGCAGAGCCCCCCAGCACAGGGTTCCCCTTCAGGCAATAGGGCCCTGGAATCTGCTCTCTCACTGCCAGGCTCCTGAACATTCATTGCCTATTCCTGCACCTTCGGGCCTCGCCTACCCAGGGGTTGTTGGAGACTTCATAAATATTCAGGCTTTAGCCTCTGTTCCTCCACCCTCTAAGTTCCAGATTCATCCAGCAAATTCTGGAAGCCAGGGGAAGGTAACATAGGCCCAGTCCCTGGAGCTCTGCACAGCTAGCACAAACAAAATAACCCTGGCTCCTCTGCTTACAGAGGAGCCAAACTAAATTAATCTTAGCTTATCTTCTATTTATCTTGTACACTTGAATGTGCTATAGATATGCCATGCATGCACCATTTTAGAGAGTTCAGACCAGGCAATTCAGATGAACAAAAAATTAACTTTTACCAATGTTTTTGCTGTTAATAGGTAACAGTTTCAAAGACATCTTCACTGGTTGTTTCTTATACAAAAATCTCTTCAGTGCCCCATAAAGTGACTGTACCTTAGGAAGATGGTTACCTTAGGAAGAAGTCCGTAAAAGCAATCCTTTTAAGGCAAGAGAGCATTATAGGCACTAGATCCACAAGAAATAGCAGCAATAGTTCCATGATCTGGTAATAGGTCACAAAAGGCGATAAGTTCATGACTGGCTGCGGTAAGCTTCTAAGAGTCTACAGACTCCCTGGGAACCCCAAATGGAATCCAATCAACCCCCCCCCCCAAGGGGGATACATAGAAACAGAGTAACAGCTACATTTTGGCATTATTTCGCCAGCCTCCCTCTCAGAGTACTTAGAGAGCTTTTTTTGTGTGGTATGATCTGCACAGGGTGGTAACATAGCTAAAAAAAAGGTGGGAGAAGCATTACTCTTCCTGCCTGGACACCACCAGTCTGAAAGGTTAGCCTGAGGACACAATGCAACATTAAGGATGGGCACACACAGGCCAAAAATCAGCACTGGACGACTTTTGCCCGTGTGTACAGCTGTCTTTTATACAGAACTTTTCTTATGACAGGCTTCTATCTAACAGGCATGCTGTTAAACAAGCATCCAATTAGTGGTGGCAGCCAATGCCTGCAAGTGCTGATCAGTTTCTTTGGTGGGTGGGCAGTCCCCCTGTCAGAACACAATAGCATAGTGGGGGAGATCTCCGAACTAACATTGAGCGTAGGTACGTCAGTTCCGCCCGAGTGAGTGAATGAGACGCATATCCGGTCGCTGAAGTGCACTGCGTCCCAGGAAACTACCGCTAGACGAGGGGTTTGCGCAGGGCCGGTGCTTCCACTAGGCAAACTAGGCAGCCGCCTAGGGCGCATTGCCACCTAGGGGCGCAGCCACGAGTCAACACTCATGCTCCATCATGAATGATCCTTGTGAGCTGAGGAAAGGGGCGACAGTGGGGGAGGAAGAAGGGACAGAGGAAGATGCCAGGTGTCTGGGGAGTGGCAGAACTACCAGGCCATGGCTTTCCACCATTGTTGGGTGAGCCCCAAGGGGCAGGAAAGGAGCCCACCGGAGTGCTAGCTGCATAATGATCCTCTTCGTCTGGAGCTGAGGGGCCTAATCCCTGGGCGGGAAGTGACTCTGTAATCTGAGCTGGTGGGCAGCCGTTCCTTTCCCTGGGTTGGTATTAAGCAGGGAGTGGAGGAGAGCTAAACCTGAGCCAGAGCTCGGCACTGGAGGGCGGCACCTTTACTGGAGCAGAAGCGACGAGGCAACGGAATGGTCTGAAGATGTTGGTGATGAAGGAGGTGCGGAGCTCTCTGACTGCTGCTTCTCCCTCCACCTGGAGCCGGTTGGAGCTGTGGTGAGCACTGTGGTCCAGGAGAGGAGCGTCCTGGGAGAAGGAATAAGCAGGCTCATGGTGAAGGAGGGCAGAGTGCAGGCCACTCTCTTCATACTGCCCAGTAAGTGTCCCCAGAACAGGGAAATAGGGTCCCTGGGTGTGACATGGAGTATCCCCGGTGTGAAAGAGAATTGCGGTCACCAGGTATGCCATGGGGAATCTGAGTCACCAGGTGTGACATGGGGGAGAGGGGTCACAAGTGTAACAGGGGTTTGGGGTCACCAGGTGTGCCATGAGGAATTGGAAACCCTGGGCGTGCCATGGGGGATTGAGGTCCCCAGGTGTGACATGGAGGAACATCAGGGTCCCCAGGTGTGACATGGAGGAACATCAAGGTCCCCAGGTGTGACATGGAAAAACATCAGGGTCTCCGGGTATGACATGGAGGAACATCAGGGACCCCTGATGTGACATAGAGGAACATTGGGATCACTGGGTATGACAGCATTACATGGAGGAACCATCAGATCAGGGTCACTGGATATGACATAGAGCAGTTTTTAACCCCTTCCCTTTTTATTTATTTTTTTGGGGGGGCGCAAGTAGCTGATCTTGCAAAGGGCGTAAAACAGTCTAGCACCGGCCCTGGGTTTGCGGTCCCTATCACTTATGTCCACTGTTCACTGCTTTTAAATGTGAGTACTTTGCTTTTTGTTAAATAAACTTAAAAGTTTTTAAACAGTACTTCACTATAAGGAGTTTCTCTTCCTTATACTATCTGGAACTTGCCTATACTGTTGACGGATGAATTATCTGTATGAGGAGATACCGTTTATAGCACATATTTCCATGGGAAAGTGAAATTGAGAGTAACCCCAAAAAGAGTGGAGCTCGGGACCTGCCTGGCTGAGTGGTCTACCTTAAAACCTATACGCTGGTTACCCCTGTAGGGGTGCCGCCCTCTGGTGAGTGCGGGAATTATCGAGAGGGGAGCACTGGTTTCCTCACCCAGCACCCACGTTTTGGGACCACCTTGGGACTCACCCTTTTCCAATTTTTTTCACCAATATATATTTTATTTTTTTCACCAATATATCACTTATGAACTTTTCTTGAACAACAATTGTTTTTTATATTTATTTATTTGTATGGACTTTTTTACTGGATCATTTAGATCCATTCATTTGCTCATATATATATTTTTTGGTTCACCTTATCACCAATTCACTTGGTTTACTGAAGTAGTACATCTGACTATCCCATATCACTTAATGGTAATTTAATTTTTCTGATAACCACATTGGATACACATAGCATTGGCTAGTTCTCTCACCCTTTCCTTCTTTAATAATAATTCATTTTCACCATATATTTATTCCTTCACTTGATATTTATTATATTTTATGGAATTCAATCATCTATTTATAAAAAAATACACAATCTCTTTCTATATTTATATAATTTATATATATTCTAACCCGGTCACTGTCACTTTATTTGCACTTACTCACCTACATTTTTTATAGTGTATATTTATCATTGTGTATGTTTTATATTGCATTTTTAGATTGCATTACTTACTTATATATTATTGTGTATTTTTATACTGTATCACTTATTTATCGGTTCAGTGCAATTATCCATATTCACTTTGGTATTTCAAATGACAAAAACACATCTAACCTATTGATTGACACACTACCCTTGGAGCGCCAATTTATCATCCGCTGACATCCGGAATGCCCATAGACCAGGCCTCGACAAAACCCAGGCGCCAGGTCGCATTTGCGACTAGAATTAGCGACCTGGAGCCTGGGGTGCCCTGCAGAAGGTGTCCTGTCATTTTTGCATGGACTTCCGCGCACGGAGTGCACGGACTTCCGGGCCGTCCGAAAATTGAGGCCCCGGCTTTTCGGCCTACTTGAGATGAGAGGCTTCCAATGGGGAACTGGCGCCCTCTTGTGGTGGCCGGGAGTAATGACTGTTGTAATTACTGTTTCCACTGCCTGATTGTTCACAATGCATTACCACCATCTCCCTGTCCAGTTAGTTACCTTTGACAGGGAGTGTGGTTATTTATTATTAATTTAATTTATTTTTTAAATGTAAAAACTAAATAATATTTTTTTCTTTTTAATTATTAAAAAAATTATATATTTTTTTCCTATTATTATTTAAAAAAAAAAAAAAAAAATATATATATATATATATATATATATATATATATATATATATATATATAAATCTTTTTTTTTTTTTCCTCATCGCCATGCCACAGCCGAAGGCCCCTTTCACACGGGCTGTCTGATCAGGTCCGCCTGTCAGTTTTTCAGGCAGACCTGATTGGACCCTTCATTCTCCTCTATGGAGCATTAATCTGCCGCCATCTGATCCTGTCCTCCAAAAGTAGACGGATGGTGGTTCTATTTTCTATCCATCCCGTGGATCGGATCAGATGCATCGGATGGAAAGAGACACAGTCTGTTTTCATCCAATTGCGCTAGAGGAGAGTGGGGTTCTAGTCATATTTATGTGTAAATTTAGTATCCATTTTATTAAATAAAGCTTGGTTGTTAGTTTAAAAAAAAAAAAACTGGCTCCTAACTTTTTTAGCTGGCTCCTAGATTTCAGGAAAATTTGTCAAGCCCTGCCATAGACATACATTATGTCCGTATATCATCCACTAACGGATGGGATGATATGCGGACATACGGAGCGAATGACACAAGTGTCATCTGCTCCGTGAAAAAAAAAAAAAAAAGTCCCGCAGCGGAGCAAAAAACCGGAGCGGCCGTGTGAAAGAGGCCTTAGTAAGGCAATCTGTCAGGTTGAATGAAAAAAAAATGTCTCCTGTGTACCCTGCAATAGACATTGTAACAGTTTGCACCTGGCTGACCTAATTAACGGAAGCGTATGAACACAGCAAGAGAAAAAACAGTTAATTCTTTAGAACCTCTTGGAAACACCTGCGTAAAAGTTTTTGGCAGCTTCCATTCATACTGGGTTGTACAGACAAAAGGTTGAGACAGGCCATATTCAGAACTATAACAACAGGCATTGGCAGCAAACATTCAGGCAGAGTCGTAACACAGGCAAATATGTGAGGCAAGTTGTAAACAGTTAAACAGTTAAAGAACAAGAACCAGTAACATAGAGCAGAGGTTCAGTAGCATGAGAAAGACATGAACAGGCCCAGGAACAGGAGGAAGAATCCGGTACTCAGGAATAGTCCAAGCACAGAATTTAGAGGATAGAGAGAGTCGTAGAAAATTCTACATAAAGCACCAGCAATCCCTGAGTGTAGATGTCACGATCAGGGGTCAGGCTTGAAGACCAGATGCTATAGCAGTAGTGGGACTACCACCGACCAGCAGGATAGGTACACAGGCAGTCACACTGGCGGATGACACGGGTTCATCTGAGTTACGCAGTCTAATCACTAACAGGTGTTCACCAGAGCTCCTGAAGGTGGAGATGGATTTTGCTGCATGTTAGTACCAGGTTGCGGTCCTCAGGATCGCCCCACCTGGAGGTGAGCAAGCTGGGATCCTGAGGCGGATATGCAGGTAAGAATCAAACAGAAGCTTAGTCAGTAAAACATACCAAAGGTCAGTAACAAGTAGTTGCAGGTTGGAATAAGACAGAAGCCTAGTGGAGGAACAAGCCAAGGGTCGATAACAAGTGGTAGCACAATATGGATGGCAGCAGGGAAGATGAGAGCGAGATACTGGCTGAAGAGAGTAACATAATCTGGCAAACAGGAAGTGCAGAGACATGGCTTAAATCAGGAAGTTCATGGGAGGAGCAAAGAGTTCAAGGTTCAGCAGAAGTCAAGGTACAAGATGGTGTTGTCCAATGGATCAGACAGTGTGCTGTTTAACATCTCAGGTAGCTCAGCAAGAAGAGCCATTGCTAGAGGTCCCAGGTTCAAGTTCAGGCCTTCACAGTAGAAGTACTATAATGCCACTGGGGATGGATCACAGCAGATACAGGTGGTACAAAAAATTAGCATAAGATAATAGGTAACAGGAAAATACAAGAATAATTACAGAAAAGAAAACAAAGATAATTCTTCAGACTAAAGGTATTCTTCTACTAATTTTACATATATTCTAAATCTAACTAGTAGCCTAAAAAACAAGACTTAATAAAACTTAAGGAAACATTTAGAAATCACTGTTTAATATTGTTCAGCATGTGAGTAAGTAATATACGCTGGAGCAAGCAAGGATGGACTGCAAATATGTGTAGCTCAGCAGGGCAACCAGTTGCCTATGTGCCAGGCCCAAATATCAATCAACAGCCCTTTCTAAATGTGTACACACCTTGGAATTGACATAATAATGAACTACAAATAGCTTTCACCTTTTTTATGAAACATTGTATGCTACCAGTGTCAAGTATACTGAAGAAGAAATATCCGAGGTTATGCAGACATACTTGTTGTCTAGTTGGCAATTTCTCTGAAGTTGTGACACAGGTCTTTAACTGCAGACCTGGACCTATGACATGACTGTCTTTCTTGACCTGTGCTTGTGGCCTTACTGCTATCTTCACTCCTTGTATAGGAACTTTAAACTTCAATGTCAGGCATTTACAAAAAATATGGGCCTGTGTGAAAAAATAAAAGGGCAGTTTTGGCTGCAATACTCACCTTCAATCTGGGGCTTTCCCCCAAAGAACTAATGTTTGACAACCAGATGTCTTCAGTTTTCCAGTTTGAATGACACCCAATGTCATTCAACTCAGAGGATATTCTCTAAATGCAGTCATGGTCCCTTCATTCAGGCTGTATTGGGGCATAATGCTTCCTCCCGCAGATCACAGGTGCTAGATCATTTTTTTTTCCCACTCACCACTGAACCTGAGCCTCTGTGTACTCCTATTAATGCCAGGGCAGGGGCGTAACTACAGGGGTTGCAATTGTTACCGAGCCCCATGCTCCAGGGGGCCTGGTTGGCTCCTCTGTACACCTGGATAGGAGGGAGGGCAGGGGCAGCATGTAGAGAATATACTGTCCTCCTTTTTCCTCCTGTAGCTGCTCTTTACGCTGCCCCTGCCACTCCTCCTATCCAGTTCACTTGTGTTCTGCTGTCTCTGGGCCCCTGTGTGCTCTCCTGGTCCCCCCCTCCCTACTGTGCAACAGTCCCCCCAACCCACTCCTTTCTTTCTCCTGCCGGCTGCTGCAGGGGATGTGTCACAATAGAGAACTAGGAAGCAGTCAGTAAATATGTAATTTACCAGCTTCTTCCTTTTCTGAATGGACAGAGTCATAGTCAGTGACATTGTAAAAAAATAAAATAAAATGATAAAAAATAATACAATTAAAATACCAAAAAATAAAAACTACTGGCACCAGTGGGTGAACTTCCAGGATCGCAAAGGTCACACTTGCGACCGGGCCCTGGCATTCCACCACCGTGGGGAGGCCCCAAAATGACAGGAAGGGAGCCCACTGCAGAACTTGTGAAAGGGTCCTGCAACGAGAGTAAAGGGCCCCAGGATCAGAAGGAAGAGCCCCAGGCTTAAAGGGAAGGGCCCCTGCTGGGGGTCCAGGGGGGGCCCTTCATCGTTTCTTGCACCAGGGCCCTGAAGGTTCTAGTTACACCTCTGTGCCAGGGCATTTTCTACTCCCACTGAGCACAGTTTGGCCCCCCTAAACTTGGAGGAAATTTTTGGCTTTCTCTAAGAAACTTTTCTGCACTTCATTTAGGGTGGTAATAAATAGGGATGATCGAACTTTTGAAAAGTTCGGTTCGACCAGAACACCCGAACTTCACGAAAGTTCGGTTCGGATTTCAGAACCCCATTGAAATCAATGGGACCCGAACTTCTGTAATCAAAAAACACCATTTTTAAGCCCTAAAACCCAATAAATGCCCCTAAAAAGTGCCTAGGGTTCTGGGTCATGCCCCAGGGACTATTAATCACACAAAAAAAAGTTCTTAAAAATTGTCATTTTTGATAAAAAAGCCAATTATTGAAAAATTAAAAAAAAAAAAAAAAGAGATTTTTTTGATTTTTACTTTGGATTTAGTATCTGGGGGGTCTAAAAGGTGTGCATGTGAAGTTTCAGCTCTGTAGCATGTCCAGAACCATGAAAAAAAAAAAGATAATTTTTCAGTAGAACAGGGATGTGGTTCGGGAGCCTCCTTTAACTTTAACACCTATATGATCTTTTTTTCTGGTTCTGGACATGCTACAGAGCTGAAACTTCACAGGTACACCTTTTAGACCCCCCAGACACAAAATCACACAAAAAAAGTTCTTAAAAATTGTCATTTTTGATAAAAAAGCCAATTATTGAAAAATTAAAAAAAAAAAAAAA
Source organism: Pelophylax lessonae (assembly GCF_965119305.1). NCBI lineage: Eukaryota > Metazoa > Chordata > Amphibia > Anura > Ranidae > Pelophylax > Pelophylax lessonae. Next base: position 520,001,695 of record NC_138768.1, read on the forward strand.
AAAAGAGATTTTTTGATTTTTACTTTGGATTTAGTATCTGGGGGGTCTAAAAGGTGTGCATGTGAAGTTTCAGCTCTGTAGCATGTCCAGAACCAGAAAAAAAAGATCGTTTGTATTAGAAAACTTTAAGCACAGGAATATGGCTTCTCTGCTGTAACACCTTGCCGGTTTAATAGCAGGCATTTTTTTGGGTTCTTTGCAGTCAGGAAAAACATCTGAACTTGTGTATAGTAGTACTGTGCACAAGTTCTGATGTTTTGCCTGCCTCCAAAATTCCCCAAAAAATGCCAGCAAAAACACACCTGGGCATTTTTTTTTTTTGACGCTAGCGTTTTTTTTTGGCATTTTTTGGGGTTCTTTTGAGGCAGGCAAAACATCTGAACATGTGTATAGTGGTACTGTGCACAAGTTCTGATGTTTTGCCTGCCTCCAAAACCCCCCAAAAAATGCCAGCAAAAACACACCTGGGCATTTTTTTTTTTAACGCTAGCGTTTTTTTTGGCATTTTTTGGGGTTCTTTTGAGGCAGGCAAAACATCTGAACTTGTGTATAGTGGTACTGTGCACAAGTTCTGATGTTTTGCCTGCCTCCAAAACCCCCCAAAAAATGCCAGCAAAAACACACCTGGGCATTTTTTTTTTTGACACTAGCGTTTTTTTGGCATTTTTTGGGGTTCTTTTGAGGCAGGCAAAACATCTGAACATGTGTATAGGGGGTATATATAGGCATATATGTCTGAATATATACCCCTAGACATATATAGGTGTGATAGTAGCAGAAATATATTACTGTAAATGATTTCATTAGCGCAAGCATTTATTTCTGCTACTATCACACCTATATATGTCTAGGGGTATATATTCAGACATATATGTCTATATATACCCCCTATACACATATTCAGATGTCATGTCTGACATCAAACATGTCCTCAAAAAAGCACTGGCAGTGGCAGCCCCTGCAGCATTAAAAAATGCTTGCTGGTGAGAAGCCACATTCCTGTCCCGAAGCAGAGAAATGATCATTTCTCTATAGCGGTCACCCTGCTATGGAAGGGTTTTGTCACCCTGCCATAGCAGTCACTGTCAGTTAACCCTACACTACACTACGGTCCCCTGACACTTAACACTTTCCCTACAGAAACTAAATTTTTGAAGCTAACTTAAGTGTAAAGGAGCACTCTAACTACACTAGATATCCCTTTCCTCACACTAAAAATAGCTAAATGACACTTTTAAAGTAAAATTAACAGAACTGCTTCCACTCTCTTCCATGTCCATTATAACAATGCTGGGAATATGGCGGGGGCGATCTTATATACTGGGGGGCGTATTCACTAATGATTGGTCTAGGGACCCCCTAGTCACTCCAATCACATTCCTAGCATTCTTCTGCCCCCTCAATTGGCTTTTGCTAATGGTTCTGGTCCAATCACGGGCTTTTAAAGCCCATTTCCTGAAGCATTGCATTTTGGGCGGTTCTGGTTGCCGAATTCCGAACTTTTTGGGCAAAAAGTTCTAAATTCGGCCGAACCTCGAACACCCAATGTTCGGGCCGAACCGATGGTGGACCCGAACCGTTCGATCATCCCTAGTAATAAACCCATGTTATTTACTGGATAGTTCTGTAAACCAAAAACCAAGGAAGGCTAAGGACTTCTGAACTCTTATATTTACCAAATAAGAAAAGCTTATTGACTGGATATATAATACATATTCAAAAACATGGCTATTCATAGATAAGTTGCCGTTGGGTGTCCTTCTTTCTACCTTATCATAAAACCATTATTCTGATTCAGTCATTTAAAATGTAAGATATATTTACAGAGACATAACTGTACATTTACCAAACCCCAATTCACAATGAAAGAAAACTAAGATCTTCTAGCTAGCCCTTTGGCTAAAGTTGATATTGGGTTATTTAGTTATCTGTATAAAATATTGTGTTCACTGGAACTACCTATACCTCCATCCTCTCCCCTATTAAAAAAAATCGACATTTATTTTATAAAATGGTAAGTCGAAACTGCCCCAGGTTCAGTTTGGCAGGGATTCGGCAAACTTCCAAGAGGTTTGGATGCCAAACCCGAACCCCATTAAAATCAACTGGACCTGAATATGTCAAATAACAATGCCCGTTTTCTGGACTAATAGGCAGGGGGTTTAAAAAAATAGCATGGGGGTGGGCACTGCCCTATGGATCATGTACCAATGAGAATGAGAGTTGTGCATGAGGGGCACAGGTGAGCTGTGAATGATGATTGCAGAGGTGAGTCATGGATGGAAGAAGCAGAGGTAAGCAAAGAGGTGTGCAGAGGTGAGCAGTAGGTGGTTACTTGGGGGAGATATGTACTGTAAGTACTGTCCCTTGTGCTAATTTTTTTCTGTGACCTGTGTGATACGAACATCTCAGCACTGCACAGTACACACTCCTGTGCCCTGTGTGTTATGCACTCCTGAGTGCAGTACTCTGTGTGTTGCACATTCCTAAACCTTTCATCTTGTTGCAATGCACAGATTATTTGTCACCGCTTTACTTCTCTTCCCCGAGGAATGGCAGAGTTGGAGAGGGGAATTGGCCAGAGAGCTTTGAGGTGCACAACCTATTGTAATAGGCTGTGCACACCTATGGCAGTATTGCACAATTTGAGGGCCTTTTCACACCTGTTCATTTTCCTGCAGTAAGAAGGATACACATTCTGCATAAAAATGCATTTTAAGTAGGAATCCCATTCATTACTATGTATCTAGTTCACAGTTATCCACTGCAGCTTAGCGTATTTTAAAAAATAGGACATGTAGCATTTTAGTTTGTTCATGTGCATTAAGTAGACCCATTGAAAAAAAAAAAGGTACATTTACATTTTTTATTTTTTTGCATATTTGTCACACTTAATCAAAATCAAATCAAACAAATGATGATTTCATTTAATAAGGGAAAAGCTGTCCAAACCTGCCTGGCTCTATGTGAAAAAGTAATTGTCCCTAAACCTAATAACTGGTTGTGCCACCCTTGACAGCAACAACTGCAATCAAACGTTTGCAATAACTGGCAATGAGTCTATCACATCGCTGTGAAGAATTTTTCCCGACTCTTCTTTGCACAGTTGTTTTAATTCAGCCACATTGGAGGGTTTTCAAGCATGAATGGCCTGTTTAGGGTCATGCCACAGCAATTTGATTTAAGTCCGAACTTTGACTAGGCCACTCCAAAATCTTATTTCTGAGCCATTCAGAGGTGGACTTGGGGGTATTTCTCGGATCATTGTCCTGCTGCATAACTGAAGTGCGTTTGAGCTTGAGGTCACGGACTGATGGTCGGACATTCTCCTTCAGGATTTTCTGGTAGAGCGCAGAATTCATATTTCCATCAATTATGGCAAGTTGTCCAGGTCCTAAACCTGCAAAGCAGCCCTAGACCATCACACTAACACCGCAATGTTTGACTGTTGGTATGAGTTTCTCTTTATAAAATGCTGTGCTAGTTTTACGCCAGATGTAACAGGATGTATACCTTCCAAAAAGTTCATCGTTTGTCTCATCAGTCCACAGAATATTTTAACCTAAAATGGGGATAATCAAGATTATTTTGGCAAATGGGAGACAAGACATTGTGTTGTTTTTAGTCAGCAGTGGCTTTCGCCTTGGAACTCTCCCATGGATGCCGTTTTTGTCCAGCCTCTTTCTTATTGTTGAATCATGAACACTGACATTAAGGCAAGTGAGGCCTGTAGCTCTTTGGATGTTGTTCTGGGTTCATTTATGACCTCCTAGATGAGTTGTCATTGTTTTATTTTGGGCTAATTTTGGTAGGCCGGCCACTCCTGAGAAATATCACCACTGTTCCAAGATTTCTTCATTTGTGGATAATGGCTCTCACTGTGGCTCGGTGGAGTTCCAAAGCCTTAAAAATGGCTTTGTAACCCTTTCCAGACTGATACATGTCAATTACTTTGTTATCCATTTCTTCTTGAATTCCTTTAGATCGCGGCATAATGTGTTGCTTTCTGAGATCTTTTAGCATGTTTCACTTTTTTTGACAGCTTCTATTTAAGCGATTTACAGACATACATATACATAGTTACATAGTAGTTGAGGTTGAATCAGTGGCGGTACTACATTAAATTGCTCCCCGGGCAAGACTCCCTCCCGGCGACCCCCCCCAAAAAAAAAAAAAAATAACATAACAATAAATGCAGAGTGCCACAGCATTTCCCCCAATAAATGCAGAGTGCCACAGCATTGCCCCCAATAAATGCAGAGTGCCACAGCATTGCCCCCTTTCAATGTGGAGATGCCAGCGTCACGTGTGCCACCTTTCAATGCAGAGCGTCAGCTTTCCCCCCGTGAGACCCGTCCGTGCACTTACCTCACTTCTCTTCAGTTCAGTCCCCGGATTCCCGGCGTCTCCTCAGTCCTCCCGCGGCGCCTCCTCCTCGGCCAATGGCGTGGGGTTTGCCTTTCGGCCAATCAGGAAGCGGGAGGACTCGCTCCCTGATTGCCCAGGAGGAGGATCAGTGTGACAATAGCGAATTTTCATTCGCTATTGTCACACAATGGGCGGGCTTGGGGGGGAGCAATGCTCTGCGCCTCGGCTCGGCTGCCACAGTGAAATTATTCAAAGTTCCTCGGGCGGCCCAACAGCAGGGGCAGCGGGATTCCCCTCCCTCCCCTCTCCGCTCGCTCTCGCTCAGCTCAGCTTCTGTGCGGCAGCGGCTCCTTCAGCAGCAGGGGCGGCGGGATTCCCCTCCCTCCCCTCTCCGCTCGCTCTCGCTCAGCTCAGCTTCTGTGCGGCAGTGGCTCCTTCAGCAGCAGAGGCGCGCAGCCGCGCAGGTATAGAAAACCACTTAGCGGCACAGGCTAGCACAGATAAGATGATTTTTTTTTTCCTCCAGGTTCGTGTGCCAAGTGCCGCCCCCCACGTGTCATGAAAAAATGCCGCCCTGGGCAGCTTCCCCATTCGCCCATGCCCAAAACCGCCACTGGGTTGAATAAAGACAATAGTCCATTCACTTCAACCTGTGTAGGTATGTGTGGACGTAATTATTTCCCATATCCCTGAATGTTTTGATCCTTGAGATGTACGTCCAAGAGTCTTTTAAAAGTAGCCATACTCCCTGCAGTTACTACTACTTGTGGTAGAGAATTTCACAATCTTGTAGCCCTTACTATAAAAAACCCCCAGCGTAGCCTAAGGTTAAATCTCTTCTCCTCTAATCCCATTGTATGTCCTCATGTCCTCATGCATTCATTGCAACTGAACAGTTTTTTTCTATGTTGAGATCACTGTTGAGGTACTTGTAAATCGCTATCATGTCCCCTGTCAGGTGTCTCCTTTCTAGGGAGAATAAATCAAGCGCTTGGAAGCGCTCTTCAAAATTAAGGTCCTCCAATCCCCTAATCAGTTTAGTTTCTCTTCTCTTGACTCTCTCCAGTTCCTTCACATCCCTTCTGAGGATTGGCGACCAGAACTTGACAGAATACTCCAAATGTGGTCAGACCAGTGTTTTATAATGTGGTAGGATTATAGTTCTATTTCTGGAATACATCCCCTTCCTATGAATGCTAATATTCTGCCGGCCTTGGCAGCTGCAGCTTGACATTGCATGCTATTGCTAAGTCTATCTTCCACTAAGACTCCCAGATCTTTCTCCATTTTTAAATCCCCCAGGGGTCCCCCCCCCCCCAAAGTGTATTGGGCGTTTATGTTTTTAGTCCCCAAGTGCAATACCCTACACTTCTTCACATTAAACCTCATTTGCCATGTAGTTGCCCACTCTATTATTTTGTTCAGGTCATTCTGTAAGATTTCTGCCTCACGATGAGAAGTTATTGCCCTGCTTAATTTTGTGTCATCTGCAAAAACTGAGATTGAGCTAATGATCCAGTCCTCAATGATATTTATGAATAAATTGAACAAAATTGGTCCCAGGACTGAGCCTTGGGGGACCCCACTTACCACCCCAGACCACTCTGAGTACCCTTTGGACACGCCCCTTTAACCGGTTCTATATCCAAGAGCAATCCTTTCATACTATCACTCCTCTCTAACACCTTTACATTATTCTTGACATAGAGACATACCCCTCCACCTCTTTTTCCTTCCCTGTCCTTCTGATACACAGAATAACCTTCAATATTGGCCAGCCAGTCGTGTGAGGGGTCAAACCAAGTTTCTGTTATTCCCACAAGGTCTATGTCCTCCTTATTTACTAACAGTTCCAGCTCATCCATTTTACTAGCTAGGCTCTGGGCATTTGCGTATAGCCCTCTTAGTTTTGTGGAAGTTGATAGTGAATAGTGCTTAATTTTATTCCTGTTTGGTCTGAGTTTTTTTTCGCACAAACCACCCCCCCCCCCAATGGTTGAAGTTACGGATCTACTGTCGCTGCTGACCCCAATAATAACTTCTGTCCTTTGCTCCCTCCTGACTGACTCTACCTCTGAGTCCTCCCCCCATCTCCTAGTTTAAAAGCCCCTCCAGCTTTGTGGCCATCTTTCTCCCCAATAGAGCTGTACCGTCCCCATTAAGGTGCAGCCCGTTCTCACTAAAGAGCCGGTAGCCGACTGAGAAGTCAGCCCAGTTCTCCAGGAACCCGAACCCTTCCTTCCTACACCAGTTTCTCAGCCACTTGTTCAGTTCCCTAATTTCCTTCTGCCTCTCTGGTGTGGCTCAAGGTAAAGGCAGTATTTCAGAGAAAACCACCTTGGAGGTCCTATTCCTCAATCAATTCCCTAAGTCCCTGAAATCATTCTTTAGGATCCTCCACCTTCCTCTTACTTGGTCATTGGTGCCTACATGCACCATGACCGCTGGGTCCTCCCCAGCTTTGCCCAATAATCCGTCCACCCGATCCACAATGTGCCGAACTCGAGCGCCCGGTAAACAACATACTGTTCGGCTACCACGATCATTTTGACAGATTGCCCTCTCTGTCCTCTTGATAATTGAGTCCCCCTACTACCACAACCTGTCTAACCTTTCCTGAGTCTCTGCCTTCCTCCTTCCTGGAGCCGCTGCTCCCCTGGCAGCTGAGGGAGGGCTCCTGCTCCAGCACTACCACCCCTGAGCTGATATCATCATGCAACTTGGCATATTTGTTGGGGTGTATAAACTCAGGACTGGCCTCCCTAGCGCTCTTCCCTCTTCCCCTCCTTCTAACTCTCACCCAACTGCCTAACTCCGGTGCCTGCGTCTTCACTTCTCCACCCTCCTCTATGCTGGCCCCTGCCAGCACCTGCTGGGTAATGTCCAAGCTCCTTTCTAGGTTGTTGATGCTATGCAGTGTTGCCACCTTGTTATCTAGATCCAGGATCTGGGCTTCAAGAAAAAAAAAGTCGCTCACATCTTGCACAGTAGTATTCGCCCTCGATTGGTTCATCAAGGAACGCATACATGCAGCAAGAAGTGCGCTGAGTGGCATCCCCAATCCTGTCGGACATTATTACCCTCTATTCTATGGGGAAATTTAGAATAACGACTTGCTATTTGTTACCTACACTACCTCTATCTCCCCTGGTACTAAACCTGGGGTACTCCCCGGTCGCTAAGGTACTCACCAGTCGCTAAGGTATTCACCAGTCGCTAAAGTACTCCCAGTCGCTTCCTCCCAGTCGCTAAAAGTTACTCCCAGTTGCTTACTCCCAGACGCTAAAGGTTACTCCCAATCGGTTACTCCCAGTCGCTAACGGTTACTCCCAGTCGCTAATGGTTACTCCTAGTCGCTAAAGGTTACTCCTAGTCCCTTACTCCTAGTCGCTAAAGGTTACTCCCAGTCGCTTACTCCCAGACCCTAAATGTTACTCCCAATAGCTTACTCCCAGTCGCTTACTTCCAGTCGCTAAAGGTTACTCCCAGTCGCTTACTCCCAGTCGCTAATGGTTACTCCCAGTCGGTTACACTCAGTCGCTTACGGTTACTCCCAGACGCTTACTCCCAGACGTGAAAGGTTACTCCCAGTTGCTTACTCCCAGTCGCTAAAGGTTACTCCCAGTCGCTTACTCCCAGTCGCTAAAGGTTACTCCCAGTCGCTAAAGGTTACTCCCAGTTGCTAAGGTATTCCGCTGTACTTAGTTACCCTGCAGCCGTTAATCGCAATACACAGCAGTACCCGGTCACTCGCAATACACACCAGTACTCAGTTACCCGCAATACTCAGACACAGTACTCAGATACCCACAATACCCAGCAGTACTTAGTCACCCAGCAGTACTCAGTCACCCACAATACTCAAACACAGTACTCAGCAGTACTCAGATACCCAGCAGTACTCAGTCCCCCACAATACTCAGCAGTACACAGATACCCACAATACTCAGACACAGTACTCAGCAGTACTCAGATACCCACAATACCCAGCAGTACTCAGTCACCCAGCAGTACACATATACCCACAATACTCAGCAGTACACAGTTACTACACCTTCCTTACCCAAAGTCCCCCACTATCCTCTGTCAACCTGTCACCGTCTGTTCTCTATCAGTTGTGTCTCCCCTGTACTGTCTCTGCAGGACTTGTCAGTTTCCTCTCTCTTCCCCAGTCAGCCAGTCCCTCCCTGCTCTGCTTCTCACATGCACTCCCCCTCCACTATGTGTATATATTTACCACCCTATTACTTTGTGTATATATTTACCACCCTATTACCACCCTATTACTTTTTGGTCCCTCCTTGGCTCCTCTTCCAGGCAGCCAGCTCAGTGGGGTGGTATCGGGAGCCAGCTCTCCCGATGCTGCCGCCTCCGCTCCCGGTCCCCAGGCCTCCAGTCTCTCTCTGTCTTGAGGGGGGGGGGTCACAGTTTGCCGCTCACTCACACACACACTCGCTCAGCTGACACTCCTCACGTACTCCTCACACACGCTCTGCTCAGCTATAACTGATTTCCGCGCCCTTTCCTCTTGCAGCACAGCACCACCTGCTGGCCTCACTCATTTCTTGATTCAACAGGTCTGGCAGTAATCAGGTCCGGGTGTAGAAAGTGAAATTTTACTCAGCTTTCCAAAAAATGTGGTAAAGTTATTTTATGATTTAGCAAGGGGGGGGGGGGGACGGGATTATTTTTCACATAGGGCCAAGCAGGTTTGGACAGCTTTTTTCCCTTAATTAAATAAATAATCATTTAAAAACTGCTGCATTTTGGATTTACTCAGATTATCTTTGTGTAATATTAAAATTTGTTTGATGATCTGAATCATGTAAGTGTAACAAATATGCAAAAAAATTAAAAAACAAAAGCATTTTACAGTCACAAATTGTGCAGAAACATAGCAAGAATTATGCCTCAACATATGCAACCTCTTTGTTGAGATCTGGTTCAGTAAAGAACTGGTTGAACTATATTTGAATAAATGTTGGAGCAAGATTTATGCCCCTTTGATTTGGCAGATTAGAGCAAAGCCTGGTCCAGTATTGCAAAGTGCTCCTTTATTACTGCTACTCTGGAGGCAGCCTATAAGGTACTCCTCCGCTGGTATTGGGTCCCAACTTGCATTGCCTATTTGATGCGTGCTCACGCCCTTACATGTTTCGTCACACGTTTGTTTCGAGGCCCTCCGTAGAAGTCCGTGTGACGAAACATGTAAGGGCGTGAGCACGCATCCATCAGCTGTCACGTGGAAGTCGGTGTTCCGGAGCTCGGGTTCCCCTGGTCATCAGAGGTAGCGGTGAGTCACCGGCACACGACAGACTCTTAACTTATTCTACATGCTACTATCAAGTCGCATTTTTGTGAGTGTATTGTATTGGGGATTGGGAACTTTTTAATAAAGTGTATTTTACGGAATTACATGATTGGTCCTCCCCTTTTTTTCCTCACATGTTCCGAGGATTTTTGCTGTGTATGTCACGTTGAGGTTCTGATTCAATTATCAGCTATTGGTGAATCCGGAGACTAGTTGCCTGTGATCCCCATACCATGTTATGGAATCAAATCCTTTTCAAGGCGGTCTTTTTCCCAGGTTCTGGTGAGTTTTAACTACCTAGGGGGACACGTTTGGAGGTGTGGTGACGGTGGTTGAATACGGTAGTCATTACCACTGGTGGTCTAGAGATCTCTACTCCAGGATCCAGTACATTTTATGAACTTTCAACTTTTTTACAGCATTTGTACTCACTCTGAATGGACATCGGTTTGCACCTTTAAGAGATATTATAAGATACATTATTTCTGCACAACTTTTATATAGGGTATTTTAGTGTAATTCAGCGCTGCTAGTGTGTGTGAGCCTATATTAACTGATAAACATATCACAGAATAGTAAGGAAACTCCTCAGAATTTCCTGTTCAGAGCTGGAAAGCTGGAGATGGAAAGGGAACAGAAGCAAAAGAACACTCAGCCCAGCAATTCGATGAAAGGGAAAGAGTGTCAGTCCAATGTCTTACAGTGTCCTCAGGAACCAGATGTCCTGACAACGACCGCCGACACAAGATCAAGTAGCCCAACCATTCAACAGCTTTCAAAGAGCAACTCTGAACTGGAAAAGCTGATACTCCAGATGCAAAAAGAGATGATAGAGATGAAAACACTTCTCCAAGGTTCAAGAACTCGACGAGATCGTGAACTTAGAGGGCCTCAGGTAACAATGGGCATGAGCAATAGAGGTTGTCAATCTTGTAAAAGAACTGGTCGGAGAACTGCCTGTGACCATTGCTTCAGTTGTGGTCAATCTGGGCATATAGCGAGATACTGTAAAATGACCAGTTCCAACCAGTTAAACGGGAGAGGGTTGCTGTCAAGGGACCGACAGTAACCTGTGCGAGAACCAACCCTGTGTCCCACAGTGCAACTCTTGTCGGTAGCAAAGAAACAAGTTCTCAAACCACCATCAGTGCCACGCCTGGAAGGGTGATCTCAGACCCCTTGCAAAGGGTACCAACCCGCAGTAACCAAAGATTCTACCAGGTGGCTGAGGAAGTGCCAACTCATGTGGACGGTGTTACCATGAGACAAAACAGCAAGTTACGGAGTCTCGTTGGAAAAAGGTGCCTTGTGAACTGTGAAATAGATGATACTCCTGTCCAGGCCCTATGGGATACCGGCTCTCAGGTTAGCATTATCAATGAGAGCTGGAGACAGCGGGTTCTGCCACATACGGTGCTCCGATCTTTTGAAGAATTGCTTGGGTCCGGAGTCCTCCTAGGTAAAGCAGCTAATGAGACTGAGATTCCCTTCTCCGGGTGGATTGAGGTAGTTTTTCAGCTAACATCGGGAAGTAACACCTGCCAACAGTTAATAGTGCCCCTTGTGGTATCGGAGGATGAGAAAGTAGCTGAAAAGCCCATCATCGGTTATAATGTCATTGAAGAACTTTTCAAAGAGACATCTGCCAAGGGAAAGAAAGCCATTCCAGGTTTTGTGGATGTACTAGGCACAGCATTGGAACTGTCAACCACCAAAACAGATATCCTTGTAAGTCTACTACAAGCCAGTCACAGGGAAACTGGTGGTGCTATACTAAAGACTGGTACTAAGAGCCAAAGAATTCTGGCAAACACTGGGACGTATCTCAGGTGTAGGGCTCACGCCAAACCAGCACTGCAAGATCAGACAGTTTTGTTTACACCTGATGAGGCCCATCATTGGCCTGATGGACTGCATGTAGGTGAGACATTAGTATCACTCCAAAAGGGACGATTTTCCAAACTATCCATCCCGGTGTGGAACACAACTAAGCAGGACATTATTTTATCAGGTCAGACTAGGATGGGGTGCCTCGAGCCCATAAAGGCAACTTAACCAGCTCAGGGGAAACTGAAACAATCAGTGAGTGTGGCCACTCACTCAGTAACTCATCGGCCACCGACATCCAGACCAGGGCCGGAAGGTCGAGTGGATAACCTAAAAATGAGTCAATCAACAGTAAGCGATGCTATTCGAGAACACTGGGATCCACCAGTGACTATCGAACACCTACCGAAGGAGGATCAACAGGTAGTCAAGATGATGTTAAGGGAGGAATGCAATGCTTTCGCCAAAGGTGACTCTGATGTAGGATGTATCCCTTCCCTACAATTGCAACTTCGCCTCAAAGACAACACACCTGTTAGGAGAACTTACATGTCTGTACCGAAACCACTGCACCGAGAAGTGAAAGAGTACCTGCAGGATCTACTGAACCGCGGATGGATTGGGGAGTCAAAATCTCCATACTCCTCACCCATTGTGTGCATAAGGAAGAAGGACGGTAGTTTAAGACTGTGTTGTGACTACAGAGAATTGAACCAGAAGTCCATCCCTGACCGCCATCCAATCCCTAGGATCCAAGACATGCTGGACAGCCTAGGAGGAAGTTCATGGTTTTCGGTGCTAGACCAAGGGAAAGCCTACCATCAAGGATTTGTGGAAGAATCCAGTCGACCACTGACTGCATTTATCACACCTTGGGGTCTGTATGAGTGGATCCGAATACCCTTTGGCCTTAGCTCTGCACCAGCTGAATTTCAACGCAGCATGGAAACCTGTTTAATGGGACTGAGGGATGAGATCTGTCTGCCGTACCTAGATGACAACCTTGTTCACAGCAGATCATTCCAAGAACATGTGGAGCATGTCAGGTTGGTACTGCAGCGATATCAGCAACATGGAGTTAAGTTAACAGCTAAGAAGTGTGAACTCTTCTGAAACAAAGTCAGATTCTTGGGCAAGATCGTGTCCAAAGATGGTCATTCCGTGGATCCAGCAGACACAGCGCCTGTTCTGGCATTGAAGAACAACCAGCCAAAGACTGTTGGAGAACTCAGGAAACTGCTAGGATTCCTTTCCTACTATCGCCCTTACGTCCAAAACTTTTCCAGAATTGCAAAACCCCTCTATGAATTACTGTCAGCGGATACAACACCTGCTGCATCATCAGCAGCAACTAGCCAGTCCAGGAAGAAGAAGAAGCCATCACCAAAGCTAAGAGGTCAACTACCCTCTCATCAGTCTATAGTCTGGACTGACCACCACCAGGTAGTGCTGAACAGGCTTATTGAGGTGTTAACTCATCCTCCAGTGATGGGTTACACTGACTACAGCAAATCCTTTGTTCTACACTGTGATGCCTCCCAAGAAGGACTAGGAGCTGTGTTGTACCAAGAGCAAGAGGAAACATTAAAGGTAATTGCTTACGGGTCTTGATCTCTCACACCTGCCGAGAAGAACTATCACATGCATTTGGGAAAACTAGAGTTCCTAGCGATGAAGTGGGCCATATGTGATAGGTTCCGAGACTACCTATACTATTGTCCATCCTTTGTAGTATATACTGACAATAATCCCCTAACTTATGTCCTCACTACGGCTAAACTAAACGCAACAGGCCATCGATGGATTGCAGAATTAGCTGACTTCAATTTCACCATCAAGTATCGTCCAGGAAAAAGGAATGCGGACACGGATGTACTTTCCCGTATGCCATTAAGTCCTGAACAATACATGCAACAGTGTTCGCAAGAAGTGGACCCCAAAATCGTTGGATGCATAACCCAAGCACTTCAAGTACGTCAGAAGGAAGAAATGCCTTGGCTGTGTCCAGTAACCATCGCCCATATGACGTCAACAATGGATGGTACCCAAAAGAAGGTAGCTCAAATACCTAAAGAGACCATTAGGACAGCCCAAAAAGAAGACTCCGTGATTGGCCCAGTGTGGAAGTACAAAAGCCAAAACTGGTTCCCATCAAAACAGGAACGACAAGGTGGACCACTTGATCTCTTCATACTAATGAAACAGTGGACCAAGCTATACCTCGATGAAGATGGAATCTTGAGACGGAAAACATCATCAGGTTCTCAACTAGTGTTGCCCAAGTTGTATCATCAATTGGTGTGGAAAGAATTACATGAAGATATGGGACACTTAGGAGTCCAAAGGACTGTAAACCTGATCAGAGATAGATTCTTTTGGCCACATATGCAGAGAGACGTTGAGCAATACATCAACCACCAGTGCACTTGTCTGAAAGACAAACGCCCACATAAGCCTACTAGAGCTCCATTGAACAATATTGCCACCACTTATCCTTTTGAGCTGGTCTCCATTGACTTTCTCCATCTCGAGACTTGTAAAGGAGGTTATGAGTACATATTAGTGGTAATCGACCATTTCACCAGGTTTGCTCAAGCCTATGCAACCAAAAACAAGTCAGCAAAGACTGTTGCCTAAAAGATATTCAGTGACTTTGTCTTGAAGTTTGGATTTCCTACCAGAATTCACCATGACATGGGTAAAAAATTTGAAAACCAATTGTTCTTGGCATTAGGGAAACACTGCCATATCCAGAACTCTCACACAACTCCATATCATCCAGAAGGCAATGGACAATGTGAAAGATTTAATCGTACCCTGTTGTCTATGCTTCGGACCCTGTCACCAGATTCCAAGAAAGACTGGAAAAGTTCACTTGCACAGGTCGTACATACATACAATTGCACCAAGAGTGAAGCTACAGGGTATTCTCCATTCTTTCTACTGTTCAGGAGGTCTCCAAGATTACCCATAGATAGCATGTTTGACACTCCAGTAACAGAAAAATACAAGACTCACTCTGAGTATGTGAAAACGTGGACAGATAGGATGACTGAGGCCTATCAAGTTGCTTCAAAGGTAGCTTCTCAAGCTGCACAAAGAGGAAAAGAACATTATGACAAGAAGATTCATGGAGTTGAGCTTGCACCTGGCAGCAGAGTTCTTGTAAGAAATCTTAGTGAAAGAGGAGGACCAGGAAAACTGAGATCGTTCTGGGAAGATTCCGTACATGTTGTCCTTAGGAAAAAGTGTGAAGATAGTCCAGTGTACGAGGTCAAGCCAGAAATTGGAAAAGGCCAAACAAGGATTCTACACCGCAATTTGTTATTACCATGCGATTACCTACCCGTCGACAGAGATCAGAAGATACCTGACAGACCCAGTGCCTGAAAACAAGGCAAAGTTCCAAAGACTACTAAACTGTCTACACAGATCTCTGAGGAAGTATCAGAAGATGAATCCGATCATGAACAAGAGCAATGGAGATCTTTCATTCCTGTAACTCTGAGAGACCACCCAAGGAAAGACACAGAGTTGAATCCAGAAGAAGCAGAGTTCTACCCTTTTCAGTTTGAAACGAGCGAGGAAGTTACAGAAGAAAGTACAGCAGAAGTTCAAGAAGAAATTACAGAGGAAAATACAGCGGAAGTTACAGAGGAAGCTACAGAGGAAACTACAGAGGACAAGCCTGTGGGTCAACCTGAACAAACTGCATGTTCACCAGGGGATATAGAAGAAGAAAATCCTTCACCAGGAAAGCCAACAGAGACAGTTGACTGTGACGAAGGCGAGTATGAGAACACTTCGGATGCCCTTCCTCTACGCAGGATACAACCCAGCAGGAACAGGAGACAACCAAAAATTCTGACTTATGACACTTTGGGTCAACCCAGTAGTACTGCCAGAAATGCAGCTGTACAGGCCATAGACTGTATTCATACACTATCTGTTTGCCCTAGCTGGTATTTAAGTCCAGAATGTTTTGCTGAGAACTCAAAAATCTGGTAAAAGCAGTCATGAATATATTGATACGGTCTATTAATTATTACTATGTTAGAGTTGTTTACTTATGTCGCAGATGTTAGGTGTTATTTTCTGTAGTTAACAAAAGGACATTTCTTGCACTCTCACTGCAGATTTTCCAGATCAAGCAAAAATAGCTTCAAGTGATGGAACTAGGTAGTTAAGGTAAAGTCGGCCGACAACAAAATGGATAGAGAGTATTAGGTGGTTATGCTGTATTGTATTGATAACGTACCATGGGTAATCCACCTTTTCAAAAACAAAGGACTGAAGTAATAAGATGTTCCCTAGTTCTCCATCAAACCTCATCTTCTTCTCAATAGCCTACACAAACCTGTGTTGTAGAGGTTTACTAATTGGTTGGCTATATACAACAATATCTCACCAGGTACATGAGCGCTCTGGACCTGGTGGAAAACTGTGACATAACTGGGAGTAGATGTCGCAGGGAGGATGGTTCCTCCAGTAATGAGATTACTACTTAACCTTGGCTCCCAATGGCTATTGTGAGATGGGGAAAGGAATAGTTCTAATACTAAATCTGCATATGTCGGGGACGACATAAAATTTTGTGGGGGAGAGTGTAAGGGATGTCAGGTACTCCATAAAAAACAACACATTTCTGTTTTATGGCATTTCTATGAAATCACCAGTAGATGGCAGCACAAAGCACAACTGCATGCAAGGCATGGGAGGAACTAAAAAGTTAGACCTTTGTTCCTGGGGACAGAATAGCAGTTCCTGTCCCTCAGAATAAAAAGTCAAAACTCATGTCCTTATCATTGCAGGTAAGAGGGAGTATATTTATGGTTATAAACAGGGCAAAGTCGATTTAATTTACATCCCTGTGATCAGTAAAGGCTCCTGTCACTACTGTGTGATTGAATAACATACTGCACAAATGTTAGTGGGTCACACTGTAGCATCACATGACTACAGTGTACCAGGAATGGGATTATTATAGTGTTATGTGTTTATATCTTATATTAGATTGTATTATGAGACCACTGTGATGCAGGAGGAGTAACAACACATCAGCACATGTTTAATTGGTTATTATTTTCTATGAGGACGTTATTCCTGTATATGAGAATGTTGATAGATATATATATATATATATATATATATATATATAGATGTGTAATAGTATGTATGAACAGAATAGAAGTGCTGTGTCCCTCAGAATAGAAAGTCACCTCACTGATGTCCTTGTATTTGCAGAAACTTCCCAATAAAAATAATTCTGGTTTCACCCGGTCCGATCCCTTCGCACATTGGAATTATTGACCATATTTTCAGCATATGTGCAACAATAGCTAGGGCCTGTAAAAAAACGGCTGTTTCATTTGCAGAGGTAAAGATCATCTTAACGACATTCATGATTAATGAGAAGATGACTAGTATCCTCCACGACTCCCACGCTAAATGTCTTAAAGTATGGGCCCCGTGGTGGCCTTACACTCTTCCAACTCTGCACCAGAACAGCCTGAGCCACTCTAACTGACCTCCTCTACCTCCTGGCCTAGGGAAACCTTTCTCCCCCTATTCTTTGCTTCTCTTCCCTCATCTTATTCTGAGACACCTCTCATCTCTCGCTTTCTGCCTTGTCATCTGACCCTTTCCCACTCAGCCTCTTTCTTTTTCGTTCTTGTGAGTTTGGATTACAGTTAATTTTTCCCAAATTTTGTGGATTGCACCACACCCCAGCCCCTGAGCCCAACGGCTCAGACAACCTGTGTTGACCCCTGGCTCTGGTCGGAGGGTTATTGCTGTTCAACAGTTCATACCATAAAACACATTCTATAAGTGTATCCTGTATAATGTTATGCTTACTGCTCAAATCCCCTGCGTGGGATTATTACCGCTGTATCTTTTCATATGTTTCAATAAAAATATTGTACTAGAACTATATTTAAATAAATAATTTTTACTTTTCTGAATCAGGCCTACCGAAACATAAAGCTGCATGGTATAAAATTAAGAGAGGATTTCATACCTGACCTTTACTTTTTCCTTTAATTGTTATCATTTCTGGGATAAAGGTTGCAGGAAAACCAACCTATTCAACTGACAGATAGCACAATGCGCAAAAAGTGGTCAGATTAGCAGATTGAAAGAGTGAGAGAGACAAGCACCACTGGTGCAAATATACATCAGCCATCATCAAGTTTGGTTTATAGTATGCATTGAAACAAATGCTGCTCTTTGTTAAATGGCTATTTGTCTTTTTTTTTAATTTTTTTAAATTGACAACTGATCTTCTCACGCATGGCCAGTTCAGCTGTGTTTTATTAGTTTTCCTTAGATCTTTTTATTTTCAGGCTCCCATAAATCTGTGTTTCACAGCTGTAGCTTCCCTTTACCTGTGTATAAAAATGATAAATAGGTGAAAAGTACAAAATCGCAGGCATTGGAGGAGAAAAAGGCTAGTACTGAACACGTTTAAAATCTATGAGGGTGGGATTAAGATTAGATATAAACACATATATAAGAGGGAAATAGCAGTGGCTAGGAGTAGCTGGTTAGAAATAAATAGCTGGACAGAGATGTAAGTGGGTAGACTATTTTGAAAAGGTGAGATCTTAAGCCGGCCATGGACCATTCGAATCTTGGCTGGTTCAGCAGGAACCAGCAGAGAATCGAACCATGTATGGGCAGGCTGAATGTACCCAAGTTTATTGATCGAAAGAATTAGGCGCAAGAGTTAAGTGAAGTGCACACATGCAGTCTGCACTAGGTGCACAGTGGGACCCCATACCATAACTGGAAGTGAGGTAGCGGTGATACACTGGAAAGGGGGAGAGGGAAAATGCTCTGCATGTCTCTCCTAATTTCGCAAGTAACTGTGTTAGCTGATGTTTAGTACATTGAGAGAGTCTAATCAAATTTAATCATCTGTTTAATGTAAAGGTACTGTCAGGGTGCCAGGAAACCAGACCACACGTGGGTGCAGGTAACATAAAGCAGTTTATTGGACCAAACAACAATAAACGCACAGCAAGAGTGAGGAAGTGAGAGCAGGAGCAAGCCGGGGTCAAGTCGTCCAGAAGCGGGTATTCATCAAAGCCAAGGTCGAGTCCAGAAGCGGGTAGTCTACTGATGCGGGGTCGTCTGCCGATGCGGGGGTCAAGAGCCAGGAGAGTCCTCAGCCAAGCCAGGTCATACACGGAGGAACACGGAGAACAGAAAACTGCTAGCAGAGAAGCACCTTGGAGCACAAACGCAAGGGTAAGGACTGCAACCCATCAGGTGATAGATATACACAGGTGTGCTGCATCATCATTGTGCGACACCCAGGCAGCAGGCAAGTGATGATGCAATCAGAGTTTTTTAAAAGGCAGCAGTCTGCACATGTCCAAAATGGCTGCCAACAGGAGGGCAAGGTAAGACCTTGACAGTACCCTCCCCTCAACGGCCAATCATCCGCGGAGCAAAAAATGGTGTTTGAGGAAAGCGAGCATGGAAACTGTGGAGAAGGGAGGGAGCATGAACATCAGCGGAGGGAACCCGGGAGTGCTCCTCAGGACCACAACCCTTCCAATGCACCAGGTATTGAACCTGACCTAGGAACAGATGAGAATCCAAGATGCTGCTAACCTCATACTCCTCATGATTGCCCACAGGAAAGGGACGAGGGTAAGGAAGTGAAGAAGTATAGCAATTGCAAACCAGTGGCTTCAAAAGTGACACGTGAAAGACATTGGAGATACGCATGCCAGGGCGAAGACCAAGGGCATAGGCCACCAGGTTCACCTTATGGAGGACGCGAAAAGGCCCAACAAAATGGGGTGCCAGTTTTGGAGTGGGCACCCTGAGGTTGAGATTACTGGTCGACAGACGCACCCTCTCCCTGACCTTGTATGAAGGAGCAGATAAACATCTCTGGTCTGCCTGGAGCTTCTGACACTGTGCAGAGACCAGTGAAAACTCTTGAATGTGCACCCAAGAGTAACGGAGGACACGAAGATGATCCTCCACAGCCGGGATGTCTTGTGACGAGAATGACTCAGGCAACACAGCGGGTTGGAACCCATAATTGGCCATGAATGGAGACATTCCAGAAGACGAGTTGATGGCAGAGTTCCTGGCAAACTCTGCTCAGGGTAGCAGATCAACCCAATTGTACTGATGGTCAGAGATATAGCAGCGGAGAAATTGCTCCAGAGCTTGGTTGGAACGCTCAGTGGCACTATTGGACTGCGGATGGTAGGCCAAGGAGAAGGAAGGAGAGTCGAATACCCACCTGGGAGCAAAAGGCGTGCCAGAACCTGAAGACAAAATGGCTCCCATGGTCCAAGACAATCTCCTTAGGCAACCCGTGTAAATGGCAGACATCCCTGGCAAACACATAGGCAAGCTCCTGAGGCCGCTTAAACAGAACACAGTGGCACATTTTGGAGAACCGGTCGACAACCATGAGGATAACTGTGTAACCTCGAGACACGGGAAGTTCCACAATAAAATCCATGGCCAGGTGAGACCAGGGACGCTTCCCACTGGGAATGGGATGCAGTAGGCCCAAGGTAAGGTGCTGAGGAGATTTGTTCTGGGCACAGACAGAACAAGCAGCCACATACCCAGCAACATTAGTGCAGAGAGATGTCCACCACAGCTGATGGGAAATAGCACAGGACATCTGGTTCTTACCAGGATGACCGGCAGTCTTGGAATCTTGGAATCGTGGTACGCGCGCAACAGTCTGATGCGCAATCCCTCAGGTACAAAACATTTGCCAGCAGGTCTTTCTGTGGGACCATCAGGTTGGGCAGCCAAAATCTGTTCTGCAAGAGGAGAGGTTAAGTTGGTGCAGATGGCAGCCAGGATATGAACTGAAGGTATGACCAGTGTTGGCACGAAGTCCTCCCTGGACAACTCAGAATGCTGGTGAGAAAAAGCATTAGTTAGCCTTAACATTCTTGGAGCCGGGCAGATAGGAGACCACATAGGTAAAACGAGACAAGAAAAAGGCCCATCTGGCCTGACGGGGTGTGAGCCTCTTGGCCTCCGAGAGATACGTCAGATTCTTATGATCAGTCAGAATGAGAACTGGAGCCACAGAACCTTCGAGCAAGTGTCTCCACTCTTTGAGAGCCAGGATAATAGCCAAGAGCTCTCTGTCTCCAATCTCATAATTGCATTCAGCTGGAGACAGCTTCTTGGAGTAGAACCCACAAGGAAGTAAGGGTCCATCAGGTTTCTGACGCTAAGACAGGAGAGCGCCTACCCCCGTCTCAGACGGTATCCACCTGTAGGACAAAGGGCAAACCAGGATTGGGATGGGAGAGAATGGGAGCAGAAGCAGAAGTGAAAGCAGACTTGAGGGCCTTGAAAGCTTGGATGGCAGCAGGCGTCCAATTGTGGAAATCGCTGCCCTTCTTGGTCAGATCTGAGAGAGGCTTGGCCAAAGAAGAAAAGTTCCTGATAAATTTATGATAGTAGTTGGCAAACCCATGGAAACGCTGAATGGAATGGAGACCACTGGGGCGAGGCCATTGTAGAACAGTCAAAACCTTCTGAGGATTCATGGAGAACCCTTCAGCAGAAATGATGTAGCCCAAGAAGACAACCTGAGACAGGTGGAATTCACATTTCTCAAGCCTACAGAAAAGCCCATTCTCATGTAACCATTGCAGCACCCATCTGACATCCAGGTAGTGTGATTCAATGGAGTCCAAGTAAATCAAGATGTCGTCCAAATAGACTACCACGCATTGCTGCCACATATCACGAAAGACATTGTTAATGAACAACTGGAAGACAGCAGGTGCATTGCACAAGCCAAAAGGCATCACTAGAGATTTGTAATGACAGGTTGTGTTATTAAACATGGTCTTCCATTTGTTGGCCTCCTTGATCCTTATGAGGTTATACGCGGCCCTTAGGTCAAGCTTGGTAAAGACCGTTGCTCCTTTGAGGCGGTCGAACAATTCAGTATTCAACAAAATTGGGTCTGCATTCTTGACCGTTATGCGATTGAGGACCCTATAATCAATGCAAGGTCTTAACTCACCCCCCTTTATGTTTACAAAGAAAAAATCGGCAACCGCTGGAAAAGTGGACTTGTGAATGTGCCCCCGGGCAAGTGCATCCGCAGCGTACTCTTCATGGCCTTATTCTCCGCAACTGAGAGAGGATAAACCCTGCCACAAGGAGGAATGGCACCAGTTTGCAAGTCTATGGCACAATCGTACGGATAATGAGAAGGAAGAGTACCAGCGCGCACCTTATCAAATGCATCTTGATACTCACGATATTCAGTAGGCAACACTGACTCAGAGGAGGTACAAAGTACCTTAAAAGGCTGATGGATACAAACAGTGCCACACTGTGGAGACCAAGAGAGGATCTCGACCGACTGCCAATCAAAGGTCGGATTGTGTTTCTGAAGCCAAGGGTACCCCAAAAAAAATGAAGTAGTGTGGGGACGATAAACCCTGGAAACAGGTCGACCCCCTGTGAACAGCCCCTATCGCCATATCAACCGGAACAGTCTCATGGGTAACCTGTGCCGGATGCAGGGGTATGGAATTCGCAGTAGCAAATGCACTGTCAATAAAATAACTGCCAGCACTGGAGTCCGCCAATGGAGTAACCACCGAACCCACTGCCCAGGAGAGAACAACTGTGATTAGCGGTTTATCTTTACGGGAAACTGGGGACGAGGAAATTCCACCTAAGATCTGCCCCCGACAGGACCTTAGGTGCGAGCGTTTCCTAGACAGGTCGGACAAGATTTCAGGAAATGCCCACCAAGACCGCAATACAGACACTGGCCCTCCCTCCTCCTAAAGGCCCGCTCAGCTGCATGGGTTCACAGCCAGACGCACCATCCCCAGGAGGCATAGGCGGTGAGGAAGAAATGGGTGGGAAAGAAAACATAGAAGCCAATCTGGTAGGAGGCCTCCGCAGGCGCTCCTTAAACGATGGTCTCTCCCTGAGCCTGGTATCGATCAAAACCAGCTCGTCAGGGAGATCCTTGGCCACAATCTTGTTGTTTAATGCATCAGAGAGACCATGAGAGAAGACAGCCACCAGAGCCTCATTATTCCAGGAGATTAGGAAACCCACCTTAAACCTGTCAGAAGGAAACGCCTGAGGAACCATCCCATAATACTTGCCCACTTGGTTTAGGAAGCCATGACACTGACTTGGCTCACTCCCATAGCGTTACAGAAGGGGGACTGAACCAGTCATCCCTCTGGTAACAGTGACTCCCGCTGCAACTGCAGGACCGGCAACAGGAGCAGCACCAGATGCAACAACAGGAGGAACCACCGGCCTAGCAGCACCAGGAGCAAAGGGCACTGTGTGTGCCAGCAACGTCTGCAATGCCTGAGCGAACTGACCCAAACGGTGATCTTGTTGATCGAACCTGGTACCCAGCATGGGGAGCGTAGGAGCACCTGCATCTTCAGGATTCATGGCCCTTGCGTACTGTCAGGGTGCCAGGAAACCAGACCACACGGGGAGTTATGCAGGTAAAATAAAGCAGTTTATTGGAGCAAACAGCAATAAACGCACAGCAAGAGTGAGCAGGAACAAGCCGGGGTCAAGTCCAGAAGCGGGTAGTCATCCAAGCAGGGGTCGAGTCCATAAGTGAGTAGTCTACCGATGCGGGGTCGTCTGCTGATGCGGGGTTGAGCTGATGCGGTGTCGAGAGCCAGGAGCGTCATCAGCCAAGCCAGGTCATACACTGAGGAACACAGGGAACAGAAGACTGCTAGCAGAGATGCACCTTGGAGCACAAACACAATGGCAAGGACTGCAACCCATCAGGTGATAGATATAGTCAGGTGTGCAGCATCATCACTGTGCGACACCCAGGCAGCAGGCAAGTGATGATGCAATCAGAGTTTATAAGAGCCAGCAGTCTGCACATGTCCAAGATGGCTGCCAACAGGAGGGCAAGGTAAGACCTTGACTCTTGGTAAGACTCTTGTGTAGTTCAGTGACCCTGAGTGTCTAGAATAGCCCAGAAGAACTCACCTCGGGTAGGCCTCTCATGTGACCCTTGCTTGGCACCCAATGAAGAAGGAAACATGGAGGACGTGATGGCCCATCACCTTACCCCTTTACAAGTTATTTTCATAATGACAAAAATATGAATGGTTTCAGCTACTGCCTATCCCATATAAGGACTTTCTGACATCATGGTGAATGTTGACTCGAAATGTGCACTGAAGAAATAAGGCAAGGGAGTAAATTATTTTGGTGGAATGGAGAGGCCCTTCAACAGCTGAACCTGTTAGCTTTTCCTGTACACACATACTGTATATGCAAAAAATGATAGATAGATAGATAGATAGATAGATAGATAGATAGATAGATAGATAGATAGATAGATAGATAGATAGATAGATAGATAGATAGATAGATAGATAGATAGATAGATAGATAGATAGATAGATAGATAGATAGATAGATAAATAGATAGATAGATAGATAGATAGATAGATAGATAGATAGATAGATAGATAGATAGATAGATAGATAGATAGATAGATAGATAGATAGATAGATAGATAGATAGATAGATAGATAGATGGATAGACGGACGGACGGACGGACAGACAGACAGATAGATTGATAGATAACATTATTGACTTTTAAATTAACCCACAGGTCCCAACAATGACATCCTATGATCTGGATGACATTTGCGTATACTGTATGATAGTCCAATGCTCACATAAGGGAATGCAATGTCATTTCAGCAACTCCAAATCTGTGCAAAAGTCTCCAGTGCCCATTTGCATCTTCTCCTAGCTAACTAAATCTGTAACATGTTATATAAACCAATTTTTTTCCTGCATCAAAAGAAGATCTATACTATAATGGGAAGAAGTAATTCAAGTGGATGCAACAAGCACAGGATGTAGAAATTGGAAAGATATCATAATCAAGAAGAATGGCAGACTCTTGAAGGAAGATGAAGTCCACCCTGGGTTATAGCACCAGTGGTTGATGACTATGTTTTTGTGTTTTTGGATTGTGGGAAAGAAGTTACTGACCTTGATTGAAATCAAACCCAAGACCCTAATGTGCCTACAGACATGTAGGAACATACAATGAAGGCATCTTTACTCTACAAATGCAAAGCAAGAGTGCTAACTACTTGGTTACCATGTTTTGGTTCGGTGACCGGATACAACTCTTTTGAATAGAAAACTCGAAATGTTCTCTTCCATATGCGTTTGTTGCTGTTTACATTCGTTGACATACGCATCTGTTGTTGTGTGTTCTGTTATTATGGGTGTGTTACCTTGCTGATATGGGTGTGTCTATCTCCAAACTCCTTTCTAGTGATGTGCGTGTCACTTAGCTGAAAGTATCTGTATAGGAAATTGTGGTTGTGACTGTCCTAGTTTGACAGATAGAGCAACCTTTGTGTGACCTCATATGTTAACTCTCATGCCTCCAGCATTGTGAAAAAAAGTCACGGTCTTACTCTGCTGTGTAGAACAAGCTAGAAAGTAACATGTAAGTGGAGATATGCTTATGTAAAACATTAATATCCCTAAATGGTGACGGGAAAACCGTGCCCCCCAGAAGACTGTTTATTGTGAACTTGTGAGGATAGAAATACGGGAGTTGACAATACTGACTTGATTTCAAAGGTCCAAGCTGCAGAGTTGTCAGCCTGATCCTGGATTCATTAACTATAGAGTCCCATATATGGAACAGGCATGCAGACACGGACTTCTGAACTACTGTCTTGCATGACTGTAGCCTTCGCACAAGTAAGAACTAAAGCTTGAAAATACACTTTTAAGTGTATCTGAAGAGCAAAACTTTTTTTTTTCTCACTTTGGATAGAGTAAAGCCTCGTACACACGCAACGATTATCGGCCGACCGATCGTCCGACTTTTGTCCAGAGTGGTGTTTTGTTGGTTGGAATGTGCCTAGACTGCACACAAATTTTCTCGGCCAACAAAAATCAACTTCAGAAGTGATGTCATGTGCTGGTTTACTTTCCGTGTGTTTTTTCTTCTCTGAGCATGCCCAGTCTTGCTCATCAGATTTTTGTCTGCCGAAATCTGTACTGACTGACGGAAAATCGGCCGTTGTGTTGACGGCCAACAAAAATTTAATAGCCTGCACACCAGATTTTATTCGGCCGAAAAGTCGGAGTCGGTTGACGAAAGCATCATACTAACAAGCCGAAAATCGGCCGATCGGACGTTGGCCGAAAATTCCCTGCCAATAATCGATGCGTGTGTACGAGGCATTAGGGAGGACTATAACCCCCAACAGTTTTTTTTGCCATCTGTGTCCCATAAGGGAGATTCCCTTTCACTTCCTGTCCCATAGCCAAATATGAAGTGAGAGGAAATCCCTCCAAAGTGAGGAAATCCATTGTGTCACCAGGGTCACCAGAACTAGTGTCCCCATTTGAAGATTTTACCCTCTATTAGTTTTCTGATATCAACCCAAAATATGGGATTTTTTTAACTTTCACTTTCGATGATAACGGTAAACAAGACAAATTAGGATGGTGAATCTCCCTAAAGGGGACACAGACAGCAAAGAAAGCTGACAGGAGTTCTAATCCATCCAATCGGGACCAGGAGGAAACTGTGGTCATGTGCAAAATCTAGCATTAGAGAAAATTAGAGATGAGCCTTCACTGTGTGCAGTAATAAAGCGCAGAGTTCCTCTATAAAGTGTTGTTCTGTGTCACTACAAACTGTAACTTTAGATGATGTTGCATTAGGAGGGACATGCTGAGCCTGCGCCAAGTCCACTGGTCCAGCGTACTTCTGTTACCTCACTCCCAGTAACAGAATGGGGTCCCGCTGGGCACCTAGTGGGGACCTCATGTGTGCACTTATTACTCCTTTCTCACATACCTCATGACCAGACCATTGGTCTCTGTAACACGAGCTCAGATCCGGTTGCTATTGGATACTGGATGCTAGGGAGGGAGCCAGACCTTGCTACCAGAGGACTTGGCACCTTACCAGGTACCATACCCAACAACCCCGTTTAACCACTTAAGCCCCGGAGGATTTGGCTGCTAAACGACCAGGGGGTATTTTGCGATTCGGCACTACGTGACTTTAACGGACAATTGCGCGGTCGTGCGACGCTGTATCTAAACGAATTTGATGTCCTTTTTTTCCCACAAACAGAGCTTTCTTTTGGTGGTATTTGATCACCTGTGCGATTTTTTGATCATGCGCTATAAACAAAAAAAGAGCGTCAATTTTGCAAAAATAACAATATTTTTTACATTTTTTTATATGAAATTCCCCCCCAAAAAAATGTAAAAATCAAAATTGTTTAACATTTTCGGCCAATTTGTTTTATGCTACCTATGTTTGGTAAAAAAAAATCACAAAAAGCGTATTGGTTTGCGCAAAAGTTATCGCGTTTACTAACAAAGGGAAAGATTTTTGTCATTTTTGTTGTTGTTTTTTTAACGCGTAATGGCGGCGATCTGCGATTTTTTGCGGTACTGCGACATTGCGGCGGACAGATCGGACCCTTGACTGACATTTTTGACACTTTTGGGGTTACCAGTGACATTTCTACAGTATATACATATGCACTGTTACTGTAAAAATACACTGGCAGTGAAGGGGTTAACTTTATTTGAAAGGGAGGGGCTATGTGTGTCCCTAGGGGCGTGCTTTCTACTGTGATTGGCTGTGGCTTCAGATGTATGAAGAGTGATCAATGGTTCTACATAGTAGAACCTTATGATCATCCTTCATACACAGGGGAGAATGACAGGCAGCTTGTTTACACAAGCCGCCTGACTTTCTCCCTCTCCCCCGCCGATCGCAGAGTGACCGGCGGACATCGGGTCCGCCGGTCACACGCGCGGGGGGGTCCGTGACCACGCGGGAGCGGGAGCGCACCTCCGGGGGCGCGCGCTCGCTCCCTAGACCCTCACAAGCTAGTGACGTAGCCCTACGTCACTTTGCCTGTGAGGGGCTGACTGCCGACGTAGATCGGCGTTAGGCAGTCGGCAAGTGGTTAAGACTGGGTGCCTTGAACTGGTGCTTGGTTGATCTTAGCAACTAGTCTTCTTTTCCTTGTCTTGCTGAGTTAACCCTTCTTTAGTGGTGTTACTTCATACCCATAGTACTTTACGGACCCTTTGAATAACATGTACCCCTTTGAATAACTTCAGACCAGGCTCAAAATGGTTAATGTAACTTTACTGAACAGATTGCAGCATACAGCATTTGAACGGCATCCTTCTTCCTAAACTAACTACTGTAGTGTGGCTGCCCAGGCATACCTCCATGAGGTGAAAGTGCATCTTGGCATTATTTAATGGATGTCTACGAAAGTCCTGGTGCCTTTAGCGAACTACAAGGTGCAGCAGTCCCTGCACCTACAACCAAGAGCGGGAACCAAACTAACCAAAAAAGGGCCTGGACCTCAGCCTTCCCCCTTTTATAGCACAGGGCACAGACGGCCTGGCTAGGACCAAAAAAAAGACCCGGGAACAGAGCTTGCAACAGTTACCCTTTCCTCCGGCCTGGGCCGGCCGCTAACTCACTAAAACCAACATATTTTACCCTGCCTTCATATGGACACACAATGAATGGAAATTATCTACCAAAGTTTGTGTGGTTTTGAGCACATATCTTTGAACAGGTATAAGCAGACGTCTTGAACATATGGAGGAACAATGTGTTAGAGCTTTGCTTACCTTGAATAGCAGACATGTTTAGATTCAGATGTTCCCCTTTAGAGTGCCCAGGTAACCCCAAACCTGGGTTGCTCTTTAATGCATTTACTGGCTACCTATCATAGTCACTTGCTCATGCAGCTTGTATCAGTTAGTGAATTCGCTCATCACAGTGACAGGACAATAGTAGCACACACGAAAGGGGAGAGGGCAGGCCCGAGAAGCAACTATAGAAGCCATGCATTCCAGAGAAGCCTGGGTTTTGGGATTCCTGGATGCTTTACATGGTGCATAATATTCAGAGTAAGGTTTTTAAATTGTAGAATCTTCAGAACAGAGTGTAGGCATATCAGAGAGGAACTTCTGGATGCATGTAATTATCACAAATATGGCAAATATAGTACAAGTACATTTTTGCTAAAAATTGATTTCACTCCAAGTATAATTAAAGGTAAAACTTTTTTTTTTTAATTTTGGATAGAGTGGAGAAGGATTAGTATGCTTGTCAGTACTGTCTGTGCCCCCCATTAATGAAATTCACCCTCTCCATTTTTCCTGTTTACCATTATCAGTGAAAGTAAAAGAAAGTCCCACATTTTGGGTTGTCCCCAGAAAAGTAATAGAAGGAAAAATCTTCCAATGGGGACACTGGTTCTGGTGACCTGGGGGTCCCCAAGGAATTTGCTTGATTTACAGTGATTTCGTCTCACTTCCTGTTTGGCTATGAAACAGGAAGTGAAGGGAACTCTCTGCAATGGTACACAGATAGTGAAAGAAAATCTGACAGGTGCTTGGTTGATCTTAGCAACTAGTCTTCTTTTCCTTGTCTTGCTGAGTTAACCCTTCTGAAATTACCACAGAGCGCCTGTGATCCTCCTATAGAGGACATAGGCGTGCGCACGGGGTGTGCCGGGTGTGCCGGGGCACACCCTAATCAACCCCCTGTGCATCGCTCTGCCAGGACCTGCCAATTTAACTCCTCCTCTGGCTCTGCAGCTATTTTAAAAAAAAATCTTCCCAAGTCCCATTTTTCAGCTAAGGACTGGGGGCAGAAAAAGGAACTATTTAACCACTTTCGGGTGCAGGCGTAGTGATCTACCGTACTGCGGCTCCCGACAATTAAAGTCCCGGCGGCGGCCTCTTCTATATCAATCCGCTGAGGCAGGCTAGGGCTTTAATTTGTAGGCAAAAGTTGCGGAACGAAAGATTACTCCGCCTGTCCCAAAAGTGAAAGACACCTTTTCACCCTGGTCCACGTTGCCCAGCTCGGTTCTCAAGAGGAAGGGCCACCACCAGTCCCTGGCTCTCGGCTCAGAAGAAGCACTGCACCCAGGTAAGAGAAGTCGGCCGGACCAGGTGCGGGAGGAGACAGGTTTGCCACCTGTCTTGATTCACCCCATGATGGCTCCCTGCAGCACTGATGGCATCCCTCTGTCCTCTCCTGCCAGCTGCTGCCGGGGAAAGGGAGGGGGGGGGGTGCTATGCTTCTGTTTCTGAATGAATGGTATGCTGCTCAGCACAGAGCACTTCCCATTCATTCACTATCCAGTGCAGCTGAGGCTGCAGAGATAGGGACTGGGGAATCTCTGTCCTCGGTCCTTTTCTTTGTCTCAAAAGTGAGATGTTAGGGGTCTGTTTAGACCTCTGATATTTTACCAAAGCCCCCAAACAAGGCTGTTAAATAATAAAATTGTAAAATTAGATTATAAAAAAAAATCCACTGCTCTACCAACATCGTCCACTGGCTTACTGACACCGTCCACTGGCTTACTGACACCATCCACTGCCCTACTGACACCGTCCACTACCCTACTGACACTGTCCACTGCTCTACTGACACCCTCCACTGCTCTACTGACACCCTCCACTGCCCTACTGACACCCTCCACTGCCCTACTGACACCCTCCACTGTCCTACTGACACACTCCACTGGCTTACTGACACCCTCCACTTGCTCACTGACACTGCCCACTGCTCTACTGACACCGTCCACTGCCCTACTGACACCGTCCACTGCTCTACTGACACCATCCACTGCCCTACTGACACCCTCCACTGCCCTACTGACACACTCCACTGGCTTACTGACACCCTCCACTTGCTCACTGGCCCTGCCCACTGCTCTACTGACACCGGCCACTGCTCTACTGACACCGTCCACTGCCCTACCGACACCGTCCACTGCCCTACTGACACCGTCCACTGCTCTACTGACATCGTCCACTGCTCTACTGACACCATCCACTGCCCTACTGACACCACCCACTGCCTTACTGTCACCATCCACTGCCCTACTGACACCATCCACTGCCTTACTGACACTGTTCACTGCTCTACTGACACCATCCAAAGAATAATGTTTTTTTACATTGATACTTGTTTATTTAATTAAAAATGTTTTAATACAGCTTAAAATGTTTGTTTACATTTATTTATAAAAGTGTGTGTGTGTGTGTGTATATATATATATATATATATATATATATATATATATATATATATATATATATATACACATGTACACATATACACACGCACATGTGTTTGAGCTTTGGTTTGAGGTGCACACCCTAATGCCATAGGCTGCGCACGCCTATGATAGAGGATCACAGGTCTCTGTGGTCATTTCACAAGTCCCTCCCTCATACAGTTAGAAAACACTCCCCTAGGCTCACATTTAACCCTTTGATCACCACTGTGTTAACCCCTTCCCTGCCAGTGTCATTATTACAGCAACCGTGCATATTTTTAGCACTGATCCCTGTAGTAATGTCACTGGTCCCCCAAAAGTGTCAAAATTGTCAGTTAGGGGTCTGATCTGTCGGCAGCAATGTCGCAGTCTAAAAATCGCAGATCGCCGTCATTACTAGTAAAAAATAAATAAATAAAAATGACAAATCTTTCGCCTAGTTTGTAGACGTGATAACTTTTGCGCAAACCAATCAAAATAAGTTTATTGCAAATTTTTTTTTTTGGGGAATGTTATATAGCAGAATGTAAATAATATTGTTTTTTTGTTCAGAATTGTTGCAAGAAAAAATAAAAATTGCAAAGATGATCAAGTACCACCATAAGAAAGCTCTATTTGTGGGAAGAAAAGGACATTGATTTTTTTTTTGGGAACAGCGTCGCACGACTGCGCAATTGTCTGTTAAAGTAACGTAGTGCCGAATCGAAAAAAAATGGCCGGGTCTTTAAGGGGGCAAATCCTTCCGGTCCAGAAGTGGTTAAAGTAGTTGTGAACTCCCATGGATAGTTTTTACCTATATGTGAGCCTTACTATAGGCATACCTATAGGTAGAGTAAATATCTCCTAAACATGCACGGTCTAGGAGATGCTTACCTGTGAAGCCGCCGGTGACGTCACCGATGCAGATACTCTAAAGGAATGGCATACCCATGCTGTTCCTTGGGAGCCCTGTGCCAGCACGGGAGTGACGTCATTGTGGCTTGTCTAATCGAAAAACTGGTGCCTGCCAACCCGTAAGGAAGACCCGGTATGCGATGCATACTAGCACAACATGACATTGCCTTGCACGTTTTAAAAATAAAAAAAGCCAGCAGTTTACTTTAACCACTTAAGCCCCGGAGGATTTGGCTGCTAAAGGACCAGGGGTTTTTTTGCGATTTTTTACTGCGTGACTTTAACGGACAATTGCGCGGTCGTGCGACGCTGTATCTAAACGAATTTGATGTCCTTTTTTTCCCACAAACAGAGCTTTCTTTTGGTGGTATTTGATCACCTGTGCGATTTTTTGATCACGCGCTATAAATAAAAAAAGAGCGTAAATTTTGCAAAAATAACAATATTTTTCACATTTTTTTATATGAAATTCCCCAGAAAAAATGTAAAAATCTAAATTTTTTAACATTTTTCGGCCAATTTGTTTTATGCTACCTATGTTTGGTAAAAAAAATCGCAAAAAGCGTATTTTGATTGGTTTGCGCAAAAGTTATCGCGTTTACTAACAAAGGGAAAGATTTTTGTCATTTTTGGTGTTTTTTTTTTTAACGCGTAATGGCGGCGATCTGCGATTTTTTTTTCGGTACTGCGACATTGCGGCGGACAGATCGGACCCTTGACTGACATTTTTGACACTTTTGGGGGTACCAGTGACATTACTGCAGTAATCAGTGCTATACATATGCACTGTTACTGCAAAAATGACACTGGCAGGGAAGGGGTTAACTTTATTGGACAGGGAGGGGTTAAGTGTGTCCTAGGGGCGTGATTCTAACTGTGCAGGGATATTGCTATTGGTGTAAAAGCAAAGATCAACAGTTCTACATAGTAGAACAGTCAGATCTTCACTTTTACACAGGGAGAACTGACAGGCAGCTTGTTTACACAAGCCGCTCTGTCTTTCTCCCTTCACAGGAGCGATCGTAGTGTGACTGGCGGACATCGAGTCCGCCGGTCACACGCACTGACTTGTCTGTGACCGAGCCGCGGCGGGCGCGCGCCCGCCCGCAATAGGCTCGCAAGTCAGTGACAGGCGAGTGACGTATCGATACGTCACTCTGCCTGGCCGGGGCTGACCGCCGCAGTATATAGTCGTGCGGCGGTCGGCAACCGGTTAAAATTTCCGTTTGCTTTTAACATTTGATTTTGGATTGAATGTTATTTCCTCACTGAAAACCAAATACAATGTTGGAAATTTGTTTGTTTTCAGAACAATTTTCAATCCTGCTCCCTTGAGTTTTCTCGTCACTCTGGTCGGAAATGAACAACTATTTTACCCCACTAACAACTAGAAAATTCAATGAATGTCCCTAAAATGAAAAATTTAAAACAAAATTCTACTAGTGTACAGCCAGCTTTATGAGATCAACAAATATGCCCTAAAATGTCTGGAAGATACAGTCATGTGAGTGAGACACGCCATTTGTAGTATGACCTCTGTCACAGATCCCGGCAAGATTCAAGAGATCAACAAGAGTGCCAGTCATACAGATTAGTCAGCCTTGGTCATCGCTGTAGATAAACAAATTTGCCATTGATTGCGCTGCCTGACTCAAACTTGTCTGCACAGGCGTGGCCACCTTTTATCTATGTATTTGTTGTCTTATTTATTATTAAATGCAATCTCGGGGCTCAACGTCATACCATCTATTGATGTATAACATACACAGTATTTATACACTGCCTGGCCAAATAAAAAAGTCGCCACCAAAAAAAGGTCACACACTCTGATATTTTGTTGGCTTTGATTAAGGCACGCATTTGCTGTGGCATTGTTTTGATAAGCTTCTGCCATGTCACAAGATTTATTTCCGTTCAGTGTTAAATTTATTTTTCACCAAGATCTTGTATGGATGATGGGAGAGTCGGAACACTGTGCAAAGCCTTCTCCAGCACATCCCACAGATTCTCAATGGGGTTAAGGTCTGGACTCTGTGGTGGCCAATCCGTGTGTGAAAATGATGTCTCATGCTCCCTGAACCACTCTTTCACAATTTGAGCCCGATGAATCCTGGCATTGTCATCTTGAAATATGCCCATGCCATCAGGGAAGGAAAAATCCATTGATGGAATAACCTGGTAATTCAGTATATTCAGGTAATCAGCTGACCTCATTCATGCAGTAACTATCCAATAGGATAGTTACTGCATGCTTGGTTTAGTTAGTTGCTTAGTTAATTCCAGGTGGCGACTTTTTTTTGGCCAGGCAGTGTATATGGCTATACTGTATTGTCAAAAGATGTGGGATGCCTTCCTTCACACACACATGAACTTTAATGGCATCCCAGTCTTAGTTCGTAGGGTTCAAGATTGAGTTGGCCCACCCTTTGCAGCTATAACAGCTTCAACTCTTCTGGGAAGGCTGTCCACAAGGTTTAGGAGTGTGTCTATGGCAGGGGAGTCCAAACTACGGCCCTCCAGCTGTTCAGGAACTACAATTCCCATGAAACATTGTAAATCTCTGACATTCACAGACATAACTAGGGATAATGGAAATTGTAGTTCCTGAACAGCTGGAGGGCCGTAGTTTGGACACCCCTGGTCTATGGAAATGTTTGACCATTCTTCCAGTACCACATTTGTGAGGTCAGGCACTGATGTGGATGTGAAGGCTTGCCTCCCAGTCTCCGTTCTAATTCATCCCAAAGATGTTCTATCGGGTTGAGGTCAGGACTCAGGTGCAGGCCAGTCAAGTTCCTCCTCCCCAAACTCGCTTATCCATGTCTTTATGGACCTTGCTTTGTGCACTGGTCAAAATAGTTTGGTGGAGGGGGGATTATGGTGTATGGTTGTTTTTCAGGGGTTGGCCTTGGCCCCTTAGTTCCAGTGAAGAGAACTCTTACGGCATCAGCATACCAAGACATTTTGGACAATTTCATACTCTCAACTTTGTGGGAACAGTTTGGGGGTGACCCCTTTCTGTTCCAACATGACTGCGCACCAGTGCCCAAAGCAAGGTCCATACAGACATGGATGAGCGAGTTTGGGGTAAAGAAACTTGACTGGCTTGCAGAGAGTCCTGACCTCAACCCAGTAGAACACCTTTGGGATGAATTCGAGTAGAGACTGCGTGCCAGGCCTTCTCGTCCAACATTAGTGCCTGACCTCACAAATGCGCTTCTGGAAGAATGGTGAAACATTCCCATAGACACACTCCTAAACCTTGTGGACAGCTTTCCAGAAGAGTTGAAGCTGTTATAGCTGCAAACTCAATATTGAACCCTACAGAATAAGACTAGGATGCCCTTAAAGTTCATGTGCATGTAAAGGCAGGCGTCCCAATACTTTTGGTAACAATGTATATACACCGTGTATATATATATATATATATATATATTTTAATTTTGCATCTGCAGTGTCAGTAGCAGCGGAACGGTAACATAAATCAATAAAACTGATAGGATAAAAGAGTGATTGACGTATCCAGTGCCTGCACTATTTATAGTGCTGGGATTAATCACTATTTTAAAATTTGCAATTACCCAAATCACTGTGCAGGAAAGGCGCACATAGAAAAACAGGCAAAGGATCTGTACAGCTCTTGTCACAATGTACTCATGGTGTCAATGGCCCATGAAACACACAACAGCTGACACAGAACAAAATGATACAGTAATGCACTCACGCTGTGGGGTCGCAGAACAGATCCATAAACAGGATATATACAGCAGCACATTGAGGAAAGAGACACAGTAATCTAACCAGCAACCAACTGCACAGAGGTGACACAGTGAAATGCAGACATAGAAGGCCTTTTGTGTGTCTTCAAGAAAGCTTTGATTCAATAATCCTGCCTCCTCTCACTCTCTCTGTCCATCTGCCTCATTCTGGCAGTCTCTCTATCCATCTGCCTGTCTCTGGCAGTCTCTCTATCCATCTGCCTGTCTCTGGCAGTCTCTCGATACATCTGCTTGTCGCTGGCGCTCTGTCACTCCTTATGTTAATGTCTTTTTAACCCCTTCCTTGATGCCATGGCTTGAATATCTTTTGGGCTCCTTTTCTTATTTCAGCCTATGTTTGATGTCTCATCATATCAAAGTCATGTGATATGGCCTCCAATAGACTGGATATTGAATATGTTTTCTTACTGTACGTGGAATTTTTATTTTACATTGCGAGTAGAAAAAAAAAACAGAAAAATTGTGACCCCCCTTCTTTCAGTTTGTGCAAAGGTGTCTAGGACATTATAACCAGTTAGATGACAGCTGCTTTGGGCATAATAGTCCTTGTTGGTGAAAAATATTTCAATTATGGCTTCATTAAATCTGGGGTTCAGGGACAATGACAGTTATCGTTCAGGCTACAATGAATGAAATACAGCATAGTCAAATTTGCTTTTTGTTCTGTGTAAGTTTAGAAAATATTTTCTAAAGACAAGTCAAGGATACATAATGTAGAAAAAAAGGGGGGGGGGGGATAGAAAGTAAAATACATGTGTCAAAAGCAAGAACATTGACATGAGATACTGGGTCATAACAGAGCCTATTTGGGTTTGTTACATTATCAGAATGTCTATGTCTCTCCAGATGCGTAAAAAAATTCTAATAATCGTATATACTAGAAGGGTGTCTAGAGATACCATTATTTAGGGATTTGTATCCCCATGTTCCTGTACTGATCCCATGTGCAACACCTGGGTAAGGTTAAGGTCTTGGGGGGTAGACACCATGAAAGTGGAGGGAGACAGAGAAATGATGGTTTCAGTAGAGAGAGAGAGACAGTGTAGGGGGAAGGGAAGAGTAGTGGGGGAGGATGAAAAAGGGGTCCCCCTGACATCATCTCCATGACCAATCAAAAAGAGTGTAAAGCCTAGTACACACGCAACGATTTTCCACCGACCGGTCGTCCGTCTTTTGTCCAGAGTGGTGTTTTGTTGGTTGGAGTGTGCCTAGACTGCACTGGACTTTTGTCGACCAACAAAATTCTACTTCAGAAGTGATGTCATGTGTTGGTTTGCTTTCTTTGTGTTCTTTCTTCTCTGAGCATGCCCAGTCTTGCCCATAAGATTTTTCCCTGTCGAAATCTGTACTGACTGCACGAAAATCGGCCGTGTTTTTGTTGAGGACAAAAATTTTATAGCCTGCACACCAGATTTTT
Source organism: Pelophylax lessonae (assembly GCF_965119305.1). Taxonomy (NCBI): domain Eukaryota; kingdom Metazoa; phylum Chordata; class Amphibia; order Anura; family Ranidae; genus Pelophylax; species Pelophylax lessonae. The sequence goes on from NC_138768.1 coordinate 520,038,432, forward strand.
TTCGGCCGAAAAGTCGTAGTTGGTCTTTGGAAGCATCATACTAACAAGCCGAAAATCGGCAGATTGGTCCTCGTACAAAAATTTTCTGCCGCATTTCGACGCGTGTGTACGAGGCTTAAGTTTAGGAAGTTGATCATTTTCCTCAGCTAGGTGGATTCCATAGAGGAGATGAAGTCAATTCCGTGACCCAGCCTAGAATAGTAGGTATTTTTGATGAGCGCCATTGGCAGGGATTACAGTGCGGGCAGCAGTTAGAAAATGTGGAAGGATATCTTGTTTGGCACGCTTATAGGAATCTGGTATTATTGACCATAAAACAATCTGAATAAGACTAGGAACAGTGGAAACAATAGTCTTGGTAAAGAGTTCCAGGATTGTGCCCCAAATTTTTTTGATGGGGGACAGGCTTAGACATTGTGCCAGGCTGGTTGTGGCATCTCCAACGCTGGTTTTAAAAGGAGGGATACATAGTGCAAAGTATTGTGGGACAACTCTACCAGTGAGAGAGAGTTTTAAATTGGTTTCCTGAGCTTTGATTGCCAGGGAGCCAAATTTGTTTTAAGTAAAAACTGGATTTGTGCTGTATAAACCCCCAACTCCTTAGTCTTATCTCTTTAATACAGTCATCCCATCGCCCCAAAGCCATCCCAAAATATATTATATGCTCTGCTGGGAAAATAATTAGGTAAAACATTACTACATGAGGACTGGGAAGAGATGTGGTCTGCCACAGCTAAAAGCTCATTTAACATTTTAGCTTTGGAGAACTCATAGAAAATATTCTTCCACTGGTAACTCAATTCCTCCAGTATTGCCAAATACTGTACATTCTTCAATACACCCCACTCTGCTTTTGTAATTTTGGACAGGAAGGAAAAAATGTCCATGTCTAGTGGCCATGTTCGAAGGTGCAAAGGTTGTGGATCTGAGACTATTCATTAATTCCTACATTGTTAGGTTGTACCTTGCATAAGACTCCAGTGGAAGCTTTATTAAACAAACACAATCAAAATGTCCTACGATCCCCAGCAAAATGAATTTGTTTTTATATATAATGTCACCAAATAAACCATAGCCGATGCTTGAAAGCCCCCAGCACTGAATTTTCCAGAAGTTAAATCCGGATTGAATGGGACTAGTCTAGGAATAATAATAAGACGGATGGCTATCCTGTTGGATAGACATATAGGATTTTTTAAACCAAATGGATAAGATTTCTTCCCCATGGATAACCTATACCCAATTGTGACTTATACTAAGGCTTTATATTTACAAAGACAAACAAACGAATGGAGATGAGGAACACATCCTCTCCCTACCCCACCCTCTAGAAAACTCCCTTCCTCTTTCATATAACCCCCCCTTTCTGTCTCCTTTTTCCCTACCCTCTTTTAATATGCAATCCCTCTTTTCTTTCTTTACTTTCACAATCATGTTTCCCCTCTACACACACCCTTTAAGACTGTAACATGCATGCAATACACACCAAAAGCCTACTGATATGTTAATCTATTAACATAATCTTTGTCGAAAACCCACCAAGATTAAGCATTCAGCAATAAGCATTTTCACCATTGTATGTGTTTTTCACAAGGGCTCTGATCTGAATATGTTCCCATTGAAAATTTGCATGTTCCTGCATAAGTTTCTCTTCAGTAATTGTAAATTCTTTAATAAAAACTAAGGTACAGGAATATATAAAAAATATTAATGTGCTGTAAATAATGCTTTCAATCATTAAGTAGTACATTTATTGTCCAAACCGTACCAACAGATTGAATTATTGGTACAATTAAGGTGATGAGATCATGAAGGTGGTGTATGGTTCAACTGAAGTAACCCTGTGTATACAGTATATATACACCCCTGAAGATACATCCTTGCAGCACCTTTTAGTGCCCCCACTCTGCCCAATTGGCAGGCAGTTCTGGAACTGTCCTAGATCAGCCAGTCCCTCTGACTCCCTTAAATTCCTTCTGGCCCATCATAATTATGGGCTGAATCAATGGCCAGTAGGAATATGTGGAAGGCAGATGGGCACTGGCAAACTTTGGCATTAGCATGAATTGTTTAAGCTTTATCTGACCACAACAGCCCAGCATAAGGACAGGGGCTCTGAAAGGTACTGCAAACAGGGCCAGATTAACGTAGGGGCTATTGGAGCTGCAGCTCCAGGCCCCTACCTTTATATAGGCCCCGGGTTGGCCATATTCACTGTTACCGCTCTTCTGTCACTTGTAAACACAGAAGTCTGGCTTCTATGCTCGCTTCCCCAGGCAGCTCCCTCAGAACCTCCCCACACAGCACGAAGGCCGGACAAGGAGGGACAGTTGCCGATGCATGGATGTGTTTATGGGCTTCAGAGACAGCATCCCATGTTGAATTAGGCATGCATGGCTGCACCCTTCCTCCTCTGGGTGCATGCCAAGGCACGGCCCTTAAGGCCCTTCAAAATCCTCAGCACCAAGCCCATGATGCTCTTAATCCGGCCCTGGCTGCAAACACAGTATGTACAGGCTCTTCATACATATCAGCAACCTGTTTTTATTTGTCCAAGAGTCTCCTTTAGGCTTCATTTACACCTGACATTTCTGGAACACGCAACAAGGTGCACAGAAAATGAGCGCTTATGCCTCACATTTCAGAAATGTGCTGCAAACATGCCTCGTACTTGCATTGCCATCAATTATTATTGCCGCCCTAAGCACAGATATTATTATTATTATTATACAGGATTTATATAGCGCCAACAGTTTGCGCAGCGCTTTACAATATAGCAGATGCGTATTTTGGCACATGGCTACAAACTAGGGATCAACCGATTATCGGCAAAGCAGATATATCGAGGGCTGATATGCACTTTCCCCAATATATCGGAATCGGCCCGAAGGTTACCGATATTGCCGATATTTCAGGAAAGTGCTATACCGGAGTGATGCCTGCAGCTAGAGGCATCACCTTAGTACCGGCGTCCATAGCCGAGGGTCGGCTGTCTTATAATGACAACCGATGCGGCTGTCATTACAAGGAGCGGGAGGGGACGTCCCCCTCCCCCCACCTGTCGCATTACGTGGCTCGCCAGGGGCTCCCGTCCCACCGGCAGACCCAGGCAACCAGCCTGCACGGCCGCCAAAGACCCGATCAAAGCCGCATTTGGCTCTGATCGGGTCCCCATGCAAAAACCCGGAAGTGATCTCATGACATCACTTCCGGGTACTGGGCCAGATTTAAAAAAAATGAAAGCATTCAAAACAGCCAAACTTGGCGTTTTGAATGCATTTAAGTGCAGAGGAGGGGTTTGGGGTCTCCCTCCACAAGAGTACCTGTCAAGAAAAAAATTTTTTTTTTTTTTAAATGTACGAAAATATCGGGCGATATCGAATATCGGTATCGGCAATTAAAAAACAATATCACTACTACAAACGCACCAAAACATGCATTGAAAAAATTTACCATGCTCCACTTCAGAAAAGGTTCTGCAGCTTCTTTGGGGCATTTGATGTGAAAAAAAAAAAACGCAAAAAGAAGCTCATAGCAGCTTCTGCTTCTATATTTGATGTAACAGCTCACCACCACAGTTCCTGTCCCTCAACGGCACTGGTATATTCTGCTGGTGGACAGCCTTCGGCTGTCTTCATTGACCAGCGGGGGTGACGACGCTCCTGTGCATGTGCAGGAGTCAGTTATTCTGGCACACAGGGACCATGCAGTCAATGTAAGCAGAGCTACACATGCACAACTTCCATGTTTAACCACTTGCCGACCGCCGCACGACTATCTACGTCAGCGGTCAGCCCCTCACAGGCAAAGTGACCTAGGGCTATGTCACTAGCTTGTGAGGGTCTAGGGAGCGAGCGCACGCCGCCGGAGGCGTGCTCCCGCTCCCGCGTGGTCACGGACCCCCCCGCGCGTGTGACCGGCAGACCCGATGTCCGCCGGTCACTCTGCGATCGGCGGGGGAGAGGGAGAAAGTCAGGTGGCTTGTGTAAACAAGCTGCCTGTCATTCTCCCCTGTGTATGAAGGATGATCATACGGTTCTACTATGTAGAACCGTTGATCACTCTTCATACATCTGAAGCCACAGTCAATCACAGTAGAAAGCATGCCCCTAGGGACACACATAGCCCCTCCCTTTCAAAAAAAGTTTACCCCTTCACTGCCAGTGTATTTTTACAGTATCAGTGCATATGTATAACACTGATTACTGTAGAAATGTCACTGGTAACCCCAAAAGTGGCAAAAATGTCAGTCAAGGGTCCGATCTGTCCGCCGCAATGTCGCAGTACCGCAAAAAAAATCGCAGATCGCCGCCATTACGCGTTAAAAAAAAAAACAACAAAAATGACAAAAATCTTTCCCTTTGTTAGTAAACGCGATAACTTTTGCGCAAACCAATCAAAATACGCTTTTTGCGATTTTTTTTAACAAACATAGGTAGCATAAAACAAATTGGCCGAAAATGTTAAAAAATTTTGATTTTTACATTTTTTTGGGGGGGAATTTCATATAAAAAAATGTGAAAAATATTGCTATTTTTCCAAAATTTACGCTCTTTTTTTGTTTATAGCGCAAAAAGTAAAAATCGCACAGGTGATCAAATACCACCAAAAGAAAGCTCTGTTTGTGGGAAAAAAAGGACGCCAAATTCGTTTAGATACAGCGTCGCACGACCGCGCAATCGTCCGTTAAAGTCACGCAGTACCGAATCACAAAATACCCCCTGGTCAGGAAGGGGGTAAAATCTTCCGGGGCTTAAGTGGTTAAAAGACAGTGAATAGGCAGGTAGGTGAATTTTATTGCAGAAGAGACATGCTTCTATAATAAACAGCCTAGCTGCTCGCAGTTTGTGACAGCAGAACTTCAGTTTCGCTTTAAAGCTGCTCTGAAGAAGGGAGCTTGACTCCCAAAATGCGTTAGCGGTCACAATTTCCAGGACATGGTCCAACACACGTGTGACGGGAATTTGCAACACGATTTTAATTCTTCATGTTTGTGAGTATACATTCAGCAATTTATTAAATTATTTTAAACAGTACCACGGGTAATGCACTAGGTGTTTGCGCCTCCTTTTCCTTTCTTTTATGCATCCATTTGGAGTTCCCTGCCTGGGGAGAGCAGCACGCCAGTCTTCCCCTTAGGAGTGAGCGCTTGGCTGATATATCTGTTTGCCAATCACGATCTACCTGTTGACCATGAGCAGATGACAGGTAGATCATGTCTCTTCCCTGCCGACCCCTGGAACCTGTAAAAAAGGCAGGGCGGCATTTACTGGAACCGATACCCTTTTTCCTGGCAGAAGCTGAAAGCCTGCTTCTCCTCCTCTCCCTCTCTCTGGCATTCAGCTGCTGCCAGAAGAAATGGGATCAGTTCCAATAAATGCCACCCCCCCTGTTTTCCTCTTTCTACTGCCCTCCTGTGAGCTCCCCCCCCCTTTAGGATGGAGAGTTTATATTTGTCATTTACCAGCACCTTCCTTTCCTGAATGAACACAGCGAGTGATTGGTACTGATCACTCACTGTGTTTATTCATAACTTAACCACTTTAGCCCCAGCCGCTGCAGATGTACTGCGGCAGGCTGGCGCTCCCAGGCAAAGTGCCGTACATGTACGGCGCTTGCCTAGGTGGAGCTAGGGGGCGATCAGGCCCCGCTGGAGGCGCGCTCCCGCCCCTGCTCCTCAGCTGAGGAGCCAGTGCGCATGACCGGCGGCTCCGATGGCCACTCGCGATCTCCCGCAGCTGAGAGAGAAGGACGGATGGTTGATGTAAACACAGCCGTCTGTCATTCTCCCTGAAGTAATCACAGAGGCTATGTGATCCTGCTATATAGGATCGCATGTCTCTGTGATTATTTCACAAGCCACGCCCCCTGATAGTTAGAATCACGCCCCTAGGGGCACATTTAACCCTTTTTTCACCAGTACATTTAACCCCTTCCCTGCCAGTGTAAATTTTACAGTAACAGTGCATATTATTAGCACTGATTACTGTAGTAATGTCAGTGGCACCCCCAAAAGTGTCAAAAATGTCAGTTAGTGGTCCGATCTGTCTGCCGCAATGTCGCAGTCCCGCAAAAAAAATCACAGATCGCTGCCATTACAAGTAAAAAAAATAACAATAAAAATTACATAAATCTTTCCCGTAGTTAGTAAATGCAATAACTTTTGCGCAAACCAATCAAAATCGCTTATTGCGATTTTTTTACCAAAAATATGTAGCAGAAAACAAATTGGCATAAAATGTTAAAAAATTTTGATTTTTTTACATTTTTTTTTGAAAATTTCATATAAAAAAATTTAAAAAATATTGTTTTTTTATTTATAGCGCAAAAAATTTAAATTGCACAGGTGATCAAATACCACCAAAAGAAAGCTCTATTTGTGGGAAAAAAAGGACGTCAATTTCGTTTGGGTACAGCGCCGCACGCCCGCGCAATTGTCTGTTAAAATCACGCAGTGCCAAATCACAAAATAGGGCCTGCTCTTTGAGCAGCCAAATCCTCCGGTCTGAAAGTGGTTAAGCATAATAATCTGTGTTTACTATGCTTCAATTTGTGAACAAACAGGAAGCTCTGTACAGAGCTATTTCTGTTCATTCACTCTGTGCAGTTTAGGCTGCAGAGATAGAGATTGAGGACTGTAGATTAAGACATCAGGGATATGTTTAGAAGCCCCCCAACAGCGCTTGAAAAAAAATTGTAAAAAAATAAAATTGTAAAAAATAATAAAAAATAATGAAATAATAAAAAACTACTGACACCGATCTCTGCTTTACTCACACTATTCACTTTTAGGGTAGGTTAAGTCCAAATTTTTACAGTGACATTTGTTTTATTTAATTTTGAACCATTTTCAGTACTATTTAGTTATGTCTTACTAGTTGAATTCTTAAAAAAAAAAGGGGGGGGGGGGGCGGGCGAACCCCGGTGCTCTTTAATCTCTTTCATGTTGTTCATGTAGATTTCCACTTCTCAAAGGTTGCCTACCACTGCTGTACCTTGTAATCTAGTTTTTAATTGTTTAGGCTTCATGTACACTACAGCTCCTAAACTTGAGTTAACCACTTAAAGACCAGCCGCCGTGTATTTACTGCGGCAAAGTGGCACCATTGCACGAAATTACGTATCTGTACGTTGTTTTGTTTAATAGCCACTAGATGGCACCAATGTTCCACTGGAGGCACAATCGCAACATGATTGGCTAGCGGGGATGTCAATCAACAGACCCGGTGGACCCCGATGTCCTCTGGCCACCCGCGATAAACCAGGAGAGGCAGAACTGCGATCTGCCTACAGTATGTAAACAAGGCAGATTGCTGTTCTGCAAGGGGACAAGATGGAGATCTTAATTTCCTGCTAAGCAGGAACCCGGATCTCTGTCTTCCTCCAATCAGTGAAACCTCCCCACAGTTAGTAAGCACCCCCTAGGGACACACTTTACGCTTTGATCGCCCCTGATGTTAACCCTTTCCTGCCAGTGTCATTAGTACAGTAAAAGTGTATTGTCCCCAAAAAGTGTCGAAAGTGTCAGTTAGATGTCCAATTTGTCCGCCGCAATGTCGCAGTCAAGCTAAAAATCACTGATTGCTCAATACTAGTAAAAAAATAAATAAATAAATAAAAATTCCATAAAGAAAATTGCATTTTTTGTAGACTCTACAACTTTTGCGCAAACCAATCAATATACACTTATTGGGATTTTTTTTTACTAAAAATATGTAGCAAAATACAAATTGGCCTAAAATTATGAAAAATTTAGTTTTTTTAAATCTTTTTATTGGTTGTGTTTTACAGCTGAAAGTAAAAAAGATTGTTTTTTTATTTTTTTATTTTTAAATTGTCGGCCAAAAAATAAAATCCGCGGAGGTGATCAAATACCACCAAAAGAAAGCTCTATTTGTGGGGAAAATAAGGACAACTTTATTTGGGTACAGCTTCGCACGACCGCGCAATTGTCAGTTAAAGCAACACAAAAAATGGCCTTGTGATAAAAGGGGTAAAACCTTCCAGTCCAGAAGAGGTTAAAGTGATTGTAAATATAACAAACATATCAGTTGGTTTTGCACAGAGCAGCCCGGATCCTCCTCTTCTCGGGTCTCTCGTTCCTGCTCCTGGCTCCCAGAGGCGTACCTAGGGTCTCCAGCTCCCTTGGCGAAGAACTGTATCGGCGCCCCCCCCCCCCCCCCCCGGGAGAGAGAGTTTGACAACTGTATCTGCGCCCCCCCTGGGAGATAGAGTTTGAGAGAGAGAGATGGGGGGGGGTTTACAGAGAGAGGGGGTGACAGAGAGAAGGGATATCAGAGAGAGAGGGCAGGTGACAGAGAGAGAGAGAGGGGAGTGACAGGGAGAGAGAGAGAGGGAGTGACAGAGAGAAAGAGAGGGCAGGTGACAGGGAGAGAGAGAGAGAGGGGGGGTGACAGGGAGAGAGAGAGAGGGGGGGGGGGTGACAGGGAGAGAGAGAGAGAGAGAGAGTGGCGTGACAGGGAGAGAGAGAGAGAGGGGACAGGTGACAGGGAGAGAGAGAGAGAGAGAGAGGGCAGGTGACAGGGAGTGAGAGGGGGGTGACAGGGAGTGAGAAGGGGTGACAGGGAGTGAGAAGGGGGTGACAGGGAGTTAGAGGGCAGGTGACAGGGATTGAGAGGGCAGATGACAGGGAGTGAGAAGGGGGTGACAGGGAGAGAGAGAGAGGGGGGTGACAGGGAGAGAGAGAGAGGGGGGTGACAGGGAGAGAGAGAGAGAGAGTGAGGGGGGGTGACATGGAGAGAGAGGGGAGTGACAGGGAGGGAGAAGGGGGTGACAGGGAGGGAGAGAGAGGGCAGGTGACAGGGAGTGAGAGGGGGGTGACAGGGAGTGACAGGGGGTGACAGGGAGTGAGAAGGGGGTGACAGGGAGTGAGAAGGGGGTGACAGGGAGTGAGAAGGGGGTGAAAAGGGAGTGAGAAAGGGGTGACAGGGAGTGAGAAGGGGGTGACAGGGAGTGAGAAGGGGGTGACAGGGAGTGAGAGGGAGTGAGAAGGGGGTGACAGGGAGTGAGAAAGGGGTGACAGGGAGTGACAGGGATTGAGAAGGGGGTGACAGGGCCCGATACACCGCCCCCCCGTCACACACGGTCACACATACCGGTACGCACACTTTCCATCCTACCTCACCGCATCCCGGCCCGGCTCCCCGCAGACACACACTCCCCCCCCCCATAAACCTATCACCGTGCGCGCTCCCCTCACCTCCGATCAGCACAGCTGCAACATCTCGCGGGCTCCGCTCATCTCAGCAGCCAAGAGCAGCACCTGTCCGCCAACAGCCGGGTGGGCAGGGACAGCCCCACCTTCTAGTACAAACACAGAGCAGGGGGCGGGGCCGGATCACAAGCTGGTAATATGATGGGCGGAAGATAAGGGGGGGGGCGCCAGCCGCCGGGGGGCAGACTGAACGGAGGAGCGATAGGAGCGGTATTTCACTGCTACACTGCCAAGGCTTTTGCGCCCCCCTCAGCCTGCGCCCCTGGCAGGCGCCTTTCTGGCCAACCCCACGGTACGCCCCTGCTGGCTCCTCCCTCCTCGTGTGTCCATTCAGATATGGAGCTGATGGTGTTTTTCTGCCTCCTTGTAATGTCTAGTTGGAGCTTACAAACATCTTTTCCCCCTTAACTTCTATTTTTGTTGGAACAAGCAGCCCACATTAGTTGTGGCCAAGTGCACTGCTCTATGTAAACTACAAATTCCATAGTCCATAGTCACTTTTGAGAGCAAGCAAGCAAGAGAGGGTGGCAGGGTTCCTACGTAGAATGGGACCATGGAGAACAAATGTAGCCACCCTCTAACAACCTGTTGCCCAACCTGCGGTCCAAGGGTCACATGCAGGGCCTTTGGTATATGATGTGCACCCCTTGGACCTCAGCAGCCTGTAGAGGGAACACTGATTAAGGTAATACAATAGACCTCTTACAAGGCTTTTGTAACATGTTCCCACCTTCGTATTGTCTTCTGTAATATATACCCAGCCAAAAATGTAGTACGTCCACACTATCTGACCCTCATTTCCTCTATTAGGTCTGCAGTTTCTGACAGTTCTCTTAAAGGAGTTGTAAAGTCAGAAGGTTTTTTTTTTTTATCTTCATGCATTCTATGTATGAAGATAAAAAGCCTTTTGTGTGCAGCAGCCCCTAACACTTACCTGAGGTCCCTCTCTGTCCAGTGATGTCCACGAGTGTCTCAGCCATCTGAGATTCCTCCTGATTGGCTGAGACACAGCAGCAGCGCCATTGGCTCCCGCTGCTGTCGATCAAAGTCAGCTAGCCAATAAGGGGAGAGAGGGGGCGGGGCCAAGTCGGGCTCCGTGTCTGAATGGACACAGGGAGCTGTGACTCAACACGGGTGCCTCCATAGCAAGCTGTTTGCTGTGGGGGCACTCAACAAGAGGGAGGGGCCAGGATCACAGAAGAGGGGCCCAAAAAGAGGAAGATCTGAGCTGCTCTGTGCAAATCCACTGCAACAGAGCAGGTAAGTATAACATGTTTGTTATTTTTATAGGAAAAAAAATGAGACTTTACAATCACTTTAAGCATCATATACACTCACTGGCCACTTTATTGGGTACACCTGTTCAATTGCTTGGTAACACAAATTGCTAATCAGCCAATCTCATGGCAGCAACTCAATGCATTTAGGCATGTAGACGTGGTGAAAACGACATGCTAAAGTTCAAACCGTGCATCAGAATGGGGAAGAAAGGGGATTTAAGTAACTTTGAACTTGGTATGGTTGTTGGTGCCAGACGGGCTGGTCTGAGTATTTCAAAAACTGCTGATCTACTGGGAATTTCACACACAACCATCTCTAGGGTTTATAGAGAATGGTCTGAAAAAGAGAAAACATCCAGTAAGTGGCAGGTCTGTGGACGAAAATGCCTTGTTGATGTCAGAGAATGGATGGATGTCGGAGAATGGGCAGCCTGGTTCAAGATGATAGCAAGGCAACAGTAACTCAAATAACCACTCGTTACAACCAAGCAGAGGTGGGAGACTTGAATCACATGACTTGACTTAAGTCAGACTTAAGTCACCAGTTTGAGGACTTGAGACTAGCTTGACTAAAATTAATAAAAGACCCGACTTGACTTTGACTTGGTATTCATAACTTGAGACTTGACTTTGACTTGAGACATATGACTCGAAATGACTTTACTTTTTAAGTTATTAAATATTTGCATTTTCTCAAGATGTGTTAAAGCATAATGAATGTGCCTGTTATGTTTCTGACACCACAGTCACTTAAAACATCTCAGTGTGTTCTGATTTTTAGGACACTGGCTGTTTAACAATGGAAATACTTAACATGTTTTTAGTGACTGTGGTGTTGAAACATGACCGGACGAAGGATTTTGAGCTGTTTGGGCATTCAAAGTGTTTCTTTAATATGCCAAGAAAAAAGTACTAAGCAGTTTTGTTAATTTTGAAAATAAAACAAAACCTTTCCTGACCACTGACTTTTAACTGATGTAAAGGTGAAAATTGGGGTAGATCAGTATTTTGACTTGATTTGTGACTTGACCAAAATAAATGACTTGACTTGACTTGCTTGACTTCTAGCAGGGACTCAACTTGACTTGCTTGCTTTTCGCCACAGTAACTTGGGACTTGCTTGAGACTTGAAGGTTAAGACTTGAGACTTGCTTGTGACTTGCACATGTGTGACTTACTCCCATGTCTGCAACCAAGGTATGCAGAATACCATCTCTGAACGCACAACACATCAAACCTTGAAGCAGTTGAGCTATGGCAGCAGAGTACCACTCCGGGTGCCACTCCTGTCAGCTAAGAACAGGAAACTGAGGCTGCAATTCTCACAGGCTCACCAAAATTGGAGAAGAGAAGAATGGAAAAATGTTGCCTGGTCTGATGAGTCTCAATTTCAGCTGCGGCATTCAGATGGTAGGGTCAGAATTTGGCGTAAACAACATGAAAGCATGGATTCATCCTGCCTTGTATTTTCTTGGCACACTTTGGGCCCGTTGAGCATCGTTTAAAGGCCACAGCCTACCTGAATCTTGTTGCTGACCATGTTTATCCATGTTTATCCTTTTATGACTACAGTGTACCCATTTTCTGATGGCTACTTCCAGCAGAATAATGCACCATGTCACAAAGCTCAAATCATCTCACCACTGGTTTCTTGAACATGACAATGAGGTTACTGTACTCCAATGGCCTCCACACTCACTGTACTTCAATGGTCACGCGTCCATACTACCACCATCTTGGGTTCTGCTGCTATTTATTTTCTACGTATAGCACTGCCCCCTTGAGGACCGCTGGATATTACACTCTCAGGTCCCCTGGGTTACCATTAGCAACACTGGCATTCTCAATTTAACACTTTACTTCTTGGCTCAGTCAATGATCAGTAAAGGGGTTTGTAGTTGTTTTTGGTGTTTTATTTAAATTAGGGATGGGAGAAGGGAATAATGGGATACTTCAAATTACCTATTCACAATGCGGAGGACTCCTACTTCTGGCGATGCAGCCAGGCTGTTGTTTCACCCTGCCACTAGGTGAATTTGGATTAAGTCTCTATCCAGATGACTTGATGGACTAGATTATCTTCAGGATACTCTCCTAGTATCCCCTTTCACTTGACACCCTGACACCCATCCTCTGATAATCCTACACCGGGTTGGCCCCCCTCAGGTCAGGCTCCTTGACACTATCCCCTGTACTCACAATACTGTTTTTCTAGGGTGTCCAGTATCTCTCCCCCTCTAGTCAGCTCTCCTGGACCTCTGGGTTCAGTTCCGTTCCTCTGGTCCCCAGGCCGACCGCCTGTGACCACGTGCCTTTACTACAGAGGAGGAGGCAGCCGCCACCCTCCCTCTGGGACTCTGCTCACCAGCCAGAGACCCCGCAGCACATGTGCTCCTGGCTTTTATACAGTATCCAAGAATGCACCGAGACAGCCTGTCTCTACCAATCACCAGGACTGTATCAAAGCCTATGTATCCATTGGTCAGGTATCCTCCCACTGTCCAACATGCCTCCCTACTGGACCAGTGTACACTCCTTTAGACTCAATGAATCACACACTGAGCAGACCTCATTCACAGATCCTGCTCTGTGCTAGACAGAAAGCAATATAGATTTGACGGCTGCCCCTCTGATAGGCAGACAGAGCCAAAAACTATGCTCTCTCACTAGCACCTACCTAGGAGGGTGCTACATACGGACTAATAAAACTAGCTTTTTAAAAAACTTTATTTTGTTTATTACTGTTATCAGCACCTTTGACAAAATCCCCTACACTCCTGTGTCTCCCTCATTTTGGAAACCCAGGGATACCCTATACTTTTACAAATATTGACCCTTGGGGATTGTGCCGCCTTGTTTGACTTGCACAAGCATAACATAACAATGAGTTCACTGTACTTCAGTGGCCTCCACAGTCACCAGATCTCAATCCAATAGAGCACCTTTGGGATGGGGTGGAACGGGGGATTCGCATCATGGATGTACAGCCAACAAATCTGCAGCAACTGCGTGATGCTATCATGTCAATATGGACCAAAATCTCTGAGGAATGTTTTGATGTTTCCTGTACACCGAGGGAGGATACATGCAAGGCTTATTGGTGGCCTGGTATCTATTTGAACCCCTTCCCTAATATAGGATGATGTGATGTCTTGAAGTATCACCTGCCTGGGGCGATGTATATATTGTATATAGGCCTTATATATCTGGCACCTCTAGCTTGAGCAAGGACTGCTCCCTTCTCCTTTTATGACCGGCGACTGACTAGAAGTCTCATATACTTGATATAGACTATATGCTGCCTCTAGAACATCCGGCTTTCAGGACCCTCTAGTTAACCTGCTACTGCTATCCCCCTTTGGGTGTGACTATATGCTATCCACTTAAATATATTGAGTAGTTAATCCAGCCTGGAATAAGGAGATGGACACATATCCACATATGCTGTGAGAGTTAAGCCTTGAGCCACAGGCGCCAAGTGTGGCAACTAATTCCATTATTGTTCTTATCTGATCTTTTGCTGTGTCCTGCTATCGCCTGCTACCCCCTGAGTCACATAGGAAATATCGGTCTGTTATGGTCTCTCTGGCCCTGAGGAAGCCTTGAGTGAAACGTGTCGGCTTGCTGGGGACCTTCATTGACCGTGCTCCATCTGAGACCCATATACCACCTAGCTATACAGGCTATCAGCTCTCCCTTATTGGGAAGTGTTTCTACATTGTGACCCTATTTACATTTCTTTGTTTTTATATTCATTTTCGTTGTCTTCTTAACATGTGCATCTTTTGCTCATGTACTTTTTAAAGTTGTACAATAAAATTTATTTTTTATATATATCTTGGTATTGCTGTGATCCTTCTCCTCCCATTGGCCTGCAAAGCCCCATCTTTTTTCTCTCCATATTTGTTTTGCATGTTTCCAACACGTTATTGAATCTACGCCACGAATAATTAAGGCAGTTCTGAAAGCAAAAGGGGTCCAACCCGTTACTAGCAAGGTCTACCTAATAAAGTGGCCAGTGAGTGTACATTGAACATTATGTTCAGCCCTTTGTTGATGTCAGGGGCCGCATTTGAGGCCCCCTTTAGCTCATAAGCGGACGAGCACTGCTCTAACAGGAAGTCAGACCACAACAACAACAAAAAAAAGGAAATCGGGAGATTTGGAGGAGACTTAGGGCAATAGAATGGACTTTTATGAGTTAAAAAATACATACATAAATAGAATTTTGTTTTTTTTTTTAAACCAGAGTTGAGTGTGACCTTAAAAACATCTTGAGTAATTCACAATCTTTTGAATGGAAAATGTTATGTATCTTTGTAAAGATATACGTGACCTTTCCTGTAGGCTGTAAGTAAAACATGACCTCACATTGGACTGTGTTTACTGTCAGCATTCTCTGAATTACAGCTGTCTAGCAAAGCTTCCCAGGTTCAGGCCTTTTGTACTGGCACAGAGGCCGGGCTTTAGGGACACTCCTCTGGAAAACACAAATGGTCTGGCCAGAAGTGATTTTAACAGAGCCACAGGAGCTCAGGAAGGCTTGGATTGTAATTGCGGCCTATGTGTGCGAATCACTGATGCAGAAATCCTTCAGAAGCAGCACCCTTTTGCCAGCTCTGGACACCCTCAGAGCCCCCTTCCCAACCATCACCACCCCCTCCCTCTTTCCCCAGTGACGCCAGTAAAACCTCAGTGGCTCACAGAGTTCTGAAAGGAATGTACAGGGAGGAGGAGGAGGAGGAGGAGAAGGGAGAGGAGGAAGACAGGAGGGGGTGTAGGAGGGAGCGGAAGGACAGAGAAGAGGGAGGGGGAGGAAAGGAGAATGACAGCAGAGGAAAGAAAAAAAAAAAAAGAGGGTGAAAGGCAGAAAAGAAAAAGCAATATATCTGCTGGTGCGGTAGGGTTGCCACCTCATTCCTTTAAACCAGGACACATAATAATTACACAGGTTCTGAGGCTAATTTAATGCACATAGGGCACTAAGTAAGTTTAATTACCACCTAATCAGCCACAGAACCTGTGTAATTAATGTGTGTCCTGGTTTAAAGGCATGAGGTGGCAACCCTAGCTGGTGGTGGTGGTGGGTATGTATGTATGAGATCTATGAAACACATGCCTGAAAATATAGACAAAACCTAGGATCAATATCTCATTTCAGCAGGAAGCTATGGGGAGAGGAAATGTTACAGCAGAATCACATATCAGAAACCTTGGGCAAGGAAGCTGTTTGCCGAGGTTAAAGGTCATGGAGCAGCTAGCAGGATAACATGTAATTATGCAGTGGCAGGAGATGGGGGGATGGGACGCTACATTTCTACACACAGTGCTGGGATAGCTACTTTTCACTTCTGCTGTAGGCAAAATGCAAGAAAACAGCTTTCTGCCCTTCTGCAACCACCAGTCCAAGAAAACAGCTTTCTGCCCTTCTGCAACCACCAGTCTAAGAAAACAGCTTTCTGCCCTTTTGCAACCACCAGTCTAAGAAAACAGCTTTCTGCCCTTCTGCAACCACCGGTCCAAGAAAACAGCTTTCTGCCCTTCTGCAACCACCGGTCCAAGAAAACAGCTTTCTGCCCTTCTACAACCACCGGTCCAAGAAAACAGCTTTCTGCCCTTCTGCAACCACCGGTCCAAGAAAACAGCTTTCTGCCCTTCTGCAACCACCGGTCCAAGAAAACAGCTTTCTGCCCTTCTGCAACCACCGGTCCAAGAAAACAGCTTTCTGCCCTTCTACAACCACCGGTCTAAGAAAACAGCTTTCTGCCCTTCTGCAACCACCGGTCTAAGAAAACAGCTTTCTGCCCTTCTGCAACCACCGGTCCAAGAAAACAGCTTTCTGCCCTTCTACAACCACCGGTCTAAGAAAACAGCTCTCTGCCCTTCTGCAACCACCGGTCTAAGAAAACAGCTTTCTGCCCTTCTGCAACCACCGGTCTAAGAAAACAGCTCTCTGCCCTTCTGCAACCACCGGTCTAAGAAAACAGCTTTCTGCCCTTCTGCAACCACCGGTCTAAGAAAACAGCTTTCTGCCCTTCTGCAACCAACGGTCTAAGAAAACAGCTTTCTGCCCTTTTGCAACCACCGGTCCAAGAAAACAGCTTTCTGCCCTTCTGCAACCACGGGTCTAAGAAAACAGCTTTCTGCCCTTCTGCAACCACCGGTCTAAGAAAACAGCTTTCTGCCCTTCTGCAACCAACGGTCTAAGAAAACAGCTTTCTGCCCTTTTGCAACCACCGGTCCAAGAAAACAGCTTTCTGCCCTTCTGCAACCACGGGTCTAAGAAAACAGCTTTCTGCCCTTCTGCAACCACGTCCAAGAAAACAGCTTTCTGCCCTTCTGCAACCAACGGTCTAAGAAAACAGCTTTCTGCCCTTCTACAACCACCGGTCTAAGAAAACAGCTTTCTGCCCTTCTGCAACCACCGGTCTAAGAAAACAGCTTTCTGCCCTTCTGCAACCACCGGTCCAAGAAAACAGCTTTCTGCCCTTCTGCAACCACGTCCAAGAAAACAGCTTTCTGCCCTTCTGCAACCACCGGTCCAAGAAAACAGCTTTCTGCCCTTCTGCAACCACCGGTCTAAGAAAACAGCTTTCTGCCCTTCTGCAACCACCGGTCCAAGAAAACAGCTTCTGCAACCACCGGGGTAACGTTAGAAAAGCATAACCCGTGAAAATTGCCTACCCACGTCACTTCCTGTGAGGAACAGCTGAGCAGCGTATTAGTGCGCATGCTCACAGCCCCGGATACGTAATTGAACAGCTGAGGAGCTGACTAGTGCGCATGCACGGAGGGTATGAAATTATCACGGTAGTGTGTGTAACGTTTCACCGCCTCAGCTGTTGCGACGGTTACATTAAAACAGCTTGGCTGCAATATGAGTCATCTCCGCTCCTACCCCTGTCACTTCCCTGATTTGGGCTAGTAAATATAAAAGCGGCAGCGTGTATGAAAAGATAAATCACGGAGCCAAGATCTCCGTTCATTTAGATTTCATACACCCGCCGCCGCTTTTATATTTACTAGCCAAGGCGGGTGTATGAAATCTAAATGAACGGAGATCTCGGCTCCGTGATTTATCTTTTCATACACCCGCCGCCGCTTTTATATTTACTAGCCCAAATCAGGGAAGTGACAGGGGTAGGAGCGGAGATTACTCATATTGCAGCCAAGCTGTTTTAATGTAACCGTCGCAACAGCTGAGGCGGTGAAACGTTACACACACTGCCGTGAAAAATTCATACCCTCCGAGCATGCGCACTAGTAAGCTCCTCAGCTGTTCAATGACGTAGGTGCTGACGTAGGTGCCCGGAAGTGACGAGGGTATGAAATTTTCACGGGTAGGTTTTTTTCACGGAACACCGGTCCAAGAAAACATCTTTCTGCCCTTCTGCAACCACCGGTCCAAGAAAACGGCTTCCTGCCCTTCCACAACCACCGGGACAGATCACTGCTGCAAATCAAAGAAACTGATCATTGCCGAAAGTCAAAGAATGTAGATGAACACATTGGGGATCCCGATACCGTTAGCAGCTTCAGTATCTACGAATGAAAACGGATGGGCTTGCTATTACATTAATAGCGTCCAAATGTATTATATACTTTTACTCATTTTGACTGCACTCACAGTTTTGCTGACATGCTTTAGGCTGGGTTCACTCTGGTGCGAATTGGATGTGAGTTTCCCTGCATCCGATTCGTATTATTATTATATAGGATTTATACAGTTTACGCAGTGTTTTACAACTTGAGGGTAGACAGTAAAAATGCAATACACTTTAATACAGTAGGAATCCGAGGGCCCTGCATGTGACCGGCTTTCAGTGGAGCCGGTTCACACAGCTCCAGGACAGCTGCAGAGCGGTTTACAGAAAAATTGTGTGCGTCTTCTGGTGCGCATTAGGTCCAAATTAAGCCAAAAATTCAGACTGAATTTGGACCTGAAACGGGGAACGGGACGCACCGGACCTCCTGCTGCGAGCGGCTCCGCAATCCAGTGTGAACCCAGCCTTACAGAGGATATTAAATCTTTCACATTAGATACTGTCCTCAAAAGGGGCTTACAATCTAACGAAGTTAGCCACTCATTTAGGTTGTGGGAGGAATCAATCACAATTCAACAATAGACTTCATGAATAAAAAAGCTGGAATGTCAGGTAAACTTTGAGAGCCAGGGGTTATCTAGCTCCATACCTAAATGAAAAAAACAAAAATTAAACCTGCGCTACCTTAAAAACAAAATCTGTTATGTGTGCATATGAATGTTGCAGCTGCTGTTCACAAAGTAAATACTCAGAGAAAATATAGGTAGTCAATTAACACAGCGCTAGCATACATAAAAATACATAAACATACTCATGTGATACAAAAAGAAAATATTAAGGAAAAATCCAAAAATTCAAATATATAAATGTCCAAAAAAGTGTCCAGTGATATGAAAATGCAATAGGTGATAAAGTGCTCCGAGTGCAGATGAAAACACTCGTGCTCCAAGTGGTGGTGACCCCTCCAGGACCCCTACTCACCAGAACATGTGGACCCTGCGTTAGGGTCTAAAGAGCTTATGGACACTTAGATGCAAATGACACCAAGACTTCTCCTTGGGGATCAGAAGCTGAATGGACCCTCCCAAACTTAGGTAATCCTAGATTGCTCCAGGCAATGTTTACCAGGAAAGAAAAGGGGACCAAGGATAGTGAAGCCCGTTTCAAAAGGTTTTATTAAGTGAAGTCAAAAACATGCTAACATTATAGATTAAAAAATAGGCGAGGTAAGTAGCAGTAGAAGCCGGGAACGCCGCTATCTGCGTGCGTTTCACGGCTATTCAGGAAGTAAACCAGAAATGACGAAATTCGGATGCCGTACCAGAATTACGTCAACGCGTTTCGCCCTCCCAATAGGGCGTTTAAAAAAAAAATCGTATATATTTTAATTTTTGGATTTTTCCTTAATATTTTCTTTTTGTATCACATGAGTATGTTTATGTATTTTTATGTATGCTAGCCTGTGTTAATTGACTACCTATAGCTCCATACCTAGGCTAGGTTCACTCTGGTGTGAATTGGATGTGGGTTTCCCTGCATCCAATTTGTATTATTATAATATAGGATTTATATAGCGTTGGCAGTTTACTCAGTGCTTTACAACTTGAGGGTAGACAGTACAAATACAAAACACTTTAATACAGTAAGAATCCGAGGGCCCTGCATGTCAGGAGACTGTGACCCGCTTTCAGTGGAGCCGGTTCACACAGCTCCAGGACAGCTGCAGAGCGGTTTGCAGAAAAATTGTGTGCGCCTTCTGGTGTGTTTTAGGTTCAAATTAAGCCAAAAATTCTGACTCAATTTGGACCTGAAATGGTGAACAGGGCGCACTGGGCCTCCTGCTGCGAGCGGCTCCGCAATCCAGTGTGAACCCAACCTTACAGAGAATACTGAATTTTTCACATTAGATCCTGTCCTCAAAAGGAGTTTACAATCTAACGAAGTTAGCCACTCAATTAGATTGTGGGAGGAATCAACCACAATTCAACAATAGACTTCATGAATAAAATAGCAGGAATGTCAGGTAAACTTTGAGAGCCAGGGGTTATCTAGCTCCATACCTAGGCCTCAGCTTCACTGCTCATATTGTTTTGCTAATCCACATACACAATTGAGATCTCTTTGGCTCCCAAGAAGAACCTGGCACTCTTATCTCTTGCAAGAGATGTTCCTCATACAGGCACAGAATTCTTTTGTTAAGATTATGGACTGAACAAAAGAAATCTAACAGATTACTCCATCTATACTAAAGCCTAGTACAATCGGTCGGTTCAATAGAAACTGTGCGACATTTGGCCTTTGTGTACAGCAGCCGGACTGTTCAGCCAGTTTCTGTCGAAGGGGCATGACCAAAAAAAGACTTCCGATCACCTATCGATCAGCATTGACCGGAGTGTTCTGGCGTGGTGGGGGGGGTCTCCCCCCTGTCAGAATACAATAGCACAGCAGGGGAGATTGCTGTACTAACATCGGGGATCCTCCTTAGCAGTCAGTTTTATATCTTTCAGCCCTGCTTGGTTAAACGGAAAAAAAAATACTAGTGTATACCAGGTTTAAACGGCACGTATGGTTGACTCTACCCCGCCAGCTATTGTGTTCTAACAGCTGACGCCCACGGATTCCTGAGCAGTAACTGTAGTCCATGTTTGTCCTTTAGTGTTCCGTTGGGCTCCTTCACTCAGATCAAAGTTTGTCAAGCTGGGTGGTGACAGTAGGGCCACCCACAGAACAAATTTTGGCTGATTTAGCAGGGATTCAATCCATGCATTGCAAGCTTTACTTGACACTTTTACCTACAGGTAAGCCTATAATAAGGCTTACCTGTAGGTACAATTAATATATCCTACACCGGCACGGTTTAGGAGCGGCGCATGCGCTCTGAAGGTCCGGGGGGGACCTTCAGCTTTCCTTGCCGGGAGCTTGCCGGAAAATCACTCCCGCGTGCATGCGCGGGAGTGACGTCATCGCGGCTCCGGCCAATCACGGCGCCGGAGCCGCCGAACCCGGAAGAGACGCCGAGGGATCATGGCAGCGCCCACAGCGATGTCCGGGGGTCTGTGTTGGAGCTTTGTTCAAAGGTAAGTAATTCATAATGAGCTAGTATGCGATGCATACTAGCTCATTATGCCTTTGTCTTGCAGGTTTTTTTTTTCTTTTTGGTTTTTGGGTTTACAATTGCTTTGAATCAATATTAAACCCCAAAGCAATCACTTATTAAATTGCAGCTTACAAATTCATAGATGTAATGGCTGTATTAGTTTCCTTTTTTTTAGGCTTTCTTTCTTCTATTTACATCTGGTGATCCAGCCAGCAAGCCTGTAGTCTTTCAAAACCACAAGCTCTCCAGCAGAATGTATCAGTTTACATGGATGAAACAAACTAATTAACACTGGCGGGGGTGATTCAAATGATCAGCTTTTATTTAATCATAAAAAACCTTATCCCAGAAGGAAAACAATGGTTTGCTGTAACTGATTATAAAGACTGGATAACAGCTGGAGTTTGGCTTTAATTTATTAGTTGTAAATAAATGCAGCGCGCAAATAATTACAATGATTACTTATGTATAAAAAAAAGTATAAAAAAAAGAATCAAGTGAATGGTAATCAATGATGAAGTCAAAAACTAGTGACGTAGTGTTACACCATATACATAGTGCAAGAAAAAATTGTCCTTTAAAACGTTGACAGATAAAGTTCATAGGAAAACAAAAAGGTGATTTAATTTGTTAGTGTATCTAAATCTGCTAATACATTTAACTCTATTCAGTCAAGAATTCGGACCTAAAACGGTGCAGAGGGACGCACCGGACCCCTGCTGTGAGCCGCTCCAAATTCAGTGTGAACCAAGCCATAAACCCAATTAGAGATTCCTGCCATCAGTCATTGATGAGCTTGTGCGTGTTTAAAGTGGAAAGTGAACCCACCTTTACAGGACAATTATCTGCAGCCACACAGGTAGTGTATATGTGCGGCCTCTGGGCAGTGAATGATTAGTCCATATACAGTATCTCACAAAAGTGAGTACACCCCTTACATTTTTGTAAATATTTTATTATATCTTTTTATGTGATAACACTGAAGAAATGACACGTTGTTACAATGTAAAGTAGTGAGTGTACAGCTTGTATAACAGAGTAAATTTGCTGTCCCTTCAAAATAACTCAACACACAGCCATTATTGTCTAAGCCGCTGGCAACAAAAGTGAGTGCACCCCTACGTGAAAATGTCCAAATTGGGCCCAATTAGACATTTTCCTTCCCCTGTGTCATGTGACTCATTAGTGTTACAAGGTCTCACGTGTGAATGGGGTGCAGGTGTGTTAAATTTGGTGTTATCGCTCTCACTCTCTCATAGTGGTCACTGGAAGTTCAACATGGTACCTCATGGCAAAGAACTCTCTGAGGATCTGAAAAAAGGAATTGTTGCTCTACATAAAGATAGCCTAGGCTATAAGAAGATTGCCAAGACCCTAAAACTGAGCTGCAGCAAGGTGGCCAAAACCATACAGCGGTTTAACAGGACAGGTTCCACTCAGAACAGGCCCCGCCATGGTCGACCAAAGAAGTTGAGTGCACGTGCTCAGCATCATATCCAGAGCAGTGGCGGCTGGTGCTCAAAATTTTTGGGGGGGGCGCAAAAAGAAATATTCGCGGCAAAAAACGCGGTAAAAAATTGCGAGACTTTGACGCCGCACAAGTGTTAAAGGGGCCTTCAGTAATCAAGGAACAGTGCCTTGAAAAAGTATTTATAGTTACCCCTTTATTCATAGTTACCCCTTGAAATAATACACATTATCATTCACTTCACTTACCATTACCGCCGGGCTGCCCCCATCAATGCAGTGACCAGTATGTCCCCATCAATGCAGTGACCAACATGCCCCTATCAATGCAGTGACCAGCATGTCCCCATCAATGCAGTGACCAGCATGTCCCCATCAATGCAGTGACCAGCATGTCCCCATCAATGCAGTGACCAGCATATCCCCATCAATTCAGTGACCAGCATATCCCCATCAATTCAGTGACCAGCATATCCCCATCAATGCAGTGACCAGCATGTAATGTCCCCATCAATGCAGTGACCAGCATGTAATGTCCCCATCAATGCGGTGACCAGCATGTCCCCCATCAATGCAGTGACCAGCATGCCCCCATCAATGCAGTGACCAGCATGCCCCCATCAATGCAGTGACCAGCATGTCCCCATCAATGCAGTGACCAGCATGTCCCCATCAATGCAGTGACCAGCATGTAACATCCCCATCAATGTAGTGACCAGCATGTCCCCATCAATGCAGTGACCAGCATGCCCCCATCAATGCAGTGACCAGCATGTCCCCATCAATGCAGTGACCAGCATGTCCCCATCAATGCAGTGACCAGCATGTCCCCATCAATGCAGTGACCAGCATGCCCCAATCAATGCAGTGACCAGCATGTCCCCATCAATGCAGTGACCAGCATGTAACATCCCCATCAATGCAGTGACCAGCATGTCCCCATCAATGCAGTGACCAGCATGTCCCCATCAATGCAGTGACCAGCATGTAATGTCCCCATCAATGCAGTGACCAGCATGTCCCCATCAATGCAGTGACCAGCATGTCCCCATCAATGCAGTGACCAGCATGTCCCCATCAATGTAGTGACCAGCATGTCCCCATCAATTCAGTGACCAGCATGTAACATCCCCATCAATGCAGTGACCAGCATGTCCCCATCAATGCAGTGACCAGCATGTCCCCATCAATGCAGTGACAAGCATGTCCCCATCAATGCAGTGACCAGTGTGGAGAGTGGACTTACCTCACGGACGAAGAGTGGTGACCGGCTGCGTGGCGTGCTGCTGGCCTGCTGCTCTGCCTCTGACTGAGACTGTAGGCCCGGGGCGGCGGCGGCGGTAGTCGCGGGAGTCGAGTCCGACGCTGTCTGACAGTCTGAGTAACTGCGGTGCGGACTGGTGGAGTGCGAAGCTGCGGGCCGGGAACTGAACCAGGCGGCGGGTGGGTGGTCTGACTCTGGTCACTCACTGTCCGGACTAGTAGAGACTGGTGGTGGAAGCCTTCTTCTCCGTCCTGAGTCCTGCGCTGCACTCCTCCGAGTCCTCCTGATGCGCGGCTGAGCGGCTCTCTGGCGGGAAGGTGTCGGGCGGACGGTGATCCTGTGAAGTGTGACCCGGCCCGGGATGTAGTGACTGACGCACGCGCAGCCCCCACACGCCACGTCACAGGTCCCGGGATGTCCTCCTGTGTGATTGGTCCAGGCTGGAGTCTCGACCAATCACGGGCAGGACATCACAAAAGTGGGGAGTGTCAGGGCGCATTGCTCTGCGCCCCGATGACCCCCAGAAGGCCGCCAATCGGCGCCTCTGTCCTCCGCATGTGCGGTGGAAAACCTCACCCCCCCCATACCCAGCTAGTGGTCCGGCGCCCCTAGTGGGCAAAAAATTATTATTTTTTTTATCTTTTTTTTCTTCTTCTTTTCTTTGGGGGGGGGGGGGGGGCGGCGCCCCTGCACCCCTTATGGACAGGCCGCCACTGATCTAAAGGTTGTTTTTGGAAAATCGACGTATGAGTGCTGCCAGCATTGCTGCAGAGGTACTACTTTTTGTAAACAGTGCCTGTTTATTATGTATTTCGGTCTGACCAGACCACTGAGGTTGAGCAACCCTCCCCACCCCCCACACACACCTGTACTCAATCAGTGTCCACCATCAAGTGGATATAGGAGGAGTCCCCTGTAGTGCATTTGCACCTCTTTCCCAGCAAGGAGTATTATCTCCAAGGGTTAGAAAGGCTGGATTCATCTCTTTTTCATGGATAGTGTAGGACCCACTGATAATGGGGTACTTTGACGCAGTAGTGGGCTTGAGCACGATATGGCCATATGGTGGGACCAAATCCCCATTTTTATTTATGGATTGTCTTCAGATTTGGTAGTAATTTCTTTTGCATTTGCGCGCTATTCTTTTTTAATATAGAAGTAACTAGTAACCATAACAAATTACTTTTTTTTAGTAACAAGCCCAACACTGGTCTTAACACACTCCCTGTTCTACAGTGACAATGCCACTCAGTACAGTTGTCTCCCTGGGACAGGAAGTTTATAAATGGCAGGATTACCAGGTTAAAATGAAGAAGAAAAAAAAAGTATGACAAAAAAATATGAGAATGCAGTCATTCCATCTAAGGACGAGCTGTAATGGTACCAATTTTTGTTCTTGAGTTTAGATACACCTTGAACACACTAAGCACAGTGTGATGTGTCGCAGGACCATTTATTTTGCATGGCACCCCATTACCTCTATGGAGTATGATGCACAATTATACTCCATAGAGGTAATAGGGTGCCATGCAAAATAAATGGTACTGCCACACATCACACTGTGCTTAATGTGTTCAAGGCTTATTTAAACTCAAGAACAAAAGTTGGCGCATACAGTAGCACATACAGTCAGATGAAATAAAAAATTGAGCAGAAGTGATTTATGTTGTGTTTGGGTCTATTAAAAATAACCAGGCTGTGGTAAAGCAAGTGCACTACAATGTAAGATAAAGCATGTTGCAGCACATGCATTACTCCAACACCCCTAGCTGCGAACGAAGAGTTATAACTTTTGGTAATACATTGCCTTTCTGGCATTAAACTGAGAAAATGTTTGATGGATTTTGGGAAATGCTATTGTAGGCCAGCATTACCTGGGCAGGTCAAGCCCCAGTGTTTATTCACAATAACTACTCTTCTACTTTGCTTTTAACACCAGTGTGTTCAATTGATTACAATGCTATGATAAAACCATTACATTGTCTTGCCTGTGTTTGGTCTATGGTAGGCCATACACGGTGCCACAGGTTGCAGGAAAGAAATGTGCACAATTTCCCCATCAACATAGACGGTTCTGACAGGGGAATCCCTCCTGCCCAGCAATTGAATGCTCCCAGCAGGGGGCGAGGGCAGGCGGAGGAAGCCATCCCTGCCAGGAGAAGACAGTGATTATAATCGCAATCAAATCCCACAGGCTGGTTGTACTGATCGATAGATCAACTTGGTACATTCAGCCTGCCCGTTAACAATTTGAATCTTGGCCGGTTCAGCAGGATTTAATTTGAACCGTGAATGGCCTGGCCTAGGTCTGGTAATGGTCAGATCGGGAGACCGTATCATCTAATGTCTATTGTTAATTACTTTCTAGCAACCCATTGATTTTATTTTAAGGCTCTATGCACACTATGAGCAAAAAAAAAAAAAAATGCCACCTTTGTGGCAGCTTTTTGCAGCAGTTAGGAGCATTCAGCTTTTTTGGCAAACCGCTCCCAAAAAAGCAAAAAAAAAAAAAGAGTTTTTTTTTCTGCTACTAGAAGCACTAAACACTAAAATAGTGTGCATGGACAGATAGGATAACTCTTTCTGTTTCTAGAAGCAGGAAAAAATGCTCAAAACCTGCTGCTAGGAGTGTTTTTTAAGCTAGTGTGCATGGAGACTCTGGAATGTGCAACCTTATTAGCCTTTCGGTTCACTGGCTATTGAATAGTCAATATAATTCACTTAGGCAGACCACAGATGGTGCAAATTTCTTTCCTACAACCACATTTGCAGGAAAAAAATTTGCACCATTTCCCATTGACACAGACAGTGCCAAGCAATTGACTGCTCCGGGCGGGGGGGCATCCTCGCTGGGAGAAGACAGTGATTATCGATATGCATAATCGATTTATGTGCACATTTGCACAGTCTTACCTAGGGCCATCTTACCAAATAGGCACACTGGTTGCCCGGGGGCTTCACCTGCCCAATGACACATCCCCAGCCAAGCATTAGTTCCGATTCCGTGTGCATCCCGCTGCAGAACTTAGCAGGTGGCAAGCGCCTGTCGGCCCTGCGCTGCTGTCAGGCCACTTGGGCGCTGGAGGGGGAGCCCACAACTGCAGGAATCCCTGTCCACCTCCAGGGGAACAGGCACACACAGAACAGTCGAGTCTGACTCCCGTCCGTGTGTGTGTTCACCAGACCCAGCCGCCAAACTTGGAAACTGTCATTAGCCTTGCACTGCTGTACCAATAAATATCGCCTTATCAATAATTTGCATTTGTATTCTCATGGGTGATTGTGTAAGCAGGGCCCCAGTGCACTGCATTGCCCGGGGCACTTTAATGCTTTTAAAATGGCACTGGTCTTACCATGGCTACTTTGGTATGTTTAGATGTGCATAATGTGACATTTTCAATGAATATAGTATAAAACATAATAAATATGTATCTATGCATCTGGTACCGAAGTCTATGTTATGCTGTAAGGTTCACATTTTAGTTTTCATCAAGTTTTCTAAACTGTTTGGGGGTTTTTTGCCTAGGATGTTTTTATCTATGGTTAGACCGGTGATTGGTCTCTCTGTCGGGATGATTAACCACCTGTTTATGTTTTCATTGGCCACACACGGATGTGTTTAATTGGTCGCTTGATTGCATTCCGCCATCTGCTTATTTTGCATGTATGTATATATATATATATAAAACGGAAAATTGAATACTCACCTTTCCGTAATTTCCCTTTCCTGGTGCCTATCCATGGCAGCATACATATGTTGGTTGCCATGGATAGGCTAGCCCGATAAGCCCTTTGAATCAGACGTATGATCCAGCTTGCGATAGTTCTTTTTGATGCTGCCAAGCCCTTTCTACCTCCATTTGAAATGATAAATAGGCGTTGCTCCCTACGAAAAGATGGCGTTAAATCAATGTACCGACGTAGAGTTCTTGCAACATCCAGTTCATGCAACTTTGATGTAGCTGGCTCTTCTTCAAAGGCTGGGAGAACCCATTCCTGATTAAAGTGGTAGGTAGTTGGCACTTTAGGTATGAATTGATGGATTGGTCGTAGCACTACTCTATCTGGGAAGAACGTAATATACGGATCTTGAGCACCCAAGGCTTGGATTTCAGAAACCCTACGGCCTGAAGTGACAGCTACGAGGAAAACTGCTTTAAGAGTAACATCCTCCAGAGAACAGACCTCAGTAGGAGCAAATGGCGGTGCTGCTAGAGTATCCAGGACCAAGGGTAAATCCCACTTCGGGTACAATGTTTTTCTAGGTGGTCTTAACCTCAGTACTGCCTTCATAAACCGCTCTATCAGAGGATGTAAGGCCCATCTGATGTCTGTCAGGGCTGATAAGGCTGAAACTTGCACTTTAAGGGCATTGTGCCCCAAACCTACATCCAGACCTTTCTGTAGAAACAGTAGAACGTCCTGCATAGCTGGCTTCAATGGATTAAACTTGTTGGATTCGGCAACTTCCGAAAACTTCTGCCATACTCTGTAGTAGGAGCTATTAGTGGATGATTTTCTGGCTTGGGGCAACGTCTGGGTTACCTCATGAGAGCAACCTAACTCCTCCAACCTCTTCCTTTCAACTTCCAGGCCCTCAGATCCAGGATTTCTGAATGTGGGTGGATGTAGTCGCCATGCGACAGGAGTTCGGGAATCTTCGGAAGGACTAGAGGGTTGCAAAGAGACAGCTGGGTCAACAGCGTGAACCAAGGCCTTTTTGGCCAATAGGGAATCACCGCCAGGATGCTCACCTCCTCCCCTGTTAGGCGTTGAAGGAATCTGAGAATCAGAGGGGTAGGAGGGAACGCATACCCGTCTCGGAAGGACCATGGTTGAACTAAGGCATCTACTCCTGCTGATTTATGGGCAGGGTATCTTGTGAAGAAACTAGGTGCTTTGGCATTCTGGGGGGATGCAAATAGGTCCCACTGAGGACTGCCCCAGTGTTGACAGGTCCACCGAAACACACAGTTGTCCAGGGACCACTCGTTGTTGTTGATGAATTCCCTGGACAGGAGATCCGCCAAATGATTCTGGGAGGCTGGCAGATACGCTGCTCGGAGGTTTACAAGGTTCTTCTCGGCCCATGCTAAGATCGGGGCCACTTCGCGTGACAATGACCTGCTGTGGGTCCCCCCCTGGTTCTGGACGTAGGCTACCGCCGCCCTGTTGTCTATATGTAACAGGAGGGAGTTGCCCGCGAGATGAGGTACCAAGTGCGATATAGCTTCCCAGACTGCCCTCAGCTCCAGAATGTTTGATACTACATCCACCGAGTCGAACTGCCATCTTCCTAGGATCAACTGGTCCCTGAAGTGTGCCCCCCAGCCCAACCGACTTGCATCGGTTGTAAGCGTGATCCATGAGATGGGGCCAAGATGGCAAATATTTTGAAGGTTGGGCAGCTTCGTCCACCACCATAGACTGGACTTCATTGATACCATGATCAACACCTCCTGGGAAAGGGACCTCCTTCTCCACTGGGATAGAAACCCCTGTTGAAAAGCACGGAGATGCCAGCGGGCCCACTTTACCATCGGGATGCATGAGGAAAAGGTTCCGAGGAGACTCAGACATTCCAATGCCAACATGGCTTTGCTTGCCAGGGCCTTCTTTACCTTCCCTGTGACTATAGGAATCTTCTCGGGTGGCAGTGACACTGCCCTCCTCTGTGTGTCGAACAGTGCCCCTAAGTATATCATCTTTTGGGCTGGAGTAAGCTGGCTCTTCGAGTGATTGATTAGCCATCCGTACCTCATCAGTGTGTCCAAGACTTGTTGAACATGGATCTTTAGGAGTTCTTTGTCCTGCGACAGGACGAGAATATCGTCTAGATAATGTAAGACACGGACCCCCTTCTGCCAGCATTGCCACCAACACTTTGGTGAAGGTTCTGGGGGCTGTGGATATGCCGAAAGGCAAACACTGGAACTGTAGGTGAAGTTCCCCTATTTTGAACCTTAGGAACAACTGGAAGTTGCAAAGTATTGGTATATGCAGATACGCATCCTGAAGGTCTATAGAGACCATCCAGTCGCCTGATTGCACAGTTAGGATGACCGTGTTTAGGGATTCCATCTTGAACAGCTCGAGGCGGATAAACTTGTTCAACCGCTTCAGATCTAGAACTGGCTTCCATCCTCCCGCCTTTTTGTGTACCAAGAAGACTGGGGAATAAAAGCCTAAGAATCTTTCTGACTCCGGCACTGGTACCACTGCCTGCTGATGAATTAGCGTCTGGACATATTGTAGCAGAATCTTGCGCATCTCTTCGCAGTTTGGAATCCTGGTGGGTAGAAAAGAAGTACGGGGCGGTTGGCGCTTGAACCTCCAAAAATGCCCCTGAAGGATCGTGGAGGTGACCCAACGATCCAAGCAAGTTTCCACCCAAACCTGAGAGAATGTCCTGAGACGGACACCCACTGGGCCGGTTTGGGTGGGCAAGAAGTCAAAAAGACTTCTGGCCTTCCTGTGTAGAGGTAGCAGCCTTCTGTTTCCCCATCTTCAGGAAGGTAGCCTGGAAGCCCTTCCAACCTCTTCTGTATTCTCTCCCTGGACGGTATGTTCTGGCTTCTTGCTGGAAAACCGCTCTCGCTGCAAATTTCTTCCTTTTATTCCTATCCTGAGGAATCAGACCGCTCTTGCCCCCTGTGACTCTGGTAATGGCTGTATCCAGCTTTTCGTCAAATAGGGCTTTCCCATCGTAGGGTATGCGGCACCACGTCTGCTTGGAGGAGGGATCAGCGGCCCATGGTTTTAGCCAAAGTGCTCTTCTTGCCGTGACTGAATATAGCATGGCCCTGGCGGAAAATTTCAGAGTGTCAATGGCCGCTTCTGCCACAAAATCTGATGCCAATTTTAACTCATCCAGAGCCTTCACAATCTGGTCTGTTTCTAAGCCTTGTTTGAGGGCCAATTCTATATTGTCAGTCCAAGCACGTGCTGCTCTGGATACTGAGGTTAAAGCCACTGCCGGCCTGCAAGCCCCCCGGCCGCCTAATACGCCTTCTTTAGATCACCATTGATTCTTTGATCTAAGACATCTCTAAAAGAGACTGCGTCCTCTAAGGGTAAAGTTGTGTTCCCGGCCAATCTCATGACCGATGCGTCCACTGACGGCATGCCATCAAATAGTTGGGCGTCCGATTCCGCTAGAGGGTATCATTTACTAAAGCGGTTAAAGGCGATCGGTCTCCTATCCACCTTCCACCGTCACCAGATCCCTTATCTCCTCCATAAGTGGGAAGGTAGGAGGTTTTTTCTTGAGATGTGGAAAGTATTTCCTGGACTTGGCAGGGAGCTCAGGTGATTCTTCCCATTCAAATGCGTTCTTGACCGCTACCACGAAGGGGCCGATCACCCCAAAATCAAAGGTAGACACATTCTCCTCCTCTGTGTCCCCTTCGTCCTCTGAGCTGGAGCCGGAACCTGCCATTTGGACTGGAGTCTCAAGGGATCCCCCGCTTGTGGTCGGGGCCATCAACTCCTGGGACAAGTTCAGTTCTCGAATTGAGTCCTTAATCAGCTTCTTCATTGTATCAATGGACTCTTGCTTTTCTTTTTCCCGATCCCCCGTGGCTTCTAAAAAACATGTTTCGCAGACCAGTTTTCCCGGCAGAGCTTGTCTGCCACAGACCCGGCATGCTTTGTCCCCAGGCCGGATGGAACTGTGTTGTCTGTCAGATCGATGGGGCGATCTGCGAGATTTGTGTGATGTGCGAGGGGTAGACGCGTGATACTGGTCATGTCTTGAGCGGCTGTGGCCTCTGGACCTCCTGGCCGGTGAGTCCCTGCGGGATGATCGGCGTTGCGGGCTGCAATGAAACATAGGAAATTTTGATGTTTCATACGCCCGATGCTTTTTTTTTTTTAAACTTACCTGAATGGTGCAGCCCCTTACCTAGCGGAATGTTGAGGATCTTTTTGTGCCACTGCACTACGGGAGATGGCTGGGATAAGAGAGACATGAAGGGTAAGAATAAAAGAAAAAGTAAATGGAAAGGTCCCAACCTAATAGTCCCACCCCCCCCCCCCTTTTTTATTATAAATAAATATATATTTTCAAGAAGAGGAGAGAAAAAAAAAGAAGCTGCAATACCTCTGGCTTCCATCGGGAGGCAGCAGCACAGGCAGACTTGAAAGCTTCTCCTCAGCAGCAAGGGAGATGTTATGCTTCTGACATCCGCCCTCAGAATGAGAGAGGCTGGCCATATAAATACATGTACTCCTATGGGAGTACCAAGATGGCCGCCAATGGCTTCATCTGCCTACTGGGCATGTGCAGATGACGTCATAGGGCGGCGCCATCGATCCGCCCCCAGAACAGTAAAACAGAGGTTAGTTGGCGGGCGCGAAGCTCCCCAGGGGCTCCAGAGGGGCTTGCTAGCGATCCTGCACCCCAACGCACCACATGAGGACAGACTGTAAGTAGGACAGGCTAAATTTAATGCAGGAGGCATCAACGTTACCAGGGCAGCCCCCAAACCAGAGGGGGGGGGGTTCCCGGGAGGAGCATGGCTGAACTAGACTCCTTACCTGGAAAAAGATCCACAGAAAAACAGGCTCCCAGCCTTGTTGGCGCTTTTAGCAGCCTAAGACCTGGGACTCCATCCTACAGGGGAGCATGACCCTGTAATGGTAACACCATGTGAAGGTGCAGTAAGGGCTGATCATGATCCTGCAGGCTTGAGGACAGAAAAAAGAATGGCGTAGGGGGGGCAGTTCTTACTTTTGTAGAGTTAAGGAGGTCCTGTGGGTTGGTTGAGGGCGGAGCAACCACCATATGTATGCTGCCATGGAGGCACCAGGAAATATATATATATATATATATATATATATATATATATATATATATATATATATATACCTGTGGGTGTGACCAATATTCCAGCTATGACTAAGCACCAAGATGTGAGGTGGAGGTGTGAAACGCATTAGCTGATCTTTTTTTCACTTCCATGTGCTGTATGGATTGTCGCTTTTACTTATTTGGAACCATTAAAGGTGATTCAAGCATTGTGCGGCTGTCCAGACATCTTCTTCCTAC
This sequence comes from Pelophylax lessonae, assembly GCF_965119305.1. Classification (NCBI taxonomy): domain Eukaryota; kingdom Metazoa; phylum Chordata; class Amphibia; order Anura; family Ranidae; genus Pelophylax; species Pelophylax lessonae. The sequence goes on from NC_138768.1 coordinate 520,071,368, forward strand.
ATCTAGTACGGGTATGCCGATACTCCCTGACAGGAAGACTGAATGAACTATCACAGCGCTCCACAGCGCCCCACAGCGCCATGGTAGTTAATTAGGAATAACAAGCCGACAGCAGATAAGGATGTCAGGGCTTGTAGTTCATTCATACACTCAGAGCTGTGTGTATGAATGACACTGCTGTGTGGGCAGAGCCCTGCACAGACGCGCTGTTTTAAAACAGTAACAGCTAGTACAGGAAACTTCTCCCCATACTACTGCCACCAGGGCAGTAGGCAGCGACTGCAGGACTGGGAACAAGTAAATCAGGTGGAACATGTAACATGTTCCCAAAGGTGAACTTATCCTTTAAACTCAATGGTATGGTTATATGGAAAGACACAGTCAATTGGCCCCTTCAAAACACAGGCTATCAATGTAATAGGATCCCCCATGCCTTCTCAGTATTTCAATTCGACGCTCATTTGCAGTGAAGAAACAAAAAATGTTAAAAACATTGGGTTGTTGCTGTGATTCAGCTTTAGCCTACATTGATGATTGTACAGAAAAATCTTACGTAAAATTAAAACAAAATATTAAAATTTGGATCTGTCACCTAGGGCAGTGGTATCCAAACTGCGGCCCAGGGGGCGGGTGCAGCCCATTGCTTGCCTTTATCTGGCCCTAGGGGCACTATTCCTCTGACTGTTACACTAGTCTGCCAACTGACATCAACAATGGGACACCATTTTTCCCACTGACACCAACAATGGAGCCCTTTTCCTCCCAATTATATCAGTAATGGGGCAGTATTCCTCCAACTAATACCAAATGTGGTGATGTTTACTCCCACAGATGCCAGGAAAATATCCACTTCCACTGGCCACAGTCTGGCCCCTCTAAAATCTGAAATACAATAAATTGGTCCTTTGTTTAGAAAGTTTGGGGACCCCTGACCTAGGGTCTGTGACTCATTTCATAAGGCCCATTTTCAGTGTTCTAAAAGACCTCCTGCAGTACAATGTAACCACTATGTTTCAAGCATTGTGGCTACATGAACAATGTCTCACAAAAGGCATTAGTATCTTCTATATAAGTATTGTGCCAATGTCTGAGGTGGGAAGAGCTGGATCAGAGGCCATGATGGACAAGGGCATCTCTGTCCAGTCTCATACAGTAACAGATAACATCCCCGGGCCGTGAAGATAAAAGTTAAAAAGAAAACTGTAAAAAGAAAGGTATAAAAACGATTTCTGCACATATCCCTAACTTTATCCTAACACCCAAAGATAATAATGAAATCTCCCCAACAGTGACATAAATATCAGTAAACCCCTGGCAAAGATTTCAACCCTTTTCCCCTAAGAAACGCCACCTAAATTCTATGTAGTGATGAGCAGAACCTGCTCTATTGAAATGTTGGCAGAGAGGGGGCTGCAATTTGCTTCACTAGGTGGTTGTTCTTAATCTGCCCATCACTGAGTAAAGAGTAAGGGGGACCTTTTGTATATCAGGTCAACAGAAGCGGGACCCAGTGGGGATCCTACTGTAACTGACAAAGAAGATGTGCAGGAGATTATGTGATAGATTTACTGTACTTGAGATACCATTCCTTATTTAGAAATGATTTTCCTTGTCTTATATAGCAATTCCCTTTCAGCACAATGGCTTACCAGGGATTTGGGATCCCTTCTCCTTTAAGTCCTGCTCACTTGCAGACATGTCATTTTGGAAGGGTTTCTGTAAAGGGACCACATAGATTTTTGCCACTTTGCCTGCAGCTGCGGCAGACCCACAGCTCCGACTCCACCTTGTCTCAGCAGTCAGCATCAGGGAAGAGGACCGAACTCTGCTTACAGATCCTGCGCCTCTTGGTGCAGCCGTAGTAACCCCGTCTGCCCAGACTCTGGCTGCTGACTCCAGCCCTCCTTCAGATCCTGCACTTTCTGCTTCCCAGCTCGGTACCTAGCATCTTCCTGGGAGCAGCTAAAGGTACGGGGGAGCACTGTGATGTAAGGGAGGGTGGGGCGGGCAGACACTTGACATCTGATGTAAGGGGGGTGGGGTGTTCTGGACATCTACATCTTACAGATACAACCGGCCCTTTAAGGGCAACCATAATGCTTATGCAGCCGTGATGAAATTGAGTTTGAAACCCCTGCTGTAGATAATATAAACCTGCTGGAAATCCTAGGTTTGACAAATGAATATGCTCATTGTCTTTAAGTGGAAAGAGTTATGGGAGGGTTATACTCCACACTCCTGAAATGTGCCGCTGCAAAAGTTTGCCACCAAATGTATCAATTAACAGCTCTCCCTCATATTCCAGCTTCCTCGTTCTCTAACTTTTTATCTTGAATGTGTCTCTTAGAAGATATCCTTAAAGAGGAAGTAAACCCTCCTCGGGAAGTTGTACCTATAGGTAAGCCTATGATAAGGCTTACCTATAGGTACTGTAAATATCTCCTAAACATGTACCGTTTAGGAGATATTTACCTTACATGCAGCCAGTGACGTCACTGGCGCATGCGCTCTGAAGGAACGGCTGATCGTGCCGTTCCTTCAGAGCCCCGTGCCGTGACCGTCGGCTCCCGCGCGCGTGCGCGGGAGTGACGTCACCGCGGCTCCGGCCAATCAGATGGCCGGATGCCGCGATCCCGGAAGACGGGCGACTGAACATGTCGCTCGTCATACAGGTGAGTGAGCGGCATGGCGGGGGTTTGTTCTAAGGTAAGTATTTCATAATGAGCTAGTATGCGATGCATACTAGCTCATTATGTGTTTCTCTTGCAGGATGTAAAAAAAAAAAAAAAATTTTAAACGGGTTTACAACCTCTTTAAATATCATGAGAATACTTTAATCATCTGACACATAGGCCATGGTGCAAGGTATTTGAAGGGATGCAGCTGAAAGAAAGCATACTCTGCAAGACCCAAAGAACAGAGCATCATGGAGATGGAAACATTGAGATTAGCGCATGTATTTACAGTTTACGTTGTCCTCCTCCTGCAACTGCCACCACTTTTGAAAAATTATTTTTTAAAAGACCAAGTAAAGTGAAATACATATCCCCATGTTCATTGGGAATGTTGACATGATTCTAATAATCTGAAGTTCTGCCAATAAAAGTCCACTGCCATGTGCTCCCATCGCAAATCTTTGAGACCAACAAATACTCCCAAGTTAGTGGTATCTGGAAGATGACAAGAGCAAGAAGTGCATGGAAAGGAAACATTTGGAATGGCTCATTGGGGGAATGACTAAACAAAGGCATGGCACAGAGATTATTATACCACATTCACCTCACCCACTTCTAGCACAACCTTGAATTTACTGGATCTTTATTTAACCCAGCCATGGTGACTGGAATTAGAAAGGATGTGGGAAAAGCAGAAGTAGACTATAATCGAAGTGTGGAAAGGAGTGTGCCTGGCTGAGCTGTTTCGCCACGCAAAATTGCAGTACTCATGAAGTTGTCATAGCAACTTGTAACTGCTTTCTGTGTCCCCTTCACCCACCTAAAAATAATTTTCATTCATCTTTTCTATATATATTCTGTTTCCCTGTGTTAAAGGGAATTATCTATTTCATAACCAGGAGGGTTCGGTTAGGTTCACAGGTGTGGCAGAACTGTAAATAGGTAGCAGTACCAAGAATGAGAGATGGGTATGTCTGAAACTAACAATACACACTCCCTTCTCGATTACCCACGGTCTCTTCCTGTCCTGTACCAGGAACACTTACATCTGCTTCTCGGCAACCAAAGTGCTGGCCTCCCCCTCACACCACCAATTTAACTCTGCTCGTACTAAGCAACAGTATATGTAAAACACAAGTGTCAGAAAAATGCCACAAGCTAATCAAAACCAAAGTACACAGAAAAAAAAAGACGTGCACCACAGAGATGTAGCCAGTAGCAGAGGCGAAATGACTTAATATCCAGCTTGAACTTTAAATTGTATCTTTCCAGCAAATGTCATCGCAAGAAGAGGGACATTATGCAAGAGGAATCATTAGTAAGAAAAGCAAAAGGCAACCATTCGCTGTTACACAATATATCCAAGCTATGTCTTGCAAGATCAATCGACAGGACGCTTGGAAGGATGCATTTTCCTGTTTGGACAGAATACGACATTGTACAGTATCAGAATACACAGGCTGCATGGAATTTCTGCAATTGGCTTTATGTTTTAAGGCATACAGTTAAAAGAAAAATAAATTCTTCTGCATTTAAGTTAAAATTTACCAGTATTTTCGCAAATTACCAAACTCTAATAGGACTAATACGACTGAAATGTCTTTCTCGTATCAATATATGTAAGTTTAAGCAAAATGTCAGCCACAAATAACATACAATGAAAAGCCCATTAACCTCCCTGGCGGTATGATTCTTTTGGATTTTAGGTGCTGAAAGCGGTACCATTATTTTGCATGTAATTCTTGTGAATGAGCAGCCCAAACCAACTGTATATATATATTATATATATATATATATATATATGTATGCATACATATATTATGTATATATATATATATATATAATATGTATACAGTTGGTTTGGGCTGCTCATTCACAAGAATTATATATATATATATATACGTATATATATATATATATATATATATATATATATATATATATATACGTATATATATATATATCTATGTGTATATATATATATATATACTGTATATATATATATATGTATATATATATATATACATATATTTACATAAAAAGTACAGTAAAACTGCAGGAAAGGGCACTGGGGGGCAATGTAATGTGATTTTTTTTTTATTTTGAACGGTATCAGTGTGTTTGGTGTGTTTTACATTCGAATTTGCCGCCGGTTCCACCCCCCGGCGGACGTCACGTCGCCGGAGACGGAAGCCGGGGCTCGCAGACGATCGGGAGGAAGCTCCGCCACCGCATACCGCTCGCAGTCTTCGCTGGATCCCGGAGAAAAGGTAAGTAAAACCTCTTCCAGCATCCAGCGATCTTCCTACCGCTTTTTGCTCTAAAATCTTACCCCGAGTCACACTCGGGAATACCGCTAGGAAGGTTAACAGATAAAATAGGAAACTGCTGCATTATTCGTGTTGCTGCATTATTCGTGTTCAGTCAAGAGATTTCTCCCACAATACTTTTTTTCTGCCACTAGATGGCCAGCATCATTCAATCCAATTTCCCTGAGTTCAGGTTGTCCTGGGACCTGCCCCCAACCTATGACTGGACAGTGAAAGGGTAAGCAGCACAGTGAACAGCCCGTCTCTCTGTTAAGCCTAGTACACACGCAACGATTATCGGCCGACCGATCGTCCGTCTTTTGTCCAGAGTGGTGTTTTGTTGGTTGGAATGTGCCTAGACTGCATACAAATTTTCTCGCCCGACAAAATTCTACTTCAGAAGTGATGTCATGTGTTGGTTTGCTTTCTTTGTGTTCTTTCTTCTCTGAGCATGCCCAGTCTTGCTCATTAGATTTTTCCCTGTCAAAATCTGTACTGACTGCACGAAAATCGGCCGTGTTTTGACGACGGACAAAAATTTTATAGCCTGCACACCAGATTTTTTTCGGCCGATAAGTCGGAGTCGGTTGTCGGAAGCATCATACTAACAAGCCGAAAATCGGCAGATCGGTAATCGGACAAAAATTCCCTGCCGATTTTCGACGCGTGTGTACGAGGCTTTAGGCCGATTTCTATGAACAGCTTGCTTCTTGTCAGCAGATGATCCGATTATCTCCTTGTACTGCTTTTTCCTCTTACACCCCAGCCCTGCTGTACAGGGACTGCATAAGACAGAAATCAGGTCTAATTCAAGTACTTACAATGAATGAATTTTAAAAATACATTTCATGGCCAAATTAATTATAAAATATGGGCATTATTTGTTTTTATATCAGTCTAGTGATGTCCAGATGACCTCATAGTAAATCTGTTTAAAATTCAGCAGACTTGGCAAAAAAAGCTAAACTTAGGAAACTTATACAGTAGGTGCCTTCAGTGAACACTCTTGCTATCCTACTTGGGTGATCAATATTTACTGTAAGGGCTCTTTCACACGGGCGGACTCCACCGGTGGATCCTCCTGTCCGCTGAGCAGGCGGATGACAGGCTATGCAGAGCGAACACAGCCTACTTTCCTCTATGGGCGGTCAGATGTAAACGGCCCGCCTGTCTATTTGCATCTGACTGTCATCTGATCCCCCATCTGTTTGTTTTTAGTGGATAGGATAAGATTGGATGCTAGTGGGTGTAAACAGACACATGTCCGTTTACATCCGCCGCTCCATAGAGGACAATGGATGGTCCGATCGGGTCCTAAAAATGGACATGATCAGTCCTTCCGTGTAAAAGGAGCCTTAAAATCAACCTACAATGGAACTAAACCTGTCAATTTAACAGTTCAATAAAAAAAAAATACAATACGTTCCCAGAACATGCTGGGAATGTAACTGTCACATTGGTTGTGCTCTCAACCAAACTGTCAAACCATCACATTACTGATGTTGTAAATGATCACGTGTGGCATTGTGACAGCTAAAGATCAAACAGAGGCCAAGATGGCAGCTTCCTTGTCTGAAAATGATAGGAGAGTTTAGTTCCGCTTTAACTTTTTCATGATCACATATTAATGAGCATAAAGACTTTAGTTTGATTTGTGTGACTATGAAGGTAATTATGGTAACCCAAATTCAATGTCATTTTTTTTTAACTAACATTCTGATAAGTAACATTTCTAGAAGAATCTTAAGTACGGGAGTTCGAGCCTTATCTAGTCTCACAAATGGCTTTAGGCGTGCAATTCTTAAAGAGGTTATAAACCTCCCAAAAAAAAAAAAAAATAATGAAAGACAAGGGCATAATGAGCTAGTTTGCCTTGCATACTAGCTCATTATGAAATATTTACCTTAGAACGAAGCCCCTGCAGCACCGCACACTCAGACAGCGTCCATCTATACCTGGTCTTCCTTCCGGGTTTGCATCCTCTGGCCATCTGATTGGCAGATCCAGGATGACGTCACTCTCGCACATGTGCGTGGGAGCCGCCTTTCACACCACAGGGCTCTGAAGGGACGGCACGGGCGGCAGTTTCTTCAGAGCGCATGCGCCAGTGATGTCACTGGCCGCATGCCAAAGTAAATATCTCTAAACGGTGCATGTTTAGGAGATATTTACACTACCTATAGGTAAGCCTTATCATAGGCTTACCTATAGGTACAAGTTACAGAGGAAGCTTTACTTCCTCTTTAAGGGCCCATATCACAGGGCTTTGGCTGGTGTCAAGTAGCTTGCTTTCGACATCAGATGCCTCGAAGATTTTTCAGAATTTATTGATTTGCTTTGAGTTCTTTTTGCATTCATATAGGCTTGTGGGGAGAGAAGTTCTGTTTGCAAAAGAAATTCCATCAATTCTGGTCCTTATTCTTGCTGGCCTGTCCTTCAGTATCAATTATTAATTACAGTCATTTTCTGTAGTTATTTTGTACCATATATTTAGCAACAAGGGTTCATGCAGGATTATGCCATATTCTCTAGAATTTAATTATGTTGTAGACAGGTTAGAATTTTTGTCAAATCCAAGGACACGGCAAAGAAAAACCTCAGAATTCAAAAGAGAAGTTCACCTAACCTTCCTACCTACCCCTCCAATTATTCTTTGGAAGTGTTTAGCAGGTGGCTTACGTTAGGTTAGTGGGTTTAGGCAGAAAGTGTATATAAATGCACTTTTAGGTATTCGTTATTACTTCAGCATTTAGTTGAGGTTTTTGGATATGGAGTAGAACACTTTTTAGCAAGTCAGCGTTGAGCCTATCGACTCTATAAAAAACATTTTATAAATTCTGTAGTAGTACATATATTTTATCTTTTTGAAGTCCAAAGTTTATGTTCTGTGATAATGTGTTCCAAGATTTTTTATTTCTATATGGCCAAAAAAAAAGTAAGGCTTGGAAGTAAAATTCCAGCTTTAAGCCTCGTACACACAAACAGATTGTTGACCGACTGATCGGCCGTCTTTTGTCCAGTGTTGTTTGTTGGTTTAAATGTGCTCTAGACTTGCACTGAACTTTTGTTGGCCAACAAAAACCAACTTCAGAAGTGATGTCATGTTCTGGTTGACTTTCAGTGTGTTTTTTCTTCTCTGAGCATGCCCAGTCTTGCTCATCTGATTTTTGTCTGCCGAAATCTGTACTGACTGAGGAACAATCGGCCGTTCTGTTGTTGGGCAACAAAAATTTTATAGCATGCACACCAGATTTTTTTCGGCCGAAAAGTCGCAGTTGATTGTCAGAAGCATCATTCTAACAAGCCGAAAATCGGCAGATCGGACGTTGGCCCACAATTTACGGCCAACAATCTGTGCGTGTGTACTGGGCTTTACTATGAGTTTCTGGTTTGCTTGAGCCAAGGAAGCCCAAAGCAATCAAACTATTTCCATTACCCACTTATGCAGCTGCTGTACTATACTGTAGAAGGGTTAGCTACATCGAGTAAACAGCACAGTGTTCAGATCTCAGTGTGGACAATTTTCCAGCTGCTGCCTGAACTAAATAGAATAGGCCTGAATGCATGTCTACCATTCAAGAGAAGCCTTGTATTTTTACCAATGAAGTCAAGGCTTCCTGTGCTTGGCTCAGGTGGAAATCATGATATCATGTACACACCTTTTCTTCTGATTGGCTGATAAAAATTCAAGGCTTCTCTTGGATGGTAGAGACACATTCAGGCCAATTCAATTTAGTTCTTATGTAGCTGTACGTTGCAGTTTACAGAGTGAGCACATGGAAAAGGAAACTGTTTGTTTGGGGCAGCTTGGCCCAAATGAACCATTTAAAGCAGAGCTCAAGTTTCCTATGACTTGAACCAAACAAACTAGTTCCTTCCCCAACCCATGCGCCCTCCAAGAGTGCTGTGTGAACTATGTACACCATCAGCTACATAGGGTATACAGTGTCATGTTCGGGCAGTGGTGTAGGAACTGCACATCATGTTCATGGAACAAAATCAAGTCACCAAGCTTTGTATTTTTATGACTGAAAACAAGGCTTCCTGTGATTGGCTGAGGTGGTGAGACAGACAGATAATGTCACAATCTCCATATTAGCCAGTCAGTGTAAGCTTTGTATTCATTCATCGAATACAAAGCGCCCTGTGAATGGCTGTGGGATGGGAAGTTCTCATCCCAATGTTGCACCAGCAACTGTATCCTGTATGTAGTGGAGGCTACATACATTTCATACAGTGCTGAGAGCAGCAGCATGCCTTTGTGAAGTAAATAGTGCATTTGGACCAGCTTGGTCCAAGCAAACTATTTAAAGTTAGGGAAACCTGGAGTTCAGCTTTAAAGTCACATTAAGGCCCTTTTCCCACTTGTGTGACCTAAAAGGCACACCATTTTGCCTGGACTTGAAGCAAAACCAATGACTATGGACCTCAAAATGCATCAGTCAGACCAAAATAGTCCAGGGACTACTTTGAAGTAACGCAGATATGAATGGTACTCATTGGAAATCATGGAGTATGACTTGTCATGCGAATTTGCAGTCTGAAGTCACACAAGTGTCAAAGGGGCATAAAAGTTGCAATTCTACTAAACACAACTAGTGTTACAAACACATTTCCCCTACTACAGAAGCTTGCTGCAGCTGACATTACGAATAGATCACAAGATAGCAAGGATTTTTATTTTTTAATATTTAAAACCAAAAGGTCCTCAAAAAAGGATAAATACTTTTCATAAATCTTAAAGGGATATTAAAGTCTCATTTTTTTCCCTTTTGGAGTAACAAAGATACTTACCTGTTCTGTGCAGTGATTTTGCACAGGGCAGCCCAGATCCTCTTTTCGGGTCGCTCTGCGGTGCTCCTGGCCCCTCCCTCCTGTTGAGTGCCCCCCACAGCAAACAGCTTGCTATTGGGGAACCCAAGCCGAGCAGCAGCTCTGTGTGTCCATTCAGACACACAGCTGTCTTTCTGCCCTGCCCCACCCCCTTGCCCGATTGACTGACTTTGATTAACAGCAGTGGGAACCAATGGTGCTGCTGCTGGGTCTCAGCTAATTAGGAGTGAGAGTCCTGGACTGCCGAGGCACTCGTGCAAAATTAGTCGATAGAGATGGGGCTCAGGTAAATAGAATGCATGAAGAGCCTTTACAACCACTTTAAAGCTAAACTCTGGCCGATTTCCTGCCCCCCCCCCCCCAACCCATGCAGTGAGGCTGTGTCTGCACTGCACGGAATTACTCCTCGTTTTATTCTAGGGGAGAAGACAGTGGAAACATACTCACCTGATCCTTCAATCCTCCCAGCACAACCAGTCTGCCACCCCCACACTCTCCAGTGATCTTGAAAATGGACTGTTCCTGACATCAGCACACCCACAGCATGCTCTATAGACCAGAAAAGACCAACTCCGGAACTTAGGGGAGCACAGTTTTTCCAGAGGATCGAAGGATCAAGCGAGTATAAAAACTTTGTGCTCACCCCTAGAAAATACAAGCAGTTGACCCCATACGTTGTGGGCACAGCCTCAATGCAATGGGGGGGGGGCTTTGGCCAAAGTTGGACTTCAATTTCTGATGGACAGTGTTTAGGTTTACCTATAAAGCTATACGGATAACTGAAGCAAATGGAATTTTGTTATAGGATCACTAGTTTCCTCTGGATGACTTCCTACCCTGACTCAGAGATCATCATTTTATGGTCCATCCAAATGCAAAACACAAGTTCTTCATAAGAGCAGTGGCCAGACTTGTCTGATCCTCCTTTAAAATCACTACAACTGCAGAAAAAAAACCTACAGGACACAGCTTCGGAAATAAATACTGACCCTACACATGAAAGCACGCTACAGCACTACAGTTGCAAGGGACACAAACCATTTTAGACCAAAATATGGCACATCTTTACATTTGGTGGGGTATGATATTGAAATTGACTTACAACCTGTACGCCCTCTCCAAAATGCGGTATTACATCAGTTTACAGCTGTTCCACATTTCTGCTACACATGCAAAGCAGGTAAATTGTTCAGTATCTACTGGGTGACAAAAGGGCAAATTTTTGGGTATGCATCTGTGCACAGCCAGGGGTTTAGCCACGACCAGATCTGCACCAGCGTAGAGCTCAGAATGCCAAGAGGACACCTTGCCTTAAACACTTGGGTTATGGTGTTGTGCGCAAAAGCTATAGTTCTACCTATATTTGGACCTATGCCCATATACCAAAAATCTATAAAACCCATTTTTCTAGCTTTTGAAGAATTAAAAAAAGCAAATGACGTTAGAAATAAAAGAAAAAAAAAGGTCAGACCAGTTTTGAAACTTGCGACAGTAAAAGGTCTTATTTTGCTCCTGAAGTACTCTCTGATAGCTGCTAGTTTTTAACAAGTTGTATAGTTATTGTGGCAAATAAATTGGTCAAGAAATCTTTAACACCCTAAAGCCCCGTACACACGCAACGATTATCGGCCGACCGATCGTCCGTCTTTTGTCCAGAGTTGTTTTGTTGGTTGGAATGTGCCTAGACTGCACACAAATTTTCTCGCCCAACAAAAATCTACTTCAGAAGTGATGTCATGTGTTGGTTTGTTTTCTTTGTGTTCTTATCTGAGCATGCCCAGTCTTGCTCATAAGATTTTTCCCTGTCGAAATCTGTACTGACTGCACGAAAATCGGCCGTATTTTGACGGCCAACAAAAATTTTATAGTCTGCACACCATATTTTTTTTTTCGGCCAAAAAGTCGGAGTCGGTTGTCGGAAGCATCATACTAACAAGCCGAAAATCGGCAGATCGGACGTTAGACGAAAATTCCCTGCCAATTTTCGATGCGTGTGTACGGGGCTTTAATCCCTACTACTTTCCACACTTAAAGCAGAGTTCCAGCTGTTGACTTTTTAGCATAAAAGGACACTTACCTGTCCAGGGAGCCAGCAATATCGACACCTGAAGTCGACCTATGCAATCGCCTCAGGCGCCGGCGTCCTTAAAGAAAACAGGAAGTGAAGCCTTGCAGCTTCACAGCCTGTTTCCTACTACGGATGCCACGCTGCACTTTCTGAATGGTCCTGCTGTCTTCTGGGACCTGTGTGTGTCTCCCTGAAAGTGGGGAGCACCGCAAATGACGCATGTCAGCACAGCACACTTACATGGCAGTGCAAGCGGGTACCAGGTTTGACAGGTATCCACTCCCCCCAAAAAGGTGCCAAGTGGCACCAGGGGGAGAGAATGGGAGGAAGCAGATAAGCTGAGTGTCCACTTTTGGGTGGAACTCCACTTTGAAAAAAAAAAAATGCTCACCCATGTAGAAACCCCTCAATTTATAGGATTTAACATTTTTGTGAATGGCTTTATACAAATCAATGTGCTGCAAACTAGGCAACTTCCAGCAAGTTAATCACTCAATAGCCAATGTTTAAAATAATATACCACTGCTGAGCTCCCTTTCTGAACAATGCTAGTGACCTGGCTACCATAAGGACCCTCTTGGTTCAATACCTGCAAACAATAGGTGCATGGTAACACCAAGCTTTAGAACCCCCCTTAAAAAAAGGCAAAGTCCACATTTCACTGAAGGAAGGAGAAAAAAAAAAAAAAAAGGGCATTTATGATCCTTGTTGCAAAACTTTGCAGGCTGAATTGGAAAAAAATGTTCAGTGGAGCATGGTTGTGATTTCAGTCTTCTGCAGACTCTTCCTCCAGCTCTAGATTTGCCATTACAGAGCTTGTAGGAAGGGTCAATAGACAAGTGCAGTGGTCACCACACTCATGTTCCATTGAGAAGTACAAGTCAGTCTGCAGCAGTGGCAGACGGAACTTGTAGTTCGTTCTTTCACAGATCTCTAAATAACACAGCTGTGCACACAGAGCCCCAATATTTTTAAATATGACAGCAGCTATAGGTGAAAAGAACCCACACACAGGCAGTTTGGGGGATGGGGAGTTCCATTTGCACCATGTGAAACCCTAAATCTGGACTTGCAAAAAAAAAAAAAAAGAGTTTGCCTTTAAACAGAATTGGAACTTTAACATTCATCTCAAGCTACAACCCCCATAGTTTTGTCAATCTCATCCACTTATGTGTGGCTATCAGGTATATACACTACTTTGGCTAGTGTTTAGTTTGGGATTTGCTTAGGTAAATATAAACTTCATGAAGTTTATTATGCAGAGGATCATTTAGAAAATATTGCATATTTTAGCTTACTTTATGACTGCACTTATGATAAGACTAAAGAAATTTCAACAACCAAAAAGGGACTGAATAAATTCCAGAGTATAAGTGGATTGAAAAGTAAAGAGGTTGCAAAATCACCGGAGGCACAGAGAAGAATGAGGGGAAACCGAAAAGGGTACCTAAAGTAATGAAAACAAGACATTTCTTACATTGGAAGGTTAAACACTACAGACAAATTGATGGTGTATAAGGCACTTAAACACAGAAGCCTGGATACCAAAGGGTTCACCATTAACCTACACAATGGTAAAAAAAAAAAAAAAAGGGGGAGGTAATTCACAACCAAGTCATCTATATATCTACTATTTTCTAGGCCAGGGGAAGCCAAAACCTGGAAACAGCAGCTAGCTGCTTGACCCAAAATAAAGCAGGCATACATTCTAGTTTGTTAGTTGGAAGATGTGGTATGAATTGGATAAGGGGTGGTTTCGAATCCACACACAATTTTTTCTGTTGACGAATAGACCGACTTACTTCACATTGCTGGGGGACAAAGCGGATTAGAGTACACTCAATGTGTCAAAGATAGCCCCAGGCAAGAAATAACCATTTCCAAACCCTACCGGTTTCTATGGACTATACAGATGCTTTCCCTCTATCATTTTTTCTTAAGTATAACATAGATGCAAGATGAGAGACTATAGGAGCATTAGAAAGGAGGGGGGGGAAAAAAAAAAAAAAAAAAAAAAAAAAAACAGAATTACACACATACACACTATATTACCAGAAGTATTGGGTCGTCTGCCTTTATACACACAAACTTTAATGGCATCCCAGTCTTATGCCCCATACACACGTGCAGATTGTCTGCAGACTTACCTTTTCTATGTAGTGCAAGGGCCTGCCGGATTGCATACAAATTGAAAGTGTTTAGGTTTGACCTCCTATTATATGGTTTTGGTAAGTCTGCAGATAATCTGCACGTGTGTACGGGGCATTAGTCCATAGGGTTCAATATTGAGTTGGCCCACCCTTTTCAACTATAACAGCTTCAACACTTCTGGGAAGACTGTCCACAAGGTTTAAGAGTGTGTCTATGGGAATGTTTGACCATTCTTCCAGAAGTGCGGTCAGGCACTGATGTTGAACGAGAAAAGCCAGTCCTGCAGTCACTCTAATTCATCCCAAAGGTGTTCTTTCGGGTTGAGGTCAGGACTGTGCAGGCCAGTCAAGTTCCTCCACCAAAAAAAAAAAAAATCGCTCATCCATATCTTTATGGACCTTGCTTTGTGCACTGTGCATTTGGGGTGGGGTATGGGTTTGTTTTTCAGGGGTTGGGCTTGGCCCCTTAGTTCCAGTGAAGGGAACTAAGACATGGATGAGCTAGTTTGGGGTGGAGGAACTTGACTGGCCCGAGTCCTGACCTCAACCCGATAGAAAAACTTTGGGATGAATTAAGAGTGGAGACTGCAAGCCAGGCCTTCCCATCCAAAAATCAGTGCCTGACCTCGCAAATGCACTTCTGGGAGAATGGTCAAACATTGCCATAGACAAACTCCTAAACCTTGTGGACAGGCTTCCCAGAAGAGCTGAAGCAGGTATAGCTGCAAAAGGTGAGTCAACTCAAAATTGAACAATACGGTCTAACACTGGGATGCCATTAAAGTTCATGTGCGTGTAAAGGCAGGCGTCCCAATACTTCTGGATATATAGACTTCACTGCACACAGAGATAGCACTTGGAACACCAATGCCAATGATCAGTGAACCAAGCTTATTATTATTTTTAAGACTATCCAACCACAAATAGAAAAACACCACAGTACATTGGTCCAGCTACATTTTTCTTTAATTTGGAGAAAATGTCTACCAAGTTTACATTTTTCCTGGTTAGTGTGTTTCCATTTCAGGCTGCATAAGGATATATGCCCCATTATGTCCCCCCTCAGTACTACAAGATAAACAGCATCCCTGGTTATAGGGGGCAGCCCTGAGGTACAAATGTACAAAACCGGAATTTAAAAAAAACATAAGAAAAAAAAATTAAATTAAATAAATATTGCAGCTTCTGTGCAAATGAAGGCTTATTGATTGCACTGAAAGCTCCAGAAGAGCACATACTCCTCAGGAAAGGAGGACATTCCTCATATACAGACTCATGCACTCAAGATTAAGTCACTGCTTGGAACACACTATGGTAAATACATGAGACATGACAGTTTACATATTGTAAAATCTGAATACAGGAGGGAGAAAAAAAAAAATAGGATTTGTAAAAACTGAAAATACTATGAACTGTTGCCCTTCTCAATCAGATTCCATGTCTTATGCTCACTCAGGTTAAAAATTAGAGCAAACATGCAATTAACTGCTAGGCTTAACGGTATTTCCTTTTACTCCAATTTTAGTAAATCAGCACTAAGAACCTAGCAGTAGATCAAGAGGAGTGTGGTTATACTAAGCCCATGCCTTGCCTACTTTCAGGCTGGGTTAAAGGACATTACCAGCCCACTCAACTCAGTGTTATCGAAATCACCGTCAGGATTGGGTAAGCAGTATAAATGGTCAGAGGGGCCCCCGAGTCTGATCTGTCAGTGTTGCAGAATGTCAGTACACACCACCTCTTCCTGCAACACCCACAAGTGAGGGGAGAAGCATACTAACAATTCTCACGCACAGACTGCCAGGAAACATACCTCGTACACAGAACTGAAAGTACGTCACTGTAGGCACAGCAAATGCAAGACAGAAGAGAGAACTAACAGTGCAGAGAAAAATAAAGGGAAGAGATTGTACCAATACCATTGACAGAGCTCGTTTCCCCGACATCAAAAAACAAAATATATACAACTCCAAGAACATTTAATTAAAAAAAAAAAAAAACAAAAACAAAACAACCAGTTTCATTCGATAAAACAGAAGTCCTAAAACGGTTGATCTGGAGACAAGGCAATAAAAATAATAGAAAAAAGTCCAACATGTGAGGTAAATATGATAAAATGTAGAAAGCTTGGACACAGCAAAGGATGCTGCCTCCCTCCCTGCTACTGTCCCCACCACATGAATATTAAAGGGTGGGGTGGATGAGGGCCACAGCATGCAGAACAGGCCAACCCAGAACCAGTCATAGGAGGGACAGAACCCCACAGCATATTACATTGATGCTACATATGACAATAACGGTGATGATTCGGGATGAAGAATTGTAGACAAGTCCCTGGTTATCCCCATCCCACGTAATTCCAAAGTACTAAGTCCCATAGAGGCAGATGTATCCTGAACAGCAGCATGTCTGAGGTTCTGTCCCAGAGCAGGTGAGTTCTGAGAAATATTCCCAGGCCCTGAATGTTCCCTTCTGTGCATTCTTGTGTTGTGTTAACTGGTCCAAGAGTAAGGAGGTTTAATGCCACCTCAAAAAAAACAAGAGAGTGTGCCTTATTGCTTTCACACTCCACAACACAGATACAATCCAAGCCTTTAGCGCTCCCAAATAAAGCGTTTAAGGCAGACAAAATTTTTTAATTTTTATTATTCAAGTCCAAGAAACAAAAAAAAAAAAAACTAAGTTAGCTTGACCGCTTGAGGAGTTTTCCTTAAGTCAACCACAATTTTTTTTTTTTTTTTATCCAATGCTAGTTTTATGGTCCTCCTGGTCTTCACAGCCCCCAGTGAAATTCTCTCTTGGAGAGAACCAAGTAGGATGCTATGGTAGGTCTTATGCCACCAGTTCAGCCTTGACATCCGGCTTCCATAGGGAGTCATCAAAGTCCATCTCCAAGGTGCTTTCTCCACTGGACGTGCTGCTGTCACTGTTGGTCCGACTAGACTTTCTAGTAGGAAGCCCCGGATAGGGAGCTCTGGAGTCTCTCAGTGCCTTTCGCCGCAGTTTCTTTTGATGCATAAGCAACTGCAAACGTTCCACTTTACAGCGAGTGGCCCTGTTTTCTGTTTGTCGCAAAGGGTCCCCTATAGAAGAAAAGGGAATACCAAAGGAAACATTAATGTATACACTCATTTACTAGTGAAATATAATCACAAACCAACCTACACAGCTGATAATACAATGAATGAGTAATATACTTTAGGACTGCAAAATATTGCCAAAAAGTGTCAAACTAAACTAGAAATTGGAAAAAAGGGGGTACGCCACATATTATAGAAACAGGCCCCTAAAATGATGGCCTTTCAGTGAAATGGTTAAAGCAGCATGCGGATTATCAGCTGTACACAGGCCCTGAATATTTTATCATGAAGCTCCCACAGCTTCCTGCTGTATAATGGGATATGCTCACCCCTCCCACACTCAGTTGCTCTTTGTTCTCCAACACAAAACACAGAATGAAACTGGCCAGATGCATGCAGACCCTCCCCCCCCTTCCACCCACACCCTCCCTGAAGGGGGTGGGAGGTCCTACTCTCAGGGTCTGTCTAGTAGTATGCCAACTATGGGAGTTAAAATGTGAGAATGTGCAAGCTGTCTTCCAAACAAGACGATTTTCCCAGAAACTGCCACCATGTCGTCTAGTTTAACACACTGTACCAGAAAGTATGCAGTCATATCGTCCTACTTCTACACCCCCACAATCCCTTGTTGTGAGCATTTATTCCTCCACCCTATTGAGCACACAGATTTTTAACAAGCAGGAAACTAAAAATGCATGCACCCAGATACCTGCTATGGCTATGAGTAGGTCTTTTTTAATCTATTAGCATTTACTTGGGGGAGGAGGCATAGGCTTAATCTTCCAAACACACCTACAGACTAAGGATGGGGGTTGCAATGGCATTGTGAAGTCTTTAGTTTGTAAAAAGGCCTTTGTCAGGGCCACTCCCTCATGCCCATCGGCAGCCAAGTGAACAAACATATGCAGGGGCTCCCACCTCCATGTACAAACAAGGTAACTCCTCATCAAAGTACTGGTCAAAATACAGTCATCCTGTGAGTAGTTGTGAGCAACACGTTTTGGAAAGTTCAAAACGGGGCCACAAACATCTATAGGGCCCTCCTACACAGAAAACAGAGCTTGATATTTTAGTACGGTTTCTTCTTTAATGCAGATCTCATTATTAGATGGGACCTACGTTGAAATGCTATTTATCAGTTAACTTTTTTTTTTTTTTTTTTAAATCCCAGTCTGATGAGTGATCAGTTGATTCTACAGCACATTCAGAGTTCTCGTTTGTGTTAATTACTTACCAATTGGCTTGTACTGGCGAGCTTGGGGCTTGGAATGTTCTGCAGGGTGACTGGTCTGCTGTGGGGCACTGGTTGTAGATGAAGAAGAGGTAGCCTTAGTGGTCTTTGTTTCAGATGCACATTGAGAGTGGCAACGGAGTGCAGTGAGTGAGGGTGGTATGCCCTGGTAGTGGCGGGTAGCGCTTAGCAGGTCATTCAGGATCTGCAAGATTGTACCAATATCCCTGCGCGGTCGCCCTGTACTGTCCTGGCAGTGAGGATGCAAAGTGCCTACATAAAATAGAAAAAGAAAAGGCAATGCGTTTAAATTGTGTAAAAAAAATGGATGGCAATTACACACCTAGGTACCTTTACACAAATGGTAACTAAATGACTTAATACACCCAAAACCTTGACCAGAATTTAAAACTACATCCAAACCACAGTGCTGGAACCTGGGTACTAGAGCCCCCCCCGTAAAGTTTGACTGGCAAGAGTTACTGGACCTAGCATGCACTATTTTAGATGAAGGGGAAACCTGTCCAAGCCATTGGGTATAGTAAAGAGGATAACCGGTTAACCCCAGCATTTAGAGCCAGTTCACACTGGGGCAACTCAAATTATCCCCGACTTTGAGCCGCTTTGCATTGCGGCTTGCAAACGACTTCTATAATAGAAGTCAATGCAAGCCGCTTCGATTTCGCCCCAAAGTAGTGCAGGAACCTTTTTCTAAGTCGGAGCGACTTGAGTCACTCTGATTAGAACGGTTCCATTGCACAGAATGGAGCACGACTTGTCACTTGTCAAACTACTGTTGATAAAAGTATGCTGAACACAGAACAGGATGGCTGGAAACGGCTTGATATTATTCTACAAAAATGTTGCTTATACCAAACAAATTTGATATGGGCCAAATCTTTTGCAATACTTGTGGTCTGGCTGCTAACTTCATTCAATGCCTTCAGTACCTTGAACCAATAACCTAGAACAAGTATGTAGAAGTTTGCCTTCCTGATTCACTGGTTGCATGCTTGCACCAAGTCAGTGACTCAAAGTATTGAGACAACTGTCCTGCATCAGTAAACAGAGGCTACCATTACCAACCTCTTCAATGGAATTGAGATTCTGAATATTTTATTAATCCCCAATTTGCTTTTGGGATAAATCAAGTGTTCCAAATCTCAATTCTAATGAAGTGGTCAGTTATGACAGTCTCCTAATTTCTCCCAATGCAGGTTTTCAAACATACTACATAAAATCAAGATCTCACGACTTGCTAAGGCATATACGCCGATAAACGTAAAAGTCCATGGTTTTGTTGTATACAATTCGTAAGTTAAAATACAATAAATAGAGATCACGTAGTGCAGAAAACAGAGCAATGGTTTACTCATTTTTAATCACGATGCCTTGATACAGGAATAAAAGGTCTTCCTGCCAGCACAGTCCCAGTTTAAACAATAGAGGGCAGTCCTTTCTGCATTGTCGGTATTATTAAGTATTACTCATGTGTTCAGTGTTTCTCCAGCGTGTATCAGCAATATGTTGCAGTTCAGTTTCTGGACAAATTAATTGTTCTGTATTAAAAAAGAGCAAGTGCTTACCCGAAAAGGTCCCTGAGAAGACACCAGGAGCATGGTTGACAAAGCTCTCTATTACGGCCCCAGGCTTTCGAGGTCGTCCGGGTGGAGAAGGACTAGACCCTTCACTACTCTGACTATTTCTACTGCATTGTACCTGCTGAATAAAGGCAGAAAAAAAAGGTTAAAAATAGAACAGTGTCCATATAAGAGTGGTTTATGTTACAATCAGACAAAGGCATTAGAAGCCATTATCTTGACATTAAACATTAATAAGAAAAATAAAGTTAAAAACGCCCAAGTATGCTTACCTCTGTACAGGGTGATACAGTCACACCCTCTCCACGTGAGTGGAAGATACTGTTGGTAAGGGAAGAGGTGTGGGGTGCATTGCAGTGCGTGGATGTAGCTGGTGCTGATACAGAAGGCTGGGAAGAACCCTGTGCACAACCTGCTAGCCTGGAGAAGGCAGGGGCCGCACTTGTATGTAGAGTGCGAAAGTGAGGGGCCGAGCTGTGTTCTGCTCCTCTGGTAAATAAATGGCGATGCTGAAGGTGAGACCCCCCTGCTTGCTGAGGAGCCAGCTGGAGTTGTACAAACATCATGTGATCGCCAACACGAAGGGCTAAAGTGAGGGGGGATCGTCCAGACAAGAAGTCATTCACCTAAAAATAAAAGCAAATTGCACATAAATTCAGTAGAACTAAATCTCTACCTTACGTTCGATACAAAATACACTCTTAAGAAGAGCACTAAAATGGGATGTATTTACAGCTAATATAGTAACCAATAAAGTAAAATGACCATATTAGATCATTTGTACCATTTTCAACATTCACTAACAAGTACTTCAAAAACCACACCACCGACGTGACTCGTGTATAATAAATTATTGTGTAGCAGTTTAAAAAAGGAAAAAATAAATCCCCTACGGATTTCATTCCCCACCCCAGCAGAGCACTCTTTTTACTCGTGGTTTCTTCAATCAGACAATCAAACTCCCTTCTAAACTAGGGCCAATTGAGGTAGGATTCAGTTAACCTACCGATAAACTGTTAACACATGAAATCAGTATTAATGGAACAATCTGTTTCATCAGATGGGTGAGGGACCCTGGCAAACAGTCTACATCTAGAAGGTGGTTTATGACAACCTACTGATCCAGAGCTCACAGAAAACAGGAGCTGCACAGAAGCAGTGCACCATCACGACTCAATCATACAAACATTCATGCATTCAGCTCCCCTCCCCCACGTCACGACTCTCCCCCAGCCATCACCACCCCCGCATCACTGGACAAAGAGCAGAACATTAACCCTGTGAGAGCTGCAGACAATACAAAACAGGCTGTCTGACAGGTACAGGATGTACCAGATTATATATATTAAAAAAAAACCCACACACACACAAATCTATGCACACAGCCACTCTCCCAGTTTTATCAGTCTGCTCTCTCTGACTCACCCCCTTCCAGCCCACGCCTGCAGGAACAGCTAAAAATAGCAGAGTCCAGCAGGCAGTCGAGAGAACAAGGCCAAGGGAGGAGGAGGAGGGGATCTCTCAGGTACAGAAATGGGAAGGATTTGTAGGGTGGGAAGCTGAAGGGAGGTCCAAAGTGCAAAGACACATCAAAAGCTTTCGTAAAACAAACCAGAAGCCTAACGTACGCAAAAGGCTGATCTAAAACCCCAGCAAGCAAAATCGCAATCACACAATATTCCTAAGGCAGTATGCGGCTTTAAGAAACTAAGTAGCAGAACTACACAAGGGAGGGGATAGGAAGAAAAATGTCACCACCTCCCAACACCATCTGATTAGCAACCAGTTTGTTTGTCTGTAGGAGAGGCATGATCTGCGTCAGAGTGCCTGGTGACACCACACCGAATAAACCCACTTCCCCGCACCCCTCCCCACTTTTCTAACTAGTCACCTGTGACTCCGTCAGACTCTCCAGGGCTTGCATCACAGACTGCTCCGGGCGGGACATCTGGGACTACAGAAAGAAAAAGAGAGGCTTGTTAGCACCCTACATGGCTTTGTCCGACCACCTCTGGCCTCACAACACATTAGATCAGTATCCTTACCATGAGTCCCGCTTCAACCGTAGGAAGGAGTGTTAGTCGGCTCCCGTCTGAAAGCCCCAAATCCTGAAGTTTTCCTGAGCTCAGCGGCCTGTAGGGAGCAGAAAGCTTAGGGATAAGACAAACATTCCAGAGGAAATCTCACAGCAGGCACACAGGAACACCACCTAGTTTGGGCGAAACAGTAAAGCGTCACGTTGGTGGCAATTAACGGGTTATGACTAGGCCACTTTGGGTGTGGGGTTGGAGGGGGTGGAGGTGGGGTGAGAAGTTGTGATGATGTCATCAGTGCCTGTGAGCACTTACTGGAAGTGGGGGTAGCTGGGGCCATCCTGGGGAACAGACAACACGGCATATCCTCTCTACGGAAAAGGAAATGCCTCTTTGTTGAGCTAGAATAATCACCGGCTAGATTGGGAAAAAAAAAAATATCTGAAGAGGCACAGCTGATGGGAAGGGTTATGGAGTAGACGGGACGGGGCCAGGGATCTGTAAGAACAGGGATCAGTGAATACAGGGATCTGTAAGAACAGGGATCAGTGAATACAGGGATCTGTAAGAACAGGGATCAGTGAATACAGGGATCTGTAAGAACAGGGACCAGTGAATACAGGGATCTGTAAGAACAGGGACCAGTGAATACAGGGATCTGTAAATACAGGGACAGGGATCAGTGAATACAGGGATCAGTGAATACAGAGATATGTAAATACAGGGATCGGTGAAGACAGGGATCTGTAAGAACAGGGATCAGTGAATACAGGGATCTGTAAGAACAGGGACCAGTGAATACAGGGATCTGTAAGAACAGGGACCAGTGAATACAGGGATCTGTAAGAACAGGGACAGGGATCAGTGAATACAGGGATCAGTGAATACAGGATCTGTAAATACAGGGACAGGGATCAGTGAATACAGGGATCTGTAAATACAGGGATCAGTGAATACAGGGATCTGTAAGATCAGTGAATACAGGGATCTGTAAGATCAGTGAATACAGGGATCTGTAAGATCAGTGAATACAGGGATCAGTGAATACAGGGATCTGTAAGAACAGGGATCAGTGAATACAGGGATCTGTAAGATCAGTGAATACAGGGATCTGTAAATACAGGGATCAGTGAATACAGGGATCTGTAAGAACAGGGATCAGTGAATACAGTGATCTGTAAATACAGGGACAATAGAGGACACTAGGATACAGCTGATCACCCTCTTTGGACATGGAGCTTGTCCTGTGTTAATGGTTGGGAGGCAGCCATAGTGGGTCTTAGTAGACAAAGACCTGTCCCCCCAGTAGGAGGGGGGGGGGGGGCAGAAGAACAATAGGGCACACTGCAGGGTCACCCATCAAATCACATACTCCTCTAGCTACCAGCCTCCCACACACAGATTTACTAAAATCTGAACAGCTGTGCGTTGCAACCAATCAGCTTCCAGCGTCTGCTCGCTCGGTTAAGCTTTGAAAACAGAAGCTGTAAGTTGATTGGCTGTCACGCACTGTTCCCCCCTCCCCCTTCGCACTTACGTTTCCCGGTGCAGCAAGGTGAGCCGCTCCTTGGGCACCTTCAGCCGTTGAGAAATGCGCCGCTTCAGTCCGTCCACCGTTTCCTCAGCCGGTACGGAAAGTTCATAGCGGGTCCCGGTGGTGCTGTGGACGTGTAAATTCATGAGAGCCTCTCGGTCTCCGTTGGTAAAGCCCCGGGCATTAAGCTGCTGCTCCATCCGGGGAACGTTCTCCGACTCCGCTGAGCTCCGGCGTAAAACTAACACATAAAGTTACACGAGCCTCCCTCACCAGAGCTGCGCCGCTCGGCCACGCCTTCTAACCAATCCGAACGCCTTCTCACCTCCCCCACGTGGCGATAACGTGACCCCCCTTCCTTTGTGACGTCTCTCCAATCAACGTTGCGCCTACGAAGAAGCATTCCGTCGTGCCCCGCCCCGCTTTCCTGTGGCCGCGCCCACCCGGCCATTCATAATAAATTGGATTTCTAACAAAGAGATGCCGGAGACACGAGAGGTGGCGGTGCGCCCGCCGGGGTCCGGGGAAATTGTAGGAGGACGCTGGGTTTTTAATTTCACAATGAACAGGATGGAGGGGCTTCTCAGGAAATGTGACTGAGCGAAAAGTCATCTATAATAGGGGGAGCAGGGTTATCCACCTTGTGTAACCTTCCAGGGCCATGGCTGCCTTCCAGCTCTGTGCCATGATGAATCATCCAGTCAGTAAGGGCACGATTTTCCTCAATTGTTCACATACACATTCCTCTTCCAAAGCCTGACTTCTCCGTCTCTGGATTGGTGGCCATAGATGCGTCAGACAGCCATCGGTTTATTTTCCCATTGATCTCTCCTGATAGGAATAATCAATCTAGAGTCCACAACCCCTCCAATCGATTACACACACGTGGGGAAGTAGGTTTAGATCAATAGAAGATCGGATTGTAAGTGATCGATCTCAGTGGCGTCACTATGGGGGCGCGGAGGGTGCGGAATTAATTTTTTATTGTCCCTGTCATGCCACAGCCATACAGCCGAAGGCCTTTTTCACACGGCCTGTCTGATCAGGTCCACCTGTCAGTTTTCCAGGCAGACCTGATCGGACCCTCCAGTCTCCTCTATGGAATGGTGGATGTCTGCTGACAACCGCCACCATCCAATTCTGTGTGCCAAAAACAGACAGATGGTGGTCCTATTTCTCATCCATGGCATCAGATGTAAATGGACCATAGAGGAGAGCAGGACTGTGTCCATGTTCTCTCTGCATAGGGGAGTGGACAAGACCTGTCATCCACCTGCTCAGCTGGGGATTAGCGGAGAAATGCCCGATGAGCAAGCGGATTCCGCTTAGCGAAGGTGCCCATATGAAAGGGGCATAAGGTGGCATGAGTTACTGGATCTCCTATCACTCCTACCTTGCTGCACTGTCCTTCCCTAATGAGCCACTGCAGTGGTGTATTTAGGTTTTGTGCTGCCCTAGGCCTGACTAAACTTGTGCTCCCCCTAATTTAAATATGCCACACCCCTTCCTTCCCATAGGTTCAGCCTCATTAGTGCCCATCAGTGCAGCCTCATTTCTGCCCAACAGTGCAGCATATCAGTGCGGCCTCATCAGTGGCCATCAGTACAGCATCATCAGTAGCCACCAGTGCAACATATCAGTGCTGCCTCATCAGTGGCCATCAGTGCAGCCTATCAGTGCCCATCAAGGCAGCATATCAGTGAAGCTTATCAGTGCCTCCTCGTGCCCATCAGTGCTGCCTCATTAGTGCCCATCAGTGCAATTTATCAGAAACCACCATTGGCAGCACAAAACCTAAATACACCACTGGGCCTGCGGTGTCCTCACCGGCCGGTATTATCATACCAGGAGGTAGCAGTGTGACCGCTTTATGGGAGTGTCAGACTGATTTGCCTCCTGGACCCTTCCCTCTGGCCCAGTTCACCCCATAAGACTGACACTATACTAAAAGTGTAGCGCAAGCCGGCGGGGACCCTTTTCTTGCGGGAGTCGGGAGGAGGCTGTTTTTTTTTTTAATGCAGGGTGCAGTTTTTTTGCTGCCCCCCTGCAAAGTGCTGCTCTAGGCCCGGGCCTTGTTGGCCTAGGCCAAGATACAGCATTGAGCCACTGTCTATCACACCATCAAGCAAAATACACACGGGCCGAATGCTGGGCAACATCAAGCAGCTCAATGAAAACTGGCCGACATTTGGCCTGTTTGTATGGCAGGCGGTCCAACAGAAGCCGGTGTTCTGCAAAAACTCTGACTTGCCAAATTCTCCAACAACGTTACGTCCGGTGAGTGTACACCAGGAATAATTGGAGATTTCGACCACTTGGTGTTTTCACACAACACCGGTGTTCTATCAGAAAACCATACCCCATCAGAATTCCATACCTCCGTCATTTCCGGTGCGGAGCAGCTGTGGCTTCGTCATGCACCAGCTGTAGCCGCGTCACACACCCTAGTGCGCATGCGCGTAATAGGTAGGGAATTTAGATAACATCGTAACTGATCATGCAAAAGTCCTAGTGCGCATGCGCACCAACGTGTCGGGCAGCGGCATCTCTTCTACCAGACATCCATCCGATCTCCATGCCCCACAGTGCACTGACCCGACAATCGGATCTCAATGCCCCACACTGCACCGACCCGACAATGGCACATAGCTGTCAAATGGACAGTGGGCGTGCGCATGGGGGTAGGGAATAGGATTGTCCCATTGTCGGGTCGGTGCAGTGTCGGACCGATGCAGTGTGGGGCATGGAGATCGTGTGCATGTTTGTCATAAGAGATGGCGCGACCTGTTGGTGCGCATGCGCACTAGGACTTTTGCCTGACTCGTTGCAATGTTATCAAAATTCCCTACCTAGTCCGTGCATGCGCAGTAGGACTTGTGACGCGGCTACAGCTGATGCATGACGAAGCCACAGCTGATCCGCAACCGGAAATGACGGAGGTATGGTTTACTCATAGGGTATGGTATTCTGACAGAACACCGGCAGCCTATACACTCTGTTAGATGCTATAATTAGTGAAGATTGCTAGTCTACCCGCTAGTAACCAAAAACATGGCCGCCTCCAAGGCCATGATAACTAGCCGGCGGCCTAACAATCTGCACTAATTATAGCATCTACCGGAGTGTTTAGGCTGCCGGTGCTGTGTGAAAACACCAAGTGGTCACAAATCTCCAAATATTCCTGTTGTACACTCACCGCAAGTAACGTCATTGGAGAATTCGGCAAGTTGGAGATTTCGGCAGAACACCAGCCATTCAGCATGTGCAAAAAAACCTGGCTCCTAACTTTTTTAGCTGGCTAATAGATTCAAAGCAAAATTGTCAAGACCTGGCTTAAAGTGTTTGTTACCCCAACATTACATAATCCTGATATGTGACTGCTGTGCTATGCACTTCTATGAAAAAAGTATCCTGCTCTCTTTGTATTGCTTCCTTTGTGTGAAATCCCTGGTGTTCCTGCCAGTCCCTCTGCTGTCCTATTGAAAACTGACCACGCTAAGCAGGAGAACACACCATGGTCAGTTCTCTAACTGTGCTGGGAACTCAGCCTGCTCTCCTCCAATTCTCAGACTTGTCCTGACCTGCCCCCCCCCCCCCCCTGCACAGCCATTCACTGGGAAGCTCAGTGTTCTGCTTCTCCTCCCACCAGCTCTTATGCAGCTGAGAACAGAGAGAATGTGATCACTTATAAAAAAAGGGAAACAAAAGATATCTATAATTTAAAACACACATTTTTTTGTCTTTCATTTCTATTTGAAACTAAATGGGTTGTTTTACTAGGTGATCATTTAAAAACACTTTACCTGTGTAGCATTGGGCAGCTTTCTGCAGGACTGTGCTGCTGACTCAAATCATCGCAGCCACAATATGTTAACATCTGTTGCAGCTTAAGTGGGGGGAAAGGTGTCGAGCGGCAAAAATTACACTTTGGTTCCCCTGGGTTACCATTAGCAACTGACAGCAGATACACGGCATTAAAAGTTATTGGCTCAGACAATAATCAGTCCAGAAGATTTGTTTTTTTTTGTGTTTTATTTAGAATTGGAATAGGAGAAGGGATGAGTGTGATACTCCAACTAGTAACTATGCACAATTCTGAGGACAACTGACTGCAGAATGCGGCAAGGCCGCTGCTTCACCCTGCCACTGAAGTGCAGTTAAATTGACCGTTCCCGTTTGAATATTCTCTTCAGGGTTAACAACTTGGCACCCCCTTTTCGCTCACTGCCTGTGTGCTGACACCCTTCCACTGACTCTAGCCACTGGAGTGGTCCCCTTGCTGGGCAGACCCATTGGCAAGCTCCACTGTACTCACGGACACTGTTTTCCAGAGTTTCTCTACCTTCACCTCCACAGTCAGCTTCACTGGACCTCTGGGTTCAGCCACACCACTGGTTCACTAGTCCGACTTCCTACGACCACCCTCACAGCTGCAGAAGAGGAGACAGCAGCTGAAGAGGAGAGAGCTGCCACCCTCCTTCAGGGACCTGGCTTCCCGCCCAAAGACCCCCTGTCCAGGGGCAGACTGGCAATTTTCAGCCCAGGGAGCAAGTACAAACCAGAGGCCCATGGTGCAGTGACTCGGCCCCCCTCCCACTCTCCTTTTCCCGTCCTCCTTCTGACCCCCTTTCCAGGCTAAAGACCTGCTCCAGGTACTCTCTACTCACTGGCTGAATCTGGATTCCCAACCTGGCCAGCAGGGGGCAGTTGGGGGGAGCTGGGACAGCTTGGTTGGGGATGGCCAGGGGAGGAGAGTCCCCAGTGGGGCATTGAACCGGGCTCTGCTCAGACAGTTTAAACCATCTATGCTGGGGAGGGAGGCCTGCACTCTGTGCCTGTCTTCAACCCGCACTCAGTAGGTCAGTGGAAGAGACTTTTTATTTCTCTTCACCAGGAATCCTTTAGACATGTCTGTGGCAGAAGCGGTGCAGCCTATTTACAGGACATGAGAGCGGCCTAGGGGGCAATTGCCCCCCTGGCCCAGTCCTCCCCTGCCCCTGTCACATGTACCCTTGGCTTTTATAACGTATCCCAGGATGCACCACTGTTTGTGCTAACCCACTGAGATAGTCACAAAAGGCTGTGTGTCACTGGCTGGGTTTCCTCCACTGTCCAACAGGCTCCCCTATTGGATGCAGTGGGGACACTCCCTCAGCCCAAATGAATCACACTCTGGACACATGCAACAGGCCAAACTATTAATCAGGCTCTCCTGATAAGCAGACAGAGCAACTATACTTTTCCATCTGTCTGCAGGATTGGATGAAAACGGACAGGCATCCGATTTCCCATAGAGGAGAACGGGGCTCTGACAGCTCCGTCTCTGCAAAGTAAGCAGAGATGAACCTGTCATCCGCCTGCTTAGCGGGGATCGGCATATCGATCCGTGTTGAGGAAAACGGAGTCCGTTGGTTGGAAAAGCCCATGTGAAAGGACCCTTATGTCAAAGCTCGTTTGACTGTACTCCTATAGGTCACAGGAGTGCCATTCGTTCTGCACTTCTGTGACCTGTTTTCAGCAGACATCAAGCCTCGAGCCCGGGCATTGGCTTTACTTCTCTAAAAATCAATAAATTGCCAGCATACAGTGATTTCTTCAACCCAAAACCAACCTTCCTTGATGCGCTTCACCACTCACATGCTCACAAGGAGTAAGGGAAGCCAAGAGTGGTGAAATGCATCAAGGAAGGTTGGTTTTGGGGTCTGAGACATCACGGTTTGCTATCAATTCACTGATTATTAAACATACTGGAAGAGCAAATTGTGCGGCTAATACTTTTTCCCGATTTTGTTTTTTTTTGGAGTGGAGACAGACTTTGATGGCTGGCACCCAGGTTTTCCATGTGCAGGGGAGGCCTGTTCTGAGCGGAGCTATGGATCTGTGTGTGTTTCTGTGTGTACCCTGAATTACAATGGCATTCGTTGTGAATGGTACCCCAGCATGCGTTACAATAGCTGCCATACTATGCCTTGGAAAAATGGTACATATCTTATAACAATATTTTTCACATTTTTTTATATGAAATTCCCCAAAAAAATATGTAAAAATCTAAATTTTTTAACATTTTAGGCCAATTTGTTTTATGGTACATATTTTTGGTAAAAGCATATTTTGATTGGTTTGCGCAAAAGTTATTGCGTTTACTAACTAAGGGAGAGATTTTTGTCATTTTTGTCGTTTTTTTTTAACGCGTAATGGCGGCGATCTGCGATTTTTTTTGCGGGACTGCGACATTGCGGCGGACAGATCGGACCCTTGACTGACATTTTTGACACTTTTGGGGTTACCAGTGACATTCCTACACTAATCAGTGCTATACATATGCACTGGTTCTGTAAAATGACACTGGCAGTGAAGCGGTTAACTTTATTTGAGAGGGAGGGGTGGTGTGTGTCCCTAGGGGCGTGATTCTTACTGTGATTGGCTGTGGCTTGAGGTGTAGGAACAGTGATCAACGGTCCTACATAGTAGAACCGTATGATCACTGTTCTTACACAGGGAAGAATGACAGGCAGCTTGTTTACATCAGCCGCCTGCCTTTCTCCCGCTGTCACGGACGATCGCGAGTGCCTGGCGGACATCGGGTCCGCCGGTCACACGCGCGGGGGGGTCCGTGACCGAGCGGGAGTGTGCCTCCGGCGGCGCGCGCTCGCTCCCCAGAGCCTCACAGGCTAGTGACGTACCCATACGTCACTTTGCCTGCGATGGGCTGACCTCCGCAGTATATGTACTTGTGGCGGTCGGCAAGTGGTTAATTTGTCCATTGAGGTGGGTTTGGCAGCCTTATTTATAATGGATGAGCTGCCCTAATACAATGCACATACACATGTGCCATAGACACACCTCAACAGACTGTAGAACGGGGGGCTCAATTTACGCAAGGGTGTTCGTTTTTAATGGCACACCAATGCACCGCCACAACACTCCTGGGTTGCATTATGAGAATTGCTGCAGGTCTTTTCAAACATGTGTAGCACCCTCCTAGGTAGGTGCTAGGCAGAGAAAAAGGGTTTCCATCCGTCCGGATTTCACAGACAGGTTTGGATCGGATAGCAGCGGGTGTCAGCGGACATGTCTCCGCTGACATACGCTGCTCCATAGAGGTTCATGGAGCATCCGATCAGGTCCGCCTGAAAAACCTGACAGGTGGACCTGATCGGAAACCCCGTGTGAAAGGGGCCTAACTTCTCCTTTAAAGTGGAGTTCCACCCTCGGAAAGTTTTTTTTAATAAAAATACCCCCGGGACAGTCAGGGCTAGTGCATTCCACAATGGATAGCCTCTGAACTGGGCATGCCCAGAAGCTGTTTAGCAGTGAATGACGCGCCTGCACCTGAACTGACGAGTGGGGCCGGTGCAGGCGTATTGATTCCTGGGAGCGATGGCGCTCAGCTCCCAGGAGTCAATGCGAGCAGGAAGTGACGGCGCGGGCCATGGCCGCAGAGGGAGGAAGTGGAAGTAAGGTGAGGTTATTTTCTTCTAAAACAAGGTAAGTAAAGAAAAAAAGAAATTGTGATTATCCATTTATTTTTCAGGTGAAAGAGAGCAAGCAGATGGGGAAAAATGACTTTTAAGGGTGGAACTCCACTTTAATAATCAAAGAATAATGACGTTGGCCTGGGAATGCACCTATCCAGTGATTCTGCATTAATGGGTAATAATCATGTGCAGGGTGGGAATTAGGTTGTTTGAAACCTTGTGCACACTATTAGTAAGAAATCCCAAGATCCTCCCCATTTACAAGTACTGAAGCTGACACTAACTATTGGCCTTATGAAAAGCATTCCTCTCTGAGCTCTCATATCCTTATTTTCTACATGCCTATCATTATTCACAGTCCATAAAGAGGCCATGTTCCAAAACAACTTGTAAAAGTCACCGCTCTGCCTTGAAAGTTTTATAAGCACTAGGCAGATCTGTTACAACTTTGTTCTCTTCCGAAAGATGAATACATTTTTACAAAATATGGTGGCACTACTGGCTTCAGATAAAAGCCTAGTTCACACTTGCCGTTTGAGGGGTGGTAGAAATAGCCAGTTGAGCCAGGGTTTTACTGACCCACTTATGCTTCAAAGGCAGCTGGATAGAGTTGTACATGGCAAGATTCTGCATAAATTATAAGTAATTTTATTACGGCAACGTGCACATACCTTTACAGTTGCTAACAGACAGTCAGCGTCTCACTGCGTGTAACTTCATGCCAAATGTGGGAAGGAAGACTGCCATGTTGACAGTTCCCTTCTTACCAAGCTTCCAAGGCCTTGTGTATTACAAAGCAGAGCAGCAAGGTTTCACAACTGAAAATCTAAGGGGCCCTATGACCATAAGGGTGGACAAAATAAGAGAAAAGCCTAACAATACTGTCATATCAAGGATGCTTGCTGGCTTCACATGTATGTGAATTGGATGTGTTTTACAATGCATCCAATTGGCATAACATGTGAGTGTGACCGGCTTTCAAAGGAGATGGCTCACACATGTCTGGGGTGGCTGCGGTGCGAACTTAGAAAGGGTCTTGTACGTTTTTGGGTCCTGTTCAGGTACAAATTCAGGGGAAAATTTGCACCTGAATCCGTGAACACAAATGCACAGGACACCAGACTGCAAACCACCGCCGGACCTGTGTGAACCCAGCCCAGCCAGGAATATGAGCTGCCTTTGTCTAAAGTACTCTGCCCCCCCCCCCCCCCCCCGCTATATCACAAACCTGGTCTCAAAAGACCAACCAGATCATTTTCTTAGTTCCTCTCAAGACCTCTTGCTATCTAGCTAGCTCCCTTGTCACCTCCTCCCATGCTCGGCTCTAGGACTTCTCCAGAGCCTCTCCCATCTTTTGGAACTCCCTAACTAAATCCGTTTGACTATCTCCTACTCTGTCCATTTTCGGGTGATCCCTGAAAGCTCTTCTGCTCAAAGATACCTATCCTTCCTCCACCTAACAACTGTACTTTTATTTTCTCCACAGGTATTACCTTTTGTATCACTTGACCCTCCCTTTTAGCCTCCAGGTTTGCAGGGACCATGTTGGTGTTCATGAAAGCACTCATGAATGTGGCTAGCACCCTGGAATATGGAAATACTATGAGAATACAAGGTTTGGTCTATAGTGTACACATGATCCTGTAAAATAGCTTCAACCTTTTATGTTATACAAACCTGTAGAGTGATTATCAGACAGGGATTTTCAAACTACGGCCTTCCAGATGTTGCGGAACTACACGTCCCATGAGGCATTGTAAAACTCTGACATTCACAGACATGACTAGGCATGATGGGAATTGTAGTTCCTAAACACCTGGAGGGCCATAGTTTGAAGATCCCTGAGATAGACTCTTATAACAATCTCCCACACCAATTTGCCTCTCTCTATATACACTCATCTGCCACTTTATTAGGTTCAATCTAGACGCGGTAAAGTCGACTTGCTGAAAAAGGGGGGGAAAGGATGAGGGGGAGGGTATCTCTGCCAACCATGTAGGGGAATCAGGTCACCAAAAAGGCATGCCCACTCCCGGCTCTGGGAGCAAATATAAGGAAAACAGGAACAAGGCTAAACTGCAGAGGTGTGTGAGGCCTGCAGAACCCACTGGTGGAATGAGGGGTCCGCCAGCGCCAAGAGGGCCACATCAAGACTGGAGGACACAGGAAACTAATTGGGGGCGTACTGACGCCACTGGGACCAGGCTGCGTCAAACTTCTCTCGGGTACCTCTACATGTGGCCATCCATTCCTCAGCGTTGAGTGTATTTCTCTTTTGGCAACTGATAATGTGAGTTAAAATCCCTTTGTCTTTTTACATAAACCTGTCTAAGTGTAACAAATAGGGGAGATAGAAGACTTTGCAGACGACGTTACATATTTAAGTATTCCATCTTTTGTGCTCCTCTGACCTGGTTATATCTCTTTCTATATTATCTTTGGATTCTTACTCATTGTTAGTCCACTACAACGATAGGTGGTCCCACTGACTGTTCCCCAGAACAGGGGTCAAGCCAGAGGCGTCACTAGAACCTTCAGGGCCCCGGTGCAAGAAACCATGAAGGGCCCCCCTGGCCGGGGCCCTTCCCTTCAAGCCTGGGGCTTTTCCCACTGATCCTGGGGCCCTTTACTCTTGTAATGGGGCCCTTTATCATGGTCCTGCAGTGGGACCCTTTCACAAGTTCTGCAGTGGGCCCCCTTCCTGCCATCTTGGGGCCTCCACACAGTGGTGGAATGCCAGGGCTCTGTTGCAAGTGTGACCTTTGCGATCCTGGAAGTTCACCCACTGGTGTCAGTAGTTTTTATTTTTTGGTATTTTAATTGTATTATAGTAGGAGGAGTGGCGGGGGCAGCATACAGAGGAACCAATCTCCTGCGGCTACAGAAGGAAAAAGGAGGACAGTGATTTCTCTACATGCTGCCCCCTTGCCGCCCCTCCTATCCAGGTGTACAGGGGAGCTGCATGGGCCCCCTGGAGCATGGGGCCCGGTTGCAATTGCAACCCCTGCAACCCCTGTAGTTACGCCCCTGGGTCAAGCCCAGTTTACTCCCTTTGCAGCAAAAATGTAAATGGAAGCCTATACTTATGATATGCAGAAAGTAAAATCTATACTACCTGCCTTCAGAGCTTTCTTTTTACTTATTTTAGGTTGGGTTCACATATATGCGGAGCCGGTTTCTGTGCAGAGTCTGGTGCAGTTTCTATTCAGCAATGCAGGTGAGAATATGACACCTAAATCACACCTGAACCAGACTGAAAAATGCACAGGACCCTTTTTTAATTTGCACTGCAACCCACCTGCATATACTGTATGTGAACCGGCGGCAGCTCCAATGAAAGCCAGTCTGGTTCACGTTATGTGAATCAGATGCGGTTCAAATGCATACGATTCACATATATGTGAAGATAATTTTATGGAAAGTTGGTGACTTTCTTTGTTTATTGGACTATTCAAATGGCATTATCCATTGGGGATTGATTTACTAAAGGAAAATAGACTGTGCACTTGCCCTCTGTAAGTGCAGTTGCTCCAGAGCTAAGTAAATGAGGTAAGGCTTCACTTTGCAAAGAGTACCCAATCACGTGCAAGGAAAATACAGCTTTTTTGCTTGCACATGATTGGATGATGGAAGTCAGCAGAGCTTCTGCTCATTTACTAAGCTCAGGAGCAACTGCACTTGCAGAGTGAACAGTCTTTTTCCCTTTAGTGAATGAATCCCATTGTGTCTGTACTCTGTAGACAAGTTCTTGTCTAAAGTGGGGTACACGCTACACTGAAGAACGATCGTCCGATTTTCCTCGTTGTTTCACAGCAAATCGGATTTCGATGAACAAAAATTCTGGTACGACAAAGGCTTTTTTTAGTTGTTTATTGTTTCTGATCATGCGCAGTCTTACTTTTCTGATTTTTCTTGTACAAAAATTGTACGAAAACAGTACACATTTAACGAAAATCGTTAGTTTTGTTCCCGTACGAAAAAAATGTTGGAGTTTGTCCCTTCAGCGCTGGACTGGTTAACAGCTATATCAGCATTAGGAGGGAGCTGCTGAGGAGGAAGAGTTCAATAGTTGGGCAGCACCATACTGTAGGGACTTTAGTCCAGAGGAATAAGACTCTATTGTAAATCAAGAGCATTTGAACTGCATTTCCCATGGAAAGAGATTGTCAGCAGGAGGGAAAAGAGCTGCATTTTCCCGGGCTGTAGAGGACACAGCTTCCTCTTTGCCATGAGGGAACCTGGAGAGCA
Source organism: Pelophylax lessonae (assembly GCF_965119305.1). Classification (NCBI taxonomy): domain Eukaryota; kingdom Metazoa; phylum Chordata; class Amphibia; order Anura; family Ranidae; genus Pelophylax; species Pelophylax lessonae. The sequence continues at coordinate 520,106,608 of NC_138768.1, forward strand.
CATATTGCTGTATAGTGTACACCAGGGATCCTCAAACTACAGCCCTCCAGCTGTTGCGGAACTACACATCCCATGAGGCATTGTAAAACTCTGACATTCACAGACATGACTAGGCATGATGGGAATTGTAGTTCCTGAACAACTGGAGGGCCATAGTTTGAAGACCCCTGGTGTACACCATCACCACTGCATAACAGCAGCCAGAACAGGGTCCAGAGTACTGAGTTCAGGCTTGCTTACAGCCAGAGTCACCTGGGTGCAGAGCAGAGAGTGGACTTCTGGCTGTGTGTGACTGGATGGTGAGCTGCTGCTGTGGGTATTTACTCTCTGCTGCTAGAGATTGAGATCTTTAGGAACTGACCATACAGCCATCTAGTAGTCTTATTACTGCCTGCAGGCTCAACTGAGATTATTCTCATGTGCACCACTGTACAACTGGGCCCCAACGCTGGCTAGCTGAAGAGTTAGGACTAAATATTGTCCTTTTACAGCTGCTACACAGAGACCTTTATATATTGCTTATGCTAAGGCTAAGAGGGGACATTGCACTATATCCTAGCTATTCTCCTCAGAACTAGTTATAGTATTGTTATTCACATTGCAGTTAATGCTTAAAGGGACTGTTTATTGTTGACTTTGCTGATTCAGCAGTTAATCCCAATCTAGTGGTAGGGAACTATATTTAAGTTACATTGGCATAGTGACTATACTGTCTAGGGAACTATGTCTGAAATTGCCTTTTGTGTGTTCATTCATGCTCAAACCACCATTTATTCTAACGAATACCAATACATTGAGTTCATTAAACACTAAACAGTCTTGTGACTATTTCCTGGTGTTAATTCCCAGCCCAGTTGAAGGTAGCTACACTTGTGCTTACAGTAACTTTAATTCAACCAGGTGTGTCAGAGGAGCTGAGGGTGTTCTTGGAGTCAAAACGCAAAACAGAGAACCCAAATTACCAAGTGGCTCCTTTGGATGTAGTGCTACACATCAGTAGCACTCACCACTCCAAAAGGTCATAGGCGGAATGGTTTGTAGCTCACAACTGGGCTTTTACAGTACCATACTCTCCAGTGCTGGGGCTGAGTTTTTCCCCTCTGTGTCCTTTAACAATGAGTGTGTTAGGACTGTCCATAAAGAACGCTGACACAGGAGATGACCATTCTTCTTTATAGCCATTTCCAACCCAAGTGCTAGCATATAAAAATGCAGTGGTAGATGTGCAAAATAAAATACTGGCCCACTGCTGGGAAGGTAGGGTTGTGCACACTTCATTTTATGTACATTAGAATACATGCTTACTGGTTATTCTCACAAGCTTATTTAAATTTTAATGGCCTTAAGTTTCCAAAATAGTGACAGCATATACCAGCAGGGAGGAAGAGTCAAGCCCACCAAGCACGATAGACACTTAGCAAATAGTTGCTAAATGCCACAAATTTACAGCCTCCAGAATTACCACATAAATGAATCAGCATTTCTATGACTCAGTCTTAGCATTAACTGAACATTGGGAGCTTCACAAATCTGGTAAAGAGAGGCCCCTAGGTGTCAGGGCTCCCATGGCACTTTGCAGGCAGACTGCATGTGCAGACGTGTTGGACCCTCTTTTCGGAATTGCTGATCGTGCTTTAAAGCATAATTGTAGGCATACAGTATTTAAAGTATATATATATAAATGCCATCATTTAGTAATGTATTTATGACAAAAAAACAAAAAAAAAACTTTTTGCTGATTAAGGAAAGGGCAGCACTGTAAACCAATCAGGCTTTACAATATCTCACAGGTTTGGCTTAATCAGTTGTATTGCAGCTCCTTCACTTTAAGATAATAGGCAGGGGTAGACCGCAACCTGTTCCCACCAGCTGTACACATGCATGTGGCCACTGGGCTTTAATGCCAAACAGCCTTATATATCCGTCCATGATTAATGGCTTTCTGTGGGGTGAGCGCACTTACAGCACAGTGCCTGCGATGTCACTGTAGCTTCTGATGCAAATTTGTGATTGGGCGCTTCTGATTGTGTGACCGCTGTGACAGCCATAGGTGTGCGCAGCCTATTGCATTAGGGTGTGCACCCCCAAAGCTCAAACATATGTGTGTGTATATTTATAGATTCTCTGGGGCCGTGCACATACCCAACCCGACCACTGAAACTTTTTTACAGTACTAGAAAAAAGCAAGGAGGAGGCAGGGTCCATCTTGGGGATATTACTGCAGTCCTACTGAGAGCTGAAGGTGCCTGAAACTGCTGGGGGAGGAGGTAGGGGGATGAAAAATAATGTGCATATAATTCAAGACAGTTGGCAACTTTGGGTGATTAGGGTGTGCCCAGGCACACCTGGCACACCCTGTGCGCACGCCTATGGTGACAGCCAATCACAGCAGTCACATGATCAGAATGCTGGCCTCTGCCTCCCGACATTTATATTCTTTGAAAGCCGGGGGGGGGGGGGGATGCGGCAGCCACGAAGGGATACCCAGGCTGTATCTCCTTAAGACCTCATGCACACTGTACTTCCAAAGGATGCCTAGGAGTAAAGCAGCTGGAAAAATGCAGTAAACGCTGCATTTTTGCATTAATGTTTATGTGCGTTTGTGTGCGTTTATGCATATTTGGTGTTACTGGCCATTAGAAATTATTAACTCCTGCTTTTGCACGTTTTTTTCCAGCCCAAACAGTCCTCTTCAGAACACGCAAATGTGATATATATATATATATATATATATATATATATATATATACAGTATATATATATATATATATATATATATTTTTTTTTTGCTTATAAACTCTGGTAAAACATGTTATGTGCGACTGGACACTTAGGGGTTTATTTACTCAAGCTGGAAAGTGCAAAATCTGTCTAATTTATGCAGAGAAACCAATTCGCATCTAACCTCAGCTTGTTCAATTAAGCTTTGGCACTCAATGCCGGTTCACACATATGCAATGCGGGAACCCTGAGAATCCACTGCGGGTTCCCGCATCACATTCCAATCGCAGGCAGCTCACACTGCCATATGCGAATCGCTGGGGGTGTCCATACAAAGTTATGGACACCCCCAGATCCGTTCACATATCGCATATCGCAGTGCCAACTGTCAGTTCGGACATGAATCGGATCGCATAGGTGTGAACCACCCTGCGATCCGATTCTGCTGCGGACCCAAAAAAGGGTCCTGTGCGTGTTGTGACCGAATCCGATGCAAATTCAGCCATACAATCTGTATGGCTGAATTTGCATCGCACAGACATCGCATGTGATTTTCAGAGCAGTGCGCTCCCAATCACATGCAATGTCTGTCATCGCACTGATGTGAACTGGGGCTAAAACCTGGAAGCTGACTGGTTTCTATGCAGAAGTGAGACTGATTTTACATTCTCCAGCTTTAGTAAATAAACCCAACAGGCCAACACGAAGGCGTTTTTGAGCTGAGGTCTAAATGCAAAAAAAAAAAAGGTGTCCAAGGTGGACAAGAGCTTGTTTCTGCTTCTTCCATTATATGGGCTAAGCAGAGGGGTCTGGATGGATGAGCAAGTTACATCAGCTGGATCAGCACATACTCATTATCCAACCACATCTACCAACATGTATGATAACCGTATTAATTACACTAGATACATTTTTTTATATCTCAGTCATACCACATTATCTATCTACTCTGATAATCTGTGGTTAAGAGAATGCAGCAACATAAATACATAAAAATATAACAATATGCTTATAAAAATGTGGTTTGGTGCACAAGAGTTCATTAATGAAGTTGGTAATGGGGTAACAATTCTTATATGAAATATACAATGTCATTGCTGTTGTGTAACATTCGCACACAGTGCATGGGGTGCAAGAAAGTGTACCAGAATATCAATTGTCAGATGCTGAAGGGGATAAGTGAGTTTGTACCATTTTGGCAATTTCACTTCATTTAGAAGAGGGAAGATTTATCCCTACTGCAGAGATTTCCTGCCAAGCTGGCAGAAGTCTGTGAGCTATAACAAGCAATACCAATGTCAAATCACCTGATATTATAATGGATCACAAAAGTACACTCAACAGCCACTTTATTAGATACATCTGCTAATCAGCCAATCACATGGCAGCAACTCAATGCATATAGGCATCTAGACGTGGTGAAGATGACCTTCTGAAGCATCAGAAAGGGGATTTAATTGATTTTGAACATAGCATGTTTGTTGGTGCCAGACGGGCTGGTCTGAGTATTTCAAAAACTGCTGATCTACTGGGAATTTCAGGCACAACCATCTCTAGGGTTTACAGAGAATGGACCAAAATAGAGAAAATATCCAGTGGGCGGCAGTTGTATGGACGAAATTGCCTTGTTGATGTCAACAGGTCAGAGGAGATTGGGCAGACTGGTTCGAGAAGATAAAAAGACAACAGTAACTTAAATAACCGCTCGTTAGGTATGCAGAATACCATAAGACCGCATTCACATTAGTCCGACTTGGACCGCGACTTGCCAGCCTGACAAGTCGCGGTCCGTCACGCTCCCATTGTGCGGTACAGGAGCCGTTCTAATAGGAGCGACACAAGTCGCTCCGACTTAGAAAAAGGGTCCTGTACTACTTCGGGGCGACTTGCATTGACATTCATGTTATGAAGTCCGTGCAAGTCGCGCCGAAGTCGTGCTGCACGCGACTTTACAGGTCGCCCCCGAAGTCGGAGCGACATAGTGTGAACCGGCACTAAAACAGACAAAAAGGGAGGCGCAAGCGCCTAGTGCATTACCTTCGACACCTTATTAAAAATTTTTACTTAAAAAGACAAAAACATACTCACAAACCTGAAGAGTAAAATCGCATGTCAAAATCAACTCCTATGTGGAGGAGGACACGTCCTTGTGTTTGGACCGCTAATGCGTTTCGGGAGACATGCTCCCTTTATCAGAGCTAGTCCATCATTCTAAGGGCTCTACATTTATACTGACCAAGCAGGTGTGGGCCCCTCCCTTTCCGCCATGCACACTGGGCGGAGCTGAGTGCAGATAGGGTGTAGGGCGCCCCGCCTGTATTGATCACAACCCAAAGCTGTGGGCAATTAGCCATAACATGCAGAATACCATCTCTAAACGCACAACACACTGAACCTTGAAGCTGATGGGCTATAGCAGCAGAAGACCACATCGGGTGCCACTCCTGTCAGCTATGAACAGGAAACTGAGGCTACAATTCACACAGGCTCACCAAAATTAGACAATAGAAGATTGGAAAAAAAGTCCCTGGTCTGAGGAGTCTCAATTTCAGCTGCGACATTCAGATGGTAGGGTCAGAATTTGGCGCAAACAACATGAAAGGGTGGATCCATCCTGCCCTGTATTACCAGTTCAGACTTGTCGTGTAATGGTGTGGGGGATATTTTCTTGGCGAACTTTGGGTACCTTAGTACCAAATGAGCATAGTTTTAACACTACGGCCTACCTGAGTATTGTTGCTGACCATGTTCATTACTTAATGACTACAGTGTACCCACCTTCTGATGGCTCCTTCCAGCAGGATAATGCACCGTGTCACAAAGCTCAAATCATCTCACCACTGGTTTCTTGAACATGACAATGAGGTCACTGTACTCCAATGGCCTCCACAGTCACCAGATCTCAATCCAATCCAATAGAGCAACTTTGGGATGTGGTGGAACGGGAGATTCACATCATGGATGTGCAGCCAACAAATCTGCAGCAACTGCGTGATGCTATCATGTCAATATGGACCAAATTCTCTTAGGATAGTTTCCAAAACTTGTTGAATCTATGTCATGAAGAATTAAGGCAGTTCTGAAGGCACAAGGGGGTCCAACCCTGTACTAGCTTGGTTTACCTAATAAAGTGGCCAGTGAGTGTAGATTATATATGTGTAATAGAAGAATAATTTTATTCTTTTAGAGGATACTTTAGACACATTTTGGGATAGGTGGAAAGACTGGTTGTCATTCAAGAGTTCTGAGATTAGTTCTTATTTCTAAGAACTATTTTGTGAATAAGACTATAACCATGAAATACGATCACAATGGTACCTGGGTAAACATATGCATTGTGGCCCTTTAAGTTTGCAGAGTGGATAAGGCTGTGCCTGACTTGGGTCGATAAGCTTTGAATGGTGGTGGGATAGCAATACTTAAGAGATACATTTATGTACTGAAGAAGAGAAGGAAGAAAAAGAGATATTACATATAGTTACATAGTTACATAGTAGTTGAGGTTGAATAAAGACATCAGTCCATCCAGTTCAACCTGTACAGGTGTGTGTGTGTCAGTGGCCTGCTCATTTCCCATAACCCTGAATGTTGTGATCTGTGAGATGCACATCCAAGAGTCTTTTAAAATTATCCATACTCCCTGCAGTTACCACCAATTGTGGAAGAGAGTTCCACATTCTCACCACCCTTACAGTGAAGAACCCCTTACACAGCTTAAGGTTAAACCGCCTCTCATTGTGTGGCCACGTGTCTTCTTGCACTCCTTGGGACTAGTTTTCTACCTATGCTAGGATCACCATTGAGGTATTTGTAAATCGCTATCATGTCCCCTCTCAGGCATCTCCTCTCCAAGGAGAATAAATTAAGCGCTTGTAATCGCTCCTCATAATTAAGGTCCTCCAATCCCCTTATTAGTTTAGTTGCCCTTCTTTGGACTCTGGATATTGATATATGATTTATGGTTGCTTATCCACTTGCCGCCCGCCCACCGTCAAATGACAACGGTGCAGTGCGGCTCTTGTTCTGGGACAGCGTCACATGACGGCGCCCCAGAACGGCCTCTCTCGCATGCCCGCGGGGGCAAGCAGTGCGGCGATCGTGGCCGGGCCGTGTTGCTAGGACACGCAAGACCCCGATCTTGGTAAAGAGCCAATGACGTGGCTCTTTACCCATGTGATTGGCTGTGTCCAATCACAGCCGGTCACATGTAAATGAGGAAGTGCCATTTATCGGCTCTCCTCGCCTCACACTGTCAGAGTGTGTGGCGAGGAGAGTCGATCAGCGGCTCCTCCTCAAAGGGGAGTCTAGGACAGGTAATCAGGGCACTGATTATCAGTGCCCTGATTACAAAAAAAGCAAAAAAACAGTGCCCATCAGTGCCCACAAATAGTGCCCACCATCAGTGCCTGCTCATCTGTGCTGCCCATCAGTGTCCATCAGTCCTGTTCGTCAGTGCCTCCCTTCAGTGCCCATCAGTGCCACCTGTCAGTGCCCATCAATGTCGCCTATCAGTGCCCATCAGTGCGGCATATTAGTACCTCCTCATCAGTGCCCATAAGTGCCACCTCATCAGTGCAGCCTATCAGTGCCGCCTCATCAGCGCACATCAGTGAAGGAGAAAAATTACCTATTTTCAAAATTTACTGACAGAAAATAGAAAAAACTTTTTTTTTCTTAAGTAAGAAATAAAAAACACAGCGGTGATTAAATACCATCAAAAGAAAGCTCTATTTGTGTGAAAAAAATGATAACAATTTCATATGGGTACAGTGTTGCATGACCACGCAATTGTTATTCAAAGTGCGACAGCGCTGAAAGCTAAAAATTGGCAGGAAGGGGGTGAAAGGGCCCTGTATTGAAGTGGTTAATAAAGAACCATATTATTTTTACACTGCTCAAAAAAATTAAAGGAACACTTCTTAATCAGAGTATAGCATCAAGTCAATTAAACTCCTGGGATGTTGATCTGGTCAGTTAGGTAGCGGAGGGGGTTGTTAATCAGTTTTAGCTGCTTTGGTGGTCATAAAATTAACAACAGGTGCACTAGATAGGCAACAATGAGCCAACCTCCAAAACAGGGATGTTTTTACAGGTAGAGGCTAGGGACATTTTTTCCCTACTCATCTTTTCTGACTGTTTTTCACTAGTTTTGCATTTGGCTAGGGTCAGTGTCACTTCTGGTAGCATGAGGCAATGCCTGGACCCTATAGAGGTTGCACAGGCATTCCAACTCCTCCAGTATGGCACATCAATACGTGCCATTGCCGGAAGGTTTTCTGTGTCTCCCACCACAGTCTCAGGAGCATGGAGGAGATTCCAGGAGACAGGCAGTTACTCTAGGAGAGCTGGACAGGGCCGTAGAAGGTCTTTAACCCATCAGCAGGACCCGTATCTGTTTCTATGTGCAAGGTGGAACAAGATGAGCACTGCCAGAGCCCTACAAAATAACCTCCAGCAGGCCACTGGTGTGAATGTCTCTGACCAAACAATCAGAAACAGACTTCATGAGGGTGGCCAGATGGCCTGTTGTCCTCTACTGGGCCCTGTGCTCACTACCCGTCTTGGCGGAGGTCAATTAGCATTTGCTATTAACCACTCAAGCCCCGGCGGCTTTTCCTGCTCAATGACCAGGCCCTATTTTGCGATTCGGCACTGCGTGACTTTAACGGACAATTGCGTGCTTTTGGTGGAATTTGATCACCTGTGCAATTTTTTTTTTTTGCTCTATAAACAAAAAAAGAGTCAATTTTGAAAAAATAACAATATTTTTCACATTTTTATATATGAAATTCCCCCAAAAAAATGTAAAAATCAAAATTTTTACATTTTGACACTTTTGGGGGTACCAATGACATTACTACAGTAATCAGTGCTATACATAGGCACTGTTACTGTAAAAATGACACTGGCAGGGAAGGGGTTAACTTAATTAGTGATGCAGTGGCTAAGTGTGTCCCTAGGGGCGTGCTTCTTACTGTACAGGGATGTGGCTTTTCATGTAACCACAGAGATATACTATCCTACATAGCAGGACCGTATGATCTCTGCAGTTACACCAGGGAGAATGACAGGCGGCTTTGTTTACATTAGCTGCCTGCCTTTCTCCCTCTGTAACTGACGATCGCGAGTGACCAGAGGAAATTGGGTCTGCCGGTCACTCGCGCGGAGGTGTCCGTGAATGAGCGGGGGTGGGAGCGCGCCTCCGTCGGCGCGCGCTCGCCCCTATTGGCTCACAGGCGAGTGACGTACCCATACGTCACTTTGCCTGCACGGGGCTGACCGCCGCAGAATATGTACTTGCGGCGGTCGGCAAGCAGTTAAAAAAAAAAAACAATAAAAATGACAGAAATCTTTCCCTTAGTAAGCGCAATAACTTTTGCGCAAACCAATCAAAATACGCTTATTGCGTTTTTTTTTTACCAAAACAAATTGGCCTAAAATGTTCAAAAATTTTGGAAGGCTTCTGTGTTTACAAGTGACAGTGGTGAGCGGAGAGTGGAGGGCAAGAGCCACTGGTGCACGGGACGCATGAAATGGCCCGACGGACTGGATTCGGCCCGCGGGCCTTGTGTTTGACACATGTGGGTTATACATTTGGCACAGGATGGTTATTTATAAAATTATATTTTGAGTTATTTTACTAAGGCTGGGTTTGCACCAGTGTGAATCCGGCCTAAGAGTATTCATCAAGCCCTCCATTCTCCTAGCTTTATCAGACCCAGTCATAACATCCTACTGGATGAGAATAAATAACAATGCATGATGAGTCACACATACAATTTGTGACACTTAGGATAAAACTTTTCTTTAATCATAAAGATTCTATTCAGAAATTATGAACTGCAGTAACCATAATAAATCAATTTTTGTCTGAGAATAACAGCTTAAAAAAAAAAAAGCCATTCACTTCGTTCTGTGTTTATCATTCATGAACATTAGGCCTTAGACAGTGTCTAACTGGTAGTGCTTTATTGCTTAGTGTCCCACATTCTGTGGAGTATTCCTACAAATGAAATACTCTATTAATAAGGATCACACATCTCTCTCTGTGCCTCGACTTCCCGCAGCCCGTGAGCTGCTATTGTAAGCGAGACACACATCCTGGCCTGACAAAGGACGCAGTGTACAACAGGGCGGAAGCTGCTCTTCCTTCCGCAGGTCATTCTGACCTTGTGGGTTCTGCAGTCAGATGTTCCCTTCATTAGGCATAGAAGAAGAGTTTATTCCAAGGAAAGAGAGGTACACGTTTCAGCAACATAGTATTGACAAAGCTAAAGTAATATTTAGTACAACCACAATGTCACATGCCAGCTGTTTCTATTTTAAATACAGTCCACATTGTTAATGTGTATAATTGCCAATATTAAAATATTAAAAATCACATGCTGTACTATGTATTGATCTTATCAAGGGTTTAAAAGCGGATAATAAGAAATTTTATCTTGTAATAATTTTGGGTCATTTATATACACTTGTGTAATAGAAAGTAAACGGGGCAGAGGTACACACGAAATACTGAAGCCTAACTTTTTCTGTATAGAAGACCATGTTAATGAATTACCTGTAGAGAAATATCCACCATTTTGCAAATGTAAATAACCTTACCGCTTTAGTCATAACACATGTAAATGTGACTACTAAGTGCCACCATATAGTCAGATAAGATTATGTTCATCAGGATTTGGATCATGCCGTTTATTCCCATACCTATATTGCTGCCAGATTTACAAAGAATAAATATTGCTAAAGTCTTGAAAATGTCTATTAACCACTTAAGCCCCGGAAGATTTTACCCCCTTCCTGACCAGGGCCTATTTTGTGATTTGGCACTGCGTGACTTTAACGTACAATTGCGCGGTCGTGCGACGCTGTACCTAATTAAATTTGACTTCCTTTTTTTCCCATAAACAGAGCTTTCTTTTGGTGGTATTTGATCACCTGTGCGATTTTTTGATCATGCGCTATAAACAAAAAAAGAGGGTAAATTTTGCAAAAATAACAATATTTTTCACATTTTTTTTATATGAAATTCCCCCCAAAAAAATGTAATAATCAAATTTTTTTAACATTTTAGGCCAATTTGTTTTATGCTACACATTTTTGGTAGAAAAAAAATCGCAAAAAGCGTATTTTGATTGGTTTGCGCAAAAGTTATTGCGTTTACTAACTAAGGGAGAGATTTTTGTCATTTTTGTCGTTTTTTTTTTTAACGCGTAATGGCGGCGATCTGCAATTTTTTTTTGCGGGACTGCGACATTGCGGCGGACAGATCGGACCCTTGACTGACATTTTTGACACTTTTGGGGTTACCAGTGACATTACTACACTAATCAGTGCTATACATATGCACTGGTTCTGTAAAATGACACTGGTAGTGAAGCGGTTAACTTTATTTGAGAGGGAGGGGTGGTGTGTGTCCCTAGGGGCGTGATTCTTACTGTGATTGGCTGTGGCTTGAGGTGTAGGAACAGTGATCAACGGTCCTACATAGTTTACTAACTAAGGGAAAGATTTTTGTCATTTTTGTTGTTTTTTTTTTAACGCGTAATGGCGGCGATCTGCAAATTTTTTTGCGGGACTGCGACATTGCGGCGGACAGATCACACCCTTGACTGACATTTTTTACACTTTTGGGGTTACCAGTGACATTAATACAGTAATCAGTGCTATACATATGCACTGTTATTGTAAAATGACACTGGCAGTGAAGGGGTTAACTTTTTTTTTGAGAGGGAGAGGTTGTGTGTGTCCCTAGGGGCGTGATTCTAATTGTGATTGGCTGTGGCTTGAGGTGTACGAACAGTGATCAACGGTCCTACATAGTAGAACCGTATGATCACTGTTCATACACAGGGGAGAATGACAGGCGGCTTGTTTACATCAGCCGCCTGCCTTTCTCCCGCTCTAACGGGCGATCGCGAGTGCCCGGCGGACATCGATCGATGTGACCGAACGGGAGCGGAAGCGCGCCTACGGCGGCGCGCGCTCGCTTCCCAGAGCCTTTACAGGCTAGTGACGTACCCATACGTCACTTTGCCTGCGAGGGGCTGACTGCCGCAGTATATGTACTTGCGGCGGTCGGCAAGTGGTTAAAGCGGTATTAAACCTAAAAAACAAAAATATAATAGAATGCAGCTTACCAATCTTTAGATGCGGTGGCTGCATCCCCCCCCCCCCTCTGTTTTCGCCTGGTGACCTGTCCAGTAACACACCTCCTATATTAGAGTGCCCACACTATGGATGAAAGTCCAAAGGGGGCATCCAATACTTTGCATGTGTAATAGATTTATTTTACAATAGATTACTTTTAAATTATCGCTGGGCTTTAGTACAGCATCTGCAACAGTTCAATCTAATTCATTACAAATTTTAAACATTTATTTTTTATTTTTTAGGTAATTTGATTTTATATCCAGAGATACCAGGCCTGAATTGACCAGTGAAAGTAGCAGCCATAACATATCTAAGAGCTATAGGAAATAATATTCTTAAAAAATACAGACAACGCCCTCTACATCAATGGCCAGTGACAAAACAGTTTCATAGTAAAGTTTATGAGCTTGTTTTTGGTTTGTTTGCAGTACCACACTGTATTGTCTTAAAAGTTTTATAAAATGTCAAAACAGAATGCCCAAATGCACTTCAAAACCACATTCCTGTGACAAGGCAGTTTACATCCTGAAAAAAAATGTTTAATTTCAGAGTTAATAGCCACACATATAATACAGTGCAGTGGCGGGTGGTGCATATAAGGGGCGCAGGGGCGCGGCCCCCCCTATCCATGCGTCTGGCCCCCTAATCTACATGCAGGGCGCCGGACGCATGGATTTCAATGGGGCTTTTTTTTTTAACCATGGGACTAGAGCCAGAGGCTCTCACAGGCTAAAAAAAGGGTGGGCTCAGGACGCAGAGCACTGCGCCCCGAGCCCACCCAGTTGTGTGACAATAGCAAATGAAAATTCGCTATTGTCACACGGACCCTCCTCCTGGCCAATCAGGAAGCGGGTCTTGAGACCCGTTTCCTGATTGGCCCAAAAAGAGAAGCCATGCCATTGGGCATGGAGGAGGAGGGAGGAGATGCAGACAGGGGGAAGAAGCCGAAGCCGCCTCTGCCTGCTGCTGCAGATATCCAGGCAGGGTGAGTGAGGGGAGGGGGGGTCCTGTCCCGTGTCCTGTCTCCTGTCTCGCTGTGGTCCGGGGGGGTATGGTGTTCGGCCTAGTGTGGTCCAGGGGGGTATGGTGCGGTCCGTCTGACGCCCCCCCCCCCCCCCCCGGCCCATGGAGCACCAGTCACCACTGATACAGTGGCTGCAGAGTATGTAAGCAGCTCTATTAGTCTGCAATGTAAGAGGGAGATGAGGCAGTTTTTGCCACAAAATAAAAATGTATGGAATATTATATTTCAAAGACAATAGCCACAAATATTGTTCTGTTGCTGCTGCACAGTATGTAAGCAACTTGAATAGGCCACAATGTGAGAGGGAGAAATAAGGCAGTTTTTATCATTAACTAAAACTAGCGAGCAGAAAGACAACAACTTCAAATATGAAGCCCTGGAATAGGCTGCAAACACAGAAGACACAGAGCATGATTTACCCTGTAGCAAGGATTAGAAATTTCACAACTAAGGCCCAGCTGTAGAAACATTATGTCTGGCACCTTTATAGTGCCAGAGCACCAGAATAGAGCAGGAGTGGTTGCAGGATCTGATAAGGGTGGAAGGCCAGCAGAGGTGGCAGAAGCTGGTAATGGTGGCAGAAGCATGGGGTTTGGGAGGGGTAAAACAATTCCTTTTAAGCGTGCCCCAATTCTTCCTCCTTTCCAGCAACCAACCCTCCTCCTTCTCCTCCTCAAAGGGTCCTTCAGGCCCTAAAACTGCAGAAAGTCATCCTCTTCTTCCTGGTTTTGTGCTTCCAGCGCCCAAATCTATTAAACTACATAATGTATGCTCCAGCAGGAACTCCAGGGGGATCGTGTTGCTAATCCCAGCCACATTGCAGCTTACTACTCTGGTCACCTCTTCAAGGATGTTTCAATGGTTTGTTTAAAAACACAACCAAGTTAGCAACAAAGATACAAGAGAAGGAGTTCAAACTAATAACAACTAGGTGGAAAAGGTGCACCTCTGCTCTTCACCTATTTTACCGTGTTTGTCCCTGACACCGGTTGGTGGTGTTGCACCTTCAGAGGCACTATGCTTCATATCTGGTGGGACTGCCCTCCAATCTGGACATTCTGGTCACTTATCTTTGACCTATATTGCAAACTCATGTCCATCCACATACCAAAATCTCCCATCATTGCTCAGCTCTCCATGATCCCTGGACCCCTCAAGTCCACCAAAAAAGGCGTCCTCAGGCATTTTCTAGCCTCAGCCAGGACTGTCATTCCCCACTATTGCAATATAACCGCTATACCTTCAATAGGCAACGGAACTTGATTCCATCAGAGACCTGGAACATATGCTGTCGCAGGAGAATGCAGGGAATTACTCCCTCACCCTCCAACTAGCCATAATGGAGTACCCCCCTCTTTTCCTTGCCTCTTCATACCCCATACTGCTCTCTCTCTCTCCTCACACGCCCTTTTCCCCGCTTCATTTCTTCTTCCTTAATCGTCTGCTACGCACTACCCTAATTTTGCTAATTGGCTATATACTATACAGTAGGGATGGGCCAAACGACTCCCTCTTCGGTTTGCACCAGAACTTTCGAACATCATGAAAGTTCGGAACCGAATAAGGAACCCCATTGAAGTATGGGATCCGAACTGGAAAAATCAAAAGTGCCCATTTTGAAGAGTTATATGCAAGTAATTTGCCATACAGTGGTTATGGGGGTCCAGGTACTGCCATGGGGGACATGTATCAATAAAACAAAGTTTGTAAAAAACGTCACTTTTAAATGAGCAGTGATTTACTGATGCTTAAAGTGAAAGCTTTAAAATGAGAAATAACAATAAAATTAAAAATTCCTTTCAATATAGTGCCTGGGGGTCCCCTTAGTCTACCTGTAAAGTGGCACATCTGTACTGTGTATAGAAGCTGCTGCAGAAATAGCCAGTTTGTATGATGAAGCCACAATGTAGTGCAATAGGAACAAGATTAGAGATTTTTTGGATAGATTCTGGTGTCTCTTCCACAAACTTTGGAAAAATTGGTCTGTGTGTGTCGAAGTTGCCTTCACACCATAACTCTATAGAGAACTGCCTTGCTGTCAAAAATTAAAAAAACATTTTTTTTAATGATTTGCACCTGTCAAATAGGTGTTGAAAAATTGGTCTTTGGGTGTCTGTGGCACCTTCACACCGTAACCCTATAGAGGTACTCTTGATGATAGCAAGAATTGGCTTTGTTGTCAAAAACTGAAATGATATGCACCTGTCAAATAGGTGCGGATAAATTGGTCTTTGGGTGTTAATTGTGCCAATGAAATCCACACCAAAACAATTCTTCCAGATGAAATCAACACCCACAACACTAGGCAGCCTAGAAGTCTTGCAGAGATTCCACATACCGAAAACACTTAATCAGTGACATCGGTATCAGGGGCTTCATAGCTGCTAGTTATCCAGGACTGATTCATTTTGATAAATGGGAGATGGTCCACGGAGCCTGTGGACAGGCGTGTTCTATTATCAGTAACAAAGTCTCCAGCAGCACTGAATGCCCGTTCTGAAAGCATGCTGGATGCAGGGCAGCCCAGCAGCTCTATTGGTATCATCAACTGGAAAGCTCTTCATCTCAGTTCTTGCCCATGGATAATCGGCCACCATATGATGCAGACGCTGCCCATGTAATGTGAAAGCCGAGAGCCCTGGACAGCATGGACTAAAAAATCGGAAAAATGCATCACTTAGGCGGCCCCCTTCTCCACCACTCCTCTCTTGACCAACAGAAGCCTCAAAACTACATTTTCCATAACACTGTAACCTACCAGAGTCGGTAAGAGCATTAGATAAACTCCTCTTTAAAGTGTCCTCAAGAGATTTCATCATCTGCACCCTCTGCTGGGACAGGAGTTCTGAGACTTTCTCCTTGTAACGGTGGTCAAGGATGGTTACGAACCAATAGCGATCCTTCTCCTTGATGCCACTAATTCTTGGGTCCTTCGTTGGCTTGGGAGTCCATGCACCGCAAGTTTGAGGAGGTATGAGAAGCAGACTCCTCAGGGTCACTAAGGATTACAGTATCTGGAACTGCCTCCACCCAGCCATGTACTACTCCCAAGGGATCTGGGGATGGAAAACTATCTGTTGAGGGTTGACGTATGTCTTCCTCTGCTTCAATGCCTCCAAAACTGCCAGAAACCTCCTCCTCCCTCTCCTCTTGTGCGTTCTATGGCGTAGGAAGAATGGTGTCTGCATAAATTGGGCCTTGAGAGGAAAGGCAGTTCTCCTCTTCCTCCTGCTGCTCTGCCTCGAGTGCCCTGTCCATAATGCCACACAGAGTCTGCTACAGCAAGAACACAACAGGGATTGTGTCACTGATACATGCAATGTTACAGCTCACCATCCTTGTGGTCTCCTCAAATGGTGACAGTACAGTGCATGCATCCTTTATCAGCAGCCAATGGCGTGGGGAAAAAAAGCAGAGTCAACCTGAGGCTATCGTTGTGCCATATTCACACAGGTACTCCTTGACGGCCTTCTCCTGCATGTACAGCTGCTGCAGCATTGCCAAAGTCGAGTTCCACCTGGCGGGCATGTCACAAATCAGGCGGTTTACAGGCAGGTGGAATTCCCGCTGAATTTCAGCCAACCGAGCACTGGCTGTGTATGACCGCCTGAAATGGCTACAGACTCTTCTGGCCTGCTTTAGCAGATCTTCCAAGCCTGTCTACCTATTTAGGAAATGCTGCACTACCAAATTGAGGACATGTGCCAGGCATGGCACATGTGTCAACTTTCCCTGTCTAAAGGGGGACTGGAGGTTTGTGCCTTCCTTTGGATCAGGGTTTCTCAACCAGGGTTCCACCAGAGGTAGCTAGGGGTTCCTTGAGCAATGAGCAGTTTCTGCCTCACAGATAAGTTCCCAATGACACCATTGATCTTTTTAGCTATCTGTAAGAGGGGAATTCTTTCCAATGACCACATGTGTAAGGATTATTCTCCCCATTGACCATCACACTAATGTGTCATGAGTTGTAGAAATAGTCAATTTTATCAGGGGTTCCCTGAGACCGAAAAGTTATTTCAGGAGATCCCTGAGACTGGAAAGTTATTTCAGGGGTTCCTCTGTGTTGAAAAGGTTGAGAAAGGCTGCTCTGGATCAACAGCGGGTATAGGATTGTGTATATGGGATTGTAAGGTTGTGTTTTCTTTACTGTTTTTTGTTTTTTAGTGGTTGAGCCAGATGGACTTGTGTCTTTTTTCAACCTGACATAGGGCCCTTTCACACGGGCGCTCCGTATGTCTGCAAATCATCCTATTTTTTTGCGGATGATTTACGGACATAATGTAAGTCAATGGCATTGCGGATGTCAGCGGAATACCATCCGCTGACATCCGATTTTCTTCCTTTCAGTTCTGTTCCGTTTTTTGGAACGGAACAGAACCCTATTTTTCCTCCGTTCAAAAAACCCTGAGATAGTAATGCTTCTTCTCTGATATTTTTCAACTGCCATCATTTGTACTCATCAGTGTTTAATGTGTATAATTCACCACTTTGTATGTAGTATACTCTACAACATATGCTCCATTTACACCCCTTGTATCTCTACTTTCTGTTTAAAAAAAACCTTAATAAAATAAGACAACTAAAAACACAACCAAATCTCTAGTTTACAATCTGCTTTTAATCACAGAATGTTCATGTATGGAAACATTGCAAGAAATGACAAACAATATCCAGCATTAACACAGAGCTACACAAACAATGGTAAAAGGAAGTAACAGCGAATATTTTCTGCCTGATCTATAAACTGACCTCTGACATCACATGCCCTTGTTTACTGATAATGACAACTGCTGTTTGCATGCCTTTTGCCCCAGTCACAGGTGATGACAGAATGATGTGTGCACAAGCCACACCCAGACTGGCTCTAATGGAATATGAATACCGGCATGGACATACATAATACATATATAGCATTGAGTCAGCCTCATTCCTAAATGTAAGATCACCCATTCATTCTTCAGCTATAATGAGTCAGACTTTACCAAAACATCACTGAAAGCAAATCTCCATTTACACATTATTGTTTTTTGGCCTTAATAACAAGTAAAGGTAATTGTGCTGCTCTTTGTTATTCCACAGACTACTGGATCACATTTGTTGAACAGTGATGTGTTAAAGCTGATCTCCAGCCAGCACTAATGCAACACTTACACGGTCAATTAGGAACACACAGCAGATTCCTGCTGCAAGAATCAGCACATTCCTGCGGCAGGAATCACAAGTGTATACAAGCAGCTGCGGCCAGAAAGTCTGTAAAAATGAAAGACAGATGATCGGCTCTGGACGCAATTTTTCTGCATCTAGGGCCAATCATTTGCCCCTAACCACAGGTAATTGCTCCATGTGCGATTACATGCTGACAGATGCAGCTGCTGTCAGCCGGTCATTCATTACCTGGCCCTAGCTGTTTGCATGCACCTGTGATTCCTGTCCACTGCTCCATTAACCCCTTGGCACCTAAGCCTTTTTCTGACATATATTGCTTACAAATTAAAATCAGTATTTTTGGTAGAAAATCCCCTAACATTATATATAATTAGCAGAGACCCTAGAGAATAAAATGGCAATCATTGCAATATTTTATGTGAAACGGTATTTGCGCAGCGGTCTTTCAAATGCAATTTTTTGTAAAGAAATACACTTTCATGAATTAAAAAAATCAAAACAGTATAGTTAGCCCAATTTTTTTGTATATTGCGAAAGATGATGTCATGCCGAGTAAATAGATACCTAACATGTCATGCTTTATGTAGCAATATTGATATGGTTCTGCCATTATTACCGGTAACACTTCCAACACATTTAAGTTGAAAACCCAAGTGTGAGAGCTGAGACAATGACCATTCTGGCATCTTTGGTTTGTTTATTTATTTTGTAATGGGGATGGGAGAAGGGAATGAGTGGGATACTCCTCTGGCTCGACTAGGTTCAACTGGGACACTGTACAGAAAAATGCCCGTTAGCGCTGTCTTGACTCCAGCTGAATGCCGGCCAAGGATCCCTGGCGCTTGAAGATACTGTTCTGCTGAACTGTGCTGAAACTTCGACTTTAATACTCAGATTTACTCAGAAGATCCAGGACTGTAAGACATTTGACTCCTGACACTGTTTAGCTCAAAAGTCCTGTAAACAGCTCCCTCCAGCCCTTCACTGACTGAGGTAGCTCTTTGTGACTGCTTGTACTGCTGCAACTCTTAACACTGTACACTTAACTCTTCAGGGCCCAACCGCTGGCGCCCCCTCTACACTACAGAGTCCTCTCACTAGGCGCCCCCTCTCACACTTCAGGGTCCTCTCGCTAGGCACCCCCTCTAACACTTCAGGGTCCTCTCACTAGGCGCCCCCCTTGACACTAGCTGGCTCCTGGATCCCTGGGACCTTCACTGGAGTGGTCCCCTCTACACTTCAGGCAGAACCTCAGGGACAATTCACAGTACTCACGAACTTGGCATACTTTCCTGGAACTGAACCCCTCTATCTCCTCGGCACACCAGATCCTCTCTGCAGCTCAGCTCTCTCTGGACTCTCAGGCAGCCACCCGAGACACCCGATCCTTCTGACATGAGGAGAGACAGCCGTACCCTCCCTCCTGGGACTCTTCTTCCCGCCAAAAACGCTGCATCTGTAACGCTCCGGCGTTTGTTTAGTGAACTGGATTTGCAGCTGCAGAATTTCCACTCAGTAGTCGTGTAGAGATGTGTTGAATTACCATATCCAACTCTCCAGACTCATCATTGTGGCCCAGCCTGCCTCAGCATGCAAATATACAGACACTCAGATAAGATGTTCCTGGAGTGATAGGTTGTATACGATAGTATAGAGGTGATGTGCTGAAAGGACAGGCGTGAGTAGTGATAGCAATGATAGGCACTCAATAGTAATGTTCAGGAGTGTTAGCAGATGGTGATAGATAGTATGCAGATAGGTTAGTAATCATGTACAAATAACAGGTGGTAGGGGACAGCAGATGAAGTGTACAGGAATTGCTAACTCAGTGCAAGGATATAGATGGTAGTAGACTCAAGAGCTAGCAATCTATGTAACAGTGCAGATGATAGAAATAGTAATGCATAGATAGCAACAGTCTTTAGTATGCAAGAGTAGATAGTGTAAGTTGATAGGAAGGAATCCCCTGTGGGGTACTTATCACTAGTTGGTTTAGAGAGATGAGGGGTCCGGTAATGAGATAAGGATCAGGTAGCGAGATACAGGATCAGTAGCGAGATACAGGATCAAGTAGCGAGACTCCGGTCTATCCAGATACTGGGGAAATAGCTGGAGGCTTCGGCAGCGTCAGACAAGGCTGTATAACAAGCGGTTTGCACGAACACCTTGTGAGTGAAAGCCGGCGATTGAAATAGCCGCTCAGAGCGGCGCCTAGTGATGACGTCATGAGAGTTAAAGGGACAGGTAGCTATATGCGGAAGAAATGGGCTGGAAGGGTACCGAAGGTACCAGAATCTTACAGCATCATGCGTTCCCCTCAAATTTATACCCACTCCCAGAATCCTCTGCGGCAGAATCTGCCTTCTGGGGTAGATACAGGCCTGAATGAACCACTGATTGGGTTTCCTCCACTGCCCAATGAGCATCCTCTCATTGAGCCAGTGGGGAGACTCCCCTCTCAGCAGCCACACCTGGGAGACATGACAGCCCAGCTGAAAATTATAACCCTGCTGTTAGGCAGCCAAGACCCACTATGCTTTTACCTAGCACCTACCTTGTAGGGTGCTACATTTAAAATTGTGATCACTCATGGAATGGCGACAAACGACAGTACTTAAAAATCTCCATAGGCGTTGATTTAAAAAATGTTAATAGTTATCGGTTTAGAGTTATAGAGGAGACCTTGTGCTAGAATTAGTGCTCTCACCTCTAACGATTGCGGCAATGCCTCACATAAGTGGTTTAAACACTGTTTACATATGCGGGTGCGATTTGCATATGGGTTCGTTTCTGCGCATGAGCACGAAGGGACTGGGCGCTTTAAATTTTTATTTTTTTTAATTATTTTTTTTTTTTACACTGTCCATTTATAAAAAAAATGTAATCACTTTTATTGCTGTCACAAGGAATGT
Organism: Pelophylax lessonae; assembly: GCF_965119305.1. Taxonomy (NCBI): domain Eukaryota; kingdom Metazoa; phylum Chordata; class Amphibia; order Anura; family Ranidae; genus Pelophylax; species Pelophylax lessonae. The sequence goes on from NC_138768.1 coordinate 520,127,584, forward strand.
AAACATCCCTTGTGACAGCAATAGGCAGTGACAGGTACTTTTTCTGGAAGGACTCGAGGTCGGGAGACCCAGGCGAGTCGCGGAAGGGGATGTCCACTCCCGCTCCTTGTAATTATAATCGAGCAGCTGCTAAGCCGCATCAGTTGTCATTACAAGAAAACCTACTGTCGGCTCTAAACAACAGTACCGGAGTAATGCCTCTAGCTGCAGGCATCACCCCGGTACAACCCCCTGAAACAATGCATGAACAGCCCCCCACAGCAAGGAATTAAATCACTGATCTTTAGTTAAAGGTAAATATTTCTGCTTATTCCTTACTCTCTAGAACCGGGGTCTCCAAACTACGGTACGGGGGGCCGGGTGTGGCCCTTTGCTTGCCTTTATCTGGCCCTTGGGGCACTTTTTCCTCCACTGATACAAGACACTATTCCCTCCACTGAAACCAACAATGGGGCAATATTTCTGCTACTGACATCAACAATGAGGCACTATTTCTCCCATTGACGCCAATGATGGGGCACTAATCTTCAAACTGACACCAACAATGGGACACTATTATTCCCACTGACCTCAATGATGGGGCACTATTAATCCCACTGACACCAACTATAGAGCATTAATTCCCCCACTGAAACCAACAATAGGGCAGTATTCCTCCCACTGAAACCAATGATGGAGCACTATTCCTCCCACTGATCGCAATGACAGGGCACTATTCTTCCAACTGACTCCAATGATGGGGCACTATTCCTCCCACTGATCGCAATGACGGGGCACTATTCTTCCAACTGATACAAATGATGGGGCACTATTTCTTCCCACTAATGCCAATGATGGGGCATTATTACTCAAACTGGCACCAATGATGGGGCACTATTCCTCCCACTGATACCAATGATGGGACACTATTCCTCCCACTGATCGCAATGACGGGGCACTATTCTTACAACTGACACCAATGATGGGGCACTATTTCTTCCCACTAATTCCAATGATGGGGCACTATTTCTTCCCACTGATGCCAATGATGGGGCACCATTAATCAAACTGGCACCAATGATGGAGGACTATTCCGCCCACAGACACCAATGACGGAGCACTATTTCTCCCACTGACACCAGTGATAAAGCACTAATTCTCCCTCTAATACCAAAGATGCATTGTTCAATCCCACTGACACCAGGATAATTTCAACTCTCAATGGTCACAGTCTGGCCTCCTTAAAGTCTGGAGGACAGTAAACTGGCCCTTTGTTTAGAAATGTTTGGAGACCCCCTACTCTAGAATAAAACAAGCATTTATCACTTGCTAGTGCTGATTGGAGTTCAGCTTTACCTAATGAAAACCAGTATTGAGACATGGATCCTGCCACCCCAGGACTTTCCTTCTGAAAACTGCTATACTGACATTCTCTAGATCAGCAATTAAGTATTTTAAAGCATTGTTCCAGTCATTTTTTGCTTATTAAAAGTAAGCAGCCACAAAAAGTGTAGCTGCTGATAATAAACAGCCACTGTGTACTCACCCCAGCTGTGTTCGCCCCGTGTCCTCCCTTGGCGGCTCTAGCAGTTCTACTATGGGCACCTGGCTGTGACAGCTCGCAGCTTCACAGCCGGGTGCCCACTGTCCATGTGTGAGCGGCGCTGCGCTCTGTGACTGGCCTCAAAGTCTTCTAGGACCTGTCATGTGTGCCTAAGGTGACGGAAGGGAAGTGGGAGCAGAAACCTGTCAAAATGGGGTACCTGCTCCCCTCTTCCCGAAAAGCACAGTTTCACAAACAGGACCCGGAGAGGCCTTAAAGCTTATAGGCCTAAAAGCCTTAAAAAATGGCAGTTTATTTCAAGTGTTACTAAACCAAGGACCCTGCATTCACTATATCCGGACTCCCACAGTACACAGCACATGGAAATGCAATCATTTTAGTAAATATGAACTGCTAAATAACTTTTCTCATCAGCAGTATATAGCAGTTTTGTATTTTATCAGTGCCTGGTTAAAGCATGTAGGAGGAGTTTATTATACTGCACTGGCTGTTCTATCAGGATGCAAGATCCATGACCCTCTCCATGGACAGTGCTGATTGGCCCTGCGCTGATCACATGCACTCTCCCAAAGAAAAAAAAAAACTCTTCAGCAATATACACCAAACTTAGCATGTGCAAGCTGACTCCACTTTGTCTTATCCAGACATGTTTTGGGGACAATGCAAGAAGGAGAGAATCTGTGCATACAGGATCAAACAGCCTTTTTACACAATGCAGAGGATTAACCCCTTAGGTTCCACAGTAAGTATAACAAGCAAGCTTTACTGCATATACAGACTGATTTTACTGTTGTGGGTTTAGTAAAAATTTAAGTGAAGTCAGGCTTATTTTAATTTGAAACATTATTTGGTTTAGAATAAAATCTCTCCAGATCACTTATGCACATTGCCAATTTATACTTGCTACTGCCAGTTTTGCAATATTGAGAGAGGTCATTGTAATCTCCTGCGAACTTAAGGATGTGGGAGTACTACTGTAAACGGGAGGGCCTTCCTTCTATATTCACACAATTGTTTCCTGAGTTATAAGAAAAACTGCAGGAAAGAAATACAAAATGCCTATAATAAATTATTAGTAAGAACAGTGGAATCAAGTCGCTTTTTGTTGTGTTACTCTATTATCACCAAAATGAAAATTATGAGATTTTTGTACTTACTGTAAAAATTCCTTTTTCGAAATCCATTGATTGACACAGTGATTCATATCTATAAACCATGGGCTATTTTTAAAATTAAAGTGATTGTAAATCCCGTATTTTTTTGTTTAAAAATAACACATGTTATTCTTACCTGCTCTGTGCAGTTGGTTTTGCACAGAACAGCCCAGATCCCCCTCTTCTCTGGTCCCTCTTCTGTGCTCCTGGCCCCTCTCTCTGGCTGAGTGCCCCCACAGCAAGCAGCTTGCCATGGGGGCATCCGAGCTGAACTGCAGCGCTGTGTGTCCATTTAGACACAAAGCTGCCATTCCGCCCCGCCCCCTCTCGCTCCTGATTAGCTAACTGTCTTTGACAGCAGCAGGAGCCAATGGCGCCACTGCTGTGTCTCAGACAATCAGGAGGAAGAGTCCCAGATGGCCGAGAGACTTGTGGACATTGATGGATAGAGATTGAGCTCAGTTAAGTAATTAGGGGGTGCTAGGGGGGCTGCTACACACAGAAAGCTTTTTATCCTAATGCATAGAATGTATTAAGATAAAAAAAAAACCCTCTGCCTTTACATTTATACCCAGCTTTACTTTTAACTCATTAGACTTGATGTACTTTGCTGTATTGTTTTTTTTTTTCTACTGACAATACCATAATGCACTACTTTTGTTTCCAAAGACTGCACCTACAGTGCATTGTGAAAGTATTCGGCCCCCTTGAACTTTGAGACCTTTTGCCACATTTCAGGCTTCAAACATAAAGATATAAAACTGTAATTTTTTTGTGAAGAATCAACAATAAATGGGACACAATCATGAAGTGGAACAACATTTATTGGATATTTCAAACTTTGTTAACAAATAAAAAACTGAAAAGTTGGGCGTGCAAAATTATTCAGCCCCTTTACTTTCAGTGCAGCAAACTCTCTCCAGAAGTTCAGTGAGGATCTCTGAATGATCCAATGTTGACCTAAATGACTAATGATGATAAATAGAATCCACCTGTGTGTAATCAAGTCTCCGTATAAATGCACCTGCACTGTGATAGTCTCAGGAGGTCCGTTTAAAGCGCAGAGAGCATCATGAAGAACAAGGAACACACCAGGCAGGTCTGAGATACTGTTGTGGAGAAGTTTAAAGCCGAATTTGGATACAAAAAGATTTCCCAAGCTTTAAACATCCCAAGGAGCACTGTGCAAGCGATAATATTGAAATGGAAGGAGTATCAGACCACTGCAAATCTACGAAGACCTGGCCGTCCCTCTAAACTTTCAGCTCATACAAGGAGAAGACTGATCAGAGATGCAGCCAAGAGGCCCATGATCACTCTGGATGAACTGCAGAAATCTACAGCTGAGGTGGGAGACTCTGTCCATAGGACAACAATCAGTCGTATACTGCACAAATCTGGCCTTTATGGAAGAGTAGCAAGAAGAAAGCCATTTCTTAAAGATATCCATAAAAAGTGTCGTTTAAAGTTTGCCACAAGCCACCTGGGAGACACACCAAACATGTGGAAGAAGGTGCTCTGGTCAGATGAAACCAAAATCAAACTTTTTGGCATCAATGCAAAACGTTATGTTTGGCGTAAAAGCAACACAGCTCATCACCCTGAACACACCATCCCCACTGTCAAACATGGTGGTGGCAGCATCATGGTTTGGGCCTGCTTTTCTTCAGCAGGGACAGGGAAGATGGTTAAAATTGATGGGAAGATGGATGGAGCCAAATACAGGACCATTCTGGAAGAAAACCTGATGGAGTTTGCAAAAGACCTGAGACTGGGACGGAGATTTGTCTTCCAAAAAGACAATGATCCAAAAGATAAAGCAAAATCTACAATGGAATGGTTCACAAATAAACATATCCAGGTGTTAGAATGGCCAAGTCAAAGTCCAGACCTGAATCCAGTCGAGCATCTGTGGAAAGAACTGAAAACTGCTGTTCACAAACGCTCTCCATCCAACCTCACTGAGCTCGAGCTGTTTTGCAAGGAGGAATGGGCAAAAATTTCAGTCTCTGGTGTGCAAAACTAATAGAGACATACCCCAAGCAACTTACAGCTGTAATTGCAGCAAAAGGTGGCGCTACAAAGTATTAACTAAAGGGGGCTGAATAATTTTGCACGCCCAATTTTTCAGTTTTTTATTTGTTAAAAAAGTTTGAAATATCCAATAAATTTTGTTCCACTTCATGATTGTGTCCCACTTGTTGTTGATTCTTCACAAAAAAATACAGTTTTATATTTTTATGTTTGAAGCCTGAAATGTGGCAAAAGGTCGCAAAATTCAAGGGTGCCGAATAATTTCGCAAGGAACTGTAGCTGCTCATAGCAGCGGCAACAATCAGAAGATTTGCAATTTATATGGCCGGGGTTAGTGTAGCCTAAAAACTATGAATGTAAGGTAAAATATACAGAGTATATTGCATGCGCCACGTGAGGAGACCTATGAATGTTTAGGACCTAAATAAATAAATGAATTAATGTGATTCGCAGCTGCTATAATAAAGTGCATGTGCTAAGAAGGGAATGAAGTAATCAGTCAATAGGTGATTACCTATAGCGCTTGCTTCAATTAATAAACCATCTAATAAATTACATATAAAATTCCATGAAATATATCAATTGAGTAAAGCTGAAAATAAAAGTAATAAATATATATGCTGTGACAATAAAAATGAAAATAAAAATACGTGATAAACCAGATATATAAAATGTATAAAAAAATGTATATAAATCACTCTCAAAAAAGTCCTTAAAGTTCATGTGCAAAAAAATTGTTAGATAAACGGGCAATTAAATAAAAGTGCAAAAAAAGTTTCAACACAGTAGTGACTTCTTGACAGAACTGTCCAAAAAATAAAGTGATTAGTGCTGGTGCTCCATAAATATATTTGATCACTCTTGCCCTGGTGTCCCTTCTAGTGACACTAGGACCATCCGTGCTTCTAATGACCCTCCCTGTGTTACTGCAGAGGAACAGGTTTGCCTGGAGGGAACGCACCCTGACCCGGAGAGGGCCATTAGAAGCACGGATGGTCCTAGTGTCATAAGACATATAGGACCCATGAGATCTGGTGAGTGTGAAATTTATCTACCTTTCACGGTGAAACACTAGAAGGGACACCAGGGCAAGAGTGATCAAATATATTTATGGAGCACCAGCACTAATCACTTTATTTTTTGGACATTTCTGTCAAGAAGTCACTACTGTGTTGAAACTTTTTTTGTACTTTTATTTAATTGCCCGTTTATCTAACAATTTTTTTGCACATGAACTTTAAGGACTTTTTTTGAGAGTGATTTATATACATTTTCTATACATTTTATATATCTGGTTTATCACGTATTTTTATTTTCATTTTTATTGTGACAGCATATATATTTATTACTTTTATTTTCAGCTTTAATCAATTGATATATTTCATGGAATTTTATATGTAATTTATTAGATGGTTTATTAATTGAAGCAAGCGCTATAGGTAATCACCTATTCACTGATTACTTCATTCACTTAAAAACTATGAATGTTTAAAAAAAAAAGGGTCCACTTTGAAACAAACAGTATCCTTGAAAATAAAGTGCCTAGTGCAAGATGTAGCTAAACAATTTTCAATTGCTGTTCTGTGTTCTCAACCAATTTCGTAAATTATTCACAACATTGCACACCCTAAAGGATTTGCTCTTATCAGATGATTTTGACCATTTATCTCTAAGTTGTTCAAAACTCACATTTTAGCTGCATCCACTTATTTTATTCCTTTATTATAAAAAAAATTACATTCCTTTGTACTATACAGCGTTGTTTGACATACACCTTACTGAATGCCTCTATCGTCATGCATCATCAGCTGGTTATTTCTAGATGGACTTGATGGCGTCACTAACTGCTCCCTTTCAACATGTTTCAACAGACTATGACTTCCTCAGTAGTGGTGCCTGTACTGTTATTATAGCAACCATATATACAAATAAGCATCCTCCTTCCCTTCACAATTAACCTTCAGTCTCTAATCAAAGAAACTTTACAATTATTTGAAATGCATCTTCTTTTTCACAAATATTGTAATGGCCACTATATTTAGCAACAAAATAGATGAAAATATACCCTACCTAAAATAAAATAAAAAAAAACCCCAAGGATAAAAATTGCCTAAGATCCTAAAACTATATTGGGTATGGGTTATACTGCAGGATATTGATGCTAGGCCCAAAAAAAAACAAAAGCCAGCCCAAAAGGTCCATAAACCTTCTGTTATACATCCTGCTCAGTTGTAACAAGCTGTATTAAAAATCATGGCAAGATACAGCACAGGAAATAAGGGTAATGTGTCACTTAATGGACTCCACGAAAGGGATTTTATGGCTAATATAACATTCCCATTTTCTCCATTGTCAATTGAGGGACTCAGTGTTTTTCATTTATGAACCATGGCACATCTGCAAGCAATTCACAAAATAAAACAGAGGGGGGCAGACAACCCAACAACCACTGAGCCCAAGCAGCAAACTAAGAGGAGGACTCCCTTATCTACCTGCATGCAAACAAACCGACTTTTACAACATAACTCAGTGGACATCCGGGTCAAGCCCAAGATACAGTCACTCACCCAGAGGTACAGACAAGTCACCCAAAGTTCCTCAGTAACTTGACAGTTAGGTCTAATAGGAAATGGTAACATAGTAACATAGTTAGTGAGGTTGAAAAAATACATCAGTCCATCCATTTCAACCCATGATGTGTGTGTGTGTTTGCTGTTAACCGTACATTGTATACCCCTGTATGTTGTGGTCTTTAAGGTGCCCATCTAATAGTTTTTTTAAACTATCGATGCTCCCTGCTGATACGATTGTTTGTGGAAGAGAATTCCACATCCTTACTGCTCTGACAGTAAAGAACCCCTTACATACTTTAAGGTTAAACCGCCTTTCCTCTAGTTTTAGTGAGTGGCCACGTGTCTTATTGTATTCCCTTTCTCTGAAAAGTTTGTTCCTTATGCTAGGGTCGCCAGTACAGTATTTGTACATTGATATCATATCCCCCCTTAATCGTCTCTTCTCCAGAGAGAATAAGTTCAGTGCTTGTAGTCTTTCCTCATAGCTAATGTCCTCCATTCCCCTAATTGTTTTTGTTGCCCTTCTCTGGACTCTTTCCAGTTCCAGCACATCCTTCCTGAGGACCGGTGCCCAGAACTGGACAGCATACTCCAAATGTGGCCGGACCAGAGTCTTGTAGAGAGGGAGAATAATCTCTTTATTTCTGGAGTGAATCCCCTTTTTTATACATGCTAGTATTCTGTTGGCTTTGCTTGCAGCGGCTTGGCATTGTATGCCACTGCCAAGCCTGTTGTCTACCAGTACCCCCAGGTCCTTTTCCATCTTAGATTCACCCAGAGGTTCCCCCCCTAGTGAGTAGCTTGCTTTCTGGTTTCTGGCACCCAAGTGCATTACTTTAAATTTTTCAACATTAAACCTCATCTGCCATGTAGTTGCCCACCCCATACTTTTGTTCAGGTCCGCTTGTAAGGTTTCCACATCCTGCCCAGAAGATATTGGCATGCTTAGTTTAGTATCATCCGCAAATACTGAGATTGTACTAGATATCCCCTCCTCTAGATCATTTATGAATAAATTAAACAGGATTGGTCCCAGGACAGAACCCTGGGGGACCCCACTTTCCACACCCGCCCAATCCGAGTACTCCCCGTTAATCACCACCCTTTGCACTCTCCCCTGGAGCCAGTTCTCTATCCAGGTACTCACCTTATGGTCCATACCTACCTTCCTTAGTTTGAACAGTAAGCGTTTGTGGGGAACTGTGTCAAAGGCCTTTGCAAAGTCCAGATACACCACATCCACAGGCTTACCTTTATCTAGGTGGCAGCTCACTTCATCATAGAAGGTTAATAGATTGGTTTGGCAAGAACGATTTTTCATGAATCCATGCTGATTACTACTAAAAATACCATTTTCATTACTAAAAAGTCTTGTATGTGGTCCCTTAACATCCCCTCCAAAATCTTGCAGACTACTGATGTTAGGCTGACCGGCCTATAGTTACCCGGGATATATCTCGGTCCTTTTTTAAATATTGGTACCACGTTGGCTTTTTTCCAATCAGCTGGCACCATTCCCGTCTGTAAACTATCCTTAAAAATCATGAATAATGGTCTGGCAATCACCTGGCTGAGCTCTTTAAGAACCCTCGGGTGCAAGCCATCCGGTCCCGGTGATTTATTTATGTTAAGTTTCTCTAGTTTAGTTCTAAGTCTATCTTCTGTTAGCCATGGCGGTACTTCCTGAGGTGTGTTGTTTAGTTTGGCCCTACAAGCTGGGTTAGTGTAGCCCCCCAATTCTTTTGTGAAGACTGAAGAGAAGACATTTTTTTAACACTACAGCCTGTGTAGTCCCTGTCGTCTGTGGCCAAATCTCCCTTGTCATGTTTTATGGGGCCAATGTGTTCTGGCCTCGCTTTCTTACTATTTATATACTTAAATAATTTCTTCGGGTTCTTTTTACTCTCTTCCGCTATATGTCTCTCGTGTTCTATTTTAGCCGCCCTGATTTCGTCTTTACATTTCTTATTACACTCTTTGTAATGTTTGAATGCTGCCAATGACCCCTGTATTTTTTGAAGGCCTTTTCTTTAGCATTAATATGCATTTTTAAGTTGGAGTTTAGCCACCCAGGGTTTAGTTTTGCTCTTTTAAATGTATTTCCCTTTGGATTGAACTTGTCAATCCCTTTGTTTAGTATGCTCTTGAAGCATTCCAATTTTTCCTCTGTGTTCTTTGTTCCCAAGGTTCTATCCCATTTAATATTTTCTAGCAGAGAGCGCAGTTTTGGGAAATTGGCTCTTTTGAAATTCAGTGTCCTTATATTACCCTTATGTTTCCTATTACTACGATTAATACTGAAACTAATTGACCTAAGGTCACTGTTTCCTAAGTTGCCCCGTATTTCTATATACGTGAGCAGGTCTGTAGTGTTGGTAATCAGTAGGTCAAGTACCGCATTATTTCTTGTCGGTGCATTCACCATCTGACCCATGAAATTGTCCTGCAAAACATTTAGGAACTGCCGAGCATTGGCTGAATGCGCGGTTCCTTCTGCCCAGTCTATATCTGGATAATTAAAGTCCCCCATTATAATGACATTTCCCATCCTTGCTGCCAATCTTATCTGTAAAATGAGGTCCGCCTCCCCCTTCTCCCTCTGGTTGGGGGGCCTATAGCATACGCCCAATATTACCTTCCCCACAGTGCCTTCCCTTTGAAGTTCTACCCATAGGGATTCTGCCTCATCCATAGCTCCATTATTAATATCATCCCTCATATTTACCTGTACACTGTTCTTAATATACAGACATACCCCTCCCCCTTTTTTACCTTCTCTATCCCTGCGATAAAGGGAATACCCCTGAATTGGCGCCGTCCAGTCATGAGAGCTGTCGAACCAAGTCTCAGTTATTCCCACAAAATCTAAGTCCTCCTCAAACATCAGCAGCTCCAGCTCTCCCATCTTGTTGGCCAGGCTTCTGGCATTGGTATACAACCCTCGTAATTTTGGCCGTTTACATATATCCTCATAAGAGGTTTTTAGGCTGCTCTTGTGATTTTTCCACATACCCACCCTGGGTTTAGGAGCTCCGAACACCCTACCGCTAATGTTCCCATTTGTGCCCTCTGAATTTAGCTTTCCACTGGCTAATTCTACATCTGTACCCTCCCCCCATCACCTAGTTTAAAAGCCCCTCTAACTTTTCGGCCATCTTCTCACCCAGTACGGCTGCACCCTCCCCATTTAGGTGCAATCCGCCCCTACCATAGAGCTGGTGACCGACTGAGAAGTTGGCCCAGTTCTCCAGGAACCCAAAACCCTCCTTACTACACCAGCTCCTCAGACACTTGTTAACTTCCCTAATCTCCCGCTGCCTCTCTGGTGTGGCTCGAGGTACAGGTTTTTTTTTCTGAAAATACTACCTTGGAGGTCCTACTCCTCAACTTAGCGCCTAAGTCCCTGAAATCGTTTAGGACTAAACCGTGGTAAACCTTAAACACTGTATACTCCATAATGGATTATGGTGAAGTCACTGAAGAGGTAGTATTAAACCATTTGAGAAGTGTAAGTGCCCACAATCAAGCTATGGGCAGCATCCTAGAAAGGAATAAAACCCAGACCAAGAAGGCACCAGTAAGCCTCCTTGTATAGACAATAGGACAAGAAATTACCCAACAAGAGCAATACCAACCTGCAAAGAACTGAGCAGACTAAACACAAGCGGAGGACACAATATGGGCACACAACCAGGTTCATTACTACATGCCGAACTGGGAGTGTTAGACAAGGAGCTAAGCACAAAAATAATTGCGATAGACACTTTTCAATTAAAGGGCCCTAGGAACAAGACCCCTTTTCCTTGGAACAAAGGAGAATAAATCTCGAAGTTTAAAAACAAAGTTACCCATTCACAGGTCTACCACCTGTAATCAACAATCCTGAACAGCATAGGTGTCCAGAACTCCTCTGCAGGTCTAGGACCTCTAGGACTTATCACAAAGGAATGACCAGACCCAGGAAACCAGCTGATGAACCCTGCAATATCCCATGCAGATAGAGAACTTTGGATAAAGTTCTCCTGTCCAGGGAGGATAGGATTGGAAGAGATCAGCATTAAAAAGGATACTCCTGGAACAGCACCTATTAATGTAATGTAGGTAACCAAGTCTTAACATAGAAACATAGAATGTGTCGGCAGATAAGAACCATTTGGCCCATCTAGTCTGCCCAATATATCTGAATCCTATGAATAGTCCCTGGCCCTATCTTATATGAAGGATAGCCTTATGCCTATCCCATGCATGCTTAAACTCCTTCACTGCACTTCCTACCACTTCTGCAGGAAGGTTATTCCATGCATCCACTACTCTCTCAGTAAAGTAATACTTCCTCATATTACTTTTAAACCTTTGCCCCTCTAATTTAAAACTGTGTCCTCTTGTGGTAGTTTTTCTTATTTTAAATATGCTCTCCTCCTTTACCGAGTTGATTCCCTTTATGTATTTAAAAGTTTCTATCATATCCCCTCTGTCTCTTCTTTCTTCCAAGCTATACATGTTAAGGTCCTTTAACCTTTCCTGGTAAGTTTTTTCCTGCAATCCATGTACTAGTTTAGTAGCTCTTCTCTGAACTCTCTCTAGAGTATCTATATCCTTCTGGAGATATGGCCTCCAGTACTGCGCACAATACTCCAAGTGAGGTCTCACCAGTGTTCTGTACAGCGGCATAAGCACTTCTCTCTTTCTACTGCTTATACCTCTCCCTATACATCCAAGCATTCTGCTGGCATTTCGTGCTGCTCTATTACATTGTCTTCCCACCTTTAAGTCTTCTGAAATAATTACTCCTAAATCCCTTTCCTCAGATACTGAGGTCAGGACTGTGTCAAATATTCTATATTCTGCCCTTGGGTTTTTACGCCCCAGGTGCATTATCTTGCACTTATCCACATTAAATTTCAGTTGCCAGAGTTCTGACCATTCTTCTAGTTTTCCTAAATCCTTTTCCATTTGGCGTTTCCCTCCAGGAACATCAACCCTGTTACATATCTTTGTGTCATCAGCAAAAAGACAAACCTTACTATCGAGGCCTTTTGCAATATCACTTATGAAGATACTTAAGGTATGAAGATACTGAACAAACTTAAGGCCAAGGGTTTGCTAGGAGCTGGTGGAATAAAATGATACCAGCCACAGGGGGGTTTAGGTAGAGATTTAAACTGCCACCTAATTGGAAAACCTATGGTGGCAAAATATGGAACGCTGAGGGCAGGGCATCCAGTTGGATCCCTCTAGCATCTTGAGAGAGAGAGATTTACCACAAGGATGATATCCATTGATACTTAAGGCCTAAGAAGGCGATCAAGCAGGGAAGCCACCAATTTTATGACCTGAAATCGCCAAAGATCCAGTATAGGATCCAACACATCAGAAAACACCCCAGACAGAAATGGCAGACTGAAGGATATGGTCATAAGCTGTCTGGACTTGCAAACCACAGGGAGATGGTGACACTGTAAAAAAGTGGCTAAAATAAGAATGCATCAGTGTATACCTGTAAGAAACCACCAGGACCCAATAACACTTCCCTGCTCAAAACAAAGCAAACACACCCAAACTATGTAGAGGGAACACCTTAGTGGACTGCTTTGGCATGTGGAAGCCAGAACTACTTACCTCACCTCGGATGGAAACTGCAAAATCCTTCAGATTCAAGGCATTTAGTTTGAAGACCCCTGATATACAGTCTTAGGAGAGAGGCTGGCATCTGTTTCTGGTCAGATAAGGCAAATGACTAAAAATCAGGTTGTGGGTCATTCTCGCTGAGAGTGCACGGTTGCAACAGAGAGCTCTGCCACAGATGTGCCTGTTGCCGATTCAAAGTAGTCAGTCAACTGTGTCTGACTCCACCTGGGAATCGCTGAAGGAAAAGCACAGCCTCCACAAGCAAATTGTGACAATAGCTGTGTATACTGCAACATAAAGACCTAGGTGGCAAAGGAAAGGATCTCTGCCATATTGAAGTTAGTGATTGGTTTGCAGACAGCCCAGGAATAGTTTCAACTACGCTGAACACCATGGATAGTATACAGTGCCTTGCAAAAGTATTCGGCCCCCTTGAACTTTGCGACCTTTTGCCACATTTCAGGCTTCAAACAAAGATATAAAACTGTAATTTTTTGTAAAGAATCAACAACAAATGGGACACAATCATGAAGTGGAATGAAATTTATTGGATATTTCAAACTTTGTTAGCCCCTTTACTTTCAGTGCAGCAAACTCTCTCCAGGAGTTCAGGGTGGATCTCTGAATGATCCAATGTTGACCTAAATGACTAATGATGATAAATAGAATCCACCTGTGTGTAATCAAGTCTCCGTATAAATGCACCTGCACTGTGATAGTCTCTGAGGTCCTTTTAAAGCGCAGAAAGCATCATGAAAAACAAGGAACACACCAGGCAGGTCCGAGATACTGTTGTGGAGAAGTTCAAAGCCGAATTTGGATACAAAAAGATTTCCCAAGCTTTAAACATCCCAAGGAGCACTGTGCAAGCGATAATATTGAAATGGAAGGAGTATCAGACCACTGCAAATCTACGAAGACCTGGCCGTCCCTCTAAACTTTCAGCTCATACAAGGAGAAGACTGATCAGAGATGCAGCCAAGAGGCCCATGATCACTCAGGATGAACTGCAGAGATCTACAGCTGAGGTGGGAGACTCTGTCCATAGGACAACAATCAGTCGTATACTGCACAAATCTGGCCTTTATGGAAGAGTGGCAAGAAGAAAGCCATTTCTTAAAGATATCCCTAAAAAAGTGTCATTTAAAGTTTGCCACAAGCCACCTGGGAGACACACCAAACATGTGGAAGAAGGTGCTCTGGTCAGATGAAACCAAAATCAAACTTTTTGGCAACAATGCAAAACGTTATGTTTGGCGTAAAAGCAACACAGCTCATCACCCTGAACACACCATCCCCACTGTCAAACCTGGTGGTGGCAGCATCATGGTTTGGGCCTGCTTTTCTTCAGCAGGGGCAGGGAAGATGGTTAAAATTGATAGGAAGATGGATGGAGCCAAATACAGGACCATTCTGGAAGAAAACCTGATGGAGTCTGCAAAAGACCTGAGACTGGGACGAAGATTTGTCTTCCAACAAGACAATGATCCAAAACATAAAGCAAAATCTACAATGGAATGGTTCACAAATAAACATATCCAGGTCTGGCCAAGTCAAAGTCCAGACCTGAATCCAAACGAGAATTTGTGGAAAGAACTGAAAACTGCTTTTCACAAACACCTCACCTCATCCAACCTCACTGAGCTCGAGCTGTTTTGCAAGGAGGAATGGGCAAAAATTTCAGTCTCTCGATGTGCAAAACTGATAGAGACATACCCAAAGCAACTTACAGCTGTAATCGCAGCAAAAGGTGGCGCTACAAAGTATTAACTTAAGGGGGCTGAATCATTTTGCACGCCCAATTTTTCAGTTTTTTATTTGTTAAAAAAGTTTGAAATATCCAATAACTTTTGTTCCACTTCATGATTGTGTCCCACTTGTTGATTCTTCACAAAAAAATACAGTTTTATATCTCTATGTTTTAAGCCTGAAATGTGGCAAAAGGTCGAAAAGTTCAAGGGGGCCGAATGCTTTCGCAAGGCACTGTATAACAGGAGTCACAAGATGAACACTTGTAACTGAAAATAACTGTACAGTGCTACCTGAGCAATCCAAAGGAGAATACTTAGTCTTAGGTTTATCAGTGGTTGCATAGCAAACCACCTTCTGTACAGTACCAGACAGTGCAATGCCTGAAGAGGGTACAGGGCCTCAGAATGTGTCACATCCAACTTCCCTGTGGGGTATGCAAAAAAACCTAGAGTAAGCGACATTTCAGGCCCTCAACCTAAGCAGACGGCAGGCCGGTCAGGCTGTTGAACCATTTTTGCTACAGAAGTGCTGTGTCCCCAGCAACAGAAAAGCCAAACAGTATTGGTCACAGAGAAATGGGTGGAGACGCAACTCAGCCAGTTCCCAGCCAGGCATGCCTCTGCAGGAATCTTATTACTACAAGTCTGTCGCAGTGAGATCACCAAACATTACAAAAATTCAGAAAACCTACAGTTGGTGGTTGGAGAGACTTCCATGTTTTTAGAATCAAGCATGAATGTACCCGCGGCTGTTGACTGAAGGAAGAAGAATCCTCACGAGCAAGTTTTGAACAAACAGCAAAGTTGAGAAATATATCCAACTTCCTTGTGGGCACTAACTGAAACCAAGCAGGATGAATAAAGGCAGGGTTATGGGCCCTAGAGGCTGGGTCTGATTTTCGTGACTAACATGCAATCTCTTGCAGATGACATTAAAACCCACAGTTCATAAATATGAAACATTGTGACTTAATAGAAGATAAAGAAATTTATTTTGCTGATTTTCTTTTTTTTTGGGCATTGTGGCCATATTTGCACCAGCAAAAATAAACAAAGCACATTAGGCCAATCTAGAACTGTAACTTATAAGGATTTTCTGTAGATTCCAGCACCAACTGGACCCATTGTCTTCACATTATTATTATTATAATACAGGATTTATATAGTGCCAACAGTTACGCAGTGCTGTACAATATAAAAGGGAGACAATACAGTTACAATACAATAAAATACAAGCGGGTTAAGAGGGCCCTGCTCAGAAGAGCTTACAATCTAATATCTTTTGTTCTTTTTAAAACCATTCCTGTTAGTGGAATAAGGAGAGTATTAAGGCCCGTACACACTTGACAGAAATCGGACTAAATATCCTCCGATTTTTCTCTCTTGCTCAGGGTTCATAACTGGTTTTAGTTGACAGTGCATAAATGTTCACAAAATTTCTCGTCCGATTTTTTTTTTTTTTTTTGGGACATTTGTTCTCAGACTTCCGGGTTGTCAGCAACTTCAGCTCATGCGCAGTCTTTCGTATCCGATTTTCACGGACGTACTGCATACACATTAAAAAAAAATTGGTCGTCTGGGGACAGACGATAAAAATTTTGGTGTTTGTCCCTCCATTTTTTTTCGTTGAAAATGTCGGCATTGGCTGCTGAAAGTTGTGTACACACTAGCCGAAAATCGTACGATTTTTACCTCGGACCATGGGCGTAGGAACCGGGGGGGACGGGGGGGACACATCCCCCCCAGGAAATAATGCGGGGGGGACAGGTATGGAGAAATCCCCCCCAGTTTAGTACTTGGAGCAGGGGCTCCCTGTATGTATATAGAGAGGAGCGCAGCTGAGACCGGAACTCCCCCGATCCTCAACGAGTCACACAAACACACAGGCAGCTGATCTCTCTCCCCAGCTGCCTGTGTGAGTGCAGAGTGCAGAGACGAGCACTGAACCCGCCCCTCCCCCTTCCTGTGTGTTTCCTGTACAGTACACGGAGGAGAGGAGGCGGGAACAGCTCTCTCCACTCTGCAACATCTGAATCTGAAGGTCTGTGTGATGATGATTATTATAACTAATATAATACTGTACTAACTAACTTGGTGGAGATGGAGGGGTGTGTAAAGCTGGGGAGGGGGTGTATGTAAAATTCCTACCATCCCCCACCCACTGTCATCTTCATCCCCACTGTCATCTTCCTACTATCCCACCCACTGTCATCTTCATCCCCAATGTCATCTTCCTACTATCCCACCCACTGTCATCTTCATCCCCACTGTCATCTTCCTACTATCCTACCCACTGTCATCTTCCTACTATCCCACCCACTGTCATCTTCATCCCCACTGTCATCTTCCTACTATCCCACCCACTGTCATCTTCCTACTATCCCACCCACTGTCATCTTCATCCCCACTGTCATCTTCATCCCCAATGTCATCTTCATCCCCACTGTCATCTTCCTACTATCCCACCCACTGTCATCTTCCTACTATCCCACCCACTGTCATCTTCATCCCCACTGTCATCTTCCTACTATCCCACCCACTGTCATCTTCCTACTATCCCACCCACTGTCATCTTCCTACTATCCCACCCACTGTCATCTTCCTACTATCCCACCCACTGTCATCTTCATCCCCAATGTCATCTTCCTACTATCCCACCCACTGTCATCTTCATCCCCACTGTCATCTTCATCCCCAATATCATCTTCCTACTATCCCACCCACTGTCATCTTCATCCCCACTGTCATCTTCATCCCCACTGTCATCTTCCTACTATCCCACCCACTGTCATCTTCCTACTATCCCACCCACTGTCATCTTCATCCCCACTGTCATCTTCATCCCCACTGTCATCTTCCTACTATCCCACCCACTGTCATCTTCATCCCCAATGTCATCTTCCTACTATCCCACCCACTGTCATCTTCATCCCCACTGTCATCTTCCTACTATCCCACCCACTGTCATCTTCCTACTATCCCACCCACTGTCATCTTCATCCCCACTGTCATCTTCCTACTATCCCACCCACTGTCATCTTCATCCCCGCTGTCATCTTCCTACTATCCCACCCACTGTCATCTTCATCCCCACTGTCATCTTCCTACTATCCCACCCACTGTCATCTTCCTACTATTCCACCCACTGTCATCTTCCTACTATCCCACCCACTGTCATCTTCATCCCCACTGTCATCTTCCTACTATCCCACTCACTGTCATCTTCATCCCCACTGTCATCTTCCTACTATCCCACCCACTGTCATCTTCCTACTATCCCACCCACTGTCATCTTCATCCCCACTGTCATCTTCCTACTTCATACCCACTGTCATCTTCCTACTATCCCACCCACTGTCATCTTCCTACTATTCCACCCACTGTCATCTTCCTACTATCCCACCCACTGTCATCTTCATCCCCACTGTCATCTTCCTACTATCCCACCCACTGTCATCTTCCTACTATCCCACCCACTGTCATCTTCATCCCCACTGTCATCTTCCTACTATCCCACCCACTGTCATCTTCCTACTATCCCACCCACTGTCATCTTCATCCCCACTGTCATCTTCCTACTATCCCAACCACTGTCATCTTCCTACTATTCCACCCTCTGTCATCTTCCTACTATCCCACCCACTGTCATCTTCATCCCCACTGTCATCTTCCTACTATCCCACCCACTGTCATCTTCCTACTATCCCAACCACTGTCATCTTCCTACTATCCCACCCACTGTCATCTTCATCCCCACTGTCATCTTCCTACTTCATACCCACTGTCATCTTCCTACTATCCCACCCACTGTCATCTTCCTACTATTCCACCCACTGTCATCTTCCTACTATCCCACCCACTGTCATCTTCATCCCCACTGTCATCTTCCTACTATCCCACCCACTGTCATCTTCCTACTATCCCACCCACTGTCATCTTCATCCCCACTGTCATCTTCCTACTTCATACCCACTGTCATCTTCCTACTATCCCACCCACTGTCATCTTCCTACTATTCCACCCACTGTCATCTTCCTACTATCCCACCCACTGTCATCTTCATCCCCACTGTCATCTTCCTACTATCCCACCCACTGTCATCTTCCTACTATCCCACCCACTGTCATCTTCATCCCCACTGTCATCTTCCTACTTCATACCCACTGTCATCTTCCTACTATCCCACCCACTGTCATCTTCCTACTATTCCACCCACTGTCATCTTCCTACTATCCCACCCACTGTCATCTTCATCCCCACTGTCATCTTCCTACTATCCCACCCACTGTCATCTTCCTACTATCCCACCCACTGTCATCTTCATCCCCACTGTCATCTTCCTACTATCCCACCCGCTGTCATCTTCATCCCCACTGTCATCTTCATCCCCACTGTCATCTTCCTACTATCCCACCCACTGTCATCTTCCTACTATCCCAACCACTGTCATCTTCCTACTATTCCACCCTCTGTCATCTTCCTACTATCCCACCCACTGTCATCTTCATCCCCACTGTCATCTTCCTACTATCCCACCCACTGTCATCTTCCTACTATCCCACCCACTGTCATCTTCATCCCCACTGTCATCTTCCTACTTCATACCCACTGTCATCTTCCTACTATCCCACCCACTGTCATCTTCCTACTATTCCACCAACTGTCATCTTCCTACTATTCCACCCACTGTCATCTTCCTAATATCCCACCCACTGTCATCTTCATCCCCACTGTCATCTTCCTACTATCCCACCCACTGTCATCTTCCTACTATCCCACCCACTGTCATCTTCATCCCCACTGTCATCTTCCTACTATCCCACCCACTGTCATCTTCCTACTATCCCACCCACTGTCATCTTCATCCCCACTGTCATCTTCCTACCATCCATATTGTAAAAAAAAAAATGAATAAGGGCTCTTTCACACGGGCGATCCGATCAGATCCGCCTGTCAGTTTTATAGGCGGATCTGATCGGATCCTCCATGCAGCTCTATGGGGCAGCGGGTGTCAGCGGAGACACCTCCGCTGACATCCGCTGCCATCCGTATCCGATCCTGTCCGTGAAATCTGGACGGATGGAAACCCTATTTTTCCATCCGTTCAGGGATCGGATCGGATGAGAGCGGACAGGCGGTCCGCTCTCATCCGATCCCCCATAGAGAGCAGCGGGGGCTGTGACTCCTCCCTCTCCGCACTGCAAGCGGAGACGGAGCTGTCATCGGCCGGCTCAGCGGGGATCGGCGGATCGATCCCCGCTGAGCAGCACGGATCCACCTACGGAGGCGGACCGTGTGAAAGAGCCCTTAAGCAAATTCTAGAAAAATGTAATTAAAATAAAAAACTACTGACACCAATGGCAGAACTACCACACAAACATTGCACTTGCAACCGGCCCTGGCGTTCCGCCACCAGGCTGGGAGGGAAGGGCCCCGTCCGGGGGGCCTTTATGGTTTCTTGCATCGGGGCCCTGAAGGTTCTAGTTACGCCACTGACTTGGAGAGTGCTGATTACGCTGTAAAAATGTCCAGTGCATTCGGCTTCCGAACACCTACTGTTAGGGTGGGGTTTACGACCCAAAAAGGCGCTGATTGGCTGCCTTCTGGGGGCGTAACCTGGGCGCAGGAAAGAGCGCTTGGCCACCCCCACCTTCGTGATGTCCTGGCTGTGATTGGTCCAGTCTCCAGCCTGGACCAATCATCATCCAGGACATCCGATCGCTGACGTCGCAATGGGGGCGGTGCCGGTGCGTGCGTCAGTCACTCACCGTCACCGCCGCTCACCTTCCCGCCGGTTCCCGCCGAAGAGGAGAGGCCGCCTGCCGGTTCCCGCCGCAGAAGAGGACGAGGGAGAAGCCGCTCACCTTCCCGCCGCCGCCGATAGCCGAGCCGCCGCCGCCAGGTAAGTGCATTGGGTTGAAGGGAGCACGCAAGCTGGTCTCTGCATTGATTGGGGGACAATGCTGTGGCACTCTGCAATCATTGGGGTACAATGCTGTGGGCACTCTGCAATCATTGGGGTACAATGCTGTGGCACTCTGCAATCATTGGGGTACAATGCTGTGGGCACTCTGCAATCATTGGGGTACAATGCTGTGGGCACTCTGCAATCATTGGGGTACAATGCTGTGGGCACTCTGCAATCATTGGGGGACAATGCTGTGGGCACTCTGCAATCATTGGGGTACAATGCTGTGGGCACTCTGCAATCATTGGGGACAATGCTGTGGGCACTCTGCAATCATTGGGGTACAATGCTGTGGCACTCTGCAATCATTGAGATTTTTCATGCACACGCACACGCACGCACACACACTCTCTCTCTCGCAGTTTACTGAAAAAGCATATACCTGGCGAGTAAAAATGCTGTCCCCCCCAGATTTGTGTGGGTTCCTACACCCTTGCCTCGGACGGGAATTTTCGGCAGATTTTCTACTAGCGTGTACCCCACTTAAAGGTGTCCAAAACCACCTCTAATCTAGATGTTAGGAAATCAAGCAAGATAATTAGCTGTGTTTACAAGCCCACAGTGGAAGACTCAGGATTGACAACACCAATCTACTACGTGAATCTGCCCAGAGTATATGTAATGTATAAAAATCAAAATCAAACCATAATTTTAGTATAATGAAAAGCGGTAATAAGTGAAGTGCTTGTTTAAAAATAGTATTCAAAAAGAAAATGTTTGAAGCAGAAACTAGACATATGCTCCTAATGGTTTTTTCTCTCCCACAAGTAACCTGCCATAGATTGGCGCTAGGAAAGGAAAATTATGGTTAGTATTTGATACACTATCTGCTTTCCTGGCACCAACATGGCAGCATACATGTGGTAGACTGAATCAATGTTCTGTTTTATATGCTCTAGATTAGGAGTCTCCAAACTTTCCAAACAGGGGGCCAGTTTACTGTCCTTCAGACTTTATTTCCCAACATCAGTGGGAAAAAACAAGGCCCCATCTTTGGTGTCAGTGGGAGGAATTGTGTCACATTGTTGGCGTCACTGGGCCCAACTGCTGATATCATTGGGAGGAATTGTGCCCCATTGTTGGGGTCATAGGGGAGGAATTGTGCCCCTTCATTGGTCTCAGTGGGAGACATATGCCCCATTGTTGGTATCAGTGGATGAAATTGTGCCCCAAGGGCAAGATAAAAGCAAGCAAAGGGCTTCATCTTGCCCCGGGTCGCAGTTTGGAGACCGCTGCTCTAGATAGCCAATGCTACTTCATATACGTGTTGCATGCGCTGGCCTCCCACATCCCACATTTTTTACTTAAAGCGAAGCTCCACCCAAAAGTGGAAGCTCCTTTTGCCTGCCTCCTCTTCCCCCTCCGCTGCCACATTTGGCTCCTTTTAGGGGGAAGGAGGGAGGGGGTACCTGGTTTTGACAAGTTCGGCCGGCCCCCTTTCTCCTTCCCCCGCAGCCAGCACAATCAGAGAGCTCAGCCGCTTCACGTATGCACAGTAGGGAACCGGCTGTGAAGCTGCAAGGCTTCACTGCTGGCTTTCCTTAGTAAAGAAGGTGGTGGCAGTATCCGAAAGCCGATTAAAAAATCTGCTCGGGTGAAGATACCACTGAATTCCTGGACAGGTAAGTGTCCTAATGAATAAAAACTAATTTATGCAGCGCTAGCAACAAATTAGTGACAAAAATTGTTTGAAATGAAACCAATCTATATCATGTAAATTCAATATGTAATGATAAAATATATCAATCACATTAAAGTGCATAAATTCCTATAATAATAAAATTAAAGTGCATAATTAAACTAAAAAATTAATAAATATACATTCAAAGTGTGAGATTTAAAGTGCAAAAATAGTGGAATAAAGTCCTTATTGATGATCCAAAAAGGTGCCAAAGTGCCAAGTAAATAAAGGTG